>NC_056625.2:107944577-108581452 GCF_002870075.4 Lactuca sativa | reverse complement strand
GCTAGTAGAGGTGATCATCCACATGGACTGATTGGAGCTTCAGCTGGAAATGATGAAGTCACGAGTTTCTCCTTTTGATGCTTGTTTAGAGTTTGTATATATATAGTTAGTCCAACTGATGGATCTCTTGATAGTTTATTGCGGATTCTAGTTTCCTTTTCTTTTGCCCTGGCATGATGGCTAGGAGGGATACTAATACTTTTATTTCAGGGTTAGAATACGGGGAAAGGCTCACACACGCATGTTTTGTAACCCCAAATATTTCCTATCCTAAAAGCCACCCTCATGTTTTTATAGTTTTTGTATAATATATGATGCATGGTATTCTTATATGTTTTCATGGAATCTATGTTGTTATGGTTGCTTCCATTAAACACTAACACTAATACACCACGACCTAATCACGAGAGTACAAACTTACTAATTCAAACGAATTAACTCACGTCTCGTTGTTAACTTTAGGAATATAGAAATTGGACCCCCATGAATTCCCAGATCTAGCCAAGGACTTTAAGCTGTGCAGGATGCTCAACCTACACAAGGTAACCCACCTCTAGATCACGTGGCTATTCATGCAATGGTCGAGCAAAGAATAACCGAGGAACTAGTAGCATTTGGGAATGATCGTCACACAAACTCGGGAACTGGAGGTGAAGGCCCCGAAGTAAATGAGAAAGGTGCATAAAGAGTGTGCATCTACAAAGTCTTTATGAACTACAAACCTAAGACGTTCTATGGGAACGGGGGAGTTGGAGGCCTTTCTAGGTGGATCGAGAAGATATAGTTTGTCTTTGAGATCTACTCTTGCATCGAGGGAAGCAAGGTTAAGTTCACCGCTTAAACTTTTGTAGACATGACTATGTGTTGGTGGAATGACCATGTCAAGACCATGAGTCTCACAAGTGCTAATGCCTTAACTTGGGATGAAATGAAATAGATGCTCATTGTGGAATATTGTTCCCGAGAGGAGATGCAACAACTGGAGCAAGAGCTGTGGAACTTGACCATGAGTGACATCGACATCTCGACTTACACCAACCGGATCAAAGACTTCACTAACCTTTTCCCAAACTTTGTGACCCATGAGTACAAGAAATTTGAAAGGTACATTTAGGGATTGGGTCAACCCATTCAAGGGTTGGCCATGGCTACATGACCATCGACATATGATAGTGCGAAAAGATTGGCTTATAGCCTGACCAAACAGGAAATAAGATGAGACACATTGGTCCATAAAACCGACATCCCGAGGTCAAGGGAAAAAAGTGCAAATCCGAAAGCGGATTTAAGGGTGCCTAAAAGCAAGCTCCCAAAAAAAGACAGAAAACTGTCAAATCATATGCCATCAATGCTGCCTTGCACCAGCTTTAGCTCCCGCATCCCAAGGACAATACGTGGGAAATCATCCAGAGTGAAACTCATGTCACTTCCACCACTTCGGTAACTACATGCACTATACCAGGTGCAATCGCAGAGGGCATACTGAGAAATATTGCCGACAACCCGTGACTATTTCTACCACCGCAACCAACCCAGTCATGGTTGCATTGCTAGATAATCGGTCCTACTTTAAGTATGGGATTGATGGGTACCTCATAAGGAACTGACCAAAAGTTGAGGAATGAGGGAAGAAACGTAACAGGAAGCACGTTTGTGATTGGTGCAAAGGATGCCATATAGTACCTCACCGTTGTGACAGGTACTTTTCCTGTTCACGGTTTATATACATATATACTCTTTGATTCTGGTGCTGAAAGAATTTTTATTACACCTAAGTTTAGAAAACTTTTAATTCATAAGTTTAGGAACTTAGATGAGCCTTATATAATAGAAATGGCCAATGGAGAATTCGGTAGTTCTTAGGAAATAATAGAAAACTGCCTCCTCACTCTAAATAACCTTACTTTTCACGTCAACCACATGCCCATGACCATCAGTAGCTTCGATGTCATCATTGGTATGGACTGGTTATCTCCGCATTGAGCTGAGATATTATACTACGATAAGGAAGTATAACTACTCTTACCCAACATGGAATCGTAGGTAATCTCTGGAGATAAGACCAACAATAGCCTTAAAATCAACTCTTTCATGAAGGAACATTAATACCTTTACAAGAAGTATCACACTTTCTTGGCGCACACCGTAGACAAGAAGGGCAAGAAGAAGGAAATCGAGGACATACCGTAAATATATGATTTTACCGATGTATTTCCGGAGGACTTGCCCATACTACTACCAATTCATGAGGTTGAATTTCGAAGTGACCTAGTCCTAAGGGCATCTACAGTGGCAAAATCTCCCTACTAATTAGCCCCTTCGGAAATACAAGAGTTGTCTGGTCAACTTCAGGAGCTTCTAGATAAAGGCTTTATAAGACCAAGTTTCTCACCCTAGGGCACCTTGGTGCTATTCGACAATAAGAAGGATGGAGCCTTCAGAATGTGCATCGATTACCAAGAACTAAATAAGTTGACGATCAAGAACAAATATCCACTCCCAAGGATTAACGATTTGTTCGATCAACTCTAAGGATCCATATTTTACTCAAAGATTGATTTAAGGTTAGGGTACCATCAACTTCGAGTTCAAGAGGAAGACATTCCGAAGATGGCATTTAGAACTCGATAAGGCCACTACGAGTTCCTAGTTATGCCTTTTGGCTTAACTAATGCTTAATCAGTCTTCATGGATCTAAGAAACTGTGTTTGTAAGCCATACCTTTACAAATTCATGATCGTATTCAATGATGATATATTGATATACTCACGAATAGAGGAGGAACATGACCAACATCTTCGAATCATTTTGCAGTTCTTGAGAAAAGAGAAATTGTACGAAAAATTCTTAAAGTGTGAATTTTTGCTCAGGGAAGTACACTTTCTAGGATACTTGGTTAGTGACAAGGGTATTCACGTAGATCCTTCCAAGAACAAATCCATAAAGAATTGGGAAGCACTCATGACGCCAACGGAGGTGCATAAATTTCTAGGATTCTCCGACAATTACATTAGATTTATAGAAAAATTCTAGAAGATAGCAATACCCCTCTTGATACTCACACATAAATATTTGAAGTTCGAGTGGAAAGAATATGAGTTTCAGAGATTGAAACACATGTTGTGTAGTGCACCGATTCTTTCACTTTCAGAAGGAACTAAAGACTTCATTGTCTATTGTAACACATCACATCAGGGCATGGGATGCGTACTTATGCAAAGAGACAAAGTGATCGCTTATGATTTGAACCAACTCAAAAAGTCATGAGAATAATTACACCAACCATGAATTGGAATTAGGAGTTGTAAGTTTCGCCTTGAAGATCTTGCGACACTACTTGTATGGCACAAAGTATGTCATATACATAGAACATAAAAGTCTTCAACACATCTTCAAACAAAAGGAACTTAACATGAGACAACGAACATGGATTGAGCTGTTAAATGACTATGAGTGTGAGATTCAATACCACCTATGAAAAGAAAACGTAGTAGCAGATGACCTAAGTAGAAAGGAACAAGTCAAACCTCGCAGAGTGAAAGCGCTCACTTTAACTATCCAGTAAAACCTTCCTATCCAAATTTGAGAAGCCCAAGTAGAGGCACTTAAGGAAGAAAACAAGGCTGAAGAATGGTTATGAGGTATGGAAAAGCAATTTGAGTCCAAAGAAAATGGAACCTTGTGTTTCATGGACCGAATTTAGGTACTAAAATTTGGCAACATCAGAAGTCTGGTACTGGACGAAGCTCAAAAGATAAGATACTCGGTTCACTCAGGATATGATAAGATGTATCTTGAATTAAAAAAGGTATTGGTGGCCGAACATGAAGGCATAAATCGTTGTCTTCATGAGAAGATGCTTGACCTGGGCGAAGGTCAAGGCAGAATACCAAAAATTGTCGAGTTTGCTGCAATAAACCAAAATACCCGAACATATATGGGAGCAAGTTGCCGTGGACTTCATCACAAAACTACCCAAAACACCTAGAGATTACAACACGATTTGTGTAGTAATCGATCGTTTGACAGTCAACCCATTTCCTACCCATTAAAGAAATGGAAAAAATGTAGAATTTATCTAGGAATTATGTCAAGGAGATAGTCCGACTACACGGTGTACCAACATCGGTCATCTCGAAGAGAGACCACCGATTTAAATATCGGTTTTGACAACAATTTAATGGGAACTAGGAAACCGACTCGATATGAGTACCTCTTACAACCTGCAGATAGATGGTCAAAGGGAGATGACCATACAAACCATGGAAGATATGCTCAAAGCATGTGGGATAGACTTTCGAGATGCATGAGAGACTCACCTACCATTGGTTGAGTTCTCATACAACAATAGTTATGACACAAGTATAAATGTTGCACCATTTGAAGCACTTTGTAGTAGAAAGTTTTGTTGACCGTAGTGTCGGGTAGAAGTTAGTGATACCCAACTAGCAAAGAAACATGTTGGGAACACTTTGCCAACCGGACCTGAGATCATTCACGAAACAACAAGGAAGATCATGAGAATTAAGGAACGATTGAGAAGGTATCGTGATCGTTAAACGAAATACGCCAACTTTCGACAAAAACCACTTGAATTCAAAGTTGCAGATAAAGTCATGCTAAGAGTATCTCCTTAGAAAAGAGTTATAAGATTTGGCATGAGGGGTAAACTCAATCCAAGGTAAATAGGACCTTTTAATATCCTTGCTAAAATAGGCCCAATAGCCTACCGTCTTGCTCTTCCTAAGAGCTCAACAGCATACACAATGTCTTCCAAGTTTCAAACCTTAAGAAATGTTTCTTTGAAGACATGCCAATTGTGCTTCTCGACAAAATCCAGATTGACATGAAACTCAACTTTATCTATGAACCAATTGAGATCATGGATCACGAAGCCAAGAGACTTATGCAAAGCCGTATTCCCATAGGCAAGGTTTGATGGAACTATAATCAAGGACTAGAATACATATGGGAACATGAAGATCAAATGAGGAACGAGTATCCCCATTTATTTGAAAACACCCTGGCTACATGTTAAATCGCAAAGAAAAATTTCTTTCAATGGGAGGAGGACGTGACAAACCAGAGATTACGTCACCATTAGGCTAAAAATAAGTGTGTAAAAAGTCATGTCACTTTGGGAGCAGGTTAACATATTTAGACTCTATAGGTTACCATGATTCTTGAAATATAAATTTTATACGAATCCGACAAAGTATGGGTGAGATATGATATTTATGGTAAATAAATATCTACTGTACTTAAAAAGGATCAACGACGAAAATTACAAGGAGATTGGTCAACTTTTGGAAAAAGTCACCGACTAGGAAATCATAGTATTAAAAAAGTAGGAATTAAGAGGCAAGGCATGCCTAAAACGAAATTCGTATGGAGGAGTTATGATTTTTATAAAATTATAACGGTATTAGAAACACGTCGAAAAACTAAAGTCAACACTAAACAAAACGACCAAAAGGAAAGTTGTAGAGAATGATGAGACCTACACGGATATATAATATTCATTTAGAACAAAGTTCATATGTGAGAGTTCTGGAATTTCAAAGCTTAATTTTTGTCGTCGCACGTGCTGGCGTGTAGTGCGCCGCATACACAAACACCCGATACGTCGAAATAAGGATGACATGACACACTGAGATGAGGACACATGGTAGCATCATACGGTTCACACACACTTGCACGACGGACACTCCAAAACTTGCTATCAATAGTAGGTTTTGGCAGTTCATGTCCTCACCCCTCTCTAATGTTTTCTCTCGATATCGTTCCACATGCCACCACCGAGCATCTCTCGAAGTGCAAAGTTGTGATTTGTACCCTACCGCAACATTTTCATAACTCAGAGGTGAGTTCACGACCTTATTTTCCGAACCTTTTCGAGGGGGGGGGGGATACATGTCTAAAATGCAACTTTACATAGTTATTACCAAATGTAGCTGGATAATTCTGCTCATAACTTTAGGATGATATTATGCCCGATATCTAGTTTGCCTAAACACTTTATCTAATATTATGCCTAGTTGTTATTCTAAACCACTATGGTAAGATCCTACCTAGTTGACAAGCTGGGAAAGATATGTATTGGTCTATACAGGATTGACACCCACACCTGTGGTTGATAGCTACAACCTGATGATATGTCGAAGTAGGAACTACTTCAAAATCATTTCTCCACAAGATTCACCAAGACAAGAGTAACTACTTCAGAATCATGCTACCAAGCTCATAACCATGGAAGAGAGGGTCGGGATTCGAAATGGAGAGATGCAGGCTGAAGGAGATTACCTAATCCATGAGTTGTTGTGTTTATGTATGAGGGAAACCCTAAAAATACCGGGTTTAGGCTGCAGTGATTGGCATGGCGTGGCTCTCTTCTCACCACATCGTGGGAATCATAATAAACAACGTTTCATTAAAATCATGCCATGCCATGGGAATCCGTGTGCCACATCGTAATATAGGATTTTTCTTTAAAAACCCTATCTTTGGTCCCAAATTGTCTTTAGCTGATATTTCTAGAAAACATGGTTTATATTTATTAATTATAAGAAACTAGCTAAACTAGCTTTTCAACATGCTTACGAAGTCACTTCTTTACTATTTTTGAACAAACGGACAAAATACTGGTAATTTTTTACACAAAATGAAAAAAAATCAACAATGGCTTACACATTTGAGATTTTTGTTTATAATTCTGGTTTTTAAACATAAAAATCACTATATTTTGGGCTAATTAACGATTAAAACATGATATTGCTGATCCATCAAATACCTTAAACTTTTGTGGTTCGTGTAAAGGATACAATGAATCCCATAAAAGTAATGACCCCAAATCTTGAGGGTGAGTAAAATCGCCCCCATATACAAATCACAAGTGTGATAATTCACATCATGAAGCTTCAACTGCCTCGAAGCCTAAGCTATCACACAATCCCTCTGCACCAAAACTGCATCCAATCTTGAAATCGACGCATCACAATACACCATGACATCATCCACACCCTCTGGCCAGGTCAAGATATGAGCCTCACATAACTTCTGCCTCAAAGTCTCAAATGTTTCATGCTGATCATGTCCTCAAAGGAAAGTAGCAGACTTATTCGTCAACCTGGTTAAAATAACTAAGATCCTAGAGAAATTTTCGATAAACCTCTGATAATACCTGACCAAACCAAGGAAACTCCGAATATCAGATAGAGATCTCAAAATTTCCAACTGCATCACAACCTCAATCTTGGCCGGATCTCACACTTGGAAATTTGGGATATAGCCTCTCCCTCCTCAGAATCTCTAGAATGTCTCGTAGATGATCCTCATGCTACTCCTTCGTCTTAAAATAGACCAAAATATAATTAATAAACACAATGACCGACTGATCCAACATTAGTCTGCAAACTAGGTTCATGAGATCCATGAACACTGCTGGTGCGATGGTGAGCCCAAAAGGCATCACCACAAACGCGTAATGACCATATCGAGTCGTGAAGGCCCACTTCTAAACATCCTCATCTCGAAACCTCACTTGATGATAGTTGTTTTGGTCGAAAATTGATCAAATTTAATTCAACCAGATTGTATGAAAGGATGTGGTGTTAGAATAATGCAACCGTAGAGTAATGATCAAAGTGAGACAAGTGAGTTACAAGGAAAGCCCTTGATACTTTATATGATCTTCGGCATAAAACCTTGCGAGGTGATAACGATCACCTGTCTTGTTGTTTTTTATTGATTTTAATCTAAGATTACAAAGATGATGAAGATAGAACGAGTTCAAGTGTAATGGTAGAACTAGCTGTATGCATGGTGTGTAATTTACTGATGTTATTTATTATCTAAGCTGAGTAACAAGAAATCCAATATTTTCGGGGTCCTCCTTGAACAAGAATTTGCACGTTGTTTGACTTGGTATTCACATGTCTTAAGATTGGCTGAAGTGATTCTCCATTGAGAATGAGTCTTTTGTTGACTAATTCTACACATGTGAGAATAAGAAAGAAGAATATTGGCGTTATAAGTGTTACGAAATATTAGATATAATAGTTAGGATCCTGAGATATGTTTAAGGATCCTTAGATTTCATGGATATTGAGGGTCCTAAATATGATTATGGGATCCTATCCCTAAATATTTCCACCAAATTATACCTAAGAAATATTAAGGTTAATTTCAAAATATTTTAAGGCATAATTTCTAGAAAAATAATTGAGATGAGGAATTTTGAATTTCAAACCCTAATCGGATAGGATTCATCTGCTCCATAAGAATCACTACTAAGTCAAATCATACTCTCTCTCTCTATCTCTCTCTCTCTCTCTCTGTCACTTACGTTAAATAGGGAACCAACTTGACTTTTCTTACCTTCCCCAGTATTTCACTCAATCGTCTCTGGTCACCTTGACATATAATTTCTTTCTCTTCTTTTCCTTTTGTTTTCCTCTTTTTCCAATCATGGGGAACAAGGTAAACCGTTCTTAGGCAAGTATTACCTCCCCTTCTGAGAATGACTTCATTGATAAGAGGATCCTGACCTATGATGAGGTATGTTCCTTTTACCTGCAAACGTCAGATCTTTCAAGCTCGAGTACCCTAGCCTTCAAGAAGGGTCATCTACTACAACTATAATGGCCACTAGTAAGGATTCTTTATTTGTTTTGTGATGAGATAATAATTAACTCTTTGATCGATTAGATCTTTGTAACAGGTATGCGATGAACGTAAAAACAGTAAACAAAACACAAGTATGAATCAAGATGTCTCGAATGATTAGATTACTCGATCCTCAGCAGAGCTCGACTATGAACTTCCACTGTAGAGGATACTACGGTTACCAAACAAGAATGATAAATTTGCTTAACAATAAATCTCTAATCGTTACTGATCGTCCTTTTGTTCTAGGATGCATGCAAGCATCTATTTATACTAAACCCTACAAAACTCACGGATGGACAGGCCCATACCGGAGATACATATTGGACTAGCTAACGAGCCCAATAGACGCAACACAAAATAGGACCCAACAATCTACACCTTTGCGTCAAATTGGAGCGAGACTACTTCTTTTTCTTGCTTGGGCCAGCAGCGGGAGCCTTCTTTATTGTATCAAACAGACGTGTGATAAGTGCAAGGATTGTCTGTCTGAACCGAATATACCATTGAATCATATCATCAAAGTACTTTACATCATCCGCTGTGTTCTGCTTGCATCGATGGATGATCCCCAAAACGTGTTCCAAACATGCAGTGGTGTAGAGATGTTTGTCTGCCAAGGCGAAAAGACATTTTTGTCCTTCGTTCCTGGTAAACATGACAGAGTTTCTCTTCGGGTTAATCTTCCCCATCTGCATCATGTTGAGATCACAGGCAGACCCAACAGGAGATATGGTGGGCTTCTTCTTGAATACGCTCGCAATCTCTTGATCCATCAAAGCAACTTCCATGATATAACATACAAGCATCCTCTTAAAGTGGTCGATGATCGGACCATATTCAGCTTCGTTTGTAAGAAGGATGTTGTGCAAGATAATCCAATCATGGGGATTAAGGTTGGGAAGATCTGCAAGTGAGATGGCATGTTCGACTTTGGCAGATCCCCTTAGTACCTTAAACCGAACGTTGGTGAAGTTGCCTTCCCTGTACGGCTTCAGGACCCGAACATTGACGATTTTCTGAGCGCTCCAAGTCTGGTATTGGGGTTGAGCTGCCCTCAGATAAAATTCGACTAAGTCCCGATCAACCTGTGAATGAGGATGGGGGAACTCAGTAATGTTGTCAAAGGCATGAAAAACAAACGCTTTTCGGGTTAGTGGCATATCGAACTGCGAGTCGATAGTGTTAGAACGATCTAAAGAGATCACATGTTCTAGCCACAAGATACTTGGTGTGTCAATGGCTTCTTTAATCAGCTTCTCAAGAGTCCAAGGAGGAAAAAGAGTTTTCCTGCTCTCGTGAAGGTCGTGGGCTTCTTTCTGTCTTCTTTCGGCTTCTTCAGTCTCTCTAGCCACACGAGCATTAATGTCAGCCTCGTTATTTCGACTTTTCCGCTTCAGAATATCATCAATTGTCTCCTTATCATCATCGTCACTCTCCTCAGCAATATTCTTGCCTTTGTCTTTCACACCGGAACCTGAGGCTTGGCCTACTGGAGGAGGTTCGGTTGTGTGAGTTGCTGAAGTAGGAGGTGGTTGAGACACTTGTTCTTTTTCTCCCCCTTGTTTCGGAATGGACACGAAATCAAGGAGCCCTTCGATTTTGCTAAGTAGAGAGAGGGCAGGAGCGAGCTTCTCTGCAAGGGTACGTCGTACTAAATAATTGAGGATTGGGTCATGTGCTTCAAGGATGTTTGAGATAGCAGAGTGGACATCCGAAACACACGATTTAACCACCTCTCTTTCAGATCGAAGAGACTCAATCTCCTGTTGAGAGTTGGAGAGTTGAATACTCTTGAACTTCAGAGCAGTAGTCTTCCTTGCGAGAGCATCCATGAGAGAGTTCTCAGCAGCTAAGTCTTCTTGAAGCTTGGATAGACGCTCTTCAATGGATGTTCTGAAAGCTGAGTTGTCGTCAGAAATAGATTGTCTAAGTGAAGCGAATGACTTCAGCTCAGAAGAGACTGATGTAGTCAACTGGTTGATAATGGGTTCCAGCGTAGTCTTGGTGGCTTCAGCACTTTCCTGTGAAGATTTCAACAAGGAAGAAGCATCAGTGAATAGTTTATCGACTTTTTCGGTCGCTGCCTCACAAGCTTTGGTTGAGGCGTTAATAGCTGCAGTGGCGGAATCGATAGAAACTTGATGAGCTTTGGAGAAAGCCTCAACAATTTTCTAAATGGCAACTTCAGATATGGAGGACTGAGATGTGGAAGACGAAGCGATGAGCGAATCGATTTTGTCATGTAGCTCCTTGAGATGCCTCTTTGTGACAGGAGCATCGTCATCGTCGTCACTTTGAACTTAAAATGGACTGTAATAGACCGAATCAAAAGTCATATTCTCCCCGCCAAGGAGTGGTTCTTCTTCCTCTGAAGCATGAGCAGGAGAAGATGGTGGTGGTGAAACTGGAGGCTCGGTAGTAGTAGTAGTTTAGGGTTGGGTGGTGTGCTCGGTTGTTGGTGTGGGTTCGGATGCTGAGTTGGATTTTGGTGCATCAGTATGAACCCCCGTATCAGATACGTTGGTTCTAACATCTGCAGTGGTGGTGGTTGTTGCTTCAGTAAAGATTAGTGGTGGTATTGGGATGGAAGTAGGTGGTATTTGAGTGGTGGAGGTTATGGGGGTAATAGAAAAAGGAATTGTAACGGGTGGAGAGGAAATTGGAGAAGTAGAGATGTGAATCTCTGGTGTAGGCAAACATGGTGGAGTGTAACCACGTTGAGATCCATCTGAATCAGAACCGTCGTCCTCAGATTCGCTTGAGGATGAAGCGATAATCAGCTTTCGTCTCGGTTGGGTTTTTCTCCTCTTCTGTGGTGGAGACTGAGCAGCCTTAGTGGTTTTCCTTTTCTTGGGAGATGGGCCTTTTGCTCCCTTTGCCACCTGTTTTCCCTTATCAGCCTTCTTGCCTCTAGGAGCAGGCTTGTTAGTGTCATGAATTAATTTCAGCATCTCTGGAGTAAGATCCCTCGGACCAGAACATCTGAATTCCTTGTACGTTTGAATGATCCGGCTGTTGGCAGGAACATCACCATACATCGTTTTCGGGATAGACCCGTTGAAGGGAAATTTTGAAGCATCTGAGACAATAATCTTCGTGGTATGGAAAGTACCAATCGAAGACATTAGAGCATCAGCGACAATGGGGACGTGGTACTTGTCCATCACCCATTTTGTGACAATAGTCAAGAACCGGGCATAAGAAATCTCTGAGTGTTGAGAGGTGGAAGAGAGACTCTGAATGAGTTGTTGCCATAGGACCGAACAGTAGTCCATATTGATGCCATTGTAGATCCCGTACATGATGGAGAGAAATAAACGACTTGCCCCATCAGATCCAACACTTCGTTCAAATAAGTCCTTGAAAAGAACAGTGAACGACTGTAGTGAGCACCTCAGTGTACCCCATGTTGTAGAACATGTTGAACAGATGACCCATTGGAATGGTTTCCGGAATAACCCTCGAAGAATCAGGGCCAAACCCTAACAGCGTACAAAACCTTTGTTTGGAAATCGATGCCTTGTGCTCAAAGACATCGAAGAAAATTTTGTCGACGACCTTGTCGTAGTGAGCCGTGGCAAAGATTTGTGACAGGAACTCCATTGGAACAACTTCAGCCCTGGTAAGAGCAGGAGCGATTGGCGAGAACTTCAGGCATTCAATGATGGGAAACATGAAAGCGTCGTACGCCTGAGGAGTGAGATCAATGATCAAACTTTGCTAGGGACGAATGGGCAAGATGTGAGAAGTTGCGTGAACAGATGAAGAATCCGCCATTGTTGTGATGAAAGTGGGAGAGATGATGAACAGTAGAGGTTGGAGGAATTCTCTTGCTCTCTGAGAATATAGGTGTAGTAAAGAGGTAAACGGTGGATCACATTGCCTTTTATATTGAGGGTAGAGGAGAGAGAAAAATCTTTCCCAAATCTTCGATTGAAAAACGAAGGGTTTTTCAGAGGTGACTGACGCGTGACAGTTGGGTGTGCCGATGATTACGCAGGAGAGAGAGTGTCAGTCCCTAATCACACGCCTTCCCATCAGGCGACGTTTGGAGATGAAACGGTTCCTATTCGCACGCTTTTCCCTGTTGCGCCATTTGAAATCAAATCGATTGGACTCCCGCCTAAGTCATCATGTCGTCATCTTAGCCCTTTAGAGATTAACGGCATCTGTAAAGTAAAATCCCCACGTGGATCAATATTAACTACAACCTTTTATAACAACCAATCCAATTAAAATTACTTAGAATTAATGAAACCAGAATTTAGGAAAATCAAAAAGATTTTCGTGCTGAGTGTGTAAAAGAAAAATAAATAAAGCAACACTTTTGAGGGAATATGTGATGTCAATAAAGACACGAAACAATGGATCCCGGGCACGAATCTCTTCCTTCAAAGTCAAGAGAGACTTTAAAGTGTTTGTGTGGTTTCCTGTTGAATAACGATCAGAAACTTATTAAGAAGTGTTGAAAGACTTCCTTTAATTAGGCTTATGGGGTGGCTTTCGCTTCGATTCATAATTCCTGATCTTGATATAAGATAGAAATCGAACGAAGTACTTGTGAGACCAATGTAGTCTGTTGAACAAGTAGGTTGGAGATAATGTAAGTAGCAAGGTAAACTAATATATATGAAATCTCAAAAAAAATTAAAACTGGATCCCAAGGGAAGAAATGTTATTGGATTTAACAATTTCATAGGAATCACTCAAAATAAAATAGAGATTTCATGTTGTACCCCCATGGATAAGTTCGTCAATTCATTAGTGAAAGCTAGAGCAAGTTGATTGTTCACTGTCAATGCATAGTAGGTATTGAATTTTGGGTTTCACTAAGCACGTAGTGACACGAAGCTAAGATCATGAACACATAAATTGTGCAACCATAAACCTCAGTGGTAATGTCTGAGAGTCTCAAGGGTTACGTTTGTGAAGCGAATGTGATGGAGAAAAGTAATGTTGGTGGTGTAAAGAAACCAAAGTACCTCTGCTATAAAAATAAGGACTAAGCAGAAAACTCTTATCTCATGTGAGAAGAGAGTTAGGTAGCTCATGATTAGAATAAGTATTAGAGCCTAATTGGGAAGACAAGGTTTGTGTATACCAAGTCAGTAAGGTTATTATTCAGAATCAGGTGAGGCTTTGGTCACATACAGCAGTATGCTTCTAGGGACACTTAGCTAGTGAAATAAGTTACCCACAATGAAATAGAAAATAAAAGCCAATACAAAAAAAATATTTTTGGAGTTTTTGAATTTACGAAAAGAAAAAAAAACGTTTTTGGAATTTTTGATTGAAATAAATAAGACATAAAAAAAATTTATACAAAAAAAAATGTTGGAACCGAACCCGAGCGTTCGGTTTATTTCGGTTGAGAAAACTTTGGAACCGAACCCGAGCGTTCGGTCTATTTCGGGTGAGAAAAATTTTGTAACCGAACCCGAGCGTTCGGTCTATTTCGGTTGCAAAAAAAAATAAGATTGAAAAAGAAAAGAACTTTGACAATAAGATTAATGAATTAGGAAAAAAAATACAAAAGATTTACAACCAAAGAAACTACCTTTGAGTGATAGGCGAAGATCAGATGATACAACCGAACCCGAACGTTCGGTCTATTTCGGTACACCAGAGCAAGACCCGAACCCGAACGTTCGGTCTATTTCGCTTTCTTACTTTTAATCTTGAGAGGTAATTTTTGGTACTGACTCCGATTCCATCATTCCAAGCCCTTGTAGAATTTTGTTGAAAGAAGCTTCAGGAAGAGCTTTGGTGAAGATGTCGGCCAGTTGATCAGTGGTTCGAACAAAATGAATTTCGACGTTCCCATCTTCCACATGACCCTTAATGAAGTGATACCTCAATGCTATGTGCTTAGTCTTGGAGTGTTGCACTGGGTTATGACAGATCCTAATTGCACTTTCAGAGTCGCAATATAATAGGATCTTTTTCATATTGAGTCCATAGTCCCGGAGCTGGCTTTGGATCCAAATCACTTGAGATGTACAGGAGGCAGCTGCGATGTATTCTGCTTCAGCTGTAGACAGAGATACACAAGTCTGTTTCTTTGATTGCCAGCTAACCAAATTCCCGTCAAGGAATTGACAGCCTCCAGTAGTGCTTTTCCTGTCTAGTCCACAACCTCCAAGGTCTGCATCTGAGTAGGCTTGAACGAAAAAAACTGAGTTGGATGGATACCATAAGCCAAGAGAGGTAGTTTGTTTTAGATACCGGAGTATGTTCTTCACAGCAAGCATATGAGGTTCACGAGGATTCGCCTGAAATCTAGCATAGTAACAAACAGAAAACATTATGTCAGGCCTACTAGCAGTAAGGTACATTAGAGAACCGATCATCTGGTGATATAGCGTAATATCGACTGTTGGCTTATCCAATGATGGAGTGAGCTTGGTACCGAACCCCATTGGAACTTTAACCTTTGAGTCTCCCATCATGCCGAATTTTGCAAGGAGAGTCTTGGTGTAGGCTTCCTGGTTAATAAAGATGCCTTCGGGTCCCTGTCTAATATTTAAGCCAAGGAAAAAGTTAATCGGACCCATTGAGCTCATTTCAAATTTAGTCTCCATCAGCTTTCTGAATTCAGCTGTTAAGCTAGGATTCGTTGAGCCAAAGATGATATCATCGACATAGATTTGAACAATCATAAGGTGGTTACCTTCCTTCTTACGAAAGAAGGTTGGATCAACCGAACCTTGTTTGAATTTGGACATCTTTAAAAACTTAGTTAGCGTTTCATACTAGGCTCTAGGTGCTTCTTTCAGTCCATATACCGCTTTGTCCATAATATAGCAGTGATTGGGGTATTTTTCATTCACGAATCCCGGAGGTTGTTCCACGTACACCATTTCTTCAAGTTCTCCATTTAGAAATGCGCATTTCACGTCCATTTGGTAGACCTTAAAGTTCTTGTGTGCAGCATAGGCAAGAAATATTTGAACAGATTCCAGCCTAGCTACAGGAGCAAAAGTTTCTTCATAATCGATTCCTTCCTCCAGGCAGTATCCTTTCACAACTAGACAAGCTTTGTTTCTTATTACATTGCCTTCCTTGTCCATTTTATTTCTAAAGACCCATTTTGAGACCAATAACCGAGGCATCTTGAGGAGTTGGAATGAGGCGCCAAAATTTATTTCTTTCGAACTCATTAAGTTCGTCTTGCATAGCTTGAACCCAATCAGAGTGATCAAGAGCAATGTTAACTATCTTTGGTTCAACTTTTGAGACGAAAGAGTTAAACATACAGAACTCTACTTTTGAGAACAGAGATGCTTGTTTTGCCTAAATTTGAATCGGGTCAGGACCTTTTCGGAGACATTACCCACTACCTGTGAAACAGGATGATCTCTAGTCCATTTGACAAGAGGAGGGTAATTTGGATCATAGGATGGATCCAATTCAGCATTTACCATCTCTTCTAATTCAGATTGACTGTCATCATCATAAAACATATCGGCATTCTCCCCCTCGACTGATGAGCTTTCAGGTGTATCTTGACTTTCCAGTGCTACAGGACTTTCGGGTGAAATTGAGCTTTCGGGAGCTACAGTACCTTCGGGTGCAGTAGAGCTTTCGGGTGCAGCTGGAGAAGAGTTCTCCCCCTTAACTTGTGAACCCAACTGTTTTGAAGAAGATGGATTCTCCCCTTCAACTGAAGCACCGTGGTGAGGAGGTTCATTTGAAATTGATACTCCTTCATCCATATGTTTGGCAGCGTCCTCGACGATTTGCTTCAGATGGTCAACTTTGTTGTCTGCTGCATTGGCTTATGAGAGAGTATCCTTCTTCGGTTCATCGAATAACTCCACAAATTGTTCAAACAAATTTGCAATCGAGGCTGTGACTTGGCCTGTTTGAGAGAAGATTTCTCCAACTGATTCTTCCGTGGCCTTCAGCTTCTTGACATAGCTGTCATCGAAAGTCACATAATACGTTTCTTCAATTTTCCTTGAATGCTTGTTTAAAACCCTGTATGCTTTCGAAGTGAGAGAATATCCTAGAAAAATCCCTTCATCGGCTTTTATGTCGAACTTGTTACGATGTTCTTTAGAACTGAAGATAAAGCATCGTGAGACGAATACGTGGAAGAATTTGACGTTTGTCTTTCTGTTGTTGATGATCTCATAAGGAGTAAGAGTGAAACGCTTATTGAGATAGGACCTGTTCTGCGTAAAATCGGTTTCGTCTTTCGACAATCCCACAAAGATCGGTTTCAGGCCGCCTCACACAAAGATCGGTTTCGTCTTTCGACAATCCCATTTTGTTGAGGGGTGTAGGGGGCTAAGAAGTTGTGACTGGTTCCTTTTTCTGCTAAAAAGTCTTCAAATTCTTTATTCTTGAACTCCAGCCCATTGTCGCTTCTGATGTTGCGAATGACTTTCCTCAGCTACACTTCAACCTGCTTGATAAACATCTTTAGCTTGAGAGTTGCTTCAGAAAGAACACCCATGTAAAACGTGAAAAGTCATCAACAATAACAAGAATATACTTGCTACCGCCAATGCTTTCGATAGATGATGGACCACATAAGTCAATGTGAATTAACTCAAGTGATTCAACGACTTTAGTGTTTATTATGGATGGGTGACTTTGACGACTCTGCTTCCCCATTTCACATGCAACACACAAATGTTCTCGATCAAACTTGAGCAATGGAAGACCCCGAACATGGCCTCCTGTGACAAGTTTGTTGATATCCTTGAAATTTTGATGGGAGAGCCTTCGGTGCCACAGCCAGCTTTCGTCAGAATGTGCATTGGATAACAGACAGATAGCTGGATTTCCTTTGATAGGTTTGAGATTGAGAGGAAACATTTCGCCTTTGCCCTCTGATTTCAGAATCACTCTTTGTGTTTTCTTCTCTATTATTTCCGAACCCTCATCATCAAACAAAACTTTAAGACCGGTACCTCCAACAAGTTGAGATACACTGATGAGGTTATGTTGTAGACCTTCAACATATGCAACCTTTCTAATCGTGAAGTCTCTATTTGTTATCATCCCATAACCTTTTATTATGCCGTATGAGTTGTTCCCGAACTTGACATTCCCGCCGTTTGGAAGAGATCGGAATTCCCTCAGCTCTTCCTTCCTCCCTGTCATGTGACGTGAGCAGCCACTGTCAATATACCATTCTTCGTCGAACTGCTCGTCACTGATAACCTGCAAAAATCAAGCAGATTTAGGAACCCAAAGTTTCTTGGGTCCACGTGAGCCTTTCACAGGAACAGGAATAGTAAGAGAAATGTCAACAAGATATGTTCTTTTTATTAAAGTTGTTTCATCTTTCTTCTTAATAATGAAAACTTTAATTTTGTTGGGATTTGTTACAGTCGGTTTGGATTCAGGTTCAGGCGTTTGGGCCTTGGAATGCTTTTGATCATTCTTGACTGAGGAAACCTTCGATTTTCCTTTCAAATCTGTTGAAGATTTTGGATTTTGAGTTAGAACATAATTGGATTTAGAATGGGGTTGAGAAGAATTAGAATGAGAGAATTTAGACTGAGAAGTTTTCTTGACTTGAGGTTCTAGGTGGCCCTTTTGTTTTTGGTCATTAGTGGGACCGAACCTTGAACCTTGGTAGCTTTTGCTCTCGGAACCGAACCTATGCTTTCGGTAGCTGGTGTTCTCTGAACCGAACCTTTCCCTTTGGTTGTAATTCCTTTCAGAACCGAACCTGTCCTTTCGGTTGTTATTACTTTCTTGCGGACTGACAGTACTTTTCTCTGATCTTCTTTCATAATTAGAAAAATGGGCGTTTTGAGATTGCCAGAACTGTTTTCGCTCTGAGAGATTCTTTTTGTATCTCAGATTCCTTTGTTGCTTTTGATCCTGTACTTGCTTCGGCTATCGGTGGATGTTGGCTTTTTTGCTTTTGCTTTTTGTCAGCCGGTTCACTTTAAACTGATGATGTTTCGCATGAAGGAGTGACTTCTTCAATAGGAACTTCTTTTGCACCACTGGTACTTGGCACATCAAAGTTGTCAGGCTTATTTAGTGGCTCTGGCATATATCTACCTTTGGTTTTCCAGGATGTTCGCTCTGACAGACCAACGGTTTCGTCAGCATTATCTATAGGAGCAGACCAGGAAAATTCATCACAGCCATCTACATTATCTTTGTTTACAATGGCGGTGAGTGCGGCTGTCTGATGTTCGGTTACTCCTGTGACCTTATACACCTGATTTGGTGTTGTTCTCACCTTTTGGTACACCACGGCCTTTTCTTCAATAATCGGGGACTTATTTTGGGATAAACGAGCAAACTCCACAGAATTTTCAGAAATAAGATTTTTGTGGTTTTCGGGTTCGCTCTTGACAAACTCAGAACAGTCAACTTCATCCTCTACAGAAATTTCACTCATATCATCATCCTCATTGAGCTCACACGCGTTTTCAACATCAATTTTATTTTCTGAGCTCAAGTTGGCATTCAATGAGTCAAACTTTTGTATGGTTTCAGTCCTTAGTTTCAGTTTATCGTTTTCATCCAAAAGGTTTTTCAACATGTCCTTATGGTCCTTGGACTTTATAAAAAGATTCGATTTTGTCTAGACCATACATATAAGTCTGATTCACATCATCAGACGAAACTACACTTTCACAATTATATGCTTCAACGTCGATTTCATCTTCCTTAAATTCAAGGAAGGGCAAAATCATGCGATGAATTTTCTGCCCTATTTCACAGTTCAGATGAAGTTGAGTGATGTTAGCATAAAGACGTTTAGCAATTAAACAAAAGACATTTCTTTGTTTCAAAAGTTTTAAATTGTCTCTTTGCAAATAAATGTTTTCATCTTTGGATTTAATCAGCTCCGACTCATTCAGCTCTATCCACATCCTCCGTTCCTCACTCTTGGAAGACACCCTGCTTATTTGGTCATTTAGGTTAGAATTGGTGACCCGTGTTTGAGTTAAACTGCTATCTAGATTTAAGATTCTTGAATTTAAGCTTTTTAATTCTTTTTCATATGAATTTTGTGGGACTTTGAATGAAACAAAAACGGATTGTACCTTCTTGATCAATTCATCTAGCTCATTGATCTGCACACTGAGAGGTTTTGCTGTGAAGCAAAGGTCCCCTCGCTCCTTGGAGTCTTCATTCCCACCATCCGTATTGTATCCCCTCATTTGAGATACATCTGTCACCATCAAAAACTTCCCACTACTTTCTTCATCTCTTGCAACGTATGCCTTTCCATGAGATGGCTTCCTGACCTCATCATCCTCTGAGTCGGTTGACCAGACCTGCACGCCACCAAACTCATCATCCGTTGCCGAACCCTGCACAATTAAAGCATTCATTGAAGAGTTAGCGGTAGCTTTCTTTCTCTTGATCTCTTCCAGCTTTTTCATCAACACAACTTCTTCATCTTTTTCCTCATCCTTCTCTGCCATTTTCTTTAGAACGCAGTCTTTGGCATAGTGGTTCTTTCCTCCACAGTAGTAGCAGTTCACACCTGAATCTCCTTCAACTTTCACCTCTTTCTTTGGTTCCTCTGTATTCGGTTCCTCCCTAACCTTTTCAGAATTGTAGCTTCCCTACCAATTTTGGTTCTTATTGGTAGGGAACCTTTTCTTAGTGAACCTCTTTGGATTCGACACCATCATTGCATAGTATTCAGAAGTAAGATCATAGTCTTCTAAGTTGAGATCTTCATCTTCTACCACACTTTTGCTTTTGGACAAGAGGGCCAAGGACCCTAAACTGGAGACCACATTTTTCTCTTGCAAAACAATCTTTTCTTGGGATTTCAAAATCCCCACCAGCTTTGCCAATGAATAAGATTTAAATTGCTCATGAGCTTTAACAGTGGACACAACCACTCTCCACTCAGATCTAAGGCCATTCAAGAAGGTAACCTTTTGTTCAATCAGCTTCCTTTCTATATCGTGTTTGATCATATTACTAAGAAGATGATTGAAGCGATCGAACGTCTGAGTAACAGTTTCATCGGGATTCTGTTTAAATTCGCCAAACTCAGACAAAAGCAAGGTATGAATAGAATGCTCCAAATCTTCATCTGTGGAAATAGTTCTCCCAGCCTATCCCATATTTCTTTAGCAGTGCTGCATGAATCACTACCCTGAATGTATGTGATTGCAGAGCGAATCGAATCAGTCTCAATGCTTTGATGTTGCATTGAAACTTTTCCTTTTCGTCTTGAGCAACATCCTTTACGTCCTTTAACAGATCATTGTACTCTTTCTGAGTTTTAATGATTTTTGACGTTCCAGAGTGATCAAATGGTCCAGAAACGATTGCTTCCCAAATAAGGTATCCATTATCTTCCGATCCGATGACATAATCTTCAAAGTGATGTGCCCAGGCTTCGTAATCCTGGGTGTAAAGAATAGGAATCTTCGTCGTCGATCCAATGCTGTTAGAGATATTGATGGGATTTGTAACACTCGTGTTTCTAGCCTAGGCATTTATATTGAGTTGATAGTCTAGGTTAACCTTTGTAACTCATTTTGAAGAAATGAAAAGGAGTTATGTGAATATTACGTGAATTATGTGTTTTATGCTTAATTATTAGGGCTTAATTAATTAAGAATAAAAATAAGCATCAAAATTAAAGTGTGAGATAAGCCCGATATCTTTATATAAAGTTGTAGTGGTCGTAACAAGGATTTCGGGGATATAAAGAATACCAAAATCCGAGTTATAACGAAGAAGTTATGACCTGTCGAAGTTTCGCGACAAAACCGGAACGGTGCTGAATGTCGTAAAAAGTGAGTTTTTGATAAACTACTTTTTAGTCTTAGTAATCTAAACGAAAGTTGTAGTATTCGTTAAACCAAGAAGTTCGATAACAAGAACGCCCAAATCTGACTTCGTATGAGGAAGTTATGATATTTCGAAGTTTCAGCGTAGCAGTAGACAGCTAAAAACTCGAATTCTAGATCGAGCGATTTTTAGCCGACACAACCTAAACGAGAATTGAAGGTCTTGTCATTAGGAGCACAACGGTAAAAAGTCTGACGAAAACGGACGTCGGATGAAGAAGTTATAAATTTTTAACGGATTTCCTGTCCCGGTCTGTTAAAAATAATAATATAAAATTTAAAGTCAAAATTAGTCGACGAAGTCTAAACGGAAGTTATAGATCTTAATTTTAGCTACGCGTGCATATAAAGAACGTCCAAAACAGAGCTCGTATGCGAAAGTTATGGATTTTAGAAGTTTTGGCGCGAAAACCGAGAAATTTCGCATAGTCACAATTGCCACGTCACCCTCGCTTAGAAAGTGACACGTGTCCTGCTGAGTCACCTGGCTGCTGAGTCATTAGGCTGCTGAGTCACCGAGGCTGTTGAGTCATGCGAGCCATGTGTCCTCTTCTGATTCGACCGAGGAGGAGGCCCAATCTGAAGCAGCCAGCTCCCCAGCCGAAGCTTCGCCCAACTGTCGCGTGTGTCCGAGCCTCGCATAGCCTAGCTCCGAGCCTCGTAGGTGCGCCAGCAAGCCGCGGTCCACTTAGAAGCCGACAGCGAGCCCTTGCATGTGCGAGCCATGAGCGAGACCCCCCCCCCCCCCCGCGAAGCCTCTTAGCCGTCGGATTAGGAGACTTCTCAGCCGTTGGATCAAACTTCGGACCCTATAAATAGAAGGGTACCTGCGAGGGTTTCCGGTTACTTTTGGAATTTAGCCATTTTTAGCCCCTCTCTCCATATTTTCTTCATCTTAACATCCCGCAAAGCCCCAGTATCGATTGTAAAGCCCGGAATACCCCACGAAGTGCCCGAGAAGCCCGAAAAATTTATCTTTTCGGTTTCAAAGCCCGACTTTTACAAAGCCCGGTTTCCCAATAAAACTCCCGGTTTTGTTAGAAACGATCGTTTTAGGAAACGAATTGGTGCCCGATTATCATCAAATCATGTGAGTGTATAGTCACTTTCATTTTACACATAGATATGAAGTATTACGTTATAATACGTGCTATGTGTAAATATATTAATTATTTATTTTAGGTGATTGTTGTGTTGATGTTTTATACAAGTTTTAAACTGTATAAGTATTTTTATCTACAAATATGTTGGGTAGAACATGGGTAGATTGTGATGTGTGATAAAATAAAATTGATGAGAGGCCTCGATGTGTTTTGAGATCCAGTCATCTAGCAGAGTTTGGATGACGACCACGGACTTTCTAGACAGTCCAGTGGGAAACATTAGCAGGTCCGCAACCTGTAGGTGTTAATGAACTAAGAGTGTTCATTCGCTGTACTCCATCCCCCTCATGGTTGCCTTTAGGACATGTATGGCTGAGGAAATCCCTTAGCAGTAGTGTCCATCCCGATGATATTCTTTAGGCTAGGTCCCTTGTGACAAGTGTTTAGGGACATAAAGTGAGGATAACGGGAACGGGTAATTAGGGTTATTGTTGATTGATGAACTTAGTAAGTTTATTATTATTGTGGGTTGAAAACCCTATATGCTCACCAGGCTCCCAAGCCTGACCCACTCAGCTTTTTATGTTACAGGTAGTGGACCCCGAGCATAGTCGGAGGACAATGAGAGATTTTTGGATTATAGGCCAGTAGTTGTAAATAACTGTTGAAAGGCTTATAATGTCTTGTTTATGCTTTTGGATCTGTATCGGAACATGACATCCCGAGGTTTTGATATATATATGGAAAACATATACCTTCTTAATGAAGGGTTTTGATAAACTTTTATCATATTTTGTTTGGGGACAAATTCCGCAACATCTTTTAAAAAGATTTCTCTGATTTTATTTTAAAAAGCATAAATTAAATCGGTCTTTTCTGGCCGAGAAATTTGGGGATGTCACAGTTGGTATCAGAGCATTAGTTTAAGCGAACTAAGAAATTGTAGAATTTCTAAGACTTGAACTTAGAGTGCTAAGTGATGATTGTGAGATGAGTGTCTACCATATTTTAGACACGAGCACTAGTTTATTTTAGAGAAGATGCCTAAAATGCCCTTATGTGCTAAATGCTATGTGTTTGCCATGTGTGCCATTATTTGTTCGGATCTATGGTCTGTTGCCGGCCGGATCTGGAAACCTTATGTGTGTAGGATTCTAAGCGTATAATTACGAGATTAGAACTAACACGTAAACGTTTCGGAGTGATAAGGGAATTGACATGTCTAACTAGGATAAAGACCTAAATTCGCCTTATTCGTTATATAAATTGTAATGGCCATAACTCGTAGTGGAGCTGCAAATGCAAACGGAAACATGGATCAACAGCCTCAATCTCAAGTAGTTGAGCTAGTACCTGTTGTAGGAGCTGCACCTGAGCCAATGACGATGGCTGGGGTACAAGCAATGATGCAAATGATGTTAGATCGCCAATTGGAGGAGACAAGACGATTACTACAACAACATAGGGAAGAGAGTACGATGCCTGTTGAACAGATTGTATTGAATGAAGGGCAATCAGTAGGAGGGAACTATAGTGGGACTCTTGGTCAAGCCAACCCACCGATAGTTAGACAAAACAACCAGGATGGAGGAGTTGATGGACGCGGATGCAAATACAAAGATTTCATGGCATCCAAACCGCCGTGTCTATCTGGGAGTCCGACACCGGTGGAAGTCATGAATTGGATCTCCGAAATGGAGACGATGTTTGAAAGTTGCGAGTGCAGCAACAAACAAAAGGCCGCACTTGCAATTCCTCTGTTAAAGTCTGGTGTGTTGAGCTGGTGGAAGTTACTAGCTGATTCGATGCCCAAGGGTGAAGCTAGTAAGATGTCTTGGGAAGAATTTGTGGTCCAACTGAAATTGCAGTACTGCTCTGAG
The DNA here is from genome assembly GCF_002870075.4 of Lactuca sativa. Taxonomy (NCBI): domain Eukaryota; kingdom Viridiplantae; phylum Streptophyta; class Magnoliopsida; order Asterales; family Asteraceae; genus Lactuca; species Lactuca sativa. The sequence continues at coordinate 108,556,999 of NC_056625.2, read as the reverse complement.
CAGGATCTTCTGGAAATCAACAATGAGTTTCAGAATTTAAAGAAAGGAAAGATGAGCATTACTGAATACGCTGCTAGTTTTATGGAAAAGATGAAGCTAGTTCCTCATCTTTTTCCAACTGAACTCTCTAAGGTCAACAAGTTTTCCCTCGGATTACCAGCGGACTTTGGTCCGATGGTTAAGCAAGCAACCACTTTGAAAGCCGCCATATGGGCTGCTAAGAATGTCGAGGTTCAGATCAAGGAAAAGGGTCTGGAGAGGGCAGAAGTTGGTGAAAAGAGAAAATTTGAAGGAACTTCGGGTTCCAACAAGAAAAGCAAATTTTCTAAGTCCAAGAAGTTTGGAGGAGGAGGAGGTGAAGTGAAATGGTGTGAGAAGTGCAAGAGAAAGCACTCTGGGAGATGTAGTGAGGAGGTGACTTGCTTCAAATGTGGAAAGACTGGGCATTATTCCAACGTGTGTCCGTCCGACAAGGGGGTATGTTTTGAGTGCCATGAAGTAGGGCATGTTCTTAAAGACTGTCCAAAGAGGAAGGATGCCGCAAAGCCCAATCTACCACCAAAGCCGAAGGCGAGAGCCTTTTAGATGACACTTGAAGCTGCAAAAGAAGAAGTCGATGTCGCTTCAGGTACCTTTCTCGTAAACGAATTGCCTGCCCAAATTTTGTTTGATTCTGGAGCCAATTACTCCTTTATATCGCATGAATTTGGTAGAAAGCTAGCTTTGCCTGTAGATAGGCTAGTTAATGCCTTATTAGTCGAGATTGCTAGTGGCAAGTTTGTAACTGTTAGCCATCGTATGAAAAACATCCTCATTGACTTGGATGGGAATAAGTTCCAAGAGGAATTATTGCCTATCGAGTTAAATGGATTCGACATAGTTTTAGGAATGGATTGGCTTAGCGCCAATGATGCATAAATACTATGTAGAAAGAAGATAGTAAAAGTAAACCCGCCAGGGAAAGAGTCGTTTATGGTGTACGGAGACAAACGCAGAGTAAACTCTGGAATCATTTCCCTAATGAAAGCCAGAAAGTGTTTGGCCAAGGGATGTACATCATATCTAGCGTTCGTGATCGATGCCAAGATGGAAAAGAAGGAGGTGCAGAATATTCCGGTGGTGTGCGATTATCCGGAAGTCTTTCCCGAAGATCTTCCCGGATTGCCCCCTGATCGACAAGTAGAATTTCATATCGACTTGTTACCAGGAACGACGCCGATAGCGAAAGCACCTTATCGATTAGCGCCAACCGAAATGAAAGGACTTATGACACAACTTCAGGAGTTATTGGACAAAGGTTTCATTCCACCTAGTTCATCACCCTGGGGAGCCCCTGTGTTATTTGTAAAGAAGAAAGACGGAAGCATGAGAATGTGCATCGATTACAGAGAGCTGAACAAAGTGACGATAAAGAACAAGTACCCGTTGCCAAGGATTGATGACTTGTTCGACCAGTTGCAGGGTTCGAGCTATTTCTCGAAGATCGATCTTAGGTCGGGCTACCATCAACTAAAGGTGAGAGAGCAGGATATCGAAAAGACTGCTTTTAGAACGAGATATGGACACTATGAATTTTTGGTTATGTCGTTCGGACTAACCAATGCCCCAGCAGCTTTCATGGATTTGATGAATAGGGTTTGTAAACCATTCTTAGATAAATCCGTGATAGTATTCACAGATGATATCTTGATTTATTCGAAAAGCAAGCAGGAGCATGAAAAGCATCTGCGTGAAGTGCTAGAAGTCCTGAAAAAGGAGAAGCTGTATGCAAAGTTCTCCAAGTGTGAATTTTGGATTCAAGAAGTCCAATTTTTAGGTCATGTGGTTAACCAAGAAGGAATAATGGTTGACCCAGCAAAGATTGAAGCTGTAATGAAGTGGGAACAACCAAAAAGTCCTACGGAGATTCGAAGCTTTTTAGGATTAGCTGGATATTACCGAAGGTTTATCCAAGGCTTTTCTTCGATTGCTACTCCATTAACAGCTTTGACCCACAAAGGAGCCACTTATGCTTGGAATGAGAAGCATAAGGAAGCCTTTGAGAAGTTTAAGAAGAGATTGTGTGAAGCACCGATTCTTTCATTGCCTGAAGGAGTTGATGACTTTGCAGTTTATAGCGATGCATTCGGAGTTGGGTTAGGTTGTGTTCTGACCCAAAGGGATAAAGTGATCGCGTATGCATCGAGGCAATTGAAGGAACATGAAAAGAACTACCCACTCATGATTTGGAGTTGGCAGCGGTAGTATTTGCCTTGAAGATATGGAGACATTATCTTTATGGCACCAAGTGTAAACTTTTGACTAATCATAAGAGTCTCCAATATCTCTTTAATCAGAAGGAATTGAACATGAGGCAACGACGCTGGCTAGAGTTACTCTGGACTACGACTGTGAGATACTTTACCACCCTGGTAAAGCAAATTTTGTTGCCGATGCTCTAAGTCGGAAGGTAAACCTTGAAAAGAAAAGGCCAAGAGCATTGAGAATTGAAGTTGTCTCGACAATTGTGGAAAGTATAAAGAAAGCTCAAGAGGAAGCTTTAGAGAAAAATGACCGAAAGGAAGAACGTTTAGGCAAAACGTTAGTGTTCGGTACAAACAACCAAGGGTTGAAGGTATTTCAAGATAGAATTTGGGTACCTAAGACAGGCGGAATAAGAGATCTTCTGATGGAAGAAGCTCACTAGACCATGTACTCGATTCATCCCGGCAGTACGAAAATGTATAGGGATCTAAAACCCTATTATTGGTGGCCGACGATGAAGCTCGATGTTGCTAAGTATGTGGCCGAGTGTGTAACTTGTGCTAGGGTTAAGGCACAACATCAGAAACCATATGGGAGTTTAGAACCTTTACCCGTACCCATGGGTAAATGGGAAGACATCACCATGGATTTTGTGCATAAACTGCCTAGAACAAGGAACTGTCACGACATGATTTGGGTGGTCGTTGATCGCTTCACTAAGAGTTCGCATTTCATAGCAGCCAAAGAGAAGTGGTCTATGGATAAACTTGCGAATTCTTATGTGAAGGAAATTGTGAGGCTTCACGGTGTTCCATTAACGATTGTGTCCGATCGTGATAACCGTTTTACCTTGAGATTTTGGAGGAGTCTACAAGAGGAATTGGGTACCAAGTTATGTTTGAGTACAACTTACCATCCGCAAACCGATGGTCAGAGCGAGCGAACGATTCAAACATTGGAGGATATGCTGAGAGCATGTACCCTAGAATTCCAAGGTAACTGGGATGAACACTTACCTTTAGTAGAATTCTCCTATAATAATAGTTTCCACTCAAGCATTAAGATGGCACCTTATCACGCTTTGTATGGGGAGAAGTGTCGAACGCCATCATGTTGGCTGGAAGCTGGGGAAAAGCAGTTTATGGGACCTGAAATAGTCCATGAGACTGTTGAAAAGTTGAAAGTGATAAGGGAAAGGATGTTAGCTGCTCAAGATCGACAAAAGAGTTATGCTGACAAGAAAAGACAACCGATATCCTTCGATGTTGGAGATTCGGTTTTACTTAAAGTCTCGCCGTGGAAGGGACTTATAAGATTTGCTAAGAGAGGGAAGTTGAGTCCAAGGTTTATTGGACCATTTAAAGTTCTTCAGAGAATCGGGAATCAAGCTTACAAGGTAGAGTTACCGGAAGAACTAAAGAGTATTCATAACAACTTTCATGTGTGTTATTTGAGAAAGTTCACAAGAAATGTGCCCGACATAATTCCGATTTCTGAGTTAAGGTTGGATGAAAACAAGAGGTTGATCAAAGAACCTGAGGCAATCGTTGACCGTAAGACTATGAAGTTACGACGCAAGATGGTCGATTTAGTGCTTGTGCGCTGGAAACATACGAATGGACCAAATCTCACTTGGGAAACGGAGAGTGACATGATGAGTCGCTACCCGCAGTTGTTTGGTGATATGTGATTCCGGGGACGGAATCATCCTAAGGGGGAGAGAATTGTAACACTCGTGTTTCTAGCCTAGGCATTTATATTGAGTTGATAGTCTAGGTTAACCTTTGTAACTCATTTTGAAGAAATGAAAAGGAGTTATGTGAATATTATGTGAATTATGTGTTTTATGCTTAATTATTAGGGCTTAATTAATTAAGAATAAAAATAAGCGTCAAAATTAAAGTGTGAGATAAGCCCGATATCTTTACATAAAGTTGTAGTGGTCGAAACAAGGATTTCGGGGATATAAAGAATACCAAAATCCGAGTTATAACGAAGAAGTTATGACCTGTCGAAGTTTCGCGACAAAACCGGCACGGTGCTGAATGTCGTAAAAAGTGAGTTTTTGATAAACTACTTTTAAGTCTTAGTAATCTAAACGAAAGTTTTAGTATTCGTTAAACCGAGAAGTTCGATAAAAAGAACGCCCAAATCTGACTTCGTATGAGGAAGTTATGATTTTTCGAAGTTTCAGCGTAGCAGTAGACAACTAAAAACTCGAATTTTAGATTGAGCGATTTTTAGCGGACACAACCTAAACGAGAATTGAAGGTCTCGTCATTAGGAGCACAACGGTAAAAAGTCTGACGAAAACGGACGTCGGATGAAGAAGTTATGAATTTTTAACGGATTTCCTGTCCTGGTCTGTTAAAAATAATAATATAAAATTTAAAGTCAAAATTAGCCGACGAAGTCTAAACGGAAGTTGTAGATCTTAATTTTAGCTACGCGTGCATATAAAGAACGTTAAAAACGGAGCTCGTATGCGAAAGTTATGGATTTTAGAAGTTTTGGCGCGAAAACCGAGAAATTTCGCATAGTCACAATTGCCACGTCACCCTCTCTTAGAAAGTGACACGTGTCCTGCTGAGTCACCTGGCTGCTGAGTCATTAGGCTGCTGAGTCACCGAGGCTGCTGAGTCATGCGAGCCATGTGTCCTCTTCTGATTCGACCGAGGAGGAGGCCCAATCCGAAGCAGCCAGCTCCCCAGCCGAAGCTTCGCCCAGCTGCCGCGTGTGTCCGAGCCTCGCATAGCCTAGCTCGGAGCCTCGCATAGTCGGAGGACAACGAGAGATTTTTGAATTATAGGCCAGTAGTTGTAAATAACTGTTGAAAGGCTTATAATGTCTTGTTTATGCTTTTGGATCTGTATCGGAACATGACATCCCGAGGTTTTGATATATATATGGAAAACATATACCTTCTTAATGAAGGGTTTTGAGAAACTTTTATCATATTTTGTTTGGGGACAAATTCCGCAACATCTTTTAAAAAGATTTCTCTGATTTTATTTTAAAAAGCATAAATTAAATCGGTCTTTTCTGGCCGAGAAATTTGGGGATGTGACAGGATTAGATTGTGACTCGTCCATGCTTAATCGTTTTTAACTTGTTTGAAAGATCAGACTTGTAATATTTAATATTAGGGCAAACAAATAAATGCTGAGTTACGTCAATAATGGAATGACGGCTCAATAAATATTAGTTAATGCGGAATAACCCTAATCGCAAACACTTTCACAGAAAAGATGTGTATGAATTACACAGCCTCCTGCTCTGATACCAATTGATGAGATAATAATTAACTCTTTGATCGATTAGATCTTTGTAACAGGTATGCGATGAACGTAAAAACAATAAACAAAACACAAGTATGAATCAAGATGTGTCGAGTGATTAGATTACTCGATCCTCAGCAGAGCTCGACTAAGAACTTCCGCTGTAGAGGATACTAGGGTTACAAAACAAGAACGATAAATTTGCTTAACAATAAATCTCTAATCGTTACTAATCGTCCTTTTGTTCTAGGATGCATGCAAGCATTTATTTATACTAAACCCTACAAAACTCATGGATGGACAGGCCCATACCGGAGATACATATTGGACTAGCTAACGAGCCCAATAGACGCAACACAAAATATGACCCAACATTTTGAAATTAGGATCCTGAACTTATGAGGATCCTTCACAATATGTAGGATCCAAAGCTACTTGTTCTAGGACTCAATTTGTCTTATCTAAGCTCGAAGATGACATGTCTAGTGGCCTGCATGTGGTGAAGAACGAAAAGATCCCTCCCTTTCTTCCTCCAAAGAAGGCTCAACTTGATCTTTCTATTAAGACCTCAACATCTTGCAAGAAGAAATTGTCCAATGTCTGGGATCTTAAGAATGTTGGAACATACAAGGCACTAAAGAAGCTAATCTCCTTTTGCCAATCAGTAAGCATCCTTGTGTTCTTTTGGTTTAATTTTTTTTACTTACAGTTTCCCTTATTAGGTCACTGATCACGTCTCTCGCTCCCATGAGGATCTGAAGGCCAAGTTTTCTCAAATAGAGAAGGCTTTAAGGGAGCACAAGGGAATCAACAAGGATCTTCTGCAGAGGATGGAGAAGCTGTCTATGAAAAAAAATGAGAAGGAAAAGGAGAATGTGGCTGAAATGGACGAGGATATTGTGGAGGTGAGGATGAGTGTTGCTGTTATTGTTTGGGAGGCAAAGATTAAGCTTACAGATGATCTTGAGAATGTGGGTTCCTGGAATGTGGCCAGATGGCGTGTGGCGATGGGAAAATTAACTGGGAGCCTGTTGTTGCCACTCAGGATCATGAATTGCAGCCAAAGGAAGGAGGAGAGAAGACGGTGGTGGCTCCGAGTGGTGGTGATGAAACTGAAGCTTAAACTTTATTTAGCTAAAAACAACTTCAATATTTTGGGCATGTAAGACAATATTTCACTTTTTGTAGGGTTGATGGATAACCGTTTTTAATCTATTGTTGTTTAATATTTCCTTGCTTGCATGGTTGACTTGTGTAGTTGTAGTAATAGGATTTCTGAGGATCCTTACATAGTCAAGATCCTGAAAAGTTCAACCCTTTGAAGAAATCTTTAAGATCTGAATAACCTGAAAATATTTAGTCATAAATTTAGGATCTAAAAATAGTTAAGAAAATTTAAGATAACAAAGATTCAAACATTATATACGAAAATGTTTTTAAAGGATATATAGAAGCTAGTGCTCCTTAGGGATCATAACCTGAAGTCACGATTCGTTGAATATGATCCTAAAGTTTACGTATGAAAGGATCCTTGTTTTATGAGTTCATCATAGGAGATATTTATTACTTAGAAATCCGGGGAGGATCGCAAGTTAGGAGTTAATTGTGAATAATCCCAACTTAGAATATAACTAGGAAGGATCCGTATTTGTAAGATGATAATGCTACGAGCCTTGGAGATTTCCTTGTGAAGATCCCAATTGGTGATAACATGATAATGTTTATGGATCTCAGCAAATCATTGGGGAAACATGTTAGCATTATAAAGCTTAGGAAATTTATTGGGAAAATCCCAACTTACGATAACACGTCAGTGTTATAAACCTCAAAAAATTGTTGGGGAAAATCCCAACTTAAGATTACACGTCAGTGTTATAAACCTTAGGAAATTACTGGGGAGAATCCTAACTTAGGATAACACTTCAGTGTTATAAACCATAGGTTTAAACATTAGGGTCATAACATATGTTCAGAAATAAGAGTGTTTCCAAGTCATTGCAGCATGAAATGATCCGCTTGTTCACATCCCATAGTAAGATTTCGTGTGCCCAAGCAAGGTGTAGAAACCTTACCTCATATGAAAGAGGTAATTAACTCTTTAAACCTTAGAGGGTATTAAGTAACCTTAATCGTAAGATAGAAGATCAGTCTATATTTGTAGTTGCTAGGATATCCACGTAATGCAGTCATTAAGATCATAGATCGATGTATCTATCAGGATCAGTGGGTGCTAGGCTCCTCGAATGTTAGCATCCTTGTGTGTTAGGATCCTCATATTCCTGTGCATAGAAAACATTATCTTGGGGTGGTTGTTAGCTTGGCGAAATCCCCTCTGATGCTTAAGTTATTATGGTTTTTAGAAGAGTAAATAAAAGAATCAGATAAAAATAGAAGGTAGAGAGAATGTACCTTGAGTTCGTCAAAAGTGATTTATGCAAATTATATGAAATATGCCTTTAGATTATTGGCATTCTAGGATCTTGGCAAAGTGTTCCTTTAAAGGGTATCTAGTCAATATGCTATTTTTCCTTCTTTTGAATCAATGAGATATGGTCCTTCCCGTTTATGTACCAATCCACATGTATTAGGATCCTTGGTATTTTGGAATGTCTTTCTAAGGACCAAGTGGACTACCTGCAATCTTCTGAATTTGATGTTTCTTTTATATGATTTCGTGATCCTTTGTTGATGAGCAACGATATGGATCCTAACAAGATCCCTGAGTTTATCAATAATGTCTGGATAATGGGCTAGGATCCTATCCATGTTCTTTTGATCCTGCGATTGGTATCTTGACATTAGGATCACTACTTCAGTAGGGATCAGGACTTCTGTTCCGAAAACCAAGGAGAATGGAGTTTTGGTAGTGGCTATTTTTGAAGTTGTCTTATCTTCCCATTGGAGGAATGGAAGTTCCTCTGCCCATCTTCCTTTCTTGTCATCTAACATTTTCTTTAAATTGTTGATGATGATCTTGTTGCTGGATTCAGCTTAGCCATTAGCTTGAGGATGACAGGAGTGGACATTATCATTTTAATTCCCCAACTTGTGAAAAAGTATCTAGTTTTATTATTTATAAACTAAGATCCATTATCACATATGATCTTGACGGGGATCCCAAACCTGGTCAATATCTTACGTTTGATAAATGAGACCACCTCATTGTATATTATCTGATAAAAGGCTTCAACCTCTATCCATTTCGAGAATTCGTCTGTCATCACTAGCATGAACACCTTTCCAGCAGGAGCTTTTGATAGCTTTCTAACTATATCCATTCCCCATTTCATGAATGGTCAAGGAGAAATGATAGGATGCAATGGTTCTGGAGGTTGATGAAGGAAGTTGCTATGTCTTTGACAAGCATCGCATCTTTGGTCTTGCAAGAAAGCATCCTTTTTCATCATTGGCCAGTAGTATCCTATCCTTAACACCTTGGATCGTAGCGATCTACCCCTAATGTGGTTGCCAAAGTCACTTTCGTGTAAATCTTTTAGGACTTCTGCAGCCTTATGATCTTCTAAGCATCTAATGTATGTGCCTGTCATGGATTTCCTATATAGTTTTCCATGGATCATCAGAAAATGTGAGACCCTCATTTTGAATGCTCTGTCACTTTTCTTTTCTCTTGATATCGTGCCATTTTAGAGATATTCCACAAAGGGATAGATCCAAGATTTTGAGTATTGCAGAGGATCCTGAATGTTGGTATCCTCATAATTAGGATCTTAAGAAAGTGGTTGAGGGTCAGGATCCCGAATTGTTTCTACGTTGGTTGTTTGATCATGGTCATTAGGATAATCTGGTAGTTAGAGGGATCTTCTATCGCTAGGATCAATATAGGGGTTAGAGGGATCCTGATTTCTGGTGGGATCCGAAGGGAAGATCCTAGATTGGCCAGTGCATCTACCTCAATATTTTCTTCGTTGGGAACTTGGCTTATGCTGAAAGCTTCGAATTTGGAGGCCAATTTTTTGAGCAGCTGGAGGTGTAGTGTAAGTATTTCACCTTTTACTACATAGGATCCATTAAAATGATTAGTTAATAATAAGGAATGAACAAATACCTGAACATCTTTGATTTGAAGATCTTTGGCCAACTATAATCCCATGATCAATGCTTCGTATTCATCCTCGTTGTTGGTTTCATCGAATTCACAGTTGACTACCTGGGGTATGATGTGATGGGTTATAAGCATAACATCATTCCTATGGTGTTCATGCAATCCTGATTGCTTTGATCTAGGTTTTTCTAATTTGACATACAACATTGAATACCAAAGCAATAAACCCTATGAACAAGCATATAATTCGAAATTAACATATGATTAGGGTTAGAAACATTACCTTGATTGTTATTTAGCAATAACAATCCCAATCCTTCTTGATCTTGACTTCTAAAAGCCTAGTGCCTCAAATGTTTCACCTCTAATGGAGTCACAAACACCACTAGAAACAAGGAAGAACAAGATTGATAGGAGAGGCTCAAAATCGGCTATGGAATCCTTCTAGGGTTCTAGTGGCCGATTTTAGCAAGCCCAAGGGTTCCTTATATAGCTGAGCAAATAGAGTTTCAGTAAAAATCTTAATCCAGTTGCTTAGTCCTTAAGCAGCCCAAAGGATCCTTCCAGAAGGCCACTTAGACGATTTCTATATGGACTCCCATATAGAATTCGTCCATTGCTTCCTTATGGATCTGAAGCCCAACTTTGTAACTATCCTTTAATTACAGTATCAGTCCCCTCGATTTAATTAATCTCTTTTCACCATAAAACTTATTCTCAATTAATTCATGATCAATATTAATTAAACTATATGATTTCCCTTTTAATATATTATTAACATAATATATTTATAAATCACAATTACTCCTCTTTCTCCATAATTCATCCTATCAGTTGCTATGGTGAAGGCAACCTAAAAGGATCATGCTCATAATTGGGTCAAGTACATACCAAAATAGTTATGGGCTTAGACACTTAATCCAATAGTCTCCCACTTGGATAAGTCTAATAAGTATTTTGCAAGTACGAATTCAGAACCTAATTAGCAATCGTAGCTTTCAAAAGCCGCTGTCGAACTCCGATCTTATCAGCAACATGTCCTTTAGATAAGGGATCATATATTCCTCCATTCTATATATCATATGAAATGAGACATAGATTTTAATCTTAGTCTCTGTTCATGTGTTGTTTCTCGATTTCCGATTTAAGACGACTGACAACAGACTACAATTGAACACAACAACTTAGTCCAGGCTTGGCCAAGCGCGTAGGGTGACATCACTTAATCATCGAGGGTCCCACAGATATTGCTTTTATCACTCTTAGGGAAAAGGATCGAATAAACTTCGACTCAAATGCTCGCTTGTACCTACTCATCAAATCACATACAACAATATGTTTTATAACACCAAGTCACTCGTGCGTTTACATATTATCAATGTGTAACCGACTTGCAAGCTACAACTCACACGTCTCCGTTTCAAGAATATAAGATTAAATTGTCTCACTAATCACTCATGATAAAATCCATGAAGTGATTCAAGTGAGTGTGGGTTTAATCCAATACTCAAATCTTATTTCAGGAGCCCTCATGAACATTGCAACAGACTTTTGCTATGTCTAAAACTCTTAAGACAATCCACAGTTGGATTCATGACAGTCTTACCTCATTACCAACTTCCAAAAGTATGATTGACTATGGATGGTTTGAATATCTTATTATTCAGGAAGTTAAAACATGTGAAGTGAAACACAAGAATAATCGAATCCAATATGGTCTCAAACTTTTGAGTATAAATAAAACACCTTTTATTTAATCACCATATCTGTTACACATTATTCATTGTATAATGTTTCTCATAATCAACTTAATACTTGAATTGAAAAACAATAGCTGTCCCATTCTCTAAGCATGCACACTATGTTTTCCTATGGTCCTTACTTTGTGAAATAGATCAAATGAACACATTTCCAGTGATGCTCATTTCGCAATTCCTGATCCTTATCATAAGTGTAGGAATACCAAATTCTTGCCACTATCAGAATATGTTAGATTCTAACATTTTATGCAACGATCCTTTCGTAATGTCACAGCACCAAAGCCACTGATACTTTACCAATGATATTACCAAGTGCTCTATTGGAAATTGTTACAAGGCAATTCCATAGATATGAAGTCTCACATACAAAGTACTTTCCTTTGAACATCCTTCTTGCATAAAAGTTTCTAATCTATACATAGCTTATTGATATCCAACTCCCTTTTAAGGAAACATTTCCATATTTTCCATATGACAACTCATTCTAAATAGAGTCCTATCTATTCTTAATAATGTTAATATGGCCCATTTGTTACTATACTTCCAACTACCCACAAGTGACCAATCCTTGGCGAACCTTAGATCATCCTTGATAGTTGTTTAATTATTTTAGTCAAATCCGGTTCTAGTCCTTTTTCCCTTTTAATGCCTTAGGCATTTGGAAAATTTAGAATGTTCGAATATTACAACATATGAAATTGATCCTATACCTGAAGTGTACGGGACACGATTCATAATGAAAAACGTGATGCTTTACCAATTTCTTGCTATAATATTGCCATATATAAAATTCTCTTATGTTGAATCTTTTCAAGATAACATTTATATATGTCCTTTGACTAAATTTGCTTAAACTTTCTCGATCTAAGCTTTTAGATTTGAAATGAGGTATAATAATCTCTCCTTTAATTATAGCAAAACAAGTTTTCAACCTTTTCAACTTTGCGAATTGAAACTTTTGTTTTCTATAATTAATATTGCTAACCATAATAATCATGCTCCCACTAACATGATAATTATATTCAGCGTAACACTTATGCTCCCACTAGCTTTGACATGTATTCAGAAATTAACTGAACTTCTAGAAATCAATGCTTGTTGACTTTCTTACCAAAGTTTATATTTATGATATTAGATGCTTCGATAAGCCGTTATCTAAGCTTCTTAAGCTCATACATATTTCCATAGATAGCTCACATGTGTGTTTAAACCATTTAAGAACCTACAATTATACATCCCAAATGCTCAGACTTATTGCTATTTCTCATAATTCGAACTATGAAGAGGGATGCCGTAATCATAATCGAATTTGGGAATGCAAATATCACAATTGCTATCTCCTTAAACTCTCTCTTAGTGAAAGTGTTTCCTCACAATCATTTTCATGAAATGGAGAGAAACCTTATGACACTTAGATTTTATGGTGTTGTGTTCCTATCCATGTGAATTTATCATAACTATAATCATAAGACAATCTTTGTGACAAATTCAAACTCATATGGACTGAACTTGTTCATTCTTAATTTCTTGTCACCTGGCAGCACAAGGGCCTACCATGTCTTCCAAGTTGAGCAGATATCCCATACAAAATCAATGAACTTTCATTGATTAAGGTGGTTTTGCCTTTATGCATTCAAATGATAACTCATAGAACTCACATGCATAGTCAACTTAAATGGAATGGCACAGAAACAAGAATGTGTCAACACGATAAGTTACAAACCTTCAGTCGTGTGCTAGTGTTTAACAATAGGTTTACTCTTGATTAGTTCTTGAAACTTTTCAAGATCATTTAGACTCCTACTAACCTCTTGGCATATAAGATTCTCTTGCCGAGAAACATTCGTTGACAAACAAATATTCAAGAGTTAGTGCGGATTCTTACCAAGACAAACACTTCACGCAATTGGTCCTAATTGGTCTTTATCTTATCTAAGACATCACAACTTACCAATTTCAAATGTGCAAGAGTAAGAAAACTTTTCTACTCCACATTCGATGAGTGTTATAAACCTTATTAAGATGATGTCACTCAAGTCACACTCTTAGAGTATGACTCTAAGGCTCGATTTTGGAATGAAGTATGATTCACCTTTCGATTTAACCATTTCAACAATTTCCGATTCCTCTACTTAGCCATACTAGTGCACTAAGTTGTCCTTGGAGGATCAATTGTAATACGATTTCATAATCATTCAGACGATCATAAAACATGATACAAAAGTACCCTCCCTTCTTTCCAGATTGGAGAAACGTTTTATCTTTCTGCATTATTGGTACTTCTTATTCGTTCTGCCATACATTGAAGCTTTTGAATGATTCAAAATTACACTTAATCTTGTAAGTATAACCATATTTACTAAACTGTTAGCAAATCATGACGAATACTTTTAACGTTCTTTGTGGTGGACTTGACCTAGTCCACAACAATACATACTAGATCCTTTATTCCTTCACTTAATTCACATACTTATGTGAACAAGGAATTAATCTTAATTTTCCAAATACAAAGTTTCTCATTCATCATACAATACAAGTCGCATGATTCCAAGTTTCCGTCAAATTGAAACCTAGGTGACGAGAATCTTCCTTATTTGGTAAATTTTTACACTACCACAAATAACATAATTACGAATCACATCCTTTTCAATATTTCTGTCAATAGAAACATATAAACATTAATTTTCACAAATGCCATTGCAAGGATATATAAATAAGACAAAAAAAAAATATTTTATTTATAAAAAACAAGGAAAAAACTTGTCCTTGCAATGAAATATCAAATGAAAACTATGTTACTAAATATTCCTAAGCAATCTATCCTAACTCTTAAACAACAACTAAAAATCTGATCTTCGAACCATGCGATCGAAATCCATTTCTTCGTGATCAGACTCAGCTCATCCTTTAAGCTTCCTTTCTTTTTGTCGATCCTACAAAACATGAAAATGCAATATTATCACATCATGTATTAAGAATCTACAAATAGGAACTTAATAGAGTTAGATTGTTGATTTTACCTGATGCAGATTCATACATGTAGACTCTCCCATCTCTTAGATCTCTTAGGTAGTCAGGGCAGCTTCGTAACCAATGCACCTTCTCTTGGCAGTAGAAACATATGGACTCTTCTGGAATGGTACACATGACTATCTCAAACTCATCCTTTCTCTTGCGTGGAGAAAACTTTTCTGGACTTCCAATGTTGCCATTGCCCATAGAAGGTTGGTACATTCATTTACCAGACAAATTTGCTTGACTAGTCCGCCAAATCATTGCTGATTCAACAACAATAAGTAAATAGGTAATATCAATGAGGGTCACGTCGTCGTCCATAATATAGTACTCTCTAATGAGCTCACTATATGGGACAAGAAGTGATTGAAGAAGCCAGTCAACATCCAACTTCCTTGAGACATCGACACCCAACATCCTCAGCCTGTCAATGTGTGACTTCATCTCTAAGACGTGTGCACACACAGACTTTCCATCTTCGTGTCTTTTTTTCAATAGGGCTTAAGTGAGTTTGAACTTTTCAATTCTTTGAACACGTGGGTCAAGGAAAATTATTGGAGGAGGTGGAGGAAGTGAAGCATGATTTCCATTTCCACAATCCAATCGTGGAACATCATCTTCATGTGGAAAACTTTTTCCAAAGGATTCGGGAAGATCATAGTTGATAGACTTTGACATCTACAAAACGGGAGAAATTCAAGTTAGTTGATTGAGTCCTTAATAAGACACCCATATGATATATTAAAGCTAGGACCCAACACAATATTCTACAACTTGGAAGAGGGATGCCGTAATCCAGTTGGAGAATATTTGAAGGTAGATAAATGACGATTTACCAATTTCCACCATGAAAAACGAAAAAGAAACTTAAGTTTTAAATGAATTGAAACTCCTAGATCTTTTAAGATTCACTGCACTTTTCAATGGCATGTTTAAATCTCGATTATGCCCTACAAGTTTGTGACTGAGATGCCGAGAATCACAAACAAGGTGTGGATAACCATGCAAATTAGCTTGGTGCTCTCAAAGATGTCAATCACCTTATCAATGTGTTGCTTAACAACATACGCTCCATTGATCTATGATAATCTACAAGCTACCCATTACTAGCCATCATTGGTCACATATTAATGTGCCGGTTAACAACCATCCACTAGTTAAGAGTGTGGTGGGTAAGAGTGGATACCCATTCAATCACCATTTTATAGGCAATTTCCTTAAACACGCCTTATAGACCAACTTCGTGAATGAGACGTACTAAAGGTAAGATTGACATTTTACCTATACATATATAATGTCAAACTTTTAATTCTATGTAGTATAAAGGTATATTTTACACTTTTAAAATACTATGTGGTTTAATCTATTAGTAAATTAAGCTTTTAATTTGATTAATCTTAAACCATATAATTTTGGATTTATTAATTATCTCTTTTAATTAAACACTTAATTAATTTAATAAAACCATAAGGGTGTAATTTAAACTTTTCAAAGTACTAGGGTTTTAGAATTCAAAATTTCAAACTTAGTACCTTTTAATTAAATTTTAAATTCCAAAACTTGAGGACAAATTTTGAAACCTTTCAAAGTATTAGGGTTTAACTATTTAAATTTCAAAAATAGAATTTTTAAGTTCAAATTTAAACTATAAAACCTAAACGGTGTAAATTGAAACTTTTCAAACTTAATAGGTCAAATATTTGACTCATAATAATCCTATATTATTCAAATTTAATCAAAACCATTAATTTTGATAAGGATAATCATTCCAAAGATAAAAAATCGATTTTAGGCAATAAAAACGAGTTTTGGTAATTATCCTTAACAAAATCTGCTCAAAAAATTCAAGAATCCCGTCAACAACACCCTGTACTCGCCGAGTTCATGCAACTCGTCGAGTCCACTGATGGACTCGCCGAGTTGGCTTCGCAGACAGCAAAAAATTCAACTTTTTGATCCTTTGGCAGTTTACTTTTGTATCTATTCAACTAAAAAAGCGACATAGGCTCTGATTCCACTGATGGGTTATGAGCATAACATCATTCCTATGGTGTTCATGCAACCCTAATTGCTTTGATCTAGGTTTTTCTAATTTAAACATACAACATTAAATACTAAAGCAATAAACCCTATGAACTAGCATATAATTCGAAATTAATATTTGATTAGGGTTAGAAACATTACCTTGATTATTATGTAGCAATAACAATCTCAATCCGTGTTGATCTTGACTTCTGAAAACCTAGTGCCTCATGTGTTGCACCTCTAATGGAGTCACAAACACCACTAGCAATAAGGAAGAACAAGAGAGAGAGAGAGAGAGAGAGAGGAGAGGCTCAAAATCGACTATGGAATCCTTCTAGGGTTTCTAGTGGCCGATTTTGGAATGCCCAAGGGTTCCTTATATAGCTGAGCAAATAGGATTTCAGTCAAAACCCTAATCTAGTTGTTTAGTCCTTAAGCAGCCCAAAGGATCCTTTCAGAAGGCCCCTTAGACGATTTCTATATGGATTCCCATATATAATTCGTCCATTGCTTCCTTATGGATCCTAAGCCCAACTTTGTAACTATCTTATAAATACAATATCAGTCCCCTTGGTATAATTAATCTCTTTTGACTACAAAACTAATTCTAAATTAATTCTTGATCAATATTAATTAAAACATTTGATTTCTCTTTTAATATATTATTCACATAATATATTAATAAATCACAATTAATCATCTTTCTTCATAATTCATCAGGCCAGTTGCTAAGGTGGAGGCAACCCAAAAGGACCATGCTCATAATCGGGTTAAGTACATACCAAAATAGTTATGTGCATAGACACCTAATCCAACATGATGTCCCCTTGTGAAAATTTTAGTATGATCCCTAGGACCTTTCCTCTAAAGTTGGAAGATCCATCAGTGATGAGTATCCATCTTCACATGCTTTCTTCTTTTTGGAGTTCCTTGCTTTCCAATTCTGCTTCAGGTTGTAGATCATCACTGAAACCACCAACAAAGTCTTGTAGTGCTTGTCATTTTATTGCGAATCTGTGATCATATTTGGTGTCATGTATGCTTAGCTTCACGGACCACTTTTCCATCCTACCTGACATCTCTGGTTTTCGCATAACATTCTTAATGTAATAATTTGTTTTACATATATATTGTATGTGTTTCAAATCAGTGTCATAATTCTGTTGAAGCAGTTACTAATGCAAGTATTAGTTTTTCATGATGGGAGTACCTGGTCTTAGGATCCAAGTGAAATTATACTTACATAGTAGATGGGATGTTGGTCTCCGTTAAGTTCTTTGGCTAAAACAACACTTACAACGTTAGAGGATACTAAGAGGTATAAGAGTAGTGGTTCTGCATGACCTATCTAGTGGTTTTACCAACAAGGGTGTTGAACTGAAATAATTTTTATGTTCCTGAAAAGCATCTTCGTGCTCTTTGGTCCACACATACCTTTTGTTCTTCTTTAAGATGCCATAGAAAGGTTTACAGCTCTTTGAGGATCTTGATATGAACATGTTTAGTGCTGCTACTCTTCCTGTTAGTCTATGAATACCCTTTCTCGAGGATAGGGATCATAAATTGATGATGGCCTTTATTTTCAATGACTTGCTTCTATTCCTCTTTTAGTCACCATGTATCCGAGGAACATGCTTGATCTCATTCCAAAATGCCATTTGGAAGGATTCAGGTTCATTTTGTATTCTTCTAGTATGTTGAAAGCATCCTCAAGATCCTTGAGGAGATCTTCAGCTTTCTTTTATTTGACCACAATGTCATCGATGTAGTCTTCCATGGTGTCCCCCAGTTTGTCCTTGAAAATCCGGTTAACTAGCATTTGGTACATTGCACCTATATTTTTATGACCAAAAGGCATAACAATATAACAATATATACATGTTGGGGTTATGAACGTGGTATCCTCCAGGTCAGATGGTTCCATTTGAATTTTTTGGAAGCCTGTTGATGCATCCATGAATGTTAGTAGTTCATGGCCAGCCGTAGCATCTATCATGGAATATATGTGTGATAGGGGAAAAGAATCTTTAGCACATGCCTTATTAAGATCTGTATAATCCACACATACTCGCCATTTGCCATTCTTCTTTTGTACTACTACAACGTTGGCCATCCACCTTTAGAACTTCACTTCCTTGATCATCCTTGTTTTAAGAAGTTTTTCTAGTTCTTCTTGGATGATCTGATTTCTCTCAGGTGCAAACTTCCTTCATTTTTTTTGGTGTATTGGTCTGAAAGAAGGATTAATGTTAAGTTACGTGTGACAATATTTTTGTCTATACATGTCATATCCTCATGCTTCCAGGCAAATGTTTTGCTTTTATCTTTTAGAAACTTCATTATTTCTTGCTCGTTTTGTTCTGGTATTGAGCATCCTATGAGGACTTTGGCTTCAGGATCCTCGAGGTTCTGGGGAACTTCCTTTTCATCTTGTTCTCTTGTTTCTAGTACACCTTGTGCCTCCTTCTTTAATTGTTGTGCTTGTCGTGGTACCATTGAAGATTTCATAGAGGTCTTCTAGCACTCCTTGGATTCTTGTTGATCACCTGTGACTTTTACCATCCCCTATGGAGTGGGATCTTAACATACTGATGCATGGTATGTTGAGGGGACGACCTTCATATCGTGGATACATGTTCTACCTAGTATAACATTATAAGAGGATTTATCTTGCCGACCGTATGCTTCGTTTCACCACTGAATCCTATTAGCACTGAGGATCTTTTGACTATTTTGGCTTTTGGAATGTTCACTCTTTTTAAAGCATACAGGAGTATAATGTTGACTGAGGATCCTCCGTCGACAAGGATCCTTCTAACAAAATGGTTGGCGATGTTAAGGTTGATCACTAGCCCAACGTGGTGGGGATCTTGGACATCTGTTTTATCAGTTTCCTCGATGGTAATCTCCTTCTTGTTTGTGATCAATGTATTATTCTTAGGACTTTCTTCTTTCTCCATTTTTAACACCTTATCATGTCTTTTTGTTGCAGAATATGAGGTACCACAAATGTCAGATCCCCTAGAGATTATATTGATTACCTTGGCATCCGAAGGAGGCGATCCTAGTTTCTATAGGATCTTATGAGGATCCTAATCCTTTTCTTTCGATCCTTCTTTTATTTTTAGAAGGATATCCTTGAGGTATCCCTTGGCAAGTAAGTAATTGATCTCCTTTCTAAGGGCTATGCAATATTCTGTAAGGTGACCGAAGTCCTTATGGTATGCACACGATTTGGACATATATTTCCAAGCGGTGAAATTTTCACCCTTTCTTGCCCATCTTATATTGTCACCAAGATCCTTCATAGAAAATATTAAAACTCAAACAGTCATAGAAAGACGATAGTCAGTGATCTTAGGAAATTCTTCTTCCTCCCCTTCATCTTCAAAGGAATCTTCCCTATGATAATCAGGTTTGCAATAATGTTTGGATTTATAGGATCTTTGGACCGAGGAATTGGCCTTCCTATTTGGGTTATCATATGGGTTGCTCCTTTTTTGGATCTCCTTTGCTTCTTTGTGCCTTATAAACCTCAGTGTTTTGCTCTTTACTTAATCCATTCTTTTGCATGGAGTCATTACGAGGTCTTCGTAAAAAGGGGAGTCGTTCTTTAAGCCTATTTTGAAGGCTTCTACATAATTTTTCATGTCTATGTTGGGGATACTCAGAGCTTCCCTGCCAAACCCGTTCACGAAATCCCTTAGGATCCTAAACCACCCGATAGAGATCACTAGTTATCTTTTCGAATGTTATGCTACATGAAAATTGGTTGTTAAAAATATAAACTAAATGTGCAAAATGAATTATTAGAGTAAAGAGGAACATTTAGTAGCCATTTCAAGGCTGATATTGTGAGGTTCGAACCAAAACCCTTCATAGGCAAGCTTCATTCGAATGTGTGGGAATGGGGATGATCTCTATTCTTTCCCTGTATTGTGCCACATGTTCTTCAGGATATGTAGCCCCATCGTAAGGCTTCGTTCTGGGAGTTTGGAAGTGCTTTAGGAATTCAGTATCAACAATCACAGGAGCAAATCTTGAGATCCTGTGGCTCGTTGGGAAAAGATTCGGTATAGGTTGGACCACCCCGAGCACACTCGAGATTATCTAAATTAACTGTTGAGTATCCTATATCGCGACGGTTTCCCGAGGATCATATATTGTCAAAGTTTAGGATCTTGTGCGGCAAGATTGAGGGTGCTGCTTCTTGGGGTTTGTGGATCTCCACCCTCAGTCTCTCCATTTCCTTGATTTCCATATTGTTGTCCTCCTACTGCTAAGTGACTTTTTGTTCCAATCTCTTCATCACAGCATAGAGATCGTTACTGGAAATGAATACATGAGGATCTTAAAACCTTGGTTAGCGACCAAAGAGGTGTTTTTCTTCGGTGCCTTGGAAGGTTTTTTGGGAGCTCCGCCTGGAGGTGGTGGAAGGATTTTAGAGGAAATGGGAGGAATGGATGAAAAGGATAAGGTTGGTTGGGAATACATGTTTCTCGAACGATTGTGAAGACTATGGACCCATGAATGGTGCCAAATCTTTTTGGTCGAAAATTTATCGAATGTAATTCAACCAAATTGTACAAGAGGTTGTGGTGTTAGAATAATGCAAACATAAAGTAAGGAATAAAGTGAGACAAGTGAGTTACAAAGAAATCCCTTCGGAGGTGAGAATGATCACTTTCCTTGTTGCTTTTTACTGATTTTAATATGAGATTACAGAGATGCTGAAGATAATACGACTACAAGTGTAATGGTAGAGCTAATTGTGTGCGTGGTGTGCAATTTGCAGGTGTTATTTATAATCTAAGCTAAACAACAAGAAGTACGATATTTTTGGGATCCTCCTTGAACAAGTATTTGCATGTTGTTTGACTTGGTATTACATGGTCTTAAGCTTAATTGAAGTGATTCAACATTGAGAATGAGTTATGTTTTGACTAATTCCGTACATGTGAGAAAACGAAAGAAGAATATAGCCATTATAAGTGTTGAGAAATATTAGTGATAATAGTTACGATCCTATGATATGTTTACGGATCCTAGGACTTCGAGGATATTGAGGATCTAGAATATGATTATGGGATCCTACCCCTAACAATAACCTAAACACAAATCAATCCAGGGGTGGACAACAGTTCTTCACCATCAACTTGTTCCACTCCCAATAATCTATGCACGTTGTGTGGGGTCCATCATTCTTCTTTGAAAACAAAATCTTTGCTCCCCAGGGTGAACTACTCAGTCTGATAAACCCCTTGTTTAACAGCTCCTACAACTATGTAGACAACTACTGCATCTCTGGCGGTGCCAACCAATAAGGTCCCTTGGCTATCAGAGCTGCACCTGGGACCAGATCAATACAAAACTCCACCTACCTCTCCAAAGACTGTCCAAGAAAATCCTCCGAGAACACATCTAAATACTCTCGAACAACCAACACATCAACAATCGTCCTCTTTTTCTCCTCCCTAGTGTCTAATACATAAGCCACAAAACAAGAACAACCCTGCTGTAGGTATCTCCTAGCTTTCCCAGCTGAATAGAGAGTGAGTCCATGCTGAGCACCCTCAAAATGAAAAACTAGTTCTCCCCCAATTAGGGTTTGAACTTGAACTAACTGGTGCCCATAATCAATCATCGCCCAATTACGGCTCAACCAATCCATCCCCACGATCACCTTTCTCTCACACAGATGAACTAAGTGGTACTACTCACTAAATAACTGTAGAACACTACCCTAATGTACCCTCGATTCCCATATTGGAAGATCATCATAAATTTCTACCTCTAGTGGATAATCAAGCTCCCATGGACTGTCACTAAATCTCTTGCTGAGCCCAAGCAATACAAATGATTGAGTAGCGCCTAAATCAAACATAACTAAAGCTGGAACACTGCTAAATAGGAATGTTCGTATATAACATCAAATATATATATATATATATATATATATATATATATATATATATATATATATATATATATATATATATATATATATATATATATATATGTAGTATGCATAAACATTGAATCAGTAAATGAGATTAGGAGAAAATGCATACACGTAACCACATCTGGCGCTACGTGTACCTCCTCGGCTAAAAAATGGAAAGCTCGGCTCTTCACAACTAGCACATCCACCTTGCCTTGGCTACCGTCAGTGATCCTCAATGTGGCTAGAGCAGGTTCTACCACTGATCTCCTTGCTAAACTCGGACAATGGGCCTTCTTGTGACCCCTTTGACTACAGTGAAAGCAAATTAGATCCGACACCTCGGTAGTGGGGAAATCCCTACTAAAGTGATTGGTGTTTCCGTACTTGTAGCAGTCGGACCCACCCATCCTACACACTCCATTGTGTGCGTTGTCGTACTTGCCACAATGGCCCTGACCTTGTTGGCCCCTCGATTGTGAATAACCAACCTCGGGCTTCTTGCACAAGCTCTCCTATACTTGAGCTTGAACCGGCTTCCTCTTCCTCTGTGTCTCCAAATCAATCTTTCGCTTGTGAGCGCGAGCTGTCATATCCTCCTACGTCTCGTAGGTAGATATGATCTCAAACTCCTGTAGCTAAAAATATTTTAACAGTGTCCAACTTTAGTTATTAATTTAATAAGTACTTAACAAATTAATTAGAAATTATTTTGGAAATTAATAAAATAGTTTTAATTAATTAAGGATATTGAACATTAATCAATTACTAGAATTTAATTAAGATATTCTTGAACCTCCTAGAAACATGATATGGACAATTTTGAGAATCCCTAGATATAAGGCATGTTTAGAATCTATAAGGATTATCCTGAAAATTTTAAATCCCTTAATGATTTATCTGCTACCCATAAATAGACTATTAGGGATAAAACCCTAGCTATTGATTCCTCTATTATTTTCGTCTAAACTCTCTCTCTCTCTCTCTCTCTATGTCTTCCCCATGTGAAAATTATAAACTCTGTCCTAGGGTTATAGAATTTTTGTAAAACCCTAGTTTAGGGTTAATGCTTGATAACTTTTGGAGGTTGTGTGTGTAACTATATTAGAGGGGATTTACATTGGGTTCTTTATCAACTGCAAGTTCTGGCATTCACAAGGTCCCATTCAAATAAAAAACAAGAGGTTTGTATTCTTACTTAGTTCGTTTTGAAAGTTCATTGCTATGAGTAGTAAAATTTAGATCTTTGGATGCATGCACACTTATGTGTTTTTGTTTGTTTATGTTACCATGATTAAATGTATTGATGCAATAAAACCCTACAGTTGATACCTTCATAAGACACCGGTGTTTCATTGTAGAAAGTTTCGTTGTGAGGGAGTAAGGTAGACCCTTGCTTTGTGAAATTTCAAAAAAAATACATGCATAATGAATGTGTGAACGTTGCAAAGGTAGAAGTTTACTTTTGTCATATAACCAATAAATTATGACATATTTCCTTGCAACCTTTATACCATGTATCTATATAGATGCATGAATACATGTTTAGTTATGACATCCTACTTTTGAGGTTATGTCCATGTTACTTAACGGATGCGAGTCCATGTTTACTTTCAATATCTTGCTTCATAATCTACTTACAGACATCCTTCAGTTTCATACGCCTTACTAAGTGTTGCCTTTCTTTGTACACGATAGATCCACTTGGTAGGTAAACAATATCCAAAAGGTATATAAAACACTCTTTCCCTCCATGAAGAATGTGAATCCATTTAGTTTGTAGTATACTATGAGTGTTCCAGACCTTTGTCACAATCTTATGAATATGCATTATTTTCTTGGTAGTTTGATTATATATATCCTAAAAAACAATATTCTTCCTGATAGCCCCAATCTCAACTTTCTTTGTATGTGGATTAATTACCAAAATAAAATAACATTACAAAAACATGTACTTCTGACGCCACATTTATGTTATGTAACATTTTTCATTGCAAGGCATTTATATATGAAATTAACTGAAACTATCATTGTACCCAAGATGAAGATGCTTAATTTGGTTTTTAAAATTACTTGCTAGACTTTAAACAAAAAAATTAGGTCCTATTTATTTTAATTAGATGACACGCATTACAATTGGTCTGGGAATTTTAGTTAGTTTGATTTATTATCTTTTGAGACGTTCTAATAAAGTGAGTTATATACTTATATCTTCCAAACACATTAGGTTCTTGTTAATGTATCCTAATAAGAATATGTTAAAGTTAATTAAAATGCTATCTGTTGTACGACCTAGCTAACGGTCTCAACCCCTTCCTAGCTAACCCTCATCCTTGGCTCCCTTGCGCCCAGGTCAAATCCATGACGTAAATATCTAGCCTATAATAAGACATAACACAACTGGTCGATTTCCAGAGCGAAAAGTGTAATGCCTAGGGCGCTGTCCTCAGTTTATTCTACACTAATAGCAGATGACCACTAGTGGTGCACGGCTGACCAATGGGACTCCTCCATGTCCTGTTGGCCAAGACAAGACAAAGAACACCATTAGGAACAAGTGCATGGAATGACATGTATAAAAGGACCATTCGTCTTAAGAAAAAGGGAGCGCCTTCTCTCTATCCAAAACTTTAACCACCTTATTCTCAAACACATACTAACTAGGCCGTTGGAGCTTTGTCCTAGGACTACCTACGGGATGTCGACTGCCAATATCTCTTCATTGTTGTCATTATGGGACTCAACCCAACTAGAATCATAGAGTGATGGTGTTAAGTGCAAAGCTCATATCACAACATTTGGTAGCATCCGGGAATGTACTCATAGTTAAAATACCTTGATATGACTGTAGACGTCGTCGATGATCGGAAAGGGACCTATGATGCCCGATATGGGAGAGATGAGCCCAATCAGATCCATTCGGTCACTCGATGGCATGGAAGCATCTACATCAGACAGAGAAGAGTCAACCCAAATGGAAACAACACAAGTACCAGGTTCCATAACAATAACCGTAGCGGCAACAATAATTGCCTTATGGCGAATGCCACCTATCAAAACAAATCATCTGGTCACAAACAGTACTGCAACGCCTCAGATAATGGTGCCTCAACAGTCAGAACCGCCGACCCAACAATCACAACTATCGACTCAGCAGTCACAACCACTAGTTTCTCATCTGCAACTGCCATCGCAACAGGTGGGAACAAACACTTGGTCCCTAGGAACCATATGGTCTGCAACACAACATCCAATGTCCAGCTACCATTTCTCTCTCATGGCGGGCATGTCGCACATTCAATTATTTGCTCAACAACCTCCAATGTTCAATCCATACTGCCAAAAATTGTAGGGATCCATTCCTCAAAGTCCATCGTCGCAGGAGTCCAACCCTCACTCATCATTGGCACAACAATTCAATAACTATGTTCAACAGTCGTACGGGTTAAACCTTGATATGCTCCATCATCCGGGATTGAGCTCATATCTTCAACAAAGCATGCAAAAAAAGCTCACAATCTAGCATACAACAACCCATATTACGCTCAACAATTTATGATGTACGATGGTTTTTAATAACCAAACATGGAAAATTTGGCGAGGACCACTAGCTCCGCTTTCTGACAGGAACACTTGCAATATGAAATCCCAAACTCGGTAATGATACCAAACATTCCAAAGTATCACAGTACCACTGATCCAAAAAAGCATATCGACACTTGTGAGTGGAGGATGACGTCGTTGAAGATGGACAAGCGGTTCACTTGTATGTATTTCCCTTTTATGTTATCAGGAAAAGCAGGCAAATGGTTCAAGACGATGAGACCTGCATCTCGAGTATCGAGAAGTTACAATACCTCTTCCTCAACAATTTCATGCAGCTAAGGAAGGGAAAGGGAGATGCGAACTAAATAATGGCATGCAAACAAAAGAAGGGAGAGTCATTAAGGGCGTATTACAACATATTCACTCTAGAAACACTAAATATCATGATCTATAAGGAATTCCATGGGACCGGTGCTTTCGCCCAGATTTTTCACCCTGTCCCTCCATCGAAGAAGATGCAAGGGACGATATCCAGGTCGAGGGATGAGCTTGAGTACAAAGTCAAGAAATATCTAAGACAGATTGACGGTGAAGAGAGAAAAGAAACCAATCTAAAGGTTGTTGTCAATGCGTACATAAAACATGAAGAACCAGTCTCTCGCCCCAACACTGGCCATCGAGAGTGTCGGTTTTGGGGCCATGACAAGAACAATTGGCACTCGCAACATCTATCCCAGAGATATAGTCCATTTGTCAAAGAAAAACGTTGAAGTCACTAAACATATGTCCACGCCATCAAGAAAACTCCATCAAAGATGGAAAAAGAAAAGGGCAAGTAGAATGACTTTCACAAGAGCAAAAGTTGCCATACTGGTGAGTGCACTTTGCTGAAGAAAGAGATTGAAGAAAAGAAGCTAAAAGGAAACTTATATGATATATAAAAGGACATGAGATCCAAGTTCGATGTCGATCAAAAGAACGAAATCTTCACCATCGTCAGAACCCATAAAAGAGGCGAGGAAACTGGGATGCCAGGGATCCACTCCTGATCATTGCCTACATACGCCAAAAGTAAGTTCGTAATGTTTACATTGACAACGATAGCAGTACATACATACTGTAAGAACATTGCTTTAGGCAGTTTCCTACCTTGTGGAAGGAGAGACTAAAGCCTTCTGTAAGTGGACCACTAATGGGATTTACTGGAAATAGCCTATAGCTGCTGGGCACTATACATGTACCACTCACCTTGGTCAATCATGATGGGTGGGATAAGATCACGCTTATGATTGAATTTTTAGTGATGCGCCTCCCAACATAGCATCACATTCTGGAGACCAACACTCTTCCACCTTAAGTCTATAACATTAACAATCCATGGTATTCTCAAGTTTAGCACACATGCTGGGTCAAGCGTACTAGTTCCATTAACCCATGAGCACACCACTGCTGGAAAGCCCCAATTCTCAGGTATTGAATTATGTTGAATATTTTTGGTCTTTGGGTCTACTCGACGAGTTGGTTTCCCTACTAGTCGAGTAGCACCGGGTTGGTGCACGTGTTTTAGTGACCTACTTGCCAATTTCAAGAAGGGACTTGACGAGTAGGAACTGGCAGATGAAACCCTAAATCCCTGGGTTTTGCACCTTATTTAAAGAAGCAGAAGCCTACTTTGGCCTCTTTACAGTCCATTGAGTCTCCAGAAAGGCCCTAACTTGAGTGTGTGTGTATTCTTTGGAGGTTTGAGCTGGGAGGGAAGTTTCGGTGAAGGAATCACTTGGGAAGCAAGCTAGTTGAAGCAAGAGTTTGTGGGTTTCAAGTTATGCATCAGAAAGAGCTCTCTTGAAGGTATTAGATCGTTTTTACCTTGGCTCATTTTCTCCTAAACCCTTTTGTGCATGAGTTTAGGAAATGGTTCTTGTGCTTAAGCCAAGATCTGAAGTTGTAACTTCAAATCTGGACTTCCTTTGGCTTCTACATTCATAAAGCCATCAGCCTTGACTAGTATGAGCGTTCACCCAAGGATGTGACTTCATTTCAAGCTTAATTGTGCCATTTTAGGGTCTTAAAGCCTTGAATGCACGTAAAGTTTGTAACTTTACTTGATAAGCATGCCTAAGGAAGTTGAATCTGCAATATGGGGCCTTGGCATGGCTTAAAAAGTGTCTGCATGATTAAAGGGCTGAAGGGACTCGGCGAGTGGCATAGTCGACTCGGTGAGTCATATGAAGATAGGCATTGAACACCACGAGTTGGATGAACAACTCGGCGAGTACGATGAAGATTAACGTAGACTCGACGAGTTGGATGAACAACTCGACGAGTCAGTTAATGTTCCCCAAATTGATGAATGCGTTTGAACCTGTCGAGTTGCACGGAGGAAAACTTGACGAGTGGCCTAAGGGTTTCGATCGCGAACCATAGGAACTTGACGAGTCACTTCGGGGACTTGATGAGTGGGCGAGTATCTTGAGGAACTCGGCGAGTAGCCGAGGGTACTCGACGAGTAAGGGTCAACATGGACTGTTGACCTTGACTGTTGACTTTGACTTTGTCCAGGGGGTTGACTAGTTGACTTATGGGGGTACCTTGGGAGGTTGAGAACTTACGAGTATGGTTCTATTATGATATTAGGTGGTGGAGTTTGGGGTCGTGATCTAAGAGTTGGAGTTTAGTTACCGAGCCGACAATTGCAAGGTGAGTTATCCTCACTACATCAATAGGGTCTAAGGCACCAAGGTCGGCCCCTTAGTTGTTATCTTGGTTAGGGTATGCTATATATGGTTATGATCTAATAGTTCGGTATCAGGATAGACAATATGTTATTATGCTCTTATGATCCGTAGGGATTGGTATGTTAGTGACCTGCTAGGTCGGTGCTCTGGTTATGAGGGATTGCTAGTATTGATGACCAGTGAGATAGTTATGTTTGATACCTGTGTATGCCAGTATATGTTAGTTATGCGCACATGATTATTTTCTTGAAGGTTGGGTTGAGGCAGTCCTGCTTTGTGTTGAAGGCCAACATACCCTATGAGCGGTCCGGAGAGACTGTAGGCCCGAGGAGGGCGGTCCAGTCATGCCGAAGGCTCGAGATAGACTCAGTTAGACTGTAGGCCTTACAGGGCGGTCTAGTTAGGCCGAAGGCCCAGTATGCATGTTGTTGATTATCTGTTACTATTATGATATTATCGGTGTGGTATTGGTATTTTGGGGGTAGCTCACTAAGCCCTTGGGCTTACAGTTTCAGTTTATTCTTTCAGGTACTTCAGGAAATCATGGCAAGGCAAAGGCGTGACTGTACCACTCCACATCCTTATGATTTTGTTATTGGGACACTCTGATGAATAATATTTTGAAAACATTTTATAAACACTATGTGGTTTTATGGTTGAAAAAGTTTAAATTTGGCATAAAATTTTTGGATGTTACAAGTTGGTATCTGAGCCTTGGTTTGAGTGAATTGGAGTAACACTCGTGTGAATCCAGTCTCAAATTAAGGAAATTTTTGAAGGAACTCTAAAACAGTTTTCAATATAAAGGATAAAGGATGCGAAGTGTACAATCAGCCGAAGCCTGTAAGTAAACCCCAAAATACCTTGCAGTTATTTGATATTATGACATGTTAGAGTAACATGCTAGTGCTAGGCTAGGGATATTCAGGAAATACAGGATAGACTTGCCTGATTATATGATGCCTACCAGCCTAGGGTTTCTTTTGAATTGAATTGACATCATTACTGTAGTTGTTTAGTGTATGCATCATGGCGGTGCGTAATTAAGAGCTTATAGCCTGATAATGTTCGATTCAATATTAGGGTAGGATTGGATATTCGAAAGTCTATCGGGTCCAACGTTATGTGTGGCTAGCATACACTAATACTACAGGGTTGGTGGAAGTGTCATGGATTGATGGGTCGTGAGAAGTCGTGAGGGCAGTTGTGAGATAGTTTCGCATGCATCAAGGAGTGAGGGTTGAGCGCTTGCTATGTTGATGTCTATTGTTGGGGCGTTGTGGTGATACTTGAGACAAATATGGGCGCCCTGCCATTTGAGTTACTGTATGGGCATAGATGTCGCATGCCGGTTTGTTGGGGTGAGGTTGGACACCGAGTGATGGGGCAGACGTAGGTAGTCCTGCAGACTACCAAGAAGATTCAGTAGATTAGGCACCGACTACAGACCGCTCAGAGTCAGCAAAAGAGTTATGCTGATAGACTCCGATCCGAGTTAGAGTTTCGGGTAGATGATTTGGTGCTCCTGAAGGTCTCGCCCTGGAAGGGTGTGATTCGGTTCAGGAAGCGGGGGAAATTGGGTCATCGATATATTGGGCCATTCAGGGTTATTGCCAGGGTTAGGAAGGTGGCATACAGGTTAGAGCTTCCGGAGGAGCTTTGTCGGACCCACAACACTTTCCATGTTTCACAGCTACATAACTACATTGTGGATCAGGATGTAGTGGTGCCATTGGATGATATTCAGGTTTATGAGCGCCTGAATTACGTGGAGAGGTCTGTGGCCATACATGAGAGGAAGATGAATGTTTTGCTGAATAAGGAGATAACTTTGGTGAAGGTACAGTGGGAGAATCAGAAGGGATCTGAGTAGACGTGGGAGCCAGAGAAAGAGATGTGGGAGCATTACCCGACATTGTTCATCACACCGGACTTCGAGGGCGAAGTCTAATTCAAGTGGGGGGAGTTGTAACACCCCAATTCTCAGGTATTGAATTATGTTGAATTGTTTTGGTCCTTGGGTCTACTCGAAGAGTTGGTTGCCCTACTCGTCGAGTAGCAACGGGCTGGTCCACGTGTTTTAGTGACCTACTAGCCGAGCCCAAGAAGGGACTCGACGAGTAGGAGTTGACAGATGAAACCTAAATCCTGGGGTTTTGCACCCTATTTAAAGAAGCACAAGCCTCCTTTTCCCTCTTTATAGTCCATTGAGAGTCTAGAAAGGCCCTAACTCGAGTGTGTGTATTCGTTGGTTAGAAAAACTGGTTCATATTCTTCTATTGTCCTTGTCGAACATGAAGCTTGGAATAAATCTACAATACTTCAATGATTAAAGGCATTTTCTATCTTTGGTTATATGAACTGTGTTTTAATTTGATATATTTGATTTTGTTCACTTATTTTTTTATAGGCAGTTATGGCCCTTCAGCTCAAAATATTTGATGAATCAGGTCTTATCTTATTTCTGAAAAGGCTGCATAAATATTGCTTTTAGAATATTTGCTTGTTTAACTAACATTGTTTGTTTCTATTCTTATATTATTTATTATTTCGTCTTGTACCATTTTAAATGATCTGAAGGTGGCATTTCATAATCCAAGTATGTAACTATTGAAAAATCAATGTCCCTAGAAGCATGATGTTGTATGTGCCTAAATTTGTCTAAGTATTTCATCAGTGAGACCATCGGTTGAGATGAAATTGAGTCATCCCCTCAAACTGGTTGTCTAGATTTGTCGAAACTTTCAATGTAAGATTGCCTGTTCCAAATCAGAAAATTATAGAAATACTTGGGTTTTTATTTTTTGGCCAATCATATCTTACCTGACTCCAACCCTAGAAGCATGATTGTCGTATGCATCAACTCTCATGTTGTACTGAAACATCGAGCATAACCGAGTGTCTTACCATGATTGCATAGTCATCAACATAAGAGATACTTGTCTAGTCCTTAAATGAGGTATGACATGGTACCATTGAATGAATCAACAAAGGGTTATTCATGTCCTTGACCTCCTGCTATGAGGTATGATATGGTACCATTGAACAAATTGACAATGAACTTCAAAGTTCAAGAGTACAACTCAACTCTATGATACGGAAGTTGAACCACTTCTTGTTGATGAGCTGAAATTGTTTATGATTCACACTAAATTCGTCTTAGCGTGACTGAAACACAATATTCTCTCCGTAATTTCTTCTCAATAAATCTTTGTGATTCAGCATAATGTATGATACGCTGTTGAGAGCTTGAAAAATTTGTGCCAAGGGTTAAGATAAAACACCACAACTTATCACACACATCATTCCACTCTTTTCCTTTTCTTCTAATCAAAGTGATTAATGAGACAACGTATGAAACCACACACTGCTAAAATATCACAATATTACGTTAGTAAATGATAGTTCAAACCCATACTACCAGTAAACATCACAAACTTACTTGATTATTAGCTGAAACTTTGATACGCTGGTTGTTTCAGTTGATGCCTATTGCTGCTGATGCTATGTCTCACTAATATAACTTCCTTATCCCAACGTTTACTTTCAGATGACTATTAAAAGATTTTTTTTGTATTTTGGGATACGATATATTTATGGGGGCGGTCTCTTCAATCATTGGTTATGTAAAAGGGAAGAAAATTTACAGATAAATTGGGAATGTTCTATCCTAGGTCACTTTCACAATTCATTCAAACAATTGATTTTCTCTCTCGTAAAAGGCTCTCTAAACCACCATCTTCCTTAAGCTCTCATCATGTCAAAGGCCCTAATCGAGTTTGCTCCTTTTGCCAATGGCATCAAAGGCCCTCATGCCCCTGATTCAACCCTTTTCATTGAAGCAAACAATGTGGCATTCACTGATGTTATCCCGAAATTGTTCATGAACTCAGGAATTAAAGACTTCTTCAACTATGTCAAAAGCAACCCTCTTCGATATCCCTTTTACGACTTCCTATACCCATTCCACCCAAAGAAAGTATGTGAGTTCTATTATTCATGCTTTGTTGATTCTAGTGCTCAAACCCTTACCAAAACAACTGGAGATCGTGAACCTAGGGTTACTATTGATGTGGAATCTTTCGAACTGACTCTTGTCTTCCTTGATCAGAAAAATATTACAAAATTCCTTTAGAAGAAAATTTTAAGTCCATTCGTGACACAATAGGGTATAAATTTTCCCTTCAGGGCACCTCTCCTGATCCATTCAAGTACATTCTTCATCAGTGTTTCAGTGTAGGGTGGAATTACCTATCAGGGGTAATTGGTAAATGCCTTGGACACAAGACTGGCAGCTTAGATCAATTGAAGCTTTTTGAGCAAAGAATTGCTCCATGGTATGCAACAATATATTCGATTTTGCTCAACTCTTTCTTGATTAGTTGGTTGATTGTATCACTGGGAACAAGAAGCCAACATTTGTGCCTTATCCTCGTTTGCTTGGACTGATTTTGGCTTGTAATGAAAAACGTTATAACATTAATCATGGAGAAATAATTCCAATCCCATCCCTCTCCTAAAAGATCATCAACACTTCTCCTTCTGATGGTCATATGCATATTACCCAGAGAATGGCGAAGTAGATTGCAAATCCTTACACTGTTGAATCCTTTGAGTCTGAAGAAAAGGGTGATGTTGATGATGAAGATAACAAGGAAGGCGCTGATGATGAAGAAGAAGTTGATGATGAAGAAGATACTGAAGATGAACTTGCGACTGATATGGGAGAAGCCTTTGTCTAAGAAATGAATTCTCCTGCAAAAGTGAACAACCACATTCGATTCTCCTCTACTTCATTATCCACCTCCTCTGTAGATGATATTGTACAATGTGGATCAAGAACAATTCAAATGGAATCTACTAATCCACAAATTCAAGATATGATCTCTCCAAGATCAACATCTCCTTCTCCTCAATTTGCAACTGTTCTTCTTATGTCAATACCTCTTTAGAAATGCTTTTTTTATCAGTGGGAATCAAACTCCAACTTTCAAACCACTGTGCTCTCTCAACTCTCTCTACTGGTGCATACAACACAATTTCTAGGAGAAATATTAACTAGAGTAGAAAAAAATGTGGCTGATATGAAACGTATTATGACCTTCGGTGATGATGATAATGATAATATAGTTATTGATGACTCTCCATAAAATTCTCCAGGTGATAATCATCCAACTCCACGTTCTTCATCAAATCCACCTTCACCTCTTCCTCCACCATCCCATCCCTCTCCTCGCACTCCTTTACCTCTTCCTGGGTCCCGTGCCTAAACTAATGATACCAAAAAGGGAGACTAGTCAAGGCAGAAATGCTCAACAAATGGTGACTGTAACAACTCCATCTCTGTTTGAACAAGAGAGAAGCATCCTAGACGTTGATACAATAAAAAAAAGGATCAGTCTATGACAGATGTCTGTGATCAATCTGAGACTGATGAGTATGAACGGTTTTTCGAATTATGGTTTATGGAACAAGCTACTGTTCCTTTGAGTATTGTTTCCACTGATTCATATTTTAAGAGGGAGATTCCTTAAGGAACCCACAACAACATATAATTTGAGGATGAGAAACTCTATCATAGAAAGAGGAAGGCTTCCTTCTCAGGTGGGTGGGGGAGGGGGGCAATGATGCTAAAGCCGGAAGTTGTTATGCCGCTGGAGATTCTTCAGCCACTCCTCCTTTCAATAAAAGCAAGCTCATTGTTAGTCTTAATGATTTAGCTAAACAATGGGATATAATTGATGAATAAGTTAGAGGAATTATGCTGGATCATAATGGAACTATTCAAGCTAGAAAACAATTATAGCAATCCATTAAATTTGCTCAGACTCTTGCTTTCGCTGATGAAAGTGCTGATGTTTAAAGCTCTAATGTTCAAAGCAAGAACATTCAGTTGTTCAACAAAAATGTGTACAAATCGCACAGGTTTCTAAGATGATTGATAGGATCGACATAAAGTAGTTTGGAACTGTTATGGTTCATAAATCAAAATTTTGATCCCATCATTAGGGTATGGTGCACTAAACCACAAAACGGGTCATTGAAATTTCATCTAGTCAGGAAGAAGACTGAGTATGAATACATTGAGGTCTACTTGCTCGTGAGCTAGTAAAATTTGGCAACAGCGAGTGGATACAAATTCAAGAAATTATTTGTAAACATAAAGGTACGCATGCCCAGGAGGTAGAATTAGAAATTAAGTAGATGCTTATCAAAGTTAAAAAGTTGAATCTTGTGCCATCAGCTGGCCCATTAAGATCATCCATTTCAGAAAAACAGATACCCCCATAATATCCAAGTATACTGACTTTCTTCTTCCATATTGAACTTTCTACATCAACAAGAAACTACTAATGGTTGTTGAACTAGGTCAGCGCATTTTTATTCAAGAACCAGAACATGGTATTTTCTATCTTGATTGTCAAAACCACATGTGTTTACGATGCGCTGATGATCTTCCCGCCGCACCCACTGAGCATTTATTTCATCTTTGCATGGAGAAAATTCTTCATATAGAACTTGAAAGAGGATAATGTGAGTTGATTTCTCTTGAGCTTACAAAAATATTGGAAGATCTTTAAATTGATGAGTTCGGGTGGGTAAAGCCTGAAATCTTGAAAGAAGCTGATAAATTCTACAATGGTTCTTTTGATGACTCCTCTAAAGAAGCTTATTTTTGAAATCATTAGATAGGGGAGATTGTAAGGTTACACCTTATGATCTGATGAGCCAAACACCTTACACGTTGGCCACTTGTTCTAACACTAACATCAACATCAACGCCAACGCCTCAAGACCTTATCAGCGTTAACATCTAGATAGTGATCTTTTGTAATCTTTGTATATTAGGAACTTATACTAATATGTATAGAATAGATAGCAGATCCGATATGTTGGTGATAAGGATAAGTTCTTATTATAGATTAGATACAATCTCTTGATTGATGGGATATACTAGTATATTTTAGTATATATTCAACTTTATGCTGAAACCCTAATGTTAATATCTTTGTGACCGTCTTTATGACATATGTTCTCGTGGTGAGAACAACCTCTTTCGTGGTGAAAGACATATTTGTGATCAATTTTTGTTCTTTACTTTTCTGTCATTTACTTGGTTTAGTTTCTGACATCTTTTTTCTTTGTTAATTATACTTGAAGTGTATCCGATTGATACAAACCTTTAGTTTATTATACTTTTACCTCAAAACCTGTGAACTCACCAACATCAAAGTTGACATTTTCAAAAACCGCATGTGTTTTTAGGATGGAGTATAAATTTAGTCAAGAAAGGATTATCGGCACAAAGACTTGTAGATTCTTGTCTAGTTAAGGTAAATTGTGATTGGCTCTGTGATTTGGGAAATCTATGTGTCGTCACTACTCGACATTTTCCTCCATTGGCCATGGAGGGTGTGACATATTGCTATCGGAGTCACGTTGCTACAGAGAATTAGTATTTCTTTAGGAATTACGACTATAGCTTAATACATATACTCCAAATAGGTTTGTCCTCAAATCTATAAAAATATTACTATTAATGACCCTACTAATAGACCACGTACTGGAGAGGTGCCTAGGCTGGAACTGTCAACTAGGGTTGTTGGATTTTAGAACAACTATACACCAAAATGGTTATGCGCACCAAATTTTCCTAGATCGCCAATCCTTACTTAGTCTAGAAGTATAAAACAATAGTAATCACCAATCTCGAATAACGTATACAAATTTAAAATGCAATCCACAAGATAGATATCCCGGATGGTTCAGCATTCAGAATTTGAGTCACTCCTTAACATAGCCTAATCAACTATTTGTATTCTTGACTGAACCAATACATCTACTGGATTAGGGATATATAAATGATAAAACAGAAGACATATATACATATAAAAAAACATACATAAAGTATCAAATGCAAAAACCTCAACCCACTCATCGTTGCTGTCATACTCAGACTCTTCGTCCTTTGTGCCCAAATCGCTATCATCATCAGTATCTCCTGCATG
This sequence comes from Lactuca sativa, assembly GCF_002870075.4. NCBI lineage: Eukaryota > Viridiplantae > Streptophyta > Magnoliopsida > Asterales > Asteraceae > Lactuca > Lactuca sativa. The sequence goes on along the minus strand of NC_056625.2, from coordinate 108,520,383 downwards.
TGAACCTCAAGTACTCGTATAATTATAAGTGGCGCCCTATGGCTGAGAAGGGGTTGGAACAACATGACACACCCTAGGAAAAGGTGGATTGTCCATCTCTAGATGCTGCATCACCCCATCGATCAAAGCTATAATGCAAGGACGCTCCTACTGTACAACAACTAGACATTAGATCACGTCACGTAGAGACGGTTGCATCTAGCAGGGCTCCGTGTATCTAGGCCTCTGACTCCTCACGAAGTCAGGCTTAGGGATATCCTCAGGCTCAACCTATCGAAGCGGATCCATGATATCGTCATCTGGAATGCTCCACTGTTGCCCCACTCCCGGAACCACCACTCACATCTTCTCGAGAGCGGTAGTATCAATCTTCTGAATAGGCATAAGAACCATCCTACTAGTATCAACCTCATAAGACAAGGCCAACCTAGTAACCCAGAGACCCCGCAAGTCCTTCTCCAAGGTGTAGAACCTAGATCCATGCTAGATAAATAAAGAACAAGGGAAAGGGAAGGTGAAGGAAAACCTCTGTCTGAGTGAGGTACCACCTATTGAAAAGGTTACCAAAGGGAACCTTGTCACACTCTTGTCGGTGACAAATGGTAGAAGCGACCAATCGGTAAATCAACTGAAAGATAAGAGAAAGAAGGAGCTCTCCTTGGTCGTCTTGGAAACATAAGTCCCCTCAGTGTGACCTTAGACCTGCATGAAGCTATACTCTTGTGGTGGCGCTATAACACAAATGTCAAGATAAGGATAAAAATAAGGATTCAGAGCGTCCTCAGTAGTATAAATGTTGGGCTGAAGTTTTATTTGATGTTGCGTCTTTTGGGCTCGTTAGATTAGCCTTGTATTCTCCGGTTTGGGCCTGTCCAACCGAGAGCCTTTTATGTATAGTATTTAAGTTAATGCTTGCATGCATATTAGGTCAAGATTCAAGATTTCAGATTTAAGATTGCAGAGTTTTTCGATATAGCGATTCACCAAGAGTATTATATTTTGCTGTAATCGTTCTTGTAATCTTCTAATCCTTTACAGTTGATGTTCTTAATCGAGCTCTTCTAAGGATTTTATTTAAATCATTCGACACGTTTGATTCAAGCTGTTTTGTTCTTATTATTGTGTTTTTGCTGTTTCATATTCATATACTTGTTCAAGATCTAATCGATCTTCATAGATTAAAAGTTGTTTTAATTCCATCAATTGGTATCAGAGCAGGAGGCTGTGTAATCGATACACATCTTTTCTGTGAAAAAGATTTCCATTAGGGTTTTCCGCAATCATTGATATTTATTGAGCCGTCATCTTAATTGACGTATCTTAATATTTATTGTTTTGCCCTAATCTGCATTATTACAAGTCTGATCTTTGAACAGGTTTTTACGATCATAATGGACACGACGCAATCAAACCCTATTAATATTTCCAACAACATCGGTTCGACGACAAAAATTCCAATCTTATACACCCATGACTATGAAGTATGGGCTCATCATTTTGAAGATTACGTGATTGGATCGGAGGACAATGGTTTTCTCATATGGGAAGCCATCATCAATGGACCGTTTTCTCATTCTGCTACATCCAGAATAATTAAGACGCAAAAAGAGTACAACGATCTGCTCAAGGACGTGACGAATATTGCGCAAGATGAAAAAGATAAATTCCAGTGCAATATTAAGGCGCTATGGTTGATCAGATTCGCCCTTCAGTCCGACACATTCAGACTGGTCAGCTCATGCACTACGGCGAAGGAAGTGTGGGATAGACTTCGCGAACTGTATTCCACAGACGAAGATCTTGAACATTCTATCCAAACCTTGCTTCTATCTGAGTTTGGAGAATTCAGGCAAGGGACCGAAGAAACGGTGACCCAGACGTTTGATCGCTTCAATCATCTTCTCAGCAAGATGATCAAACACGACATTGAAAGGAAGCTCATCGAACAAAAGGTTACTTTCTTGAACGGACTGAGATCTGAATGGAGAACAGTAGTTTCCACAGTCAAAGCCCATGAACAGTTTAAATCATACTCTTTGGCGAAACTGGTGGGTATTCTAAAGTCCCAAGAGAAGATTGTGGTTCAAGAGAAGAACGTTGTTTCTAGTCTTGGTTCGTTGGCCCTCCTATCTAAAAGTAAAGCGGTGATGGAGGATGAAGAGCTCAACTTGGAAGAGTATGACCTCACAACTGAGGATTATGCCATGATGGTATCCAATCCTAAGAGGTTCATAAAGAAGAGATTCCCCAGCAACAAAAACCGAAACTGGCAGGGGAGTTACAGCTCTGAAAAAGCGAACAATGAACCGAAGGCTGAGGAGCCCAAGAAGGAACCGAAGGCAGATGGCGATTCCGGAGTAAGCTGTTTCTACTGTAGGGGCAAGAACCACTATGCCAAGGACTGTGTTCTTAAGAAGATGGCTGAAAAGGACGATGGAAAGGATGAGGAAGCCGTGCTGCAGAAGAGATTGGATGAGTTGAGAAAGAAGAAGTCTACTGCTAACCCTTCTATTAATGCTCTTATTGTGCAGGGTTCGGTTAATGACGATGAGTTCGGTAGCACCAAAGTTTGGTCTACTGACTCAGAAGACGAAGAAGTGAGGAAGCCTACTCATGGAAAGGCTTATATGGCTAAGGAGGAAAGCAGTGGTGGAAAATGCTTCATGGTGTCTGGCGTATCTCAAATGAGGGGATACAATACCGATGGAGGAAGCAATGGACCGAAGGTGCAGGAGGATATGTGCTTTACGGCCAAACCACTCAGCCAACAGTTCAATGAGCTCGATGAACTGATAAAGAAGGTACAATCTGTTTTTATTTCATCTAAAGTACCATCATCCTCATATGAGAAAGAACTAAAAAATGTTAATACAAGAATTTCTCATTTAGATAGTAGCTTAACTCAAACTCGGGTCACCAATTCTAACCTGACTGATCAATTAAGCAGGGTGGCGTCGAAGAGTGAGGAGCGGCGTATGTGGATTGAGTTAAAAGAGTCGGAATTAGTTAAAGTTAAAGACGAAAACATTTATTTGCAGAGAGACAATTTGAAATTGTTAAAACAACGAAATGTTTTTTGTTTAATAGCTAAACGTTTATATTCCAATATTACTCAACTTCACATGGACTGTGAGATAGGCCAAAAGATCCATCGCATGATTTTGCCTTTCCTAGAATTTAAGGAGGATGAAATCGATGCCGAAGCCTACAATTGTGAGAGTGTGATATCGTCTGATGATGTCAACCCAACCTATAAAATTGGACTGGACAAAATTGAGTCCTTCATTAAATCCAAAGACCACAAGGACATGCTCAAAAATCTTTTGGATGAAAATGACAGACTTAAACTGAGAACTGAAACCATACAAAAGTTTGACTCCCTAAACGCCAACGTAAGCTCAAAAAATAAAATCGATGTTGAAAATGCATCTGAGCTTAACGAGGACGAAAACATGAGTGAAATTTCTGTAGAGGATACGGTTGATTGCTCAGAATTTGTTAAAAGCGAAACTGAAAACCACAATAATCTTATTTCTGAAAATTCTGTGGAATTCGCTAGATTGTCCCAACAAAAGTCCCTGAAATTAGTAGAAAAAGCTGTTGTGTATCAAAAAGTCAGGACCACTCCGAATCAGGTATACAAGGTGACTGAAGTAACCGAACATCAAACAGCTGAACTCACGGCTATTATTAACGAAGACAATGCTGATGGCTGTGATGAGTACTTCTGGGAAGCTCCTATTGGTAATGGAAACGAAACTGTTGGCCTATCTGAAAGAACCTCCTGGATGAAGAAAGGGAGATACATACCTGAACCCTTGAACCAGCCTGATAATTTCAGTGAACCAAGCACAATTGGTACAAAAGATATTCCTCAAGAGGTTGATCGTTCAGCAAAAGAAGACATTCCTTCAACACCAACAGCTCGAAGTGAAACTTCATCAGATACTCCTTCCACTTCCTCAGGGCAAACTGAATCTTCTTCAGATATTTCCTCTGCTCCCTCGGCTCAAAGAAAAACTCCTGAAGTTCAAAAGGAACTAGCCAAGGTGACATCAAAAACGAAAGCGAACGTTCATCATCAACCTAAGCAGATGAGGGATAAGAAGATAGAAAGGAACCTAAGATACAAGAAAAACCTTTCTGAAAGGAAACAATTCTGGCACTCCCAGAATGCATACTATTCACACAAAGACAAGAATCTGAAGTATGAAAACAATCTCGTAAGAAAGCCAAGTTTCGGTTCGCAAGAAAATACCAACCGAAAGCCAAGGTTCGGTTCACAAGAAGATACCAACCGAAGGCAAAGGTTCGGTTCTGAAAAGAATTTCAACCGAAACCAAAGGTTCGGTTCCAAGAACAACTCCAACCGAACGCAGAGGTTCGGCTCTGAAGTCAAAAGAGAACAAGACTCGAAGGTCAGCCCCTCCAATGATCAAAAGCAAAAGGGTCACCTAGAGTCATCAGCCAGGAAGTCCTCCCCATCCAAATTCTCTCGTTCTAATTCTTCTCGTTCTTCTACTTCTACTCATTCATCTCCATCTTGCTCTAAAGCTAATCCCGCTTTTCCTCAAAAATCTCATTCATCAGCTGAACAGAAGGGAAAGCAAAAGGTCGATGAATCCAAACCTGAGTCCAAAGCGAACAAACCCAATCTTAACAAAATAAAAGTCTTCACCATTAAAAAGAAAGATGAAACAACTTTAATTAAAAGAACATATCTAGTTGACATCTCTCTTACTATTCCCGTTCCGATGAAAACCTCACATGGACCCAAGAAACTTTGGGTTCCTAAATCTGCTTAATTTTTGCAGGTTATAAGTGACGAGCAGTTTGACGAAGAATGGTACATCGACAGTGGCTGCTCGCGTCACATGACAGGGAGGAAAGAGGAGCTCAGGGAATACAGATCTCTTGCAAATGGTGGCAACGTTAAGTTTGGAAATAACTCTTTCGGCACCATAAAGGGATATGGGATGATAACGAATGGTGATTTTACCATAAGGAAGGTGTCCTATGTGGAAGGACTTCAACACAACCTCATCAATGTATCTCAGCTTGTTATAGGTACAGGTCTCAAAGTTTCATTCGATGATGAAGGTTCTGAAATCATAGAGAAAAAGACAAAGAAAGTGATTCTGAAGTCAGAGCGAAAGGGTGAAATGTTTCCTCTGAACATGAAACCCATCAAAGGAAACCCAACCATATGTCTGCTATCAAAAGCTCAATCCAACGAAAGCTGGTTGTGGCACAGAAGACTCTCTCATCTCAATTTCAAAGATATCAACCGACTTGTCACTGGAGGTCATGTTAGGGGTCTTCCATTGCTCAAGTTTGACAGAGAGCATTTATCTGCTGCATGCGAAATGGGAAAGCAGAGTCGTCAAAGTCACCCATCCGTAATTAACACAAAAGTTGTTGAACCACTCGAATTGCTTCATATCGATTTGTGTGGTCCTTCATCTATTGAAAGCATCGGTGGTAGCAAGTACATTCTTGTTATCGTTGATGACTTCTCTCGATTTACATGGGTGTTCTTTCTAAAGCTCAAATCTGAAGCGACTCAAAAGCTGAAAGTGTTTATCAAGCAACTTGAAGTCCAGCTCAAGAAGGTCGTTCGAAACATCAGGAGCGACAATGGTCTCGAATTCAAGAACAGGGAGTTTGAAGAGTTTCTTGCAGAAAAGGGAATTAGTCATAATTTCTCAGCTCCCTACACACCACAGCAGAACGGAATAGTCGAAAGACGAAACCGATCTCTGTGTGAAGCTGCCCGAACTATGTTAAGTTTCGCTTCCTTACCTCTTTATTTTTGGGCTGACGCTATTTCTGCTGCTTGTTATACACAAAACAGGTCCTATCTCAACAAGCGATTCACGCTCACACCATATGAGATATTAAACAACAGGAAGCCCAATGTGAAATTTTTCCACGTTTTTGGCTCAAGGTGTTTCATCTTTAACTCTAAAGAACACCGCAACAAGTTTGATGTCAAAGCCGACGAGGGAATTTTTCTGGGTTACTCGCTCACATCCAAGGCGTACAGGGTCCTAAACAAACGTTCAAGAAGGATTGAAGAGACATACTATGTGACCTTTGACGATAACTATGTCAAGAAGCTACAGACCATAGAAGACACTGCCGGGGAAATCTTTCCTCAAACTGGCCAAGTCACAGTCTCAATTGCCAATTTGTACGAGAATTTTCTGGAACTCTTTGACGAACCGGAAAAAGCTTTCTCTCTCAGAAGCAGGTGCAGCTGACAACAAAATAGATCATATGAAGCAGATTGTCGAAGATGCTGCAAGAAGAATGCATGAAGGAGAATCGCCCATTGCTGGATCTCTAATCAACAATGCTTCAGTCGAGGGGGAGCCAAGCTCACAAGTCCAGGGGGAGCCAAGCTCTACTACTTCAACCGAAGGTCCTTCACCAACCGAAGGTACCTCTCCAACCGAAGATGCCCCTCCAAACGAAGGTGCTTCAATGCCTGAAAGTCCAGCACCGCAAGAAACCCCTGAACCTCATGTTTCTCAAGACTCATCAATTGAGGGGCAGCATGATGATATGACGCTTGATTTCGATAGCCAATCTGAGCCAGAAGAGATGATCAACGCTGAACTAGATCCAACCTTCGATCCGAATTACCCTCCTCTTACCAAATGGACCAGAGATCATCCCATCTCTCAAGTAGTTGGTGATGTATCTGAAAAGGTTCTGACCCGCTCTCAACTAAAGGCAAAACAGACATCCTTATTTTCAAAGGTTGAGTTTTGTATGTTTAACTCATTCGTATCAAAAGTTGAACCGAAGACAGTGAACACTGCCCTCGATCACTCTGATTGGGTTCAAGCAATGCAAGACGAACTAAACGAATTTGAAAGGAACAAAGTCTGGCGCCTCATTCCAACTCCTCTGGATGCTTCGGTTGTTGGTCTTAAATGGGTTTTTCGAAACAAAATGGACAAGGAAGGTAATGTCATTAGGAACAAGGCTCGTCTGGTGGTCAAGGGATACTGTCAGGAGGAAGGGATAGATTATGAAGAGACATTCGCTCCAGTAGCTAGGCTAGAATCGGTTCGAATATTTCTGGCCTATGTTGCTCACAAAAACTTTGAGGTTTTCCAAATGGACGTCAAGTGTGCATTTCTCAATGGAGAACTCGAAGAAACTGTGTATGTGGAGCAACCTCCTGGGTTCGTGAACGAAAAGTATCCAAATCATTGCTACATTCTGGATAAAGCTGTGTACGGCCTCAAACAAGCTCCGAGAGCCTGCTATGAAACGCTTACTAAATTTTTAAAGATGTCCAAATTCAAACAAGGTTCGGTTGACCCAACCTTCTTTCGCAAAAAGGAAGGTAACCACCTTATGATAGTTCAAATTTATGTCGATGACATCGTCTTTGGCTCTACGAATCCCAGCTTAACAGCTGAATTCAGAAAGTTGATGGAGACTAAGTTTGAAATGAGCTCAATGGGTCCTATTAATTTTTTCCTTGGTTTAAATATAAGACAGGGACCCGAAGGCATCTTTATCAATCAGGAAGCTTACACGAAGACTCTCCTAGCGAAGTTTGGCATGAAGGGAGACTCAAAAGTTAAAGTCCCAATGGCATTCGGAACCAAACTTACCCCTTCACTAGATAAACCGGCTGTCGACATCACGCTCTATCGTCAAATGATAGGCTCATTGATGTATCTAACCGCTAGCAGGCCTGATATCATGTTTTCTGTGTGTTATTGTGCTCGATTTCAGGCTAACCCTCGCGAACCTCACATGTTGGCAGTGAAGAACATCCTACGCTATCTCAAGCGAACCGCCTCCTTAGGTCTATGGTATCCATCCAATTCAGGCTTCTTCGTTCAAGCCTATTCTGATGCTGACCTTGGAGGATGTGGAATCGACCGCAAAAGCACAACTGGTGGCTGTCAATTTCTTGATGGGAAGTTGGTCAGCTGGCAATCCAAGAAACAAACGTGTGTGTCGCTGTCTACTGCCGAAGAGGAATACATTGCCGCTGCATCCTGCACATCACAAGTGATTTGGATCCAGAGTCAACTTCGAGACTATGGACTCAATATGAAGAAGATCCCTCTATATTGTGACTTTGAAAGTGCAATTAGGATCTGTCATAACCCAGTGCAACACTCTAAAACCAAACACATAGCACTGAGGTATCACTTCATCAAAGATCATGTGGAAGATGGAAATGTCGAAGTTCACTTCGTAAGAACCACTGATCAACTGGCTGACGTCTTCACCAAAGCTCTTCCAGAAGCATCGTTCAATAAAATATTGCAAGGCCTAGGAATGATGGAATCAGAGTTAGTACCTCACACTACCTCTCAACCTCAAACGTAAGAAGCGAAACCAACCGAACGTTCGGGTTCGGTTCAACCATATCACTCGCTCATTACTTCAAAGGTAGTTTTTCTGTGTTGTATATTTCGTGTGCAAAATTTGTTTTTCTTTGTGTAAAAAGTTTTTCCAAAATTACATATCTAAACTCCTTGGTTTCTTAAAAATTTTCCAAAACCGAAGCCTCCAGAAGGTTCGGGTTCGGTTTTTCAAAATTTTCCTGAACCGAAACCAACCGAAGGTTCGGGTTCGGTTTTTCAAAATTTTCCTGAACCGAAACCAACCGAACGCTCGGGTTCGGTTTTTCAACTTTTTCCCAACCGAACGTTCGGGTTCGGTTTTCCAATTTTTCCAAAGTTTTTTTTTAAAATCGTATTTTTTTTTCTTTTCAATCTTTTATATTTTTTTAAGTCTTATTTTTTTTTATCTTCTTTTTATTTTTTTTAATATCAAAACTCCAAAAATAATTTTTTTTTTCGTGTGCTCATTTGTTTATGAGAATATATTTGATGACTTACTTAAGTGTCCCTAGAAGCATGCTGCTGTATGTGTCCCAAGCCTCATAAGATTTTGAATAATAGCCTTCATGACCTGGTAAACACAAACCTTGTCTTCCCAATAAGGCTAACTCATTTATTCTAATCGTGAGCTACCTCACTCTCTTCTCACATGAGTTCAGAGTCTCCTGCTTGGTCCTTATGTTCGCAGCAGAGGTACTATGTTTTCTTTCACCATCCCCATTACACTTCTCCATTACATTCGTTTCATCACTGTAACCCTTGAGACTCTCAGAAACTACCACTGAGGTTTATGGTTACACAACATCTGTGTTTATGATCTTAGTTTCGTGCCACTACGAGCTGAGTGAAACCCAAAATTCAACACCAACAAATTGACGGTGACCAATTAACTTGATCAAGTTTTCACCAATGAATTGACAAATGTACCTTCATGAAATCTCAATTTTTTTTCCTTTTTGCGTGATTCCAATGAAATTGTTACACACCATAACATTTCTTCCCATGGGATCCAGTTTTAAATTTTTATCTGAGATTTCATATTAATCCAAGCCACTACAAAATCAACTCAAACCTACTTGTTCAACAGACTACACTGGTCTCACAAGTACTTTGTTCACGTTCGTTCGTATATCAAGAATTGAATTGTTGAATCAAAGCGAAACCACCCTTAATTAGCCTAATTAAAAGAAGCCTTTCAACATTTCTTAATAAATGTTTGATCGTCATTCAACGGGATTCCACACTAACACTTTGGGGTCTCTCTTGACCTTGAAGGAAGAGATTCGTGCCCGAGATCATCAGTTTCATGTCATCATTGACATCACAGATAATCCTAAAAAGAGTTACTTTATTTCTTTATTTTTTACACTCTTTGCACGAAAATCCTAGATTTTCAAAAATTCCGTTACTAATTATTTTACAAGCTGGATAATTACTGGATGGTTACAAATGAAGTTGTGGTCAAAAATTAGCCACGAGGGTCATTAATTGGTTACAGCTGTTTAAAAAGGGGGATAAGACAAAACGTTGCTGACTCGGCGGAAGTTAAATGGATAGAAATTCAAACGACGGTAAAAAAAAAGGAGGGCACGTGAATTTGAAGCGGCTGCGCTTTTTCTGACACTTTTGGACGCGTGTGCAGTATTGAAGCGTCATCAATCAGGCATTAATGGCGCGTGCGGAAATGGAAACGGTTCCTCTCTCTGAACCGGCGCTTATTGGGCGGCGTGATCCTAGGAATCTGACCTCTCTCTCCTACGTGATCATCGCACGTCCCAACTGTCACCAATCAGTCACTCCAAAAACCCGTTTCGTATTTCCATAAGAGATTTGAAACGATTTTTCTCTCTCCTGTCACCTACTATAAAAACCCATCAACACCACCTTTTACCTCTTTACTGCCCCCATAATTTCCAAAGCAAAAATTCTTCCAAACACTCTCCTGGTCATCTTCTTCTCCCAACCTGCAACAATGGCTGAATCTTCATCTGTTCATGCAACTTCTCAGATTCTTCCCATCCGACCTCAGCAATGCCTGGTAATTGATCTGAATCCACTGGCGTATGATTCCTATATGTCGCCGGTCATCGAGTGTCTCAAGTACTCCCAGCTTGCTCCTGCACTGTCACGGATTGAAACGGTGCCAATGGTGGCCTTATCTCAGGTCTACGTGACGGCTTACTACGACAAGGCCGTCGACAGGGTATTCTTCGATGTGGCAGAACACAAGACTTCGATTTCTCGCCCCCGTTTCTGCACCATGCTTGGGTTTGCTGCTGACCCATCGCGAGTTCACCCGGAGACGATTCCGGTTGGTATGCTGTACAACATGTTCTACAACATGGGCTACACGGAAGTTCTCACCTCCGTCGCCAGGTTCAAGAAGTCCTGCCTACCGCCCCAGTGGAATGGGTTATTTACAGTTCTCTTCAAGGGACTGTCAGAGAGGAGCTCAGGATCGGACGGGGCCAGTCGTCTTTTCCTGTCCATTATGTATCGGGTGTACAACGGGATAAATCTGGACTATGGGTTTGTCCTTTGGCAACAACTGATTCAAAGCCTCTCTTCCTCTTCCCGACACTCCGAGGTGTCGCTGGCCCGGTTCTGGATCTTGATCACAAGATGGGACATGGACAAGTTTAACGTTCCAACAGCCGACGGTGCACCGATGTCTTCTATTGGTACCTTTCATACCAAGAAGATCATCGTATCCGATGCATCAAAATTCTCATTTATTGGCTCTATCCCGGAGTCGATGTATGCTGATGTGCCCGCTGATAGCAGACTGATCAGAACGATCAAGGAGTTTCGCCAAACTGGTCCGAGGGAACTGACACCGGACATGCTGCGATCAATTCATGATGCCGATAAACCGGTGGCCAGGGGCAAAAAGGCAGACAAGGGGAAGCAAGTGTCCAAAGCTCCAAAGGGACCTTCTCCAAAGAAGCGAAAACAACAGAAAGCTGCTTCATCTCCACAACCGAAAAGGAGGAAAACCCAACCAAAGCGAAAGCTCCTTATTCCCTCCTCTTCAAGCGAATCCGAAGGTGGGAGTTCGGACTCTGAGGGCTCACAAGGAGACGAATCTCCTCAACGAGGCAACACACCCCCTCGGTCCCCAACCCCGGAGATGGAACTTCATCAATCCCCAGTTCCTTCACCTCCACCCACAATACCTATTTCCATTCTCACCATAAACCCCACTATACCCCCAACCTCATTCCCTATACCCCCACCCATATTCACCACATCAACCGAAACACCACCTGTAACCGAAACCCCTCCTGTAACCGAACCTCCACAAACCGAAACCCATACACCACCACCACCCGAAACTAACCCTCCACCCACTCAACCTGAACCAACCAAACCCATAACACCCCCAGCTTCACCACCACCTCAATCTCCAGAAGACGCCTCCGATGGCGATGATCAATACCTTGGTGGTGATCACATGAACTTTGATTCGGTCTACTATAGTCCGTTTCAAGTTCAGAGTGATGAGGAGGATGATGCTCCAGTGACAAAGAAGCATCTTCGCGAGCTTAACGAGAAGGTTGATCAACTTCTCGCCTCCTCTTCCAACTAGCAGTCATCTTTGTCTGAAGCTGCCCTTCAGAAAATCGTTGACGCCTTCTCCAGGGCTCAACATGATTCAGTGGCCTCAGCAACTGCTGCGATAGACGCCTCCACCAGAGCCTGTGAGGCTGCGACCGAAAAAGTCGATAAACTATTCTCCAACGCTACTGTCCTGTTAACATCCTTGCAAGAAAGCGCCGACGCCACAAAGACAACTCTGGAACCGATTGTTCAGCAATTGGTCAAGTTCGTCTCGACGGAGTTGACTTCGTTCGCTACCCTCAGACAAAATCTCAGCGACGACAACTCGGCACTCCGTGCCTCCATCGATGCCCGTCTGGCAAAGCTACAAGAGGATCTTGCGGCAAAGAACTCTCTGATGGACGTTTTGGCAAGTAAAACAACCGCCCTAAAGGTCAAGAGCACACAACTTTCCAACTCTCAAGAACAATTGGAAGCTCTTCGATCCGAGAGGGAAGTCATAAAGACGTGTGTTTCGGATGTCCACGCAGCTCTATCCAACATCCTGGAAGCACACGACCCCATCCTTAATCATTCGGTGAGGCGCACCCTCGCTGAAAAGCTCTCCCCGGCCATGGACCTCTTAAGCAAGATTGAAGGCCTACCGAGTTTCGTGTCCATTCCGAAACAAGGGGGAGATGAGAAGAAAGGATCGAAACCACCTCCTTCCTCCAAAGCTACTCATACAACCGAACCACCCCCAACTGGTCATGCCTCGGGTTTGGGTATGAAGAACAAGGGTAAAAACATAGCAGAGGGAGGAGATGAAGATGAAGATGAAGATGAAGACAAGGAGACCATTGCCGACTTGTTGAAACGGAAAAACAGTCGCAATGCTGAAGGCGATGCCAGTCGTGTGGCGCGTGAGGCTGAAGAAGCCGAACGAAAGCAAAAAGAAGCCCACGATCTCCTTGAGAGCCGAAAGTTGCTCTTCCCTGCCTGGACCAGGGATCGTTTGATAAAAGAGGCCATAGAGACTCCAAGCATACTATGGCTCGAGCCGGTGATATCGTTCGACTGCAACAACACCATCGATTCGCAGTTCGATATGCCGCTGACTCGAAAGGCGTTCATCTTCCACGCCTTCTCCAACATTTTTGAAGTCCCGCATCCGAACGATGAGCTTGACAGGGAGCTCATTGACTTCTACCTGGAGGCCGCTCGCCCTCAATACCTTACATGGAGCGCCCAGAAGATTGTCAATGTTCGGGTGATGAAGCCTTTTGCCGTGGGGAGATTTACAAACATCAAGTTCAAGCTTATCCGAGGATCTGCAAGAACTGCTCACATCATCACCCTGGCAGATCTACCGAATCTGAATCCTCATGACTGGATAGTCTTGTACAATATCCTGCTGACAAATGAAGCCGAATATGGTCCCATCTTAGACCATGTCAAAAGGATGTTGGCTTGCTACATCATGGAGGTTGCCCAAATGGATCAGGAGGTCGCCACTGTTTTCAAGAAGAAACCGAAAGTAGCACCAGTGGGATCGGCCAGTGATCTAAACACAATCCAAATGGGCAAGATAGATCCAAGGCGAAACTCTGTGATGTTCACCAGAGCCGAAGGAAAGAAATGTCTATTCGCTTTAGCTGACAAACATCTTTACACCACAACCTGCTTGGAGCACGTCTTATCAATCGTCAAGCGGTGTAAAGACAATTCGGCTGATGACATCAAGTACTTCAATGATATGATCAATTGGTACATCCGGTTTAGACAGACCATCCTCTCAATAACCAAGTGTCTGTTTAGCACCGTGAAGAAGAAGGTACCAGCTTCAGCTGCCGGCCCAAGTAAGAAGTGAAGGTCTCGCTCCAAATTGACGCAAAGGGGGAGATTGTTGGGCTGAAGTTTTATTTGATGTTGCGTCTTTTGGGCTCGTTAGATTAACCTTGTATTCTCCTGTTTGGGCCTGTCCAACCGAGGGCCTTTTATGTATAGTATTTAAGTTAATGCTTGCATGCATATTAGGTCAAGATTCAAGATTTCAGATTTAAGATTGCAGAGTTTTTCGATATAGCGATTCACCAAGAGTATTATATTTTCCTGTAATCGTTCTTGTAATCTTCTAATCCTTTACAGTTGATGTTCTTAATCGAGCTCTTCTAAGGATTTTATTTAAATCATTCGACACGTTTGATTCAAGCTTTTTTGTTCTTATTATTGTGTTTTTGCTGTTTCATATTCATATACTTGTTCAAGATCTAATCGATCTTCATAGATTAAAAGTTGTTTTAATTCCATCAATAAATGCTTAGACGCCTCCCCAGCACGATTAGGCTGTAGGAGTAGGATACGCCTCCCAGGAGAAAAGTGAAGACCAATTTATCAGACCATCTCGTTGAATCCTTGTCAAAGTGGACTGTAGAAAAGAACTCTGAGCATAACTATATCTAGACCACATCCTTTACCCCGACGATCTGTGGCCATCCGTGGTGACAAAAAGCTCGAGACTGCTATCATCCCATAATATACGGGTAAGGAACGACGCCATTCAATCCTTTAGTCCAGAATCGTCCTCCACTCTCTAGGAAAGAGACTAGGGAATACTGATATTCTTGGACAGAAGAGCAGTGAGGCGATATTCAAAAGAGCTCTAATCAGGAAGATCATTGGGGAACTCTAGAAATGGATGCAAACGCAAGTTAGAAGGCAATTGACCCACAACTTTATGACCTCGTCTCACTATACCTATAGGAAAATAGGCCAAAAAGCAGTTAGAAACAAATTAGAAGAGATAAAAGTATCATTAGGTCTTAAGATGAGGTAGAAACGCCAGATGCGCGTTGTATGTGAGTGCACGCAACACACATGCGTCTATGAAACACACTCCAATAACACGAAGAACAGTAGGCATGCCAACCTACTATTTCGTCCAAATTTCAACATAAATCTATAGAGAAACGTTCGAATTTGCGTCTCGAACACGAATAGGTAACTCATTTCATCTAAAACAACACCAAATTACAAATATAGTTAAAACTTTTTGAAAACTTAAAAATTAAAAATGAGTTTCAATGGATGAATTAAACCCAAAATTGAAGAAAGGTTTTGAATGAAGCCAAAATTTTCCTTTAATGTTGATCTACTGCAAGTGTGGGGCACGCGTATTGTATGCTCGACATGCATGTTCAAGATTTATAAAATTTACAGTTTTCATCCACAAAAACCATCAAATACCCTACATACTAAAAGCGTTTAGGCATTTGATTTAGTTAAATGATTAAGGGCAAGGAAGAGGGATTTCCTTGAAGTAATAGGAAATTTCATTCGTAATAAAAGTTGCTTGGAAAGCAACACTAATAGGAAATTTAATTTGCAATAAACTTTGCTATGAAAGCAACAGTAATAGGAAATTTCATTTGTAATAAAAGTTGCTAGGAAAGGAACAGTAATAGGAAATTTCATTTGTAATAAAAGTTTCTAGGAAAGCAACATTAATAAGAAATTTCATTCGTAATAGAAGTTGCGAGGAAAGCAACAATAATAGGAAATTTCATTTGTAATAAAAGCTGCTAGGAAAGCAACAACAATAAGAGATTTTGTTCATATTAAAAGTTTCTAGGAAAGCAACGGTAGTAGGAAATTTCATTCGTAATAGAAGTTGCTAGGAAAGCAATAGTAGTATGCAATTTCATTCATAATAAAAGTTGCTAGGAAAGCAACATCAATAGGAAATTTCATTCACAATAAAAGTTGATAGGAAAGCAATGGTAATACAGAAACCCCGTTCATAATAGGAGTTGATGGGAAAGCAACAATAGCATGTAAAGATAAAAGAAAGAAACCAACAATAAAAGAAAAGATACTAGTAAAGTGTCTACATAAACATGTGATAATGAGACATGTTGCTAGGAGAGCAATTGCAGTACCCTACAAATAGAAAATTAGTGCTAACCCCCTTAGGAACAACAAATATCCTTCTTGCCATTATTTCAGGACAACAACCCTACTATGTTAACCTTGATTGACCCGGCGACCATTCAGACCATGATTCAGCGTCAAGTTTCTAAGGAACTAGGGGATCTCAGAGCTAATAAGCATGAGGGAAGAAATAAGGAAGGTAGTCAATTGAGAAGAGCCTATCAGGATTTTCTCAAAAGTAAGCGAGATCATTCTACGTAGATATGGGGACTAGATACTATGATCTATTGGGCGAAAGAGATAGAGAGCAAGTGTGCTAGTGAACTTATAGTTAAGCTCGTAACTTTCATGCAGCTAAGGAAGGGCAAGGGAGATGCGAACTCAATAATATCTTGCAAACAAAAGGAAGGAGAGGTGATAAGGGTCTATTATGACATATTCACTCTAGAAACGCTAAACATCACTGTCTATAAGGAATTCCATGTAACCCGTGCTTTCGCCCACATTTTCACCCTGTCCTATGTCAAAGAAGATGCAAGGGATGGTACCTACATCGAGGGATGAGCTTGAGTACAAAGTCGAGAAATATCTTAGAAACATTGAGGGTGAAGATAGAAAAGAAGCCAATTAAAGGTTGGTGTCAATGCGTACATAAAACATGAAGAACCAGTCTCTTGCCCCAACACTGGCCATCGAGAGCGCTTGTTTGGGGGCCATGACAAGAACAATTGGCACTCGCAACATCTATCCCAGAGATATAGTTCATTTGTCAAAGAAAAACGACGGAGTCACTAAAAAGATGTCCACGCCATCAAGAAAACTCCTTCAAAGATGGAAAAAGAAAAGGGCAAGTACTGTGACTTTCACAAGAACAAAAGTTGTGATACTAGTGAGTGCACATTGCTGAAGAAAGGGATTGAAGAAAAGAAGCTAATAGGAAACTTATCTGATATAGAAAAGGACATGAGATCCAAGTTCGATGCCGATCAAAAGAGCGACATCTTCACTATCGTCAGAACCCATAAAAGAGGCGAGGCAACTGGGATGCCAGGGATCCATTCCTGATCATTGCCTACATACGCCAAAATCAAGTTCATCATGTGTACATAGAAAACAATAGCAGTACATACATATTGTATGAACATTGATTTAGGCAGTTTCCCACCTCGTGGAAGGAGCGACTTAAGCCTCCTGAAAGTTGACCGCTAATAGGATTTATTGGGAATAGCCTATGGCTTCTGGGCACTTACACATACCACTCGCCTTGGTCAGTCACGGCGGGTGGGATAAAATCACGCAAATAATTGAATTTTCAGTGATGCGCCTCCCAACAGAGCATAACATCTTGGAGACCAATGCTCTTCCACCTTTAGTCTATAACATCAACAATCCATGGTATTCTCAAGTTTAGCACATATGCTGGGTCAGGCCCACTAGTTTCCATTAACAGATGAGCATGCGACTGCCATCAAGTCATTTCCGCATTAGAGCTAGTGTGAGCGCCGAAAAAGTCAAAGGAGGATTGATAAACAAAAGAACACTACATTCATCTAGATATCCAGAGCAAATAGTTAGAATTGATGCTAGCGTATTTGACGAAGAACTACTAAAGGCAGTCTCCCTCATGAAGTATCACTCCAAGGTCTTTGTATGGAAATCTATAGATATGACAGGGGTCGATCGCGAGGTCATTGAGCATAGCTAGAACTTTCCTACGAAGAGCACTCTCATCAAGAAAAAAAAGTGTGGGCAAGTGGGTGATAAAAGCGAGGCAATCATGATAGACATAGACAATCTGGTGGATGAAGACATCCTTCAGGAGACAAATTTCCTTACCTGGATTGCGAACCCAGTGATGGAGAAAAAGCAAGATGGATAATCGAGGATGTGCATTGACTACTCCGATATGAACAGTGCTTTTGCAAAGTTTCATTACCATTCTTGTAGATAGATAAAAAGGTTGAACCCTTTGAAGGATTTCAGTTCAAGTGCTTCCTTGACACCTATAAAGGCTATCATGAAGTCTAGATGCAGAGAGAAGACGAAGAGAAAAAGACCATTCATCTCGATTGTGGCACCTTCTACTACCGAAAGATGTCATTCGGTCTCAAGAATGTCGCGACAACATATCGGTGCCTTGTGGAAAATGTGTTTAGAAACCAAATTGGTAGGAATGTAAAGGTATACGTCTATGATATGGTCATCAAAAGCCATGACGAAGTAGAATTTCTCCATGACATCAAGAAAGCCTTTCAAACCTTGACAAAGGCACAAATGAAACTCAACCATGGAAAATGCACTTTCGGGGTGGATGAAGGTAAGTTCTTGGGTTACCAGATAACCAATGATAGGATATCGCCCAACTAGGCCAAAATATATAGGATGTCCTCAACTCTAAAAACCCTCACAAGCTCAATGGAGTGTAAGAGATCAATGGAAGGTTAACAACAGTTAGTCGATTTATCGCCAAGTCATCCAAGAAAGCTCTCCCACTTTTCCAAACATTGAAAGTATGCAAGAAAAAAAACCAATTCAAATGGACACCAAAGGCCAAAAAATCTCAACAACATCTGAAAGTTGGTCTGCACCAGCTCCTGGTTATGGCGAGCCCCCTGTAGGGAGAAACTTTACAAATGTACTTGGAAGCATCTATTTAAACCATATTATCAGTGCTAATTGTTAAAAGAGAGAAGATGCAATTGCCAATACACTTTCTAAGCAGAGTGTTACAGTGTCCCGATCTCAATTACCCATTCTTAGAGAAGCTGGTCCTCACATAAATCTATGCGGCCATCCCAAGGACTATCAGAGCCTGTTGAGAGGCTGAGGTATCAGTCTAGTCACGCATATGGCTTGTGGGATCGGTTTTTCATTTCTTTAGGATTGCAATAGGTTGATCATCCTCATTAGAATCACAATTGGAGGGATGTTTTCTTGGTTCGACTAGTGTTATCACAGGTGGAGTGATTTTCCTTTTCTTGGAGGGATTGGTTTGCTTTGAAGCATCGTTTTTGGGAGTTCCTGGTTTCTTGGAGTTGCGGGGGCCTTAATGAGTAGAGACTAGCTTCTTGAGTCTTTGGGATAATGAAATGTTCGAAAGAGTTGTGGAAGATGGGACTGCGGTACTAGCTGGGTCAATGATTTCGGATGGGGTTTGAAGAGGCGGGGTAAGAAGGTATGGGGCAATACCTTCCGTAGCCTCAATGTGATATAAGACATTAGCAGTCTCAAGACCGAGGGTAGAAAGAATTTGGGTTGGTAGTCGTCTAATTTGTCCAAAAGTAGTCTGATCAAATGAGGGATTGTACCTTTTAAGATCCTTGGTGACAAAGAAGTTGATGTTGTTGCCCATGCTGATTGTTGCATTTGCATGAAGTTCTGAGATGCAGAGAGACCAAAATCTTGCAAAAGTGAGTTTGGTAAGGTTCTCTCTTGGGCTTTCTTTTGGAATGTATTGCAGAAAATCATCCCATAGAATCTGACCATAGTTGACGTCATGACTTGTGAAGATGCTCCATACGAGTTCTAGGAGCTTGAGTCCCATGTTTTTTGTGCCTTCGGTTCTACCGGATAGATTGCGGATAATGAAATGACAAACGATTTGCCGGACCGCAGGCAATTTGTTTTTCTTGAATTCCCCAATTCCTTTGATTTTCTTGTGATATCCCATTTGGTAGATCGCAGAAAGTATGTCCGCCATTGATGGAGTAAAGATCTTGATGGATGGATGAACAAGATGGTTAATGGCAGTGAGAAGTTTCTCTTTGGTCAGAATGACCAAAGAATCATTGACTAGGTTAAGATGCACTTCTTGAAGATTCTCGAGTGGTCGATAGGCTGAAAAAACACACTTGAAGAGGGTTGAGAGAGGAACAACGTCTGTGAGCTAATCGAAGGGTCCAAACAGTGGGTGATAGGACAGGAACTTCATCATCAGTTTTGTAGGGGCATTGTAGGAGGAATGTTCTTAAAACACAGCTCGGAAGTTGCTTGATGCAATGGTCGGCATGGGATGTCTTGAGGCAGAGTCTGAACCAGTAGGGTTCACTGATCCAGATGCCTTGGAGGGTTTCTTGGATACACCTGATTTCACCATTGTTGAGTTTTCGAAGAAGCTTTGAAGAAAGGAAAACAAAGTGCAAGAGAAAGGTTTATGGTTTAGGGAGCGTAAACTTTTCTTTGGGAAGAAGAAAGGGGTTTTATAGTGGCTTAAGTGAGCGGGAAACGTATTTGCCCTAAGTGAATTTGGGTAAAATGTTTGGGTGTTTATTTCGAATTAAGAGCGTTAATCTCATCCACAGATTAAGAAAAGATTAAATTTGTATTTTTGAGAGTTACCAAAAAGGTTTACATTTAATGAAATGTTAGATTTATGACCACATCTAGAGAACATGTGGTGAGGGTGAGATCAATCCGTTGGGTAAAGGGAAGTTGTAACGGATTTGATGTTTTAGGGTAATAGGAAGAGACAGATTAAAAAGGATTTGATTTGGAAAATCTTTCTTTTTGTCATCATACCTAAAATAGGTCTGACACGAGGTCTATTCAAAAGAATGAGACAGATGCACAAAGAATGTTTTTCTTTAATGTTTTATCTATTTAATGAAGGATCATTAAGTATCACACCATGTTTTTTATGTTTCTCAAAATAATGTAACAGTCTGAAAATCAATTAAAGTGACTGCAGATTGAAACATTATAGCGGATGGATCATATGCCGTCGGATGGATGACTGTGGTAGATGAACTAAGAGGAACACTTGAACAAAGATTATTAATAACAAAAAATAAAGACCATTGAAGTATAATTATGATATATGGTTGCGATACATAGTATATATCAAAACCATTTAACATAAATAACTTCAACTAGGACCGCAAAGGAGACCAAGGATGGTCTGCGGTACCTATCAATTCAAAAAGAATTTTGGGTCCGGATTCATCATTCATAACATTTATAAGAAAGTGTTCAGTTTTGTAGAGTCAAGTGCCTTTTTGAATACATCAGCAATCTCTTCATGAGTATGGACAAAAATTAGTTCAATGTTACCGTTCAGGATGTGGTCTTTGATGAAGTGATACCGTACTTCAATATGCTTGGTCTTGAAGTGCTGAATAGGATTGTGAGAAATCGCTATGGCACTTTCAGAGTCACAATAGAATGGTATCCGCAGTATTCTGTATCCATAGTCCAGTAGTTGTGTTTTCATCCATAAGACTTGAGAACAACAGCTGGCTGCGGCCACATATTCAGCTTCTGTGGTAGACAATGATACATAATTTTGTTTCCTTCAAGACCAGATGACTAGTCTTCCACCTAGAAATTGACATCCACCTGAGGTGCTTTTGCGATCAAGTTTGCGTCCGGCATGATCCGCATCTGTGAATGCTTGAAGACTGAAATCATTTCCTGTGGAGTACCATAATTCAAGAGTTTTGCTTCCTTTTAAGTACCGTAGGATTTGTTTGGCTGCGGTCATATAGGACACTTTAGGGTCAGCTTGGTACCTTGCGCATACACCCATTGCAAAGACTATATCCGGTCGGCTTGCAGTGAGGTACACTAATGAACCCAAAATACCTCTATAAGACTTGTGATCAACAGATTCACCCGAGGGATCAGCAGATATCTTATAACCGAAGGCCATGGGGACCTTAGCCGAAGAACAATTGTCCATTGAATATTTCTTCAACAGTTCTGAGGTGTATTTTTCTTGATGAATGAATATCCCTTGAAGGACATGTTTCACTTGAAGTCCTAAAAAGATGTTAATCTCTCTATTCGTGCTCATTTGGAACTTGTTGGTCATGAGTTTAGCAAATTCATCCACCATTTTTTGATCAGTTGAGCCAAAAACAATATCATCCACATATATTTGTACAAGCATTAGATGATCACCATTTGCTTTACGAAATTAAGTGGGATCAATCACTCCTCATTTGTAACCGGAAGAGACAAGAAATTCAGATAGAGTCTCATACCATGCTCTAAGGGATTGTTTTAGACCGTAGACAGCTTTTTCAAGCTTGTAGCAGTGGTTTGGGAATTCAATGCTTTCTAAACCCGGAGGTTGCTGAAGATAAACCTCTTCTTTTAATTCTCCGTTGAGAAAAGCACTATTCACATCCATTTGATGAACCCTGATGTTTTTGTGCGCTGCATATGCTAAGAAGATCCGGATGGCTTCCATTCGTGCTACCAGAGTATACGTTTCATCATAGTTAATACCTTCATGTTGACTATATCCCTTGGCAACTAGTCTTGCCTTGTTTCTAACGACCGCACCAGATTCATCTAACTTATTATTGTACACCCATCTAGTGCCAACAATGGTGTGGCCTTGCAGTTTTGGAACAAGCTGCCATACCTTGTTCCTTTTAAATTCTCCTAGTTCTTCTTGCATTACATAAATCCAGTCTGGTTCAAGTAATGCTTCTGAATAATCGAGGTTCGACTGAGGACAAGAACGCTACATAGTGACAGTGATCAGATAAGTTCTCGGATGGTCGAGTCTGGATTCCTGCGGATGGGTTGCCTATAATTTGGCCTGGTAGGTGGTCTCTCCTCCATACGTGTAGACGAGGTTGCAGATGATCAGCAGCTATGGTGGAGGGAATGTCTTCAATATCTGAAAACTCTTTGGGTGGAGAAGGAAGTTTCCCCTGGACTTGAGAACATCCTGCAGGATTGTCTTGAATTGGGAAGGTGGGATTAGATTTATCTTGGGCAGATGGCGAAGGTTCCCCCTGGAGTGTAGAAGGAAGTTCGCCTTGAACCTGCGAGGGTTCCCCCTGGATTGTGGATGGGAGTGTGATAACCCTTGAGTCTATTCTTGTGTCAATGTTTTCTATGTTTTCATCATCCGAATCGGAAGAAATGTTTGATGGTTGAAATTTTTTGTGGATTGGAACTTCATCTTCTGGTACTGGAACCTCGATGGTTGTTGTATGGTCTGAAGTGGAGTTTGCCGCCTCAACTGGCGAGGCGGAAGTATTTAGCGATACTTCTTCGGACGAGGTTGGACCAGATACATCTACATGTTGTTGCTGAGCTTGTAGAGACCCGAGGACTTTGGATAACTTGGCTGTATCAACAGGATCAAAGAGATCATCATAGTTTATTTCAACTAGATTGAATGGACCCAAAGAGGCAGGAATATCACTTTCTAGAATTGTTGTGGTTTCAGTTGTTGGAGCGGATTTGCGGATGTGATAGTCATCAAACTTCACATCGAAGCTTTTAATTATCAACCTTGTGCGTCTAATGAAAACTCGATAAGCAACCTTGTTAGTGGAGTAGCCAAGGAAGATACCTTCATCAGACTTTGGTGCGAATTTATTGAGGTGATCTTTGTTGTTGATTACGAAGCATTTACACCCAAAGATATGAAAGAATCGAACATTTGGCTTGCGGTTGCTAAGGCCCTCATATGGAGTTTTGTTGAGACATTGGCACACATTGCTTCGATTTTGTACAAAACAGGCCGTGGCCACTGTTTCAGCCCAGAAGTAGAGAGGAAGGTTTGCAAAATTAAGCATATATATGGCAGCTTTTACTAGAGTGCGGTTCGTTCGTTTTACTACCCCATTTTGTTGTGGTGTGTAAGGATCTGAGAAGTTCTGTGTAATCCCTTTGGATACCAAGAAACTATTTAGAAGATGGTTAGTAATCTCGGTTCCATTATCACTTTGGATACGTCTGACTGGTAACTTGATCTGAAGTTCGATTTCCTTGATGAAGTTGATTAACACCTGCGGTGTTTCTGACTTGAGTCGAAGAAAGAAGACCCATGTGAAACGTGTGAAGTCATTCACAATAACCAGTATATATTTTTTGTGATGAAGACTAACTACGGTTGATGGACCGTAGAGATCAATGTGGAAAAGCTCCATCGGTTCAGTAATTGAGGAATCAATCACCGTTGGGTGACTTGCCTTGAATTGCTTTCCACACTCACATTTAGGACAGAGAGTATCATTGTTGAATTTAAGGATTGGAAGACCTCTGACTAGTTCTCTTGTGACCAAGTTGTTGATGTATCTGAAGTTAAGATGAGTGAGCTTGCGGTGCCATAGGGAGCTGACTTCGGATACGACTTTGGATAGAAAGCATAACTGCGGTTTTCCTATGATCAAAAATACATCTAGAGGGTACATAGTACCTTCGGATCTGTAGTTGATCAGGCAAGTGCTCTTATCGCTTGTCATTACATAGCAAAATTGGTCATCAAATTCAACACGATGGGCTGCTTTACATAGTTGACCAACACTGATGAGATTGTGTTTAAAGCCTTTTACATAAGCAACCTTTTGAATAGAGAAGCTTACCGTAGTGAGAACACTGTAACCTCGGATTATCCCATTAGCATTGTTCCTAAAAGTGACATTTCCACCGTTGCAAATTGGCCTGAAATCTTGAAGGTATTCTAACCTTCCCGTCATGTGCAAGGAGCAGGCATTATCGATTAACCATTCTTCTTCTTGATCCTCCTTGCACAAGGCCTAGAAATCACACTGTTAGTTTATGCATCCAAACTAGTTTGGAGCCTGGGATAATAGATGAGTTTCTAATTGATGCATGAAAAGAGGTTGCAGGTACAGGTTTCGTGTCAACTTTTAGTCCTAGTCCTGGGTGTTTGTGAATTTTTGGAGCGTAGTGCCTTTTTGAAAGATTACGAGGTTTCTGAAAAGTATCAGTATTGACAAGAAAAAACTTTTTCTGACAATTACATTGACAATGACATGTTGAAATTATGCCTTTTGTTTTGACACATTGTTTGGTCAGTGGTTGGAAGGGTGTGGTTGATTTGTGATTGGTACGAGGTTGGTTAGATTTGACACGTGAGCTGTTGGATTTAGAAAAAGTTCGTCTCGAAGAAGATGTTGCACGTGTAGATACCTTGTACCTTTTCTTGGGATTTGGTAAAATGCCTTTCCATTCGTTGAAATTTTGATGTGATTTTAAAAGTGTTGGAGTGGGTAAGATACCCTTCCTTTTTGGATCGTTTGAGGAATAGATTTGAAAACCATTGTTTTGAAAAGACCTTTCTTTCTTTTTGGTTTTGTCAGACGAGTTAGGAATGGATGTTGAAAGTGCACATTCCTTTTTGCATGGTTTCTTGATGGGAGAGTTTTTCGAAAAATAGTGAGCAAAAACAAACTTTTCTGGACTCTTAGATTTTGGAAATCTGGTATGTCTTTTGTTTTTAGAAAAGATTTGACAATTTGTGCCTCGAGATCAAATATCCTCTTTGAAAGCCTTTTTTTTAAGTTTTAGGAGATCCGTAGTCATTAGTGTTTAACTGCGGTTTCCTGGAAGCCTTTGAAAATTTTTGACACCGACGGATTGACTCATCAGAACATTGAAAATTCAGGGTTTTGAGAACATTGACCTACTTCAAAGTTTTCTACGGGTAGTTCATGGTGAATTGGTTTGAAGATTCACATAACCTTTGATTGTGGACTTAGGTAAGGAAGGCTTAGCTGCCATAGCATAAGTCTGAGTTGTGACAGAAATGGGTTTTTTCTGAAAATCATGACTGCAGTGAGAGGTACTGCGGTCTGAGGACAAGGTTGGAAAGTCCTGTGAGACTTCGGGACTTTCTATGATATTTTCTCCATCAACAACATATGAGGTCTGAGAATTTGGATTGATTGTGCCACAGATAAGAGGTTGATCACATGTGTGACCCGATACCTCAGACACAATTTCCTCAATGACACAATTATTACTTAGATTATGAAGTCTACCGAAGTGTATTCTAATATCTTTGGGAAAAATCTTGTCATTGACTGGAAAATGAAATTCTCGGTCCGGAGGGACATAAAGCCGATCTTTTTTAAACCGGGGTGAGGAATCCTCTACGGTAGGATATCCATTGGACCAACCCCAATTGTATGTATTGTCAACAGTTCCATTATTAACTAAATTTTCAATAGCTTCACTTTCATTGAACAATTTTTCTATTAAAAGATTTAAACGTACAATCTCACTCTGAGCTAAATCTCGTTGGTTCAAAGCTATTTCTAGTTATGTTTCACTCAACATTCTTGCATCTTTTTCTAACATAGCCATTTTTATTCTTTTGCTGTCTATTCGTCCTCTTACATGAAACATCTCTTGGGACGTTATGTTCTTCTCATCTAAGGCTTTGTTGTAGTCTGAAAGGACGGCAACACATGTGTCATTAAGATTGTCTATGAAAGGTTGACAGTCATGCATGTTATATTTTAGAGTTCAGATGATGAGTTTTACCTGTTCGACGATGCTTAGAGTTCCATCCTTTGCCATGTAGCAGTAGTTCCTTTCCAGCTTTGTAGACCCATCATCATCAGCAGTTGCTAGCATGCAGATCTTGCCTTTCCCTTTGATGTTGCTGTTGTTTTCTTCTTCATCTCCAGATGACAAAACTTGATGGTCTCTTTTGACATGAGCCACATATGCCCTAGCCTTTTCCTTTGCCTCCTGTTTTTGAGCCATTCTAAGGTAGAATGCTCTGTCTTTCACTACGTTAGCTTTGCAATCCGTTGCAAATGATTCTCTTTGTTGCACTTGTGGCATATTACAACATCAATTTTGTCTTCTGAAGGGGTACCGGAGTCAGGGGTTTGAAGAGACTGCGGTGTCTCCTTTGGTTGAGTGTTTTGAGGTTGCGGTTGTGGGTGTGAATTTGTAGGATAATGAGAGTGATTGTTTTGTGGATTGTAGCTATGATTGAAAGGAGGTTTGTTGAATTGTTGATTTTTGCGAAAAGAGTGAGGTGGTAGTCGGTTGAACTGTTTACTGACTAGAGCAATAGGCTTCTGAAATTCTTCTTCATCATCATACTATGAGTCAGCTTCGTATGACTGCGGTGTAGTATCATACGAGGGAGAGTAAGACTGGTTGTGAGGAGCTTGTGCTACAAGAGCAAGTGGTCCTCCGAAGTCAGCACAGTCTTTGAGTACGGTGGATTCTTATGCTTGGAATTCTCCATATAACTTGTAGAGAGACAGGGAATGAATCTTTATGTCTCCTTGAACTATCATCTTAGCAGTAGTCCAATGTCTTCCTAACTCGTTGAGAAATTGAAGGTTTGTTTCATGGTTACTGCAGATGGTGCCAGCATTTAATAACTTAGTAACTATCAGATTGAACCTTTTGAAGGAGTCCTCTAAACTCTCACCAGCATGAGCTTTGAAGTTGTTGAATTCATTGGGTGCAGTTGTGAGCTTCTTATATTGAGCTTGTTCTAATCCCTCATATAGGTTCTTGAGAACATCCTATATCTCTTTTTCTGATTTACAGTTTATGATAATGTCGAAGTTATCAGGAGCAACTCCACAAGAGATTTCATAAAAAAACAACAACATCATTTTCCATTTTATCGAGATTACCCTTGGTGGGAAGGTTCAAGACTGGTTGTCCTCCTCCTAGTCTGGCTGTGGCGCCATCAGTTTGAACAGGTGTAAGAACAGGGACATGTGGTCCTTCTTCAACAGATCGCCATACATCTCTACGAAGTGTCCTTAAGTATCTTTCCATTCTTTGAGAACAGTGATGGTATTCATTTGCAACCAATATTGGACCTCGATTTGAACCACCAACACTGTTGGAAACATTTAGAGAAAGTGATTGTGCCATTTTTGTTTTAAGAAATGAGCTTCAGTGGTATAGAAGGCCCTTTGAAAATCAGAGTTCCATTTTTAAAAAAGCAACCACTATAGCTCTGATACCAATTGTTGAGAGAAAAACTTGAGACACACTTGAACAAACATTAGAACAAGTATAGTTGCAGAATTAGTTAATCTCAAAGGATCCAAAAGCTCAACAATAATAAGTTAATATGTCAGATAGTTAGATAGTTAGTTGCGGAAATGTAAGGAAACATAAATGACAGCAGGTGATATATCAAGTAAACACATAAGTTGATTCGTAGCATGGAATGCATTCAAACCTAGTTAGTGAGTGAGATCAATCCTAGTGATGAAGTCACGAATGACTTGCTCCGAAGAGAAGTATTGATCAGTTATGTTCGAGAGGATTTTAGAGAGTAAGATATGATATGCGTAAAGATAACTTGAAGATAATTCAGATTTAGAGATGAGTAAAGAGAGATCTGTATTGATTGATAAAGTGTGCGCTCAATTTATAGAGACTCAAGAAATACAAGTAATTCACTCTCTAAGAGAAGCCATGCAAGGCATACTGGAAAATAGAGAGTATTATAGAAAGATAGATAAAAATAAACTAAGTACAGAAAGAAGACTGCGGTAGCTTAGATGACTTCGGATGTGGATGATGATGGAAGCTTGACAGCGGATGCTTGTAGGCTGCGGTAGGCAAAATTAAGAGGGTCACTTCATGTATCAACAGCTACGCTAGACCAATGTTGACGTTTACTAGCCTAGAGGAATTCTTAACGTATCCCACTAGGAATACCTTAAAGATAACATAATTGCTATCTTTAGGACGACCTAACTAATGGTTGAAACTCTTCTTATCTCTAGACCCGAACCCTCGCCCTCTCGCTAGGACCCTCATTGTTGGTGCCCTCGTGCCTAGGTCCATTCCCTAACGGCAATCTACAGTCTATAATAAGACAAAGTACAATTGGTCTTTTCCAAGAGCAACAAGTGTAGTTCCCAAGGTGTTGTCCTCTGTTTTTCTACACCAATAACAGATGATCACTAGCAGTGCACGATCTACGAATGGGACTCTTCCACGTCCTGTCGTCCAAGACAGGACAAAGGACATCATTAGGATCATGTGCATGAAACAATAGGTATTAAAGGACCATTTATCTAGAAGAAGGGATGGGTTTCTCTGTATCCAAAACCTTAATCACCTTATTCTCAAATAGATACTAACTAGACCATCAGAGCTTCATCCCGAGACCACCTCCCGGATGTCAACTAATGATATCTCTTTGTTCTTGTGATTACGGGACTCAATCCAACCAAAGTTATTGAGTGGCAGTGTTAACTACAAAGCTCTTATCACAACGGTGCTTAATTGTTGTTTCCAAGTGTGTAATCACATTGGATGGAAACTTCCTTTGAAAATAAAATATGAGACACAGTGCCATCTTCTTTATATACTTTCAATTTTGAACATAATATGACAATAGGTTGTTTACAATGTAAATGATCTATGGCACAATGTACATATAACTCAGAAAATGATCATACTGCTAGGTGCTAAAACATTTCTCTGTTTTCTTCAACCAATTGTCGAAATAGAACCTGGAGCTCGTTCAAAATTTGGTTATCGTATTTGTAGAAGTAGCCATATGACCACTCAAAACATGTGAATTTAACATCAAATAGTAGTGGATATCTTTATCTTATTATCAAACTTTTGGCCGTGATCTACAACATATCATGAGAAGCCTCCCACCAACACATTCATGTGTATTAGTTGCTATACTACCAAAAGAGTTCGTTGGCCAGCTTGTAACTCCCCATTATATAACATAAGGCACACCCATAGGATTTACATGCCTTTGGATTTTCACCATCTAGTAAGTGAAACCTTAGAACTCCCATAAGGCTCATTAGTACCGGTCACCATGTAATACATTCCTTTAGATTTTGACCATCCAATGGAATGAAACCATAGACATACAATAAGGCTTACGTGTATCGATACCCATAAAGTATGTATGACTAGATACATGTATCAAGATATATCAAGACAAATTCTTAACACCAAGTAAGATTATCTACTCACCTTGTTAAGGTTTGTGAGGATGATATTCCATTGAATGAGCTCCTACGCCCATGGAAAATGTAGACCTGTGGGTATATTCTGGTTCCGTCCAACTATTAACTCCTCATCATATTTAGTCATTTAGATATTATAACAACTTACAATAACTTAAATCAACTTGATTCACTAAAACATGGTCTTAATCTATACATCCAAGACCTAACAAGTTATGGTTTTGGTGAGAATATTCTGCTAATAGATTGATAGATTCCAAACAGATAAACAATATTGATGAAGTAAAGAACACGAGAATGGATCAAACAACGTCGAATGATTAATATTCAACACCTTAAAAGAGCTCGATAAAGAACTTCGACTGTAGAGGTGTGTTTGGGTTACAATGCATCAAAAGCTATTAATGAGAAGTGTAACCTTTTAAAGCTATACATGCATGCACTATATAAATACGTAACCCTAATAATAATCCACGGTTGGATAGGCCAAAACCGGATATTCAAAATAAACAATAGCATAAGGCCCAATGACACAACATTCTTAAACCCAACAATCTCCCTATTTGCGTCAACGAGGCGAGAACCATCTTGAACACCTTCGGTATAATGGCCAATAGAGTGTGACGAAAAGCGATATACCACCGAAGCATGTCAGAGAAGTTCTGCTTATCTGATTCACTATTTAATTTACACCTGTGGATTATTTTAAGAACGTGCTCCAAGCAGGTTATGGAGTATAGGTGTTTGTCAACAAGAGAAAAAAGGTATTTTTCTCCTTCGCCTCTAGTGGACATAACAGTGTGATGTATTGGATCAATCTTGCCCATCTTCATTTTGTTGAGATCACTCGGCTTCCCGATGGGATTCACTGTCGGCTTTTTCCTCAAAACATTTGCAATCTCCTGATCCCTTTTAGCAACTTCATGGATGTAGGAAGCCAACATTCTTTTGATATGGTCGAGAATCGGCACATACTACTATTGATTGGTAAGCAAAATGTTGAATAGCAAAATCCAATCATGTGGGTTCAGATTCGGAAGATCAGCCAATGAAATCACATCAACCGAGTTATCAGAACCTTGGGTCACCCTAAATTTAACATTGATAAACTTTCCAGCAGCAAAAGGTTTCAATAACATGACAGAAGTTATTTTTTGTGCACTCCATGTCAAGTATTGAGGTTGAGCAAATTCAAATAGTAGCCAACAAGATCTTGATCAACCTGTGGGTGTGGAGGAGGAACTTCAACTATTGAATCAAAACAATGGAGCACGAATGCCCTACAGGTAATAGGCATATCAAACTGAGAGTCCTTCGTGTTGACACAATCGAATAAAGCAACCGGTTCCTACCAGTGAGTGCTTGGAGACTCAATCGCTTCTTTGATCAATCTTTCCTGAGTCCAAGGGGGAAATAGAGCATGCTTGCATATCAGAGCATCATGTTCTTCTTTTTGCTTACGTTCTCTCTCTTCTTCTTCTCTAGATATTTGGAGATTTTCATTTTCATCGATTTCTTTATCCCTTTTCTTTCTCTTCAAGGCTTCTACGATCGTTTCTTCTTTCTCATCACTCTTATATGAAACACCCTTTGGTTTATCCTGTCCACCAGAACCTGAAGCTTCATTAACGTTCGGTTCTTTGGGTTGAGATTTGATAGTGACTTTGGGTGGAACTGTAGGATTTTAAACACCTTCTCCGTCTTGTTGCGGAGTGACAATAGGCTCTGTAACACCCTGAATATGACTTAAGATTTGAATAGTTGGAAGTAGTTTTGCAGTCAAATGATTCCGGATGGTAAGAGTGAGAACAGGGCCATCGGTATTCACAAGATTACTCAGAACAGGGAGAACAACATTGGCACAACTTTTAAGTACGGCCCGCTTGGTATTGAGTGAGTCAATTTCCTTCTGGGATTGAGCAAGTTGAATAGACTGGACTTGAATTGTTGTAGTTTTGCGAGCAAGTTCGTCCATTATCTTGTTTTCCATAGCCAGGTCATCCTGAAGCTTATCGACGTGAGTATTGACCGAAGTAAGAAGAGAAGTGTAATCAGCTTTGAATTCAGATCGAACAGAGTCAAACTTCATAAAAATCTTTGAATCATGAATAAGATCCACCACATTAGCAGTTGCTTTCTTGTAGGAAGACGTGGATGCATCTATAGCCTTTGTAGCTTTGTCAATCGAAGCGGTATGTTCCTGAAGAGCTGTGTTTAGAAAAGCCTTCAGAACCACATCAGAATAAGTTTCCGAGGGAGAAATTAATCTTTCAGGCTTGTCATTAAGACTTTTTAAAAGTTGCCGTGTCACCGGGGCATCATCTTCATCTTCACTTGGAAGCCAATAAGGTCTATAGTAGGTTGAGTCGAAATCAAAGTTATCACCACCGAGAATAGGTTCAGAATCCGTTGAAGGAGATGGTGAAAGAGGTTTGGTGGTAACAGGGGTTTTGGTGCCATTGGTACGTGTCCCCGTATCAGATACGTTGACACTAACTGGAGGTTCAGTTGTAGTGGTTGTTGTAGCTTGAGAAAAGATGGGAGGTGGAAATGGAGCAGTGGTAATAGGTTGAGAAGAGACAGG
Source organism: Lactuca sativa (assembly GCF_002870075.4). Classification (NCBI taxonomy): domain Eukaryota; kingdom Viridiplantae; phylum Streptophyta; class Magnoliopsida; order Asterales; family Asteraceae; genus Lactuca; species Lactuca sativa. The sequence continues at coordinate 108,488,245 of NC_056625.2, read as the reverse complement.
TGGTGGAATTGGAGAAATAGAAATTGGTATTGTAGTATGATTTGGAGAAGGAGGAGTAGGAACAGAGACATTAATTTGTAGCTCAGGAGTTGGAGATCGTGGAGGTGTGTTTCCCCTTGATGAGCCATCATCGGGAACCTCCTCTTCCTCGTCAGTTAACTTCTACTCATCATGAGCAGAAAGAACTTGATCTGAGTTAGTAGGCGAAGGTTCCTTCGGTTTCCTTGCCATCTTCTTTACCTTTTTCTTTTTCGGGGCCGAAGGAACTGCGTTGTCAGCTTTACGCTTTTTGGGCGTTGCAGCAGGAGATGATGGGCCTTCGGTCTCGTTTTTCTTTGACTCCGGTTTCTTCCCCCATTTGGTTGCTTTCTCAATAGCTTCCAACGCAGTTTGCATATCTAGAGTTAATTGCCTCGGTCCTGTAGGAGAAAGTTTTATCTAGCTTGCCATGACATTGCTCTTGTTTGTAACACACTGGTACATCGATTCAGGAATTGAACCATTGAATGAGTACTTGGTAGAATCAGTAACTATAATCTTCTTTTTGTGAAAGGTGGCAATGGAAGAAATAAGAGCGTGATCAATCGCCCTTTGAGTTATGATAGTCCAGAACCAACCACAAGAAATCTTTGAGTCACTTTAAGAGGAATTGATACTTTGTACTACTTGAGTTCAAATAAGCGATCCATAATCCATGTTTAAACCATGATAAAGACCATAGAGAATAGTCATAAACCCTTTTCTTGAACGATCAGAACCTGCAACACGTTCCAATAAAACGTTGACAAGAAGAGTGAAAATTCTATTCCATTGTGGTGGAAGGCAGGATTTCTTGAACTTTGTTATTGTAGAAAGAACATCTATATATCCCATATCGTAGAACATCGTGAATAGCTGGGTCGCAGTGATGGAGTAAGGATTCACTAAAGAATCATCAGTAGGAATCCCAAAGAGTGAACAAAAGCGGGCTTTGGAGACGGACGTCTTGTGACTGAAAACGTCGAAAAAGATATTGTCCTTGTGTTTGTCATAGACAGCATTGGTATATACTTGAGATAGCAGCGACATTGGTACAAATTCAACCTTAGTGAGAGCAATGAAGAGTGGTGAATATTTTAAACATTCAACCACCTGAAGCATATACAGATCATAGAGGAAAGGATTCAAATTGATAATCAGATTCTGATTAGGTTTGATGACTAACAACTGAGATGAAGCTGTTTGTTCATGAACGGAAGAAGATTCAGCCATAGTTGTAGGTGTAGAAGAAGATGAAAGGTAACGATCATCTTTGGATGCTCGAGAGGATTTAGAAGTAGTAAAGAACCAAAAGTGGGGTGTGAAGATCTATTATACGATTTGTAGGAGAGAGAAAATCTCGGTGTGATGATTCCATGTTCTTCAGTATCGACGCCTGGAAAGGCACGATTTGACAGTTGTGTTACCCCCCATAAGGTGTCAGGCGGCGTGACATCAGGAAGACGTTTCAAATTCACGCTCCCATTTGAAATCTTATCCATTAACCGCCCGTTCAAATTGTAAACGATTCAAATTCCATTGTAAGCTTGGACTCATCTGTTCTCTTCATGTCAAGCAACCTTCGCTCCATAATAAAGTGAACCACCATTTCTTTCAGAACCGAAAGCACAAATCTAAAAAATGCCATTAGTACCATAAACAAGACTTTGGAAAATCATAAAGATCTTTGTGCAAGAGTGTGCCACAGAAAAAGAAATAAAGCAAGATGTGTTTGGGATATAAGTGATGTCAATGAAGACATGATACTAAGGATCTCATGCATGAATCTCTTCATTCAAAGTCAAGAGAGACTTGGAAGTGTCTGTGTGGTTTCCCGTTGAAATACGATCAAATGTTTGTTAAGAAACATTGAAAGGCATCTTTTCAAATATAGGCTTTAATGGGTGGTTTATCTTCAACCAAACTTCGATACTTAAAATAAGACCGAAAGTGGGATGAAGTACTTGTGAGACCGATGTGGTTTGTTGAACAAGTAGGGTTGAAAAATTATGTAGTGACTAGGTGATAATAAGAAATCTTAAAAACAAAAACGAAATTGGATCTTATGGGAAGAAACGTCTTGGTGTTAGATAATTTCATAAAGATCATGCAAAAATAAAAAGAAATTTATTGAGGTAACAAGTAATAGCTTGAACATTTAAGCGTTCATCGTTAATTCATTTAAGGTGTTGGATTTTGGGTCTCACTTAGCATGTGGTGAACATATCTAAGATCATCAACACAGATGTTGTGTAACCATAAACCTTAGTGGTAATTGTCAAGAGTCTCAAGGGTTACGATTGTGGAGTGAAACGAGATGGAGAAATAAGATAATGTGGTTAAGGAACCGTAAGTACCTCTGCTATTTGAGAATGACAAAGCAGAAAACTTTTAACTCAATATGAGAAGAGTAAAGTAGCTCGTCACTTGAGTGAATTTAGCAACCTAATTGGGAAGAAACAATTGGTGTCGATCGAATCAATAAGGCTTCACTCAGAGTCTTGGAGGCTTCGGTATACATACAGCAGCATCCTTCTAGGGACACTTAATGTGACACCCAAATTTTTGCAAAAATTTTAAACTTTTAAAACCCATCTTAAATTAAATTAAAACAACAGAAATAGTCATAACATAATCCATCAACTTAATAATCATATAAAATAAGTGCGGAAGTAATAATAATAATAAGGTCCCAACAAAAATAACTAGTAGCGATGTCCCAGTGCTCCATGTCAAGCCTTAGCCTCTTTAATCTTAACACCTGAAAAGTTATAAGGGAAACCATAAGCACAAAGCTTAGTGAATTCAAACACAGACATTGTACTAACATTCATATTTACTAACCCTAATCCATTCCAATTATAATTATATGATAAGGGCAAAGAACGAATCAACGCCAATAATACAAGAAGGACTTGTAGGTTTGAGCCGCACCGGGAAGATCCCGTATCACTTGGCCCTAATCACCGCACCTCATGATGAGTATTAAGTTGGTGATCTTACCTACCCACCGCACCGGTAAATCCGTATCCTTTGGTGGTGTCCCCATATCCATGATTAGTTACATACAGTGCACATGTACGAATTGAAACAATACTTATATTGCATGCTTTTATAATAAATTCAAATAATCACACACGAGCTAACTAGCAAACACAATCATCAATACAACGGTGTGAGAGAACTCACCTTGAGTGAGTAGTAAGGATAGCTAAGAATCAAATAATGCTACCAAGCTTGAGCAAACTTCAAAACCTCACCTAAGAAGGACTAAAGGTTAGAAAGGAGAAGTAATGAAGCTATGAGTTGAGAAAAGAGTAATCACAGCAAGGTCTCTAAAACAGATCTGCTGTTTAAAACGGATTTACTCCAAAATATAAAACAAAAACATAGCTTTAACTAAATTTTATTGGAAACTATGATTGCTTAGGATTCCAGAACTATAAAGAACTCATTCTAACTCCAATAGATGAATTAAATATGAATTTTACAAAATGGTGTATCACTTCTGTCTCCAACAGTACAGTCAAGTGATGTTGGCCAATTCTACCTAACTTGTGAGTAGAATTCGTCCAAAAAAAAAATTAGTAGAAGTAAAGGACATACAAATGAAAGTCTCAGAGTTGGAATTGAATGAAAAGCATCTCCCAAACTCCACATATAAAATTCACATTTTGGACAATCACAGTACTAGCAAAAGCTGGTGACTGCCCACTGATCTGGAGTGTGGATCCATTATAACCAATTTATAATTGAAAATAACATCCCATATTCTCCAGATCTTAAATTCATAATATAAGGAGCATATAGAAACTTGGAATCACTCTGGATCCTTTTCCAAGCCTTATAAATGATGAAAACAAAATGACATATCAGAACAGACCCGGATCAGACCTAACAGAAAATATGCCATTCTTTCCCATAGATAAATTCCTTATCAGTGATGTTGGCCTTCTTAAGAAAGTTAGCCAACTCAATTTGTAAACTTTTGGAACTGGTTTGGGGTCCGTTTGAGTTCTAGAGCTCAAGATATGAGTTTTACAAAATGACTATAGATCTGATGGAAAACAGAATCGTAGCCACCCATGATTCCTTTTTGGCTTGTCCATCCTTCTCCCTTTGAAACACATTTTAAGATGTGTTCATCATCCCAATTTAGTCCCCATGATAATGGTGGTACTAAAAAGGGTTAGGTATCATTAGGATTTCATTTTTCCACAAGATTGTAATAACAATCAACATGAAAATGAACATAAAGCACATAAAATCACCATTCTCCCTTTTAGGGTTTCCGTGATCTTTTGCCACATGTAATCCCCTAGATCCATCATCCACCATATACAAAAATTTACAACCGAAACCAAACGTTAGAAAAGATGAAGTGAAATGGGCCGAGCGTTCGGTTCATTTCGGTCCCCAAAAATTCCGGAACCGAAATAGACCGAGCGATCGCTCTATTTCGCTTCTCCAAGTTTTAGTGAGACGAAAGAGATTTCGGTACCGACTCAGTTTCTATCATTCCCAAACCTTGTAGAATTTTATTAAATATTGCTTCTGGTAAGGCCTTAGTGAAGATGTCAGTGAGTTGATCGGAGGACTGAACTAAGTGAACTTCAACATTACCATCTTCAACATGGTCCTTAATTAAGTGGTATCTCAATGCAATATGTTTAGTCTTGGAGTGTTGCACTGGATTGTGACCAATTCGAATCGCATTTCAAAGTCACAGTAAAGGGGAATCTTCTTCATGCTTAAGCCATAATCTCTAAGTTGGCTTTGTATACATAAGACTTGTGATGTACAGGATGTTGCAACAATGTACTCAGCTTCGGCTGTGGAAAGAAACATGCAAGTTTGTTTCTTTGACTGCTAGCTGACGAGTTTTCCATCAAGGAATTGGCACCCGCCAGTTGTGCTCTTTCGGTCCAATCCACATCCACCAATATTGGTGTCAGAGAAGGCTTGAACAAAGAAGCCAGATTTTGTAGGATACCAAAGACCGAGAGACGAGGTTCACTTCAAATATCGGAAGATATTTTTCACTGCAACCATATGAGGTTCTCTTGGATTTGCTTGAAACCTTGCACAATAACAGACAGCAAACATTATGTCTGGTCTACTAGCTGTTACATACATTAGGGACCCTATCATTTGACGATAGAGAGTCAAATCAACAGCCAGTTTTTCTAGAGATGATGTTAGCTTCGTGCCAAATGCCATTAGAACCTTCACTTTGGAATCTCCCATCATGCCAAACTTCGCCAACAGATTGTTCGTGTAACCCTCCTGATTAATGAAGATTCCTTCTGGTCCCTTTCTAATATTCAGTCCAAGGAAAAAGTTAATTGGACCCATTGCGCTCATTTCAAACTTAGTCTCCATCAACTTCCTGAATTCAACTATTAAGCTAGGATTCGTGGAGCTGAAGATGATGTCATCGACGTAAATTTGAACTATCATTAAGTGTTCGCCTTCTTTCTTGGGAAAGAAGGTTGGGTTAACCCAACCTTGTTTGAATTTTGACATTTTGAGAAAGCGTGTTAGAGTTTCATACCAGGCTCTCGAGGCTTGCTTCAAACCATAGATTGCTTTATCCATAATGTAGCAATGATCAGGATACTTCTCTTTCACAAATCCAGGTGGTTGCTCCATGTACACCGTTTCTTCTAGTTCTCCATTAAAGAAAGCACATTTTACATCCATTTGGAAAACTTCGAAGTTTTTATGTGCAACATAAGCCAGAAAGATTCTTACTGATTCCAACCTTGCTACTGGAGCGAAGGTTTCTTCATAATCTATTCCTTTTTCCTGATAATATCCTTTTACCACCAACCTCGCATTGTTGCGAATAACATTACCCTATTTATATAACTTATTTATGAAGACCCACTTTAATCCGACTACAGATGCATTCTTAGGTGTGGGAATCAGCCTCCAAACATGATTTCTTTCAAACTCATGGATTTCGTCATGCATAGCTTGCACCCAATCAGAGTGATCAAGAGCAGCATTTACCGTCTTCGGTTCAATTTTGGAGACAAACGAATTAAACATGCAAAATTCTACTTGAGAGAATAAAGCAATTTGCTTCGCTTTTAATTGAGAGTGTGTGAGAACTCCCTCAAATGATTCACCAATTATTTGAGTTTTAGGATGATCTTTTGTCCATTTTGTGAGAGGAGGGTAATTTGGATCATAGGCACGGTCTAACTCAGCATTAATTTCTTCTTCGAGTTCTGATTGCTCACCTTCGTCATTTGTATTATCATTCTCCCCCTTAAATGGCGAAGCGTATCCCATGTCATGTTCAGAATTCTCCCTCTCGGTTGGACCTTCATGAGTTGAGGTTTGTGAAGGATTCTCCCCATGGAGATGCAATTCGGTTATTTTTGGTGTAGACGAACCCTCCTCCTGGAATATAGAGCTTTCTCTTGGAGGGTAATTGGAAGCTGGATGATTATTTGAGTCGAGAGGTTCGCTTTCCATGTCTTTTGTAGCTTCATTGATAATCTTCTTCAAGTTGTCTATTTTATTATCTGTTGCTTTCGCTTCTGAGTGAATCGCCTTCTCTGGTTCATCAAAGAGCAGCATGCACTCTTCAAACAAATAGGAATTAGGAACCGAGAATTGACCTGATTCTGAAAAGATTTCCTCTGTTGGACTTTCGCTTGTTCGAATTTTCTTCATGTAAATATCATCAAAAGTAACATAGTAGGTTCCTTCAATCTTCTTTGAGCGTTTATTCAGAACCCTATATTCCTTTGAAGTAAGCGAGTAACCAAGAAAGATCCCTTCGTCTGCCTTTACATCAAACTTGTTTCGGTTCTCTTTGGAGTTGAAAATAAAGCTTCTTGAACCAAACACGTGGAAAAATTTTACATTAGGCTTGCGATTATTCAAAATCTCGTATGGAGTAACGGAAAATCGCTTTTTGAGGAAGGATCGGTTCTGAGTTTAACAAGCAGCAACTATTGCATCAAACCATAAATATAGTGGAAAAAAAAGCGAAGCTCAGCATGGTTTGGGCTGCTTCACATAATGAATGGTTTTGCCTTTCAACGATCCCATTCTGTTGTGGAGTATAGGGAGAAGAGATGTTGTGAGTTACTCCCTTTTTAGCCAGAAAATCTTCAAAGTCTTTGTTTTTAACTCTAGCCCATTATCACTTCTTATGTTTCTTACCACCTTACGCAGTTGAAGCTCCACTTGCTTGATAAAAACCTTCAGCCTGGGAGTGGCTTCTGATTTCTGCTTCAGAAAGAAAACCCTGGTGAAGCGTGAAAAATCATCTACAATAACAAGTATGTACTTACTACCACCAATGTTTTCGATAGCCGAAGGTCCACATAATTCGATATGTAGAAGTTCAATAGGTTCGATGATCTTTGTATTGATATGAGTAGGATGACTTGTGCAGCTTTGCATTCCCATCTCGCATGTTGCGCACAAATGTTCCTTATAAAACTTGAGAAGGGGAAGTCCTCGCACATGATCGCCAAGCACCAGCTTGTTTAAATCTTTAAAGTTCAGTTGCAAGAGCCTTTGGTGCCACAACCAACTTTTATCTGAGTTCGCCTTCGTTAGTAGGCAAACTGCTGGTTTCCATCGAATTGGATTGAGATTTAGAGGATGCATCTCACCTTTGCGCATGGACTTCAATGGAACTTTCTTTGTTTTCTTTTCAATTATCTCAGAACCCTCATCATCGAACGAAACCTTCAAGCCAATTCCCACAACAAGTTGAGAGACACTTATGAGATTGTGCTGCAATCCCTCCACGTAGGCTACTTTTCGTATTGAGAATTCATCGTTGGTGATCATTCCATACCCTTTGATCATGCCATATGAGTTATTCCCATATTTAACACATCCACCATCTTAAAGGGACCGAAACTCCCTTAGCTCTTCCCTCCTTCCTGTATGTGACGAGAGCAGCCATTCTCGATATACCATTCGTCGTCAAACTGCTCGTCACTAATAACCTGCAAAATTAATCAGACTTAGGAACCCAAAGTTTCTTGGGCCCTTGTGAGTCATTTACAGAGTAGGGAATTCACAGAAAGATCAACCATATATGTTCATTTTATTAAAGTGGTTTCATCTTTCCTTTTGATGGTATAGAGTTTGATTTTATTTTTTATCTCATTTTGGTTGTTGTGATTCTGATGATTTATTTTTAGTTGGAATCTTAGTGGAATTTTTCTTTTGAATCTTAGTGTTAGTTGACGTTTTCTTAATGTGAGCTTCATTATTCAAGATGAGCTTTCCCTTTCCTTTGATATCCTTCACCGGGTTTGGTTTTGGTTGGGAGTGAGGAGGATGGGATTTAGAACCGAAACTGGACTTTCGAATCTAATCACTAGTAGAGTTAGGACCGAAACTACATTTTCTGTGTTTGGCCCTTGTGACTGCATGACTGGCAGTGGTTGCAAGAAGGAGATGAGGCTCTTGATTTCTCGTTTGCCTTGAGATTGGTCGCCTTTTTAGAGTGAACATAATTAGGGTTTTGGGACTGCCAAAACTGTTTTCTCTCATTGAGGTTCTTCATGTATCTCTTGTTCCTCTTCCTTTTCTGTTCAGAGAGTTGCTCTTGTGACTTGTGAATATTCTCTCTAGGTTTCGGTCCCTCTTCATAAGCTTCGGTTGTTATGGAAGATATAATGTATGCTTTCATCGGTTCGTTTGGTATCTCTTTCGTACCACTTGAACTTGGTTTATCAAAACTTGAAGGACTATTGATGGGTTCAAACACGTATCTACCTTTGACCCTCCATGATGTTCGCTCTGATAGACCAACCGTTTCGTCTGCATTGTCAATGGGAACAGACCAGAAGTAGTTTTCACAACCTTCAACATTATCTTTATCAACCAAGGATGTTAACTCTGCCGTTTGTTTCTTAGTTACTCCTTCAACGACATATACTTGGTTCAGCACTGTTCGCACCTTTTGATAAACAACCTCTTTTTCTTTGAGGACATTGGACTTGTCCTTGGACATGCGAGCTAACTCAATGGAATTTTCAGATATAAATGGTTTTGTTGATTCAGGTTCGCTATTAAGAAAATCTAAACAATCGACCTCGTCTTCTACTGAGATTTCACTCATCTCACTATCATCATCAAATTCAGAAGTGGTTTCTATATTCATTTTATGTTCTGAACTTAATTTAGCATTTGATGAGTCAAACTTCTGTATGGTCTTCGTCTTGATATTTAATTTGTCATTTTCGTCCAGTAAATTCCTAAGCATCCATTTATGTTCTTTGGATTCAATAAAGGCCTCAATTTTGTCTAGTCCATATCTATAGGTTTCTAAAACCTCATCTGAAGACACAATGGATTCACATTCAGCAATGACTTCGTCTTCCTTAAATTCAAGGAAGGGCAAAATCATTTTATGAATCTTCTTACCAATCTCACAATCTAAATGCAACTGAGTGATATATGTGTATAAGCGTTTAGTTATTAAACTAAAAACATTCCTTTGTTCTAAAAACTATAAATTGTCACGTTGCAAATAAATAAGTTCATCCCTAGCCCTAACTAACTCTGCTTCCTTTAGCTCTATCCACATCCTTCTCTCCTCACTCTTGGAAGTCACCTTGCTGAGTTGATCAGTTATGTTAGAATTCGCTAGGCATGTTTGCATTAGACTTCCACTTAAGTTAGAAAACTTGAATTTTAATTCGTTTAATTTTTTTTCATAGTTTATTACTAGTATTTTAAGTGATTCAAGGATGGATTGTGCCTTCTTGATCAACTGATCGCAGTCATTGATCCTTTCACTCACAGGCTTGGCGGCGAAGCATTTGTCTTCCTTCAGCCTCGATTCATCATGCTCACCTTCGGTTGTATATCCCCTCATCCTTGATACTCCATCTGTCACCATCAAGCATTTTCCAGCTGACTCAGTAAGGTCTTCTTTCGCCACAAATGCTCTTCCATGTGTGGGTTTACGTCCCTCTTCATCTTTAGAGTCTGTAGACCAGACCTCTACTCCACCGAACTCATCATCACCAACGTTCTCCTACACAATCAATGCATTCATAGGACTGTTAGTTGCTTTCTTCTTCTTTATCTCCTCCAGCTTACGCATGTAGTAAGCTTCTTCATCTCACCATCCTTCTTCTAAGCCATTTTTCTTAGAATGCAATCCTTGGCAAAGTGGTTATTGTCGTGGCAGTAATTGCAATCATACCCAAAGTCTCCCACAAGCTTGATCTCCTTCTTTTCGTTGTCCTTTTGAGAAGTGTTCTTGGTTTCCTATTTCGCTTTCTCCGAGCTGTAGCTACCTTGCCAGTTTCGGTTCTTCTTGACAGGGAACTTTTTACAAGCAAACTTCTTTGGGTTTGTAATCATCATTGCATATTCTTCACTAGTCAGATCGCATTCTGACATATCTGATTCCTCTTCTTCTTCTGTCACGCTCTTGCCCTTAGAGAGAAGAGCCAAGGATCCCACACCCGAAACTACTTTCGCTTCCTTTGACACTACGCTTTCATGCAATTTCAGGATTCCTACTAGCTTCGCCAGTGAATAGTTTTTAAACTGCTCGTGTGCCTTCATAGTTGAGACCACTGCCATCCATTTGGGTCTTAACCCATTCATGAATGTAACTTTTTGTTCGATCGCTTCCCTTCCAATACCATGCTTGATCATCTTGCTAAGCAAGTGGTTGAACCGATCGAATGCTTGAATGAGTTTCTCCTCAAGTTTTTGTTCGAAAGCACTGAACTCATAGAGCAACAGAGTTTGAATTAAGTGCTCTAGATCCTCATCAGTAGAATATAATTCTTTTAGCCTATCCTAGATTTCTTTTGTAGTGGTGCAAGAACTTACTAGACGAAAGTTTCAGCTTGCAAAGCGAATCTGATCATTCTCATAGCTTTAACGTTACATAGCAACTTGTCTTTCTCATCTTGAGGGATCTTCTCTATGTCTACCAAGAGTTGGTTGTACTCCTTTTGAGTCTTGATAGTTCTATTCGTTCTGGAGTGAACAAACAGACCCAATGTTATCACTTCCAAGATAAGATAGCCATTGTCTTCAGATCCAACGACGTAGTCTTCGAAGTGATGTGTCCACACTTCATAATCTTGAGTATCGAGAATGGGAATCCTAGTAGTGGATCTAATGATGTTGGAGATGTTGATGGGATTGGTTTGAGAGTCGTTGTGAGACATGATGAGCTTCTTTTAATATCTGCTAGAATCAGACTTGTGAAGTTGAACTTAGGGTTTTTTCAAACACAAGAGACATCGTCGACCAGAAGAAGACAGCTTCTATATATTCGATAAAAGCGGAAACCCTAAAGGATTCTTCAAATAGAAGAGATGCGTATTAATTACACAATCTCTTGCTCTGATACCAATTGATGAGAATATTACGCTAATATATTGATAGATTCCAAACAGATAAACAATATTGATGAAGTAAAGAACACGAGAATGGATCAAACAATGTCGAATGATTAATATTCAACACCTCAGAAGAGCTCGATAAAGAACTTCGAATGTAGAGGTGTGTTTGGGTTACAATGCAACAAAAGCTATTAATGAGAAGTGTAACCTTTTAACGCTATACATGCATGCACTATATAAATATGCTAACCCTAATAATAATCCACGGTTAGACAGGCCAAAACCGAATATTCAAAATAAACAATAGCATAAGGACCAATGACACAACATTCTTAAACCCAACAGGTTTAATAGTCACTTTGATAAATCCATCATAAGACCACATGCATGTATGTTAATAAAGATATGGAAGTTGTCACAACAATTATAAATATTAGCTCTATCTATCATTTTCGAATTCACCCTTAAGGTTTATCAAAACACTAAGATTTCACCGTAAAAAATAAAGAAATAGAAGTTGGGATCATGGTCTCTTACAATGATTAAGTGGATAAAGTGACAAATCCTTCAAATTCTATTGGTCCAAGCATTCCCCTGAACTCAATAGGTGTCATTGCACATCAAGACTGTATTTTGGAGACTGAATGGATAGAATGGTACAAAACATGTGAGTTTCCATTTTTGTTCTATTTGCAGAAGCATGGTGTGCTTCTTCATGAGCACAATATGCCCATTCATCAGTTTTCTTTCACATTTCTATAACTTCTGCATCCATCACTTGGTCATTAGTGGCAACCTATTTTCAACCTCAGTCTTTACCATTTTCTCATGGGTACTATCAAGGCTCACTATTTGTAGAAACATCACAATAATAAAAATACATGCATAAATGGTTTAACAATAAGAAATCTAATGTTTGGGGTCAACTTAGAAACATAAGGACTTGAATTCTTAAAAACATCATAACTAGGCTACATCATGCAAAACGATGAAGTTAAAGCACTAGTTTTTTTGCAAATAAGGAAAGTGTAAAAGCCTTAAGCCCGCAACTCCCCTTCTATATATCTGAACGTTTTTAAGTGGAGATTAAGAGGGAAGCTTAAAACTTCAAAATTTGAAGATATGAGTGATCCTTTCTAGAATATGGCAACAAATTCAAGTGATAAAGCCTTTGAGATGGTATTCTTCTACATTTTGATGCTTGGTTTTAGAGTTTAAGCTTCTAACAATGGTGGATCATTTCTTAGATTCGTTAACTTTAAATTTTTGGTGAAACACAAGGATTAAATGTGCTTAGATGTAGATTATAGAGTTGTATGTCTAAGAAATTAAAGCTAATCCATGAAAATATGGACATATTTATGATTATGAAGGTTTGATGGGCGTTTTGAACCCTAGAAATGGTGAATCACCGTATCATTCATCTGAATATAAATATAGCCATAAAATTAGTGTTACAATATGAGTTGAGGTTAAATTCTAGACTTCCAACTGAAAATGATGGTGTTAATCCTTCTGACTGATAGATTAATGATGTTAATGATGTTAATTAGGATGTTTTTGTTTGGATGCAAACCCAATCCCACATAGGTAAAAAGAGTAACTATATACTAGCATATAAGGCAATGGGTAAGCCCTTCTATCACCAGTTGGTTTTAGAAAATGGAACCTCAGTGTTCTTCTATGTTGAGCATGGTTGGCTAGTAGTGATCACCTCATTGTTCTTCTAACAAAGTCGATCCTAAAGCCTTGTATCAAAAGTTTTCCTGATGGTCCAGGTCAGGTGAAACAATCCCGAGAGTATCAGCAACATGTAAAAATATTGGATCTGATGAACAGTCGTTGAAGGGGAGTCCAAAGGCGGAACTTGGGTTTGAGGGGAAGATTGTTAGGATGCAAACTCATTCCCACATCGGTAAAAAGAGAAACTATATTCTAGTATATAAGGCAATGGGTAATCTCTTTTATCACCAATTGGTTTTCAATAATGAAACATCATTGTTCTTCTATGTTGACCATGGTTAGGCTAGTAGCGATCCTAACAATTTTGATATGGTTAATGGAACTCTTTGATCAATCATGATCATCCTAACTCATTAGAATCTGATTAGATGTGTTGGAAACATTTTAGACAACTTTCAAAGGGATTTATTGATTTTTTCTTTTGTAGTAAAGCTGGTATGGCATTCAAACAATTGTGTTAATTTCATGAGTAAATTCACAAATGTCGGGTAATGTTATGTCTTATATTAGGCACGATATTTTGTTTAAATTTGGTCATAATGCCTTTTAGATTATTACATTATTTCCTTAAGGTCGTGTTATGAAGATTTAAGAGTAGAAAGAAGTTAATTAAGTTCAACAACTCTAATGGAGCTGTATTCGGTGTTGTCATTCCTCTTTGAGATTGGAGGTTCAAGTCTCGTTGTGGACATATGTGGATTTAAGGAGTAATTTAGGAGTATGTTAGATTGCTGTTTAAAAAAAAATTAAGTTCAACAACCCTAATTATTATAGTTGCGGTTAATTAAAGATAATTACGTCGCTTAATTATGTTCATGCATATATAGTTATTTTCTGAACACACATGTAAATTATGTGCAGGGTATTTATATAGTATGTTATATGTATTATGCTATTGTTTTCATATGTTGGTTGTCTACTATATGTATTATGTGCTGAGTGTTTACATGGTATATCATATGTACTATGTTGTTGCTATATTGCATGTCATGGATTGTGCTTGATGTACTTGCTGTTATACCATCTAGTCGCCATACTATGTTGCTATGGTTGTGCATTTAGTTATCTCATACTATTTTTGATTTCAAGGAGGTGAAGGAGTACTTATACATACAAACTTAAAATTGTGACAAATCTTCCTTCATTGTCAACATGTGGTTTCCCTTTTTACTATTTTTGGATAAATTACTTCCTTTTGGTTGCAGGAATAATTGGCGACAAAATTATGGTAGAAATATAAAATTACTGATGAAATTAATAAATTTTAGAATACACTCAACATATTTAAGTTTTTTAGATAAAAACCAAACAAATAAGTTTAATTTAAGAAAAAAAAAATGGTTTTTTCAATTTACTTTGAAAGCGAGGCAAATGTGTGTTGAGGAGGGTCTTAAAATCGATGTTGCCATCCACTCACATCTTTATTCTTTACATTGCACGCCAACACCACACCACCCAGCCATCGAACCCACTCTACCTTCTTCACATGATTCCTCTGCTGTAGAGGTTGTACCTTGCTATAAATTACTTGTCCAATTGCGTTTTGGAACCTCATGGGGGGACCCCATATCCCTTTTTAATTATCTATGATATTTCACGATACTTAAAGCGTTATATCATGATGAACAGCGTTTTAATTTAGATATCACATGCTCTAAGCGTAGTTTAAATACTTAATGAACATAAAACTTTGAAGGAGGTTCTAATATCCTATGAACAATAGATCAAAGGGTGCAAGAATTAAAAGCGAGTTCCAATTATAAAAGATGTATGCGTATAAGATGCATAATAGGTCAAGTCCTTGTAATATTAATGTGTAGAATTCAATTTAATTTCTTGTTGTAAATGTTGAAGTAAAGGACATGCAAATGCAAAAAGCAAACATATTATTTGATCTTTGAAAGATCTGTCAAACATAGTATACAAAAACGTAACTTGTAATCTATGGCATGTTCATATATACGAATTTAAATTTATGACAACTAAAAAAATTAAACATAATAAATATATTCAAATATTTAACATGTTTTTTGAGTTTTTAACTATCTTTATTTTATTTTTATTTTTTTAATCCGTAAATCTAATCTACTCCTAAGCTAACAACACATATTCCACCTATGTCCACGACGGAACTTGAACCCTTGACCTCAAAGAGGAAGGGCATCACCTAATACCGCTGGACTACAGGCCCTTTGGTGAGTTTTTAGCTATCTACTACTGAAAGTGTTTCAGTAGTCAATTCCATTGAAACCCAGATGAATTGAATGTGAGATTCAACTGAGCGATGCGTTTGGTTATCGTATGGACACAATTATATTGTCCAAAAGTCCGCATCTAATGAATTATATCATTTCTTAGATTAAATGACGGGGAGGAGACTTCAAATTCCTTAAACCTTTTATTGCAAAAACTATATAATTATCTTTAAAAACTAGATACGGTTAAAAGGTGATAAAAGTTTAAATAAAATTAAGAAAACAAGAAATAAAAAGAAGCGTGATAATGTCGTGTGGTGTTTGTAGTGGCGATGGCTTTTGCTTGACGAATTGGAATCACAATCACGTGAAAATTTATCTCCATTTTCCACAATCTCAATTACATCATATGAATCATCACATCTTAACTTTTTATTTTGAAGAATAAGTTGATATATATATATATATATATATATATATATATATATATAT
Organism: Lactuca sativa; assembly: GCF_002870075.4. Lineage (NCBI taxonomy): Eukaryota > Viridiplantae > Streptophyta > Magnoliopsida > Asterales > Asteraceae > Lactuca > Lactuca sativa. The sequence goes on along the minus strand of NC_056625.2, from coordinate 108,472,437 downwards.
ATATATATATATATATATATATATATATATATATATATATATATATATATATATATATATATATATATATATATATATATATATATATATATATATATATATATATATATATATGGGAAAAGTGAATATACCCTTAAGGGTATATAAGCTTAGGTACCCAAACTCATCATAATACGTTGTTTTGTATCATATAATACATTCTAATTGTCTAATGTTCTTATAATTTAACTTCTAACTTGATTTACTTCCAAGATTTTTATAAATTACACATTTATCTTTCTCTTACATAATTTTCATTTTCATCTACAATATATAGCCTAATAAGTGTTCGGCAAAAAGATGTGATGTAAGAGAAAGATTATACGGAAATTTCGAATATCTTGAAAGTAAATCAACTTAAGATTGAAGTTTATGAACATTATAATGAATATATCAAACAAAACGACGTATTATGGTGTGTTCCGGTACCTAAGCTTATATACCCTTAAGGGTATATTCATTTTTCCCTATATATATATATATATATATATATATATATATATATATATATATATATATATATATATATATATATATATATATATATAGGTTCAGGTATTCAAAATAATTATTCTGTTATCGTATATATAAATGTCGGCTAAACAAAATTTAAAATAAAAATAAAAAAATAAAGGTAAATAGGTAATATGATAATTAGTTTCCACAAATAATATCCTATAATTATGGTAACCATTGACTTCAGCTACTTAGGTTTTTACCATGCATCGTCGGCTTTTTAAAACCACCTCCAATGTAAACCGTAACCCTAATCAAACAATCTCCAACCGTCACCTCCATCCTTATTCTTCCTACCACCGGCCGCCACCCTACCCTCTTACTCCTCCGACCACCGTATATACCGCCATGTCAAGGGTTGTTGTTGCTATCTTTTCATTAAGGCTGAAGACAGAGATCGACTAGGGGTTACGCCATTTCAGTCGTGTGTAAGGAGGAATACATCGCAGTTGCCTATCGCTGCAGTTGCTGCCGCTCGAAGATGCGTCCATCGTCGTACGCCGCGACCTTCTTGCCTGAGAAGGGAGCTGTGGAGGAGCCGCTGCCATTGGTCGAAGTCCGCTGCCATCATTCTTCTTATTCTCTTCTTCAGCTAGCTGCCACCTATGTCAATGACCTTCTTCTTATATGTAAAGTACAAAGTGAAGGTAGTTTGTCACTATTTTCATATCAAATTTACTTCTTCTTATATGATAAAAATCAATTTGTTTATGTAGATGATTCAATGGATGATACTAGTGAGATTCCAATTCTACTGGAAAGGAATCAAGAATTTCAATTCTGTTGGAATGAAATCACGAATTTCAATTATGTTGGAATCACAAAAGTTGATGCTTGAAGAACGAACCACAAAATGGAAAGTGATTATAAGCAACATTATTCTTTTAGAATATATTAGTGTCGTTGTTAGATTTTCATATTTTATTTCCCATTTTGCAAGTTTATTTAGTTTTATTCTTTGACAATAAATATAATTCTTAACAATTGTTACTCGTATTCTATAAGAAATAATGTATTTTTTGTTTTTATTCTTCAATTGATTGTTTAAGAATTTGTTATTCGACAAGAAGTTTTTAAAGTAATGATCAAGAAATAGGTTCAAGAATATGTTTATTATTTACGGTTCAAGAATATTTTTATTTTTGAATATACTCATAAACATATTCTGTCAGAATATCCGAATTAAAAGAATTATAATTCGTAAAATCGGATTTTTAAAATTATTAGAATCTATGTCCTCTTAAAAAATGCAATTTTACTTTATTAAATCTATATTAATTGACTAAATTACCCTTGTAATTAATTAAGATGATATTTTTCAATTATATTTAATTCAGTAATATATATTAATCACCTTCTTAAAATAAGTAAATTTGATTGACCCACATTTATGCATACAATAACACAATAATTATTTTGAATACAATAACCTAAGCCTATATATATATATATATATATATATATATATATATATATATATATATATATATATATATATATATATATCAGTGTTGCAAAAATACGTCTAGGCGGCCGATTAATCGGCGCCTAGACGCTTGGCGGCCTCCAACCACCTACGAATAAGGGTTAGAGGGTAAAAAAATCGGCCTTGGTCAATATCGGTCAAAACCGGTCCAACTCGGTCCAAATCGGACAAAATCGGCCCAACTCGAACTCCAAATATGTCAAAATGGGTCCAGCTAACCACCGGTTCAAAAGAACCAGCTAGCTCACCACATTGTTGGGTTTGATTTTTGAATGGATCCAACTCTTCTTTTATAAGATATGTGTGGCATCATCTATTGTCCCACCAGCGATGTGGGATGCCAAATTTTTAACAGTTCCATACATCTCGACTCCATCGAACACCCTCTACGCAACTCACCTTCTTTCACTAGAAACACAAAGCTTTAATGTTGTAAATGGACTTCACATAGCACCGCCACTGCTGTCTCCTTCAGATGCCACTGTTGCACAATGTATCTCCTTCGTATGCCACTGATCACTACCACACCCAACACCTTTGTGTCCGCCTTTTTTTTTTGTCTGCGCCACCCTCCAACCCTATTAAACTTGTCGACAACAACTTCAGATAATGGTTGTGTATCGAAAATCGACATTATATTGGGGTTAATTTCTGAAATTAAATTTCAAGAAATTCACAGGAGTTGAAATTTGTATGAATGTCTTCGATTTTTTCTAGTTAATAGCAAGAACAAATTTTGAATTGATTCTAGGGTTCCTTCCGATTACCCATTCCATCACAATCAGGTTAAGTTCTTCACTCTCCACTACTTGTTTTATTTGCTGATTCTAGGGAGGGTTAAGTTGATTTTACAACACTAATTGAGCAGGGGTCCTAATTTTGTGGGAAACATGTATGAACTTATGTTAGATATTAATATTTATAGTGGTTTATGATGAATCTTTTTCTTAATTCCCAACTTTGTTCTGATTTAGCAGATAAGATGATGCGAAAGAAGGTTGATGAGGAGCTTCAAAAGATTTACATTATGAATAGATGAAATTGCCGCTTGAAGAACATGAAAAGGAACTGAAAGCATGTCTTTGACATGAACAAAGGAAATTGCAGCTTGGTTGTTATGTGCTCTTTGGTTTGTTTCGATTCTAGTAATTTGATCATGTGCTATATAAAATGCAACAATTACAGATCATTTTAGGTTACTTGAGTTCTCATTCAAAATTCTTAAATGTTATAATGTTATATTCTTAGGATTAATGTTATACTTATTAAATTGTTAAAAATGTATTTAATAATTAATGGTCCCCAATTAATCCCCGCCTAGCCGATTAATCTCTTGATTATGGTCTACCGTCGAGCCTACGTCGAGAGTTTTATACAGCCATTATATATATATATATATATATATATATATATATATATATATATATATATATATATATATATATATATATATATATATATATATATATGGGACTGAGAAAAAATAAAAGGTTGAGAACGAAAGAATGAATCTTGGCCATTCATTTCGAATCTGCCACTTAAGCACTCCAGCGTACCGGGTCGATAGAACAGATCAAATTCATATATAATTAAATATAACGGAAATGATTATTCATATATAAATATGACGGTGGTGGTGGCGGATGTGACAGTGGTTGGTTATAGAGACGGTGGTGGTGGTGGCGGTGGTGGTTGGTGGCAGATGGGAGGTGGTGTACTAATATATGAATATATTTATATTTATATTCATATATGAATATTATTCATCCTCCGTAGGTCGGGTATGCCGGAACATTTTGTGGCAAGAATAAATGATCGGCTAAGAATGATTCTCTCATTCACAACATTTTTTATTTTGTCAATTGGACATACATCTGTGTGTGTGTGTGTGTATATATATATATATATATATATATATATATATATATATATATATATATATATATATATATATATATATATATATATATATAAGATCAAATGAGAACACCAAAACGGGTGAGAACGTGAGAACAAAGTATATTCATTTGTGATTCCATGTATTCATTTGTGGAGAAATGATAAATTTTTACGTCTTTAATTTCAATTAATTGAAGAGAAAAAGCATATTCATGTTAATTGTGCGTAAAAATTTATCATTTCTCCACAAATGAATACATGGAATCACAAATGAAGATACCTGTTCTCATGTTCTCAACCTTTTAGGTGTTCTCATTTGATCCTTATATATATATATATATATATATATATATATATATATATATATATATATATATATATATATATATATATATGGGTTGTTAAGATCTTACAGTTTTAAGATCATATAAACCAAAAATGATCTCGATATCACTAGGATCTATCTGAAGCAAGATCTATAGTGAGATACTAGGATCCCGGCTATGATCTTTTGATCTAACACAGTACGATGTCATCTTTTTATTTTTAATATATAGTCAAACCTCAAAAAGTTTTCTATTCAACTTGAAATCGAACATTGCAAGTTGCAAAATCCTCTTAGATCATCATTACTTTATGACTTCATCTCGAATTAGGCTTATTACACTCATGATATCCCCTTTGTGATCTTATGTGTTTAGTTGTAGCTCATAATGATCTTTTTTCTTAATTTAGTTTTTTATCTAGTATTTACGATTTGTGCAACAAAAATTACGATTTATGTTTAAAAAGGTAAAGTTTACTCCATATAGACGTCTTAATCAACATCAAATTATATTTTATATGGCACGCCTAAGACTTGACGAGAAAATTTGAATACAAGTTCATTTTGATAGGATCTTCTGATCCGATTAGTCTTACGATTACGATCTTACAATAAATAAAACGATATTGGATAAGAGAGAGAGAGAGAGAGAGAGAGAGAGAGAGAAAAAGAGAGAGGGAGGTTGAACTGAATATAATTTAGTTTTCAACATTCACAACATGAATCACAGCTAAAATTTCCAAAAAAAAATAAACATTTCTTACACATCCATACGAATGTTGAATTAAAGAGTACAAAAGTTTATAATTTTTGATAGATTTATTTAATTTTTTATATAAAAATATATAAAAAAGACAACAAAACAAAGTGTTTTGTTAAAATTAGTTTTTTAAAATTCAAAAGTGAGTTTATTCACACTAGAAATCTGAACTATATATAATTCAGTTTTCAGGATTCGCAATATGAATCTGACTTACTGTTATTCTTTTTATGTATTTGAACTGTTTAAATGTAGTTTACAACATTCACAATGTGAATTTGAGCTAAACTTTTGATTATTTGTTTTAAATCAATATTAATCTATATTTAAAGATTACCAAAAAAAACCTGAATTTTGATATATTTATTAATTTTGTAGATAAAAATAAACCTTAACTATTCTCAGAAATAAAATAATAAAAAATAAAGGTTTTTTTTAACATTCGTTTTTTATATATCCATATAGATCTCTATTTGAAGAGGATATAAAATTATCAATAGTGGTATATTAGATTTTTGGTGCCTTAGCTTGGTTCCTAAGTTCTTTTGAGAGAGAGAGAGAGAGAGAGAGAGAGAGGTTTATTTTTAAACCATTATTATTGTGTGAATGTATAACTAACTCTAGGTGAATCAATAGATAAGGAAATTAGAGTAAATTTGTTAATTAATATATTAATTGCCCAAAATTACAAGTCTATCCTTTTTCTGCTTTGTGTATCTCTCGCTTTGTTCATCATTGCCATTTAGAATCCAGATCAGATATTCCAACTTTCTCCCCTCTTCTTTTTCCAACAAAAGTGTATATTTTGAGCTACTCATCTTCTGCAGACGGATCAATTTAATAAGACAATGTTGGTGGGAGATTCATTTAATGGTAAAAAATATTATATATGTACATATAGCCCTGGCTAATGGTTTGTTCTTGTTTATGGGAGGTTCCCTAACTTATAAGGTCTTCGATTTTTTTAGGCCCTCTCATCCAAAATTTGTATATCTTGAAAAGTGTAACGCCCCAAATTTCAACCCAGAATTTTCAATTAAAAATCTAAGTTATTATTCAAATCAGAAATACAAAATCTTAAATAGGAGCATTTAATCCTAAAAATTTTAGTAGAGTATCATTCAAAATTATCACGTGCACAAGTCTCCAATGTAAGCGATGCAATCGAGCCGTGCCCAACCTTTATTATAAGAAAACTAAAAAACATATAAACCATAAATCGTAAGCACAAAGTTTAGTGAGTTCCCTAAAATACCACACCCAACAAAACACAAATAAACAGTTATGGGTTATCAACAACCCTGGAGACTACCCGAAGTCTCAGTGCGCAAACAGCAAACCATGTGGGTTATCAATAACCTTAGGGACTACTCGACGTCTCAACACACACAATATCACATATCAAAGTAACAACATTAAGACCCAACTGTTCAGCATGTATATACTACTACCACACAGGAAAGCATACAAGAGTCACAAGGATAGCAAACATCCTACATACATAATTTAGTGGGCCGACATTGGTCCATTCGACCTACGAGCATAGTGAGAAGACTCACATGAATTGAAGAACTCTAAAACACTACGATATGGTCCCTTTTTATGTACTGCTTGCACCCGTGAATCCACTAACACTAGATCCAGATAAAATCTTAATTAATAGCCCAAAATCGTCAAGTTTTACCCACGGTCAAAGTTGGTCAAAAGTTAATGGTCAAAGAAAGTCAAACTTTAGACTGAGTATGCCCAACATACTCTACTCGTACGCATGGCATACTCACCAGCTATAATTGGGACCTCACATGAGTACGCGCAACGTACTTAAAGGTACGTCCATCGAACACGTTTAGATGGAACGTTTCCATTATGTGCTTATTCTCTTAACTTCTTTCATCCAACACTTAGATCTAGTCCCGCAACATCATTCTAAGTCATAATGTTTCCACCTTTATTACTTTCCATGTCTAGAAAAGGTCCAAAACCCAAAACCTTAACTTATTAATCCATTAAGACATTATGACACTTGCATGAAAGGAACATAATGACCAAGATTACATTTTTATGGATCCTAATAGCTCCATAATGGATAAAGTTTCCAACTTTATCCATTAGAATGTTCCAAACCACCAAGATATAGTTTTAAAGTCTCAAAGGTAACAAAAATCATCTCTTTCAACTTAATCCATTAAGTACAAGTCTCCAAACTTTAGATTTGAATCAGTATGATGTTTACATGGATAAAGTTTCCAAGTTTATCCATAAAATGGTCACATACTTTCAAGATCTGAACTGTATGCATTAAAGTGACCAAAAGCTCATAACACCTAAGACTAGCGAGATCTATCAAATGCATCGTCATGATTCAAACTTTATACCTCTAAAAGAAAGGCCAAGGTGTAAAAAGTCTGGATCTACAAGCTCCAGTTCAACCAACTCTTCTCCAAAGATCTCCTTCTTCTCGAGATGCACCAAGAACTGTAACATCCAAAAATTATGCCAAATTTAAACTTTTCCAATCATAAATAAAAACCAAGTAGTATTTGTTTACAAAATGTTTTTAAATCATTATTCATCAGAGTGTGCCAATAACTAGATTAAAAGGATGAGGAGTGGTACGGTCACGCCTTCTCCTTGTCATGATCTCCTGAAGTACCTGAAACAATAAACTTAAAACTATAAGGCCGAGAGCTTAGTGACCTACCCCCAAAATACCAATACCACACTGATAACACTATGTCAGTAACAAACAATCGATAACATGCATATTGGGCCATCGGCCTGACTGGACCGCCCTGCAGTGCCTACAGTATATCTGATCTTATCTCGAGACTTCAGCATGACTGGTCCGCCACGTGGGCCTATAGTCTCCCCGGACTGCTCATAGGGTATGTTCCCCTTCAGCACAAAGCAGGACCGCCTCAACCCAACCAACAAGCAAATAACCATATGCGCATAACTATCATATATTGACATATACAAACATCAGACATGTCTATCTCACTGATCATCAATCATAGAAATCTCTCGTAACTAGAGCACCGACCTGGCAGGCAACTAACATATCAATCCCTACGAATCATAAGCATAACATACTGTCTATCCTGATTCCGATCTAACATATCATAACCACATGTAGCATACCATAACAATAACAACTAAAGGGTTGGCCTTGGTGTCATAGACCCTATCGATATAATAAGGATAACTCACCTCACAGATATCGACTCGGTAGATAGACTCCAACTCTCGGATCACTTGTCGAAGACCCCACCACCTATTACCATAAGACGAATATACCCACAAGTCCTTACCTTATACGGTACTCCTTAAACCAACTAGTCATCCCCTGGTCAAAGTCAAAGTCCGTAGTCAGGGTCAACAGTCCATGTTGACCATACTCGCCGAGTACCCTTGGCTACTCACCGAGTTCCTTGGAGTACTTGTCCACTCGCCGAGTCAACGGAGTGACTCGTCGAGTTCCTTCGGTTTACGATTGAACTCCAAGGCCACTCGTCGGGTTTCCTTCTTGCAAGTCGACAGTTACACATGCATACATAATTCGGGGGAACCTCATCCGACTCACCGAGTTGTTCATACAACTAGGCAAGTCTATGGCAATATTCACCAGACACGCCGAGTTGTTCTTCCAACTCGTCGAGTTCAAGCCTGTCTTCATATGACTCGCTGAGTCGACCATGCGACTCGTCGAGTCCCTTCAGTCCTTCTACCATACAGACTCATTTGGGTCATGCAATGGCTCCAAACTACAGATCCAAGCTTCTAAGGCATGCTTTTCATGTAAAGTTGCAAACTTTACGTGCATGCATAGCTATAAGGGCTCTTAATGTCCAATCCAATCCCATAATGGGGTTTCCTTCCCAAGAAAGGTTTCATTCACATCCATACTTGAAACTTTATGACTCTAGGACTTAAGAAGGGTCTAGATCTGAAGTTACAACTTCAGATCTAGCTCATATCTCACAATATCACCTCATTCAAACCATAAAAACCCTCAATCTCCACCATATGAGGTCTAGAAGGAAAAGAGGTAAAGATGACGACTTGATATCTTTAATGGATGCTAACAGAGGTAGATCTCGGATTCCCACACCTTCCTTGCTCCTATCCTCTTGCTCTCCAAGTTCTTCCTCTCTAAAAACCTTTTTTCCAAGCTTACAACACACAAGAATGAAGCACCACATGAATTAGGGTTCTATGAGTTCTCAAGGACTCCAAAGAGGCCAAATGAGGCTTATGCTTCCTTAAATAGAGTGCAGAACCCCGGGATTTAGGGTTTCATCTGTCAGCTCCTACTCGTCGAGTCCCTTTATGGACTCGGCGAGTAGGTCACTAAACACGCGATCCCACCTCGCTGCTACTCAACGAGTAGGGCAACCAAATCGTCGAGTAAGAATTAAAACCAAATAAATTATTATTTAATTGAATACCTGAGAATTGGGGCGTTATAATTATCCCCCACTTGAACTAGACTTTGCCCTCGAAGTCCTATGGAATAAACAATGTCGGGTAGTGCTCGTGCATCTCTGCCTCCGGCTCCCATGTCCACTCGGATCCCTTCCAATGTTCCCACTGCACCTTCACCAAAGGTATTTCCTTGTCTCGCAAAATCTTCTTCTTCCTCTCCAAGATGGCCACATGGCTCTCCACGTAATTCAGGCGCTCATCGACCTGAATATCATCCAGCGATACTACTGCCTCCTGGTCTATGATGCACTTCCGCAACTACGAAACATGGAACGTGCTCTGAATCTAGCTAAGCTCCTCCGGAAGCTCAAGCCTATAAGTCATTTTGCCAACCTTGGCAATGATCCTGAATGGCCCAATATATCGAGGGCCCAATTTTCCCCTCTTCTTGAAGCGGATCACACCCTTCCAGAGCGAGACCTTTAGAAGTACCATATCACATACCTGAAACTCCAACTTAGATCGGCGTCTGTCGGCATAACTTTTCTGACGACTCTGAGCGGTCTGTAATCGCTGTCCAATCTGATGTATCTTCTCGATAGTTTGCAGAACTACCTCTGTCCGACCCATCACCCTGTGCCCAACCTCACCCCAGCAGATTGGGGTTCTACACCTCCACCCTTACAACAGCTCTAAAGGCGTGGCGCCAATACTGGAATGATAGCTGTTGTTGTAGGCGAACTCTACAAGCGGTAGGTGGGAATCCCAACTCTCACCAAAGTCAATGACGCACGCCCTCAGCATATCCTCGAGGGTCTGAATAGTTCGCTCACTTAGTCCATCATTCTGTGGATGGAACGTTGTACTAAAATGCAGCCACGTACCCAGTTCCTCATGGAAATTCTGCCAAAAATGGGATGTAAACCTATCATCCTGATCGGAAACGATGGAGACTGTAACTTCATGGCGAGAGACAATCTCACTGACGTACATGTCGGCCAATTTCTCAGCCGACGATCTCTCCCGTATGGCTAAGAAATGGGCAATCTTGGTCAATCGATCCAAGATGACCCATATAGCATCGAACCCCTTCGCCGTCCTCGGTAACTTCGTAATGAAGTCCATCATGATCTGCTCCCATTTCTACATGGGAATCTCCAGAGGCTGCAGCTTACCATGCGGCCTCTGATGCTTGGCCTTGACCATCCTATAGTTCAGGCACCTCTCAACATACCAACAGATTTCTCGCTTCATACCAACTCAGACTCAGATCGCGGTACATCTTGGTGGCCCCCGGGTGTATAGAGAAGTAAGACTTATGAGCCTCCTCCATCACTGTTTTTCGGACCCCTCCAGACATCGGAACCCAAACCCGACCGTGTCGAGTCAATAATCCGCTGCTATCTCAAACAAACCGGGCGCTTTCACCCTTAATCCTTTCCAACTTCCAGCTCTCTGGTCTCATGCTCTCAACCTTAGCATCCCTAATCAAGCTCACAAGCGGGGAATCCACTACTATCCTCATACACCTTGCTGGCGTTGAAGACCCAGCTGACTTGCTGCTCAAAGCATCCACAACCACATTCGCTTTACCACGATGGTAAAGGATCTCACAATCATAGTCCTTGACTACATCCAGCCACCTGCGCTGCCTCGTGTTCAGGTTCGACTAATCCATGATGTGTCTCAAACTCTTGAGATCCGTGTATATAGTGCAACGGACCTCGTACAGATAATGCCTCTAAATCTTGAGAGCGAATACCATTGTTCCCAAATCAAGATCATGCGTAGGGTATCTTGTCTCATGCGGCTTCAGCTGTCGCGATGCATAGGCTATCACTCGTCCCCTCTGCATGAGGACTGCCTCCAAGCCTATGATGGAGGCATCAAAAAATACTACAAAATCCTCTACTCCCTCGGGGATCGTCAACACTAGCGCCTCACATAAACATCGTCAGAGGATCTCAAACGCCCTCTGTCACTCAGGGCCCCACCGGAAAGCCACCCTTTTCCTCGTTAAATGAGTGAGGGGTACTGTAACCTTGGAGAAATCTCGAATGAATCTCCGGTAGTACCCTGCTAAACCCAAGAAACTCCTGATGTCTGAGGGAGATTTTGGAATCTCCCACTGCATAACCGCCCCCACCATGGCCAGATCGACCAAAATCCCCTCCTGGTTAACGAGGTGTTCGAGGAACTAGACCTATCGTAACCAGAACTCACACTTCGAGAACTTGGCATACAGTCGTTCTCGCCGCAGAACCTCTAGCAGCTCCCTGAGGTGCTCCTCGTGCTGCTCTCGGGTCTTGGAATACACCAAGATATCGTCTATGAACACTATGAACGAGCGATCAAGCATCGGTTTGCAGAATCGGTTCATCAAATCCATGAGCACTGCTGGCGCGTTGGTGAGCCCAAACAGCATCACCACGAACTCGTAATGACCATAACGAGTCCGAAACATGGTCTTCTCCATGTCTTCCTCCCTCACCCTGACCTAGTGATAACCGGATCTCAAATCGATCTTGGAAAACCAAGATGCACCCTATAGTTGATCGAAACGATCATCTATCCTCAGGAGTGGATAACGGTTCTTCACCGTTAACTTGTTCAACTCCCTATAGTCAATGCACATCATGTGCGAACCGTCCTTCTTCCTGACGAAGAGGATCGGTTCTCCCCAAGCAGAACTACTCGAGCGAATAAACTGCTTTCCTAGCAGCTCTTGCAACTGAGTTGCCAACTCCTGCATCTTTAGCAGTGCCAGACGGTACGACGCCTTAGCGATAGGGGCCGAACCCGACACTAGGTCAATCCTGAACTCTACCTGCCTCTCTAGAGGCACTCCAAGCAACTCCTCTGGAAACACATCAGCAAACTCTCTAACCACTGGAACCTATGAAACTGAAGCATGATCCCCAATCCACGTATCTACCACATACGCTAGATAACCGGTACACCCGTGCTGAATGGACTGTCGAGCCCTGGTGGCTGAACAAAACCATGCTCCCATTATGGTGCCCTCACCATACAATACCAGTTCCCCCCCCCCACTTAGGGTTCGAACTACCACTCGCTGCCCCTCACAGTCGATCATGGAGCCAAACCGACTGAGCCAATCCTTCCCTACGATCACACATACTTCCCTCATGGGAATAGGAATCAAATCTATCGGGATCGATACCCTGAAAATCTCCAACTGGCATCCCCGGTAGACCGAAGAAGCGGAAACCCCATGCTCGTTGGCGATCGAAACTCGCAACGGACACTCAAGCTCATCTATCGACACACTGAACTCTCTACTGAAAGTTTGTGATACAAACGACCGACTCGACTCGAGTTGAATAAAACCAATGTAGACAAAGAGTTTACTAAAAACGTACCTAAACACATATACAACTGATAAACATAACATAGATATAATAGCTGAAACATAAAATAGAAACATACTAGCAACCACATCCGGTGCTGCCTTGGCCTCCTCGGCCGTGAGCTGAATGGCGTGTCCCTGAGCCTTCGGAGGCTCCACTTTGACTGGCCTCCCATCCCCAATCGTCAAAGTTTCCTATGCGGATCCCTGCGCCGGCTTGGCGACGAGCTGCGGACAGTTGGTCTTTACATAACCAACCTGATGACAATAATAACAAATCCTCATATCTGTTGGAGGGGCGGACTGGCGATAGTCCCTGCCATAGTACCCCTCCTTGCCACATTTGTGGCAACCACCTCCTGCTCGACAAACCCTAGAATGACCCCTGCCACACTTTCCACAAGTGCGGCTCTGCTGACCCCCGGTCCGAGTATCAGCGGTCTTGGATCGCTTAGGTGCTGGCTAATACTGTGTCGGAACCTGACGCTGCTCCTTCAACTGCAGCTCAATCTCCAACTGATGCAGCCTCACGGCTTCCTGAAGATCCAAAAGAGTCTCACAACGTTACGTAGCAACAAACTGTCGAATATCAGTCTTGAGCATACTCACATAATGAGTCATCTGAGACTGCTTTGAAGCAAACTACGGGCAAAACATAGCCCTCTCTGTGAACATACGAGTGATCTCTATCACTGACTCCCCATCCTGACTCAATGTCAAAAACTCCTGAGCAAGCCACTCCCGCTCAACGCGTGGAACATAGCGGGTGCGGAACATATCCCGGAACTTCTCCCAAGTAACAGTAGCCCCCTGATCATCAGTGTACAACCCTGTAGTCAATATCCACCAGTCCTTTACCCCAAGCCTCAGCAGGTTCAGGGCACACTTAACCTTTTAGTCAGCAGGACATGAACACGTGAGGAAATAGCCCTCCACGTCAGATAACCACCTCCTAGCCCTGATCCCATCCTGTGTACCATCAAATGTCGGAGGCTTTGTGTTATCGAAGTCCCGGTACTAGAAAGCCCTGTCGGCTCCTCTTCCAACCCTTGCCGCGGTTACAGCCGATGTGGCTGCAGTGGCCGCTATCTCTACTAGAGCTGCATATCGCTCATCAAAGTACTCAACCATCACGGTCTAAGTCGACCCAAACATCTTTGATAGTTGTGCTCGGAACACCGCATCAACCTCGTCTTGCAGAATCTCTCGGATCCTGGCATCCAACTCCTCTGTCCCTATCTGTACCACAGGCTCAGGTGCTATCGGCACCTATGACCCTCCGTCTCCCGATCCTAACCCTGATCCAGATCCCGACCATGATCCGGACCTAGTAGCAAAACGTCTCGTCACCACCATACTAAAAAGAATAAACTCAAGACATCAGGTAAACAACATAATATTAGGAGGCCAAAACCCACAAACCTTAGGGGTTGTGACTTGCTTGCTACGCGTATGGGACCTGTGCTTTCAGTAGTACGGGCCCATACTACCTTCCACACCTACCCATATTTGTCTCAAGTATCACCACAACACCCTAACACTATCATCAACATAATATGCACTCAACCCTCACTCCTAGGCGAACATCGCCTATCTCGCAACTGATCTCACTGCTCGTCACAATTCACACATCCATGAAACTTCCATCAACCTCTACAGTGCTAGTGCATGCTAGTCGAACATAAAATTGGACCCAATACACTTTCTAATATTCGATCCTATCCGTTGACTGAATCAAACATTCTCAGGCTATAAGATCTTGATTACGCACAGCCGCGATGCATACACTAACAACTATAGTAATGATGTCAATTCCAAATACAAGAAACCCTAGGCTAATAGGCATCACACAATCAGGCAAGTCTATCATGCGATTCCTGAAGGTCCCTAGCCTAGCACTAGCATGCTGTTTTAACAAATCATAATATCAATAACTGTATGGTATATTGGGGTTTACTTATAGGCTTCGGCTGATCGTACCCTCTGCATCCTCCATCCTTTATTTTGAAAACCATTTTAGTATTTATTTCGAAATTTTCTTGATTTGAGACTGGATTCACACGAGTGTTCCTCCAATTCACTCAAACCAAGGCTCTAATACCAGCTTGTAACATCCAAAAATTTATGCCAAATTTAAACTTTTCCAATCATAAATAAAAACCAAGTAGTATTTGTTTACAAAATGTTTTCAATCATTATTCATCAGAGTGTCCCAATAACTAGATTAAAAGGATGAGGAGTGGTACGGTCACGCCTTCTCCTTGCCATGATCTCCTGAAGTACCTGAAACAATAAACTTAAAACTGTAAGCCTGAGAGCTTAGTGACCTACCCCCAAAATACCAATACCACACTGATAACACCATGTCAGTAACAAACAATCAATAACATGCATATTGGGCCATCGGCCTGACTGGACCGCCTTGCAGGGCCTACAGTCTATCTGATCTTATCCCGAGACTTCAGCATGATTGATCCGCCACGTGGGCCTATAGTCTCCCCGGACCGCTCATAGGGTATGTTCCCCTTCAGCACAAAGCAGGACCGCCACAACCCAACCAATAAGAAAATAACCATGTGCACATAAATATCATATATTGACATATACAAACCTCAGACATGTCTATCTCACTGATCATCAATCATAGAAATCTCTCGTAACTAGAGCACCGACCTGGCAGGTCACTAACATATCAATCCCTACGAATCATAAGCATAACATACTGTCTATCCTAATTCCGATCTAACATATCATAACCACATGTAGCATACCATAACAATAACAACTAAAGGGTCGGCCTTGGTGTCGTAGACCCTATCGATATAGTGAGGATAACTCACCTCACAGATATCAACTCGGTAGATAGACTCCAACTCTCGGATCCCTTGTCTAAGACCCCTCCACCTATTACCATAAGACGAATATACCCATAAGTCCTTAACCTTATACGGTACTCCTTAAACCAACTAGTCATCCCCTGGTCATAGTCAAAGTCCTTAGTCAGGGTCAACAGTCTATGTTGACCTTACTCGCTGAGTACCCTTGGCTACTCACCGAGTTCCTTGGAGTACTTGTCCACTCGCTGAGTCAACGGAGTGACTCGTCGAGTTCCTTCAGTTTACGATCGAACTCCAAGGCAACTTGTTGGGTTTCCTTCTTGCAACTCGATAGTTACACACGCAAACATAATTCGGGGAAACCTCATCCGACTCACCAAGTTGTTCATACAACTCGTCAAGTCTATGTCAATATTCAACGGACTCGCCGAGTTGTTCTTCCAACTCATCGAGTTCAAGCCTATCTTCATATGACTCGCCGAGTCGACCATGCGACTCGCCGAGTCCCTTCAGTCCTTTTGCCATACAGAATCATTCGGGTCATGCAGCGGCTCCAAACTACAGATCCAAGATTTAAAGATTTGCTTTTCACGTAAAGTTGCAAACTTAACGTGCATGCATAGCTATAAGGGCTCTAAATGTCCAATCCAATCCTATAATGGGGTTTCCTACCTAAGGAAGGTTTCATTCACGTCCAAATCAAAAACTTTATGACTCTAGGACTTAAGAAGGGTGTAGATATGTGGTTACAACTTCAGATCTAGCTCATATCTCATAATATCACCTCATTAAAACCATAAAAACCCTAGATATCCATCATATGAGGTCTAGAAGGAAAAGAGGTAAAGATGACGACTTGATACCTTCAATGGATGCTAACAGAGGTAAATCTCGGATTCCCACACCTTCCTTGCTCTCCAAGTTCTTCCTCTTCAAAAACCTTCTTTCCAAGCTTACAACACACAATAATGAAGCACCACACGAATTAGGGTGCTATGAGCTCTCAAGGACTACAAAGAGGCCAAATGTGGCATATGCTTCCTTAAATAGAGTGCAGAACCCCGAGATTTAGGGTTTCATCTGCCAGCTCCTACTCATCGAGTCCCTTTATGGACTCGGCGAGTAGGTCACTAAACACGCGATCCCACCTGGCTGCTACTCGACGAGTAGGGCAACCAACTCGTCGAGTAGGACTTAAAACCAAAGAAATTCTTTTTAAAATCAATACCTAAGAATCGGTGTGTTACAAGAACACTCCAAAGCACTCATGATCACATCCCTTTTCTCAAAAAGCTCAAAATAGGGTTAGGGTTTTCATGGTATGGTGTTGGAGAGGTTGAGGCTGAGAATGGAATGGGTTTAAGGAAGTTAAGGAGCTTAAATAGGGCTCAAACCACGAAAATAGGGTTTGTGCACTGATCACATACGTCCGGCGTACTCTTGGTACGCCCAACGTACTTAGGGATGCCTTAGTACGCCCACCATACTTCCCCGTACGCCCAACATACATGACTTAACCCAAAATTGTCCTTACTTCTAACGGTCGTAACTTCTTCGTTTCAACTCCGATATCGACGATCTTTATATCTACAGAAAGGTATTGAGGCGCTCTAGATCTCTTTCTAATTAATTTTGACATAAAACACATCGAATTAAAATCCTTAATTCATACAAGAAGTCTGAAACACCATTTTTTCCATTTACCCTTTAGCTCCAAAGCACAAACTGAACTGTTGCATCACATAATCTACATTACCCCATCCAAGTGGGTCTAAACCTCTCTTTCCCAATGCATGAAGCCTTATGATACTTAATCTTCGGGTCATGATCCCGAATTATGAAATGACTCAAAATAGGGTGTTACAACTCTTACCCACTTAAATTAGATTTAGTCCTAGAAATAACTCTTTGCTACTTTCCAGTCAATTAGACGATCTGACCATATCTTCCGGATCCATGATAAAAGTCGACCCTAACATATAATGGCCTTCTAATAACCTAACCCATCCTTAGCAGAATCCACATACTGACGATGAACGAATCCTTACTCCCCTACCATAACCAATAAAGGTCAGCCATCACTACTCAGCTCAAAACCAGGAATCTAATACCTTATCTGGCTTCCCAGCATATACAACCATTCTAAATGTCAACCAATAATTCAGTTCGCAATCTAATCCAAATGAAATCATTAAGACCCAAAATTATCCTGCTATCTTACATTCGCATTTTTTATTTATCCAAGATCTTTTGATCTCTGAGCTAATCTACCAATTATCTGAAGCGTCGTATTCCGACAGGTCACTAAAACCGACAACCTTTCAAATGACTACACCACGGGACTTTGTCTAATAGTATGTCTGGAAAATCTACCCTAACCTGCTTCTATATAAGGCTTAAACAACCCTCCAGCCCTAACTAGGGATATCATAACCAACCATCACATCGATGCAACGTAACCTACTTTTCTCTAAATGAATGATGCACACCGAGTTGTAGTCTTACATCACAACCGGACCCATACGACCCACAAATTTCCTTGATTCCATGAATGTTGTGTCCTTCCCACAGTCTTACTACCCATCCTACCATGGTCTAATCCCACCAAGAGGAAACGAAGAGACAAATTGTAGATTCACCAACTTCTCATGGACTAGGTGAATGCTGCCGGTCACCCCGTAGTCTTACAACACTTTTATCACTACCTGCCAACCTAGTGAATTCTACGGCCAGCCCACTGTCACAACACTTCGACAACTGCATCATATCCTAGTAAATGTTATGGCTTTTCCGCAGTTTTACATAACTCACACAACTACACATTAACCTACTAAATGTTACGGTCGCTCCGCAATCTTACATCACTTCCACAACCACATACTAACATGGTGAATGCTACGATTGTTCCGCACTCTTACATCACTCTCACAACCGCATACTAACTTGGTGAATGCTACAGCTACTCCGCAATATTACATCACTTCCACAACCGCATACTAACCGAAGACAATGTTAGTAAACCTTGTCCTACCAGAATCTATAAGTGTTGGTTTTTGAGCATTCTAACACTCCTATGGTGTACATGCAACCCTATAAACCTTGGATCTATGTTTTCTCTACTATACATGCAAATAAGAACTTTCCAAGGCTTTAATCCTAACTAGCATACTATGAGGAAACTATACTATAAAGACTAGTTAGATGACATACCTTTTGGTGTAGCTTGATGTATTCAAGCTTTAAGAGCTTAGCCCCAATAGTGTGGAAGCCTCAAGTGGAATCACAAATCACCAAATCACCTTGGAAGACTTTAGAGAATATGAATACTTTTGGTTATCTCTAGTGAAATCGGCTAGCCCTCTTAGTGTACCCACACTAGTGCCAATTTCACCAACCAATGACATCTTTATATAGTATGGAGACTAGGGTTAAACCCATGACCTTTCATTTCATATGATCCATGGGTTAAACACTCTATGGACTATCCATGAAAGCTTAGCCCAACCTAAATGAACTTGTCCCATTCCATATATATAAGAGTCCATATTTAATTAGTTCATTTTGATAACTTAATTAATTATCAATTAATTCTTGATCAATACTAATTAAATAATATGATTATATATTAATATATTAGAACTTATAATATATTAATATAAATCATAAATATACTATTCTCAAAAGACTATCCATATAAATTGTGCCGGTGAAGTGCAACCCAAATGGACCATGCCGGGTTGGGTCAAGTACATACCAAATATAGTTATGGACTTAGACATTAATGCAACAGTCTCCCACTTGGATAAGTCTAAAACTATTATTGAGTATGTCTTCAAAACCTAACTGGCAATCATAGCTCTTAAAGCCACTGTCGAACTCTGACCTTTGTCAATGACTTGTCCATTAGATAAGGGATCATATACTCCTTCATTCTAGATATCATATGGACTGAGACATGGATTATAAATCATTCTCTCCGTCCATTTGTTGTTTCCCGATTTCCGATTCATGACGACTGACTGATTTAACAAATCAAATCAGTCCTGGCTTGGCCAAGCACTCACATGTGTCATCATTAAATCATCGAGGGGCCCACAAATATCGCTTTTATCCCGAAGGTAAAAGGAATGGATAAAATTTGACTCATATGCCTTGTTCTACAACTTGTTGAATCATACACAAAGGCACGTTTTATAACATCGAGTTACCAATGCGGTTTCGTGTAATCAATGTACTATCAACTCATAGTAACAACTCATATCTCTAGGTTTGAAGAATATAAGATATTATCGTCTCATGATCACTCGTGATAAAATCCATGAAGTGATTCAAATGAGCGTGGGTTGAATCTAATACTCAGAACTTATGATCACTCATGAGTGTTGTAGCACAACTTTGTCCACCAACTTGGACCTCTACAAGCCAACCCATGACAGTCTTGATTCATATCTACTTCCAAGATATGACCTACTGTGGATGGTTTGAATAACTTAGTCATTTCGGAAGAATAACCTAGTTATTATGGAAGTCAAAACATGAAAAGTGAAACAGAAGAATAAATGAATCTAATATGGTATCAAGACCTATGAATATAAATAAAACACTTTCTATTTATCACCATACTGATTACTCATTATTCATTGTTTCGGTTTTATCAACTTTATACTTGAATTAAAACACTAGTTGTACCATGCTCTAAGCATGTACACTATGTTTTCTAAACACTAGTCATGCCACACACCAAGTATGCATACTATGTTTGTCTATGATCTTTACTTTGCAAAATAGACCAGTTGAACATAACTCCAATGATTCTCATTTCACAGTCCCAATTCCTTACTGCAAATGCAAGAATTCCAAATTCATGCCATTTACTGAAATCTGTTAGATTCTAAACTTATATGCATTGATCCTCTTGTAATGATTATGCACAAATTCACAAAGACTTGGCAACAATCATTACAGAGTATTCCAAAGGAGATCAACTCCTTAGAAACATCCTTCTTGCATTAAGTTTCCTAATCTTATAAATTGAATAGTTTCTAACTTTGAAACATTTCCATATTCCATTTTGACTATCACTTATGAACAAGAGTTGCTTCCTTACAGATTATGTCAATATGGTCCTTCCAGAATTAACACTATATTTCCAACTGTCCTTGAGCAACCAATCTTTGGTAAACCTTAGATTTTCCTCAAAAATTGCTTAATCATTTTAGTCATATCCAATTCTAGACCTTTTCCCTTCTTAATGCCCCAAGCATTTGCAAAAGTTTAGAAAGGATGAATATAGCACATGTAATCGATCCTATATCCGAAGGACACGATTCATGATGTCTAACATAAAGACTAAACCAGTATTTTGCTATAACATTTCCATTTCTATTTGCCAAGTTCTCATAATTCTGATTATGAAAAGGGATGCCGTAATCATAATCGAATTTTAGAACGAAAGTAATGAACCCATATATAAAATTTCCTTATGTTGAGCCATTTCAACATGATATTCATATATATTCTTGACTAAATATGATTAAAACCACAATCTAGGCTTTTAGATTTGAGATGAAGTATAATTTCCTCTCCCTTAATTATAGCAAAACAACTTTTTCCCAATTCAGACCTTTTGTTTTCTATAATTAATATTGCTAACTTGCAACTTTTATCATAATTATCATACTCCCACTAACATGATGATTATTAGCATAACACTTATGCTCCCACTAGCTTTGTCATGTACTCAGAAATCAGTTGGACCTCTAGAAGTTAGTACTTTATTGACATTCTTACAAAAGTTCAGATTTCTGATACTAGATTGCTTTGATAAGGCTTTATCAAAATTATACACCGCATCTTAGATAGCTCACAGGTGTGTCTAAACAATTTCAAAACTAGGAAAAGGGATGTCGTAATCATAGTCTAAATTGTTAGACCTTTTGCCATTTCTCATAATTCAATGTTAGTGTGCCGGTTAATCACGCACGCTCCACTAACAACTTTGAGAACTGCAAATATCACAATTGCTATCTACTTAAAATCTACTTAGTGAAAGTGTTTCCTTACCATCATTTTCATGAATCGAAGAGAAACCTTATGACACTTAGATTTTATGGTATATGTGTTATTATCCACGTGCATTTGTGAAACCATAATCATAAGACTAGGTTAGTGACAAATCCTAACTCATATCGATTGAAGTTGTGCAATATTTACTTATTGCTACCTGGTAGCTCAAGGGCCTGCCATTGCTTCCAAGTAGTTATGCAAACAATGGAGAACATGTAGAACTCCAATGTATAGCCTGTTGGATTAGTGTCTAAGTCCATAACTATTTTGGTATGTACTTGACCCGATTATGAGCATGGTCCTTTTGGGTTTCCTTCACCATAGCAATATGTAGGATGAATTAAGGAGAGAGAGAGGTTTAAATATGATTTATTAATATATTATGAGAATAATATATTAAAGGAGAAATCATATTGTTTAATTAATATTAGTCAAGAATTAATTGATAATTAATTTTGTGGCTAAAAGAGATTAATTAAACTTAGGGGACTGAAGTTGTAATTATAAGATAATTATAATTGGGCTATGGATCACCTAATAATATATAGGTTGGACGAATTCTATGGGAATCCCATTAGAAATCATCCAAGGGATATGTTTAAGGAGTCTATGGGCTGCTTAGGGCCTAAGCAGTCAGATTAGGGTTTCCTGGTTGTAAACCCTAATAGCCTACATGTATATAAAGGACCCTTAAGCCCCAAAAACGTACACAACACTTCCATTAGGGTTTCAAGCAGTTTTTGGTGCCTCCCCTCTCTTCCCTCTTCATCCAAGTTGCTTAGTGGTGTTTGTGACTCCATTAGAGGTGCAGCATTTGAGGCACTAAGCTTTTGAAGCCAATCCAAGCAAGGAATTGATTGTTATTGCTATATAACAATCAAAGGTAATTCTATAAACCCTAATTCAGTTTATAATATGTTAGATCTAAGTTTATTAGTCTTGGATTCAAAGCATGTGCAATAGAGAAACCTAGATCCAAGCATTAGGGTTTGTATGAGCACCTAGGATTGTTCTTATGCCTAAAACCCATCAGTGGTATCAAAGCCTTGATTGGTTTCAGTTGTATGTGATGCTATGTTGAATTATTTACTAAAAAAATGATTTTTTGGCCTCTGCCCGACCTAACTCGGCGAGTCAGTGGATGAACTCGGCGAGTCTGTCTGACTCGGCGAGTCCAGTCCCTGACTCGGCGAGTCCAGGGGTCAGACAGAGGGAATATCGGGATTACTTGCAGTTTTGCTGAAGGATTAATACCAAAAACGTATTTTGATGATAAAATCCGATTTTTATTATATTTGGGTGATTATCCTTCATAAAACAAAAGATAATTTCAAATCTTTTAAATAATAGTTTCTTTATATGATAAATATGGATTATTTAATTTTTTGGTAATTATCTTATGAATAAAATGAGACTAGGTCAAATATAGATAATCACCAAATTAATTGTTTAATTTATGTTATTTGTTATTTGATCCCTTATGTTTTGAAATGTTTCAAAACTTGCCCTCAAGTTTTGGAATTTAAAATTTGATTAAAAGTTTAATTTTGAAATGTTAAATTCTAAAACCCTAGTAATTTGAAAAGTTCAAATCACACCCTTATGGTTTTATTAATTAATTAAAGTGTATAATTAAAAGTGATTTAATAAACCCATAAAGTTTTGGTTCACATTTAATTAAATTAAAAGTATAATTTTACTAAATTAAACCACCTAGTATTTTAAAAGTGTAAAATACACCATATACTATATATAACATTAAAAGTCTAATATTATATATTTGTATGAGTAAACAGTCAGTCTTACCGTTAGTAGGCCTCATTCACGAAGCTGGTCTATAAGGGGTGTTTAAGGAAATTGCCTATAAAATGGCGATTGAATAGGTATCCACTCTTACCCACCGCACTCTTGACTAGTGGAGGGTCGTTAGCCGAACGGGTAGGATAGGACAGAAACCTTCCATTATAAGTATAGTGAAGTACAAAGTAACTAAACGCTTTTTCAAATTCCCAAATCATAGTTACTTTAGAAAAAATGTGAAATTGTATGCTAACCCATGGAATTACACTTCGTACCCTTGTCAAATGTTAGTGGAGCGTGTGTGGTTAACCGGCACACTAATTTGGGGATGACATTGGTGGCGAAAGGTGGCTCGATGCTTATCATAGATCAATGGAGTGTGTGTGGCTAACCGGCACATTGATTAGGTGATAGTAGCATTGAGTGCACCATGTGATTCGTATGGTTATTCACACCTTATTTGTGATCCTCGGCATCCCAGTCACAAATAGTAGGGCATAATCGAGATTAAACATGCCATTGAAAAGTTCAATGAATCTCAAAAGATCTAGGAGTTTCAATTCATTTAAAACTTAATCTTCCTTTTCGTTTTTCATGGTGGAAATTGGTAAATCGTCATTTACCTACCTTCAATATTTTGCAACTAGATTACGGAATCCCTTTACTAGGTTGTATAATATTGTGTTGGATCCTAGTCTTAATAACTCATTTGGGTGTTTTATTAAGGACTCAATCAACTTAACTTGAACTTTCTCCCGTTTTGTAGATGTCTGACTCTAACCGTGGTATTCCCGAATCCCAAGGAAAAAGTGTTCCTTATGAAGGTGAAAGCTTGATTCAAAGTAAAGGATCACTGTGGACTTGCTTGATTTCACTTCCTCCTCTTCCTCCCATTGTTCTCCCTAACCCTAATGATCGAAGATTTGAAAGGTTCAATATCACCGAATCCCTATTGGAAATGGAACATCAAGATGGCAAACCCGTGTGTGCTCACATCCTAGGGATGAAATCACACATTGATAGGTTGATTATGTTGGGTGCGTCTATCTCAAATAAGTTGGTTGTGGACTGGGTTCTTCAGTCACTCCCTGAATCATATGATAAGTTCATAAGAGAGTATTATATGATGAAACTTGACGCAACCCTCATTGACTTGACTTACATGCTTATTGCTGCTAAATCAGAAATGATTTGGCGAAGTAATGGAGCATATTTGTATGATAATTCAACCAACCATGCTTCCGTGGACACTCTAGGAGAACCCACCTGTTCCTGCTGCCAAGAGAAGGGGCAATGGATACGAAGCTGCCCGAAGGACCTGAAGAGTCTAAGAGATGGGAGAGTCGATAAGTATGTCTCTACTTTAGGTATAAAATCCACTATCTAACTCCATTTAAATTCCTATTCTTTATTCATAATGTGATAAGATTACATTTGCATGTTTTGCAGGATTAGAGAAAAGAGAGGAAGTTTAATGGAAGAGCAAGATGAGTCTGATCACAAAGAAATGGATTTTGATCGCATGAATTCGAAGATCAGATTTTGAGCTTAGGAAGTTATGATAGATTTATTAGGAGTATATGATTACATGGTTTTTCATTTGAACTTTGCATTGTAAGGACATGTTTTCCACTGTTTTTAATGAATAAAATAAATTTTGGTTTTATTTGTTTATCCTTGCAATGAAACATATGAAAAATTGATGTTTGTGTACTACTATTATAAGCAAAATGGATTTGATTCTTAATTATGTTATTTGTGGAAATGTCAAAAGTTTACCAAATAGGGAGAGTTTCTCATCGCCCAAGTTTTAATTGGACAGAAACTTGGAATCATGCAATGTGTATTGTATGATGAATGAAAAACTTTCACATTTGGGAAACTTAGACTAATTCTTTGGCAAAGTGTCAATTGAAGGACTAGGAGATCAAGTACACTAGGTTGTGCGTTGATCAAAGAGTGACAAAGATATTCGTCATGATTTACTAAAGTTTTGTAAATATGATTATACTTAAAAGATTAAGTGTAATTCTGAGTTGATTGAAAGAGTTTCAATGAATAGGGGAACGAAGAAAGAATAATCAAGTAGGCAGAAAGATAAAAGTTTCTCTTTTCTAAGAAGATGGGAGAGTACCTTTTATTGTGTTTTACGATAAGTCTTAAAGATTAAGAACCATGTCTCAATAGATCCTCTAAGTGAGTCTTAGTGCAATTGCATGTCTAAGAAGAGGAATCGGGTATTGTAGAAATGGTTAAATCAATAAGTCAATCATACTTCGTTCCAATATCAAGTCTTAGAGTCAAGATTGTGACATTGAGTGAAAAGTCTTAAGTAGGTTTATAACACTCATCAAATGTGGAACTTGGAAAAGTTTTCTTATTCTTGCACATTTGAAATTGGTAAGTTGTGTTGTCTTGGATAAGACAAAGACCAACTAGGACCAATTATGTGAAGTGTTTTGTCTTGATAAGAACTACACTAATTCTTGAGTATTTGCTTTGTCAAGAAATGTTTCTTAACAAGAGAATCTTATATGTCAAGGAGTCAGTGGGAGTCTAAATGGTCTTGAAAAGCTTCAAGAACAAATCAAGAATAAACCTTATCGATCATCACTAGCACACGACTTGAGGTTTACAACCTATCGTGTTGACAATATTTTGTTTCTTTGCCATTCCAATTGAGTTAATGAGTTCTATGAGTTCTCATTTGAATGCATACTAGCGCCTTAGTCGATGGAAAGTACATTGATATGTAAGGACA
This sequence comes from Lactuca sativa, assembly GCF_002870075.4. NCBI lineage: Eukaryota > Viridiplantae > Streptophyta > Magnoliopsida > Asterales > Asteraceae > Lactuca > Lactuca sativa. Next base: position 108,446,153 of record NC_056625.2, on the reverse strand, counting down.
AGTTACTAAACTACTTGGAAGACATGGTGGACACTCGTGTTACCATAAGGCAAGAAATCAAGATTAAGAAAGTTCAGTCCATATAAGTTTGGATTTGATGCAAACCTTGATTTTAGCAAATCACATGGATAGGAACTCGTACACCATAAAATCTAAGTGTCACAAGATTCCCTCCTTCATGAAAATGACTGTGAGGAAATGCTTTCACTAAGAGAGATCTTAAGAAGATAGCAATTGTGAAAATTGTATTCTCAAATTCGATTATGGTTACGGCATCCCTTTCCATAGTTCGAATTGTGAGATTTGGCAACTAGTTTGAATATTTGGAACTTAGTAACATAAGTTCTAGATTGTTTAAACACACATATGAGCTATCTAAGGCAAAGGTGTATAAGTTTAAGAAGCTTAGATAAAGGCTTATCGAAGCATCTGGTATTAGAAATATGAATTTCAGAAATTCAATAGACATTGTTTTCTGGAAGTTCATTTGTTTTCTGAATACATGTCAAAACTAGTGGGAGCATAAGTGTTATGCTTATATGATAATAATCACCATGATAGTGGGAGCATAAGTGTTATGATTGTATGATTATTATGGCGAGTATTGCAAGTTAGCAGTATTAATTATAGAAAAACAAAGATTCAATTTGCAAAGTTGCATGGGTTGAAAAATTGTTTTTTTGCTATAATTAAGGGAGAGAATATTATACTTCGTTTCAAAATCTAAAGCTTAGAATGAGAAATTTTGATATTTTCAGTCAAAGGATACATTGTGTGTTCTTAAAATTCGATTATGATTACGGCATCCCTCTTCATAGTTCGAACTGTGAGAACATGACACATAAAATATTATGGCAAAAGATTGGTAAAGTATCATATCTTTATGTAAGATATTATGCATCGTGTCCCATACGCTTCGGGTATAGGATCGATTGCAAATGCTATAATATTTTACCATTCTAAAATTTTCCAAATGTCTAGTTCATTAAGAGGGAAAAAGGACTAGAATTGGTTTTGACTAAAATAATTAAACAACTATCAAAGGACGATCTAAAGTTCGCTGAGGATTGGTCGCTTGTGAGTAGTTGGAAGTATGGTATTGGATGGACCATATCGACATTACTATGAATAGATAAGATTCTATTAAGAATGAGTTGTCATATGGCAAATGTGGAAATGTTTCCATATTGGGAGTTAGATATTGAGATTCGGTGTCTAGATTAGAAAACTTTATGCAAGAAGGATGTTCAAAGGAATGTACTTTGAATGTGAGACTTCACGTCTATGGAATTGTCTTGTAACAATTTCTAAGAAAGTACTTTGTAATTTCATTAGCCAAGTCTTGGTGACTTTTGTGCTATGACTTTACAAAAGGATCGTTGCGTAAAATGTTAGAATCTAGCATATTCTAGTGGTGGCAAGAACCTTGTGTTCTTACACTAATGATAAGGATTGGGAATTGTGAAATGAGCATCATTAAAAAGGTTTTTAAATTGATCTATTTCACAAAGTAAGGACCATAGGAAACATAGTGTGCATGCTTTATGCATGGGATAGCTATTGTTGTAATTCGAGTAATAAGTTGATTTTCTGAAACAGTAAACGATAATAATGAGTAATCAATATGGTGATTAAATAGAAGTGTTTTATTTACTCTCACAAGTTTGAGGCCATATAGGATTAAGTATTATTGTTATGTTTCAATTTGCATGTTTTGACTTCCAGAATAACTAGGTTGTTCAAACATCCACAGTCGGTCATACGTTGGGAGTAGGTATGAAGGAAGACTGTCATGAATCTGTCTGTAGATTATCTGAAGTGTTTAGACATTGCACAAGTTTGTTGCAGAATTCATGAGTGCTTTGATAAGATTAGAGTATTGGATTAAACCCATGCTCACTTGGATCACTTCATGGTTTTTATCATGAGTGATTAGTGAGACGATAATATTGTATATTCTTGAAACCGAGACGTGTGAGTTGTTATTTGTTGGTCGGTTACACATTGATGATAAGTAAACGCACCAGTAACTTGGTGTTATAAAACTTATTCTTGTGTGTGATTTGATCAGTAAATGCAAGCGAGCATATGAGTCGAAGTTTATCCATTCCTTTTACCCAAAGTAGGATAAAAGCGATATCTGTGGGCCTCTCGATGATTTAGTGATGAGACCTAAGCGCTTGGCCAAGCCGGGACTAAGTTGATGTGTTCAATTGTAGTCTGTTATCTGTCATCATAAATCAGAAGTCGGGAAACAGTATAGAGAGAATGATTGAAATTCATGTCTTATGTTTATACGATATCTTGAGAATGGAGGAATATATGATCCCTTATCTAGAGGACACGCTATCTGATAGGATCAGAGTTGACAACGGCTTTTGAAAGCTACGATTGCTGATTAGGTTTTGAAGTTATACGGAAAATAGTTATTAGACTTATCCAAGTGGGAGACTGTTGGATTAGTGTCTAAGTCCATAACTATTTTGGTATGTACTTGACCCGATTATGAGCATGGTCATTTTGGGTTGCCTTCACCATAGCAATATGTAGGACGAATTAAGGAGAGAGAGGTTTAAATATGATTTATTAATATATTATGAGAATAATATATTAAAGGAGAAATCATATTGTTTAATTAATATTAGTCAAGAATTAATTGATAATTAATTTTGTGGCTAAAAGAGATTAATTAAACTTAGGGGACTGGAGTTGTAATTATAAGATAATTATAATTGGGCTATGGATCACCTAATAATATATAGGTTGGACGAATTCTATGGGAAGCCCATTAGAAATCGTCCAAGGGATATGTTTAAGGAGTCCATGGGCTGCTTATGGCCTAAGCAGTTAGATTAGGGCTTCCTGGTTGTAAACCCTAATAGCCTACATGTATATAAAGGACCCTTAAGCCCCAAAAACGTACACAACACTTCCATTAGGGTTTCCAGCAGTTTTTGGTGCCTCCTCTCTCTTCCCTCTTCATCCAAGTTGCTTAGTGGTGTTTGTGACTCCATTAGAGGTGCAGCATTTGAGGCACTAAGCTTTTGAAGCCAATCCAAGCAAGGAATTGATTGTTATTGCTATATAACAATCAAAGGTAATTCTATAAACCCTAATTCAGTTTATAATATGTTAGATCTAAGTTTATTAGTCTTGGATTCAAAGCATGTGCAATAGAGAAACCTAGATCCAAGCATTAGGGTTTGTATGAGCACATAGGATTGTTCTTATGCCTAAAACCCATCATAGCCAACTTAACTGGAATGGGCACAGAAATGTCAACACGATAGGTTATAAACCTCCAGTTGTGTGCTAGTGATAAAATACAGGTTTTTATTCTTGATTACTTCTTGAAACCCTTTCAGGATCTTTTAGACTCCCACTGTCTCCTTGACCTATAAGACTTTATTTCCAAATATTCAAGAGATAGTGTGGATTATAATCAAGACAAACACGTAATAGAATTGGCCTTAGTTGGTCTTTGTTTTATCCAAAACATCACAAATTACCAATTTCAAATGTACAAGAGTAGAAAACTTTTGCTCTTACATTTGATAAGTGTTTTAAACCTTCTTTAAGACATGTCACTCAAGTTACAATCTTAAAGTATAACTCTAAGAATTGTTTTGGAACGAAGTATGAATCATTTTCTTGATTTAACCACTTCAACAATTCATAACTATCATAATGCACTTAGAGGATGAATTGTGATAAGGTCTCCAAATCATTAAGATGATCTTAAAACATGATAATAAAGTACTCTCCCATCTTTTCAGATTTGAGAAACTTTTATCCTTCTGCCTAATTTGATTCTTCTTATTCGTTCTGTCATACATTGAAACTTTTCCAATGTCTCAGAATTAAACTTAAGCTTGTAAGTGTAATCATATTTACTAGACCTTAGTAAATCATGAAGAATAGTCTTATCCATCTTTTGTGGTGGACTTTGACAAGTGCACAAGAAAGTGTACTTGATCCCTTAGTCCTTCTCTTGAGTCACATATACTTGTGAGCTCGGAACTAGTCTTAATTTTACAAAGTTGAATATTCTCACACATCACACTCAACACCTTGTATGATTCCAAGTTTCGGTCCAATTGAAACTTGGGTGATGAGAATATTTCCTTATTTGGTAAATTTAGACACTACCACAAATGAAATGAAAACTATGTTATGATAGATTGCTAGGAAACATGTAATAACATATTTATTTTAAAATGCGGAAAACGTTTTCCTTACAATGCAACTTGAAATTAAAACTATGTCATTACATGTTTCCTAGAAATCTATCATAACTCCTAAGAAGTAGCTCAAGAATCTGATCTTCAATCAAGCAATAGAAATCCATTTTCGTGGTCAGATTCAACATACCCTATCTTTAAGTTTCCTTCATTTTTTCCTTTGATTCTTAAAAAATCAACATGTGACCCAGTCACATCGTGTAATAAGAATCTCCAAGTAGGAACTTAATAGAGTTAGACAATGGACTTTACCTGAAATAAAGTCAAACTTATTGACTTCACCATCCTTAGGTAAGTTTGGCAGCTTCGTAACCAAAGCCCCTTCTTTTGGCAATAGAAACATATGGACCCTTAGGTAATAGTACATGGGACTATCTCAGACTTAGCCTTTCTCTTTACCATTTGGTCAACCAAGTTGACTATGGCCAATCGCTTTCCATTGGGAAGAGAATGCTTTAACGGATTTCCTGTGTCACTATTATCAATGTCCATAAAGTTTTGGGAAGTCGATCTTCTAATCAAATTTAGTTTACTAGCCTTTCAAATCATTGCTGATTCAGCAGCACCAAGCAAATATATAAGATCATTAAGGGTCTTGTCATGGTCTATTTCATAGGAGTCCCAAAGGAACTCACTATGTGACTTAGAAAGTGATTGAACCACTAACTTTCTCAAGACTTTTGACACCCAACTCTCCCGGCTTGTCAATATGTGACTTCATCTCCAAGATATGATCACACATAGACCTCGCTTGCCAATAGGTCTCGAGTGACCTTGAACTTGTGGGTTAGGGAGAATAATTGGAGGAGGTGGAGGAAGTGAAGTTTCAAGAGATTTGGGAAGATCATAGATGCCTGAACTAGACATCTTTTGGGAGATATTCAAGATAGTTGATTTAAAGTCCTTAATATAACACCCAATATGAAATATTAAGGCTAGGACCCAACACAATATTTTATAACTTGGAAGAGGGATACCGTAATCCAAGCTATAAAATATTTGAAGGTAGGTGAATGACGATTCACCAATTTCCACCATGAAAAACGAAAAAAATTATTAGGTTTTGAATTGGATTTGAAACTCCTAGATCTTTTGAGATTCATTGAACTATTCAATGGCATGTTTCAATCTCGAGTGTGCCCTTCAGGTTTTGTGACTGGGTAGTCGAGGATCACAAAACAAGGTGTGAAGTAACCATGCAAATTACTTGGTACCATTAAGTGTTTACCCCTCAATCGATGTGCCAGTTAACCAAACACGCTCCATCGATGCTATGATAAACATTAAGTTACCCTTTCCCTACCTTGTTAAATACGAGTTAGTGTGCCGGTTAACCACACACGCTCCACTAACCGACTTAAACAAAGTGCAAAGTGTAATTTCATGGATTAGCACCTTATTCACATTTTCCTAAGTAACTAAGATTGGGTATTTATAAAAGGTTTAGTTACTTTGTATTTATCATTAATACTTTTAATGAAGGGAGAATTTATAGTCTTTGTCCTACCCGTTCAGCTAACGACCCTCCACCAGTCAAGGAAGCGGTGGGTGAGAGTGGACACCCATTAAACTGCCATTTTATAGGAAGTAACCTTATACCCCCCTTATAGACCTGCTTCGTGAATGAGGGCTAGTAACGGTAAGACTGACTTACTCTTATACATATATATATATATAAGTATTAACTTTTAATATTATAATAGTATAAGGGTGTATAAGAGAAAACTTTTCTAAGGTCTTAACTTGGAACCAAACATAAGAGAAAACTTTTAAATTTCCAAAACTTGAGGGCAAGTTTTGTAACTTTCAAAACTTTTCTATTCCATAACTTATGTGTTTAAAGTAGTTTTAATTAAAAAACTCTTCAAGTTCCATAACTTGAGGACAAGTTATGGAAAACTTTAAACTAATTAAGAAAGTGACTCTTCATAATTCATAACTTATGGAAGCTTTATGAGTTTAACTAAGGTTACACATATTTTATTTAATGAAGAGACTCTTGAACCTCCACAACTTGAGGACAAGTTATGGAGTCATAAAACCATTTAATGAGAACAAGACTCTTCATTTTGTAACCTATGACAATTTTTATGAGTTTTAAGAAACTTAAATGTGACTTTTCATGTAACTTGAGGACAAGTTACAAAAACACATTTTAGAATCAACTTTTAGATTAAAATGGATTGAAAACAACTATTCAATTAACTTTTCTATTAATCTAAGCAACTCATATGATCAATGATAATTCACATCAAACTTTTCCATGTACTTAGCAATAATCTTTAAACTAATACAAAACATGAATGTATTGACAATTATCTTTGAAATTGGATTAGCATGAACATTAACACATCAAAAACATGTTTATAAGTTCAAAAACAACTTAGGGTAATGTTCCTAGTCCACTTCTATCCAAAACAATCGAATATATGCTGTCTGGGGGTCCAACTCATCGAGTGCATGAACCAACTCGGCGAGTTGGATCATTTTGAACACTTTTAAGGCATGGACTCGTTGAGTCCCCTGATGGACTCGCCGAGTCCGTTGTCCAGACAGCAAAAAACTTCAATTTTTCAGCAGTTTTTGCAAGTGTAACAAGAAAACAAGCCTAGGCTCTGATACCACTATTGGGTTTTGAGCATTCTAACACTCGTATGGTGTACATGCAACCATATAAACCTTGGATCTATGTTTTCTCTATTATACATGCAAATAAGAACTTTCCAAGGCTTTAATCCTAACTAGCATACTATAAGGCAACTATACTATAAAGACTAGTTAGATGACATACCTTTTGGTGTAGCTTGATGTCTTCAAGCTTTAAGAGCATAGCCCCAATAGTGTGGAAGCCTCATGTGGAATCACAAATCACCAAAACACCTTGGAAGACTTTAGAGAATATGAATACTTTTGGTTCTCTCTAGTGAAATCGGCTAGCCCTCTTAGTGTACCCACACTAGTGCTAATTTCACCAACCAATGACATCTTTATATAGTATGGAGACTAGGGTTAAACCCATGACCTTTCATTTCATATGATCCATGGGTTAAACACTCCATGGACTATCCATGAAAGCTTAGCCCAACCTAAATGAACTTGGCCCATTCCATATATATAAGAGTCCATATTTAATTAGTTCATTTTGATCACTTAATTAATTATAAATTAATTCTTGATCAATACTAATTAAATAATATGATTATATATTAATATATTAGAACTTATAATATATTAATATAAATCATAAATATATTATTCTCAAAAGACTATCCATATAAGTTGTGCCGGTGAAGTGCAACCCAAACGGACCATGCCGGGTCGGGTCAAGTACATACCAAATATAGTTATCGACTTAGACATTAATCCAACAATAAGGTGTTTGGGTCATCCTTCATACCCTAAAGCCTTCATTAGACAAGAACATGCAGAGAGGTCCTAACACAGCCCTCGACCTGAAGCTAGCCATGAATCCATATCATTTTATTCGATGCTCACCACTGACTAATGAACCCTATGACTTGCTAAATCATAAACCCTCTCGCAACCAGAATTAGCTCCTTAAGTGACTTAGGATGATACCATGATGATTGGCCTTCCCAGTTAATCATTTATCAAACAATATCTTATATGAACCACCTTGTTAGCTGGTCAAATCCCCGCTGACCCAACGATAGCTTTCACTATACTCGTAACCAGACCTATCTTTTATTCTTCCCGACCTCAAGGAACCCTAGCGCTCCCTCCAGATATACCGATCCAAATCCTTGATATGGGTACAAATTCTAAAATAGCTTGCATATGGAAATATACCTAGCGTTCCCACGTGACATCCCTCACTTGGATTCATTTACATTCTGATAATCTCGTAATCATTGGGTTACCGAGCCATCCCATGGTCTCCTTATATAACTAATATCATATTGATATTGTTGAACTAAGATCCCATGACCAAACAATATCAGGTGCCCACACCCCAATCTAGATGAAACACTTTACTATTCTTGATGAAAGATTTTTGTATCCAAAAGTACCTTCCCTAGATACAGTTCCACATCCTTGTGCAATCCTAACTAAAGAAAAAGAACCAGTAGACCCACAATTAGAGCAGCAGATAATCACTTCAATGCTCCGCTTACTACCAAATCTAACCCAAGTCTGCTATAGAACATAATTCCATAATCCAACAATTCAGGGTAAATGTACCCAAAAGCCATGATATACCATAAACAAAACATGACGATTGGTTTTCACATCCACTAACCTCCAACTTATACGGCTCCACACCTTCGAAGCATCCCAACTATAGAAAATTAAGGAGAACAACTAATGATCGAGAATGCACTGACAACAACCCAATAATCCAATGTTTTCCACTAAACTAAACTCATGTAGAGCTACATATACCCAACCCTGAATTTGATTGTTAGACCAACCACTTCTTATAATAGACTATATGTAGCAATTTATACATCAGGTTGACAGATTCTTTAACAACCGATGCTCAACCTGAGAGACCTAACCACCTCTTAAATAGTTCATCGGCCTTCCCGAAAGGAAAAACTAGCTACAATGTGCTCCTTGATCAACAAAGTCCTATCTCGAAGACAACTCATGAATTTCGGAGCACATATATCTAATGGCAACATCCTATGGACCCTCGTCTCTACCCAGAGTCTTGGATACCTAAACCGCCGATCAGTGAAACCATTCGTCTGGAACAGTGAACTCGAATAGATCATTGATCTTCCAAGTAGCATACCTAGTTCTCCCCCACTTAGGTTCAAACTATCACCAATTGACATTGCTGATAACTACACTTGAAACCTACTCAGCCAAATACGTACTCTTCCTAACTCGTGGAATGTATAACAAACACAAGATGATCTTCCAAATAAAGACCCAGCAGCTCAAATACACTCTAAATCTCAGATGGAGACCTCGGAAACTTCCCAATCATAACCACCTCTGTCACCAAGAATCCCATGCAAATGCACAAGAATTAACTATGATATATTTTTCATAGTACCGATTCTCCATCTAAGAACAATTAGACTACCACGCACTTCGCCTCTGCATCCCTGAACTTCACTCCATCATGACAATCAATCATAAAAACATCAGGCATCATCCTCATAGTCGAGATACAACATAGACAACGAAATTTGTTGTTGCCGATACACTTTTCTTAATCACCTGATACAACCTGAAAGAACATGCTCTAACTGAACTCAAGGAATGCATACACATGGTTGTCATCTTGTAAAGTCTCCACAATAATGACTCTCTTTCCACATATGAAATTTTCTCGAGGCAATCAAACTGAAATAATCCTCTCGTGTATTTCCACCTTTGTCGCAGATACCATAACCATCCGGTTTCCCCCACTGGGTCGTCCTTTAATATTTATAATTATATGCTTACTCTCTCTCTCTCTCTCTCTTTCTCTCTCTCTCTCTCTCTCTCTCTCTCTCCCTCCCTCCCTCCCAACATAGAAAAGTGGAAGAACATAATCATTTTCAAAGAAAATGAAATCATAAGCCGTCGGCCGATCACTCCACCTCAAAACTGCAATTCTTAAGCCGCTCATCCCAACCGCTCCCTCCTTGAGTCCCACGACTCAGACTGACACTACCACAAGTAGGGCCCCCAAGACCTCGAAATCAACTACTCATATAGGTCTGCACCATTCAACCCCAACTAACATGGCCACTATGGCCCAAACAATCAACAGACCTGTCTTCTTCCCAAAAAACCATAACCGAAAAGCTGACTATACCTAAAATGCCATAATGGATTCATGGTGCCAAACCATGTTCCTACCTTCAACCATCTCCTTAGAATTTTTGGGACTTTTCTTAATTTGAGTATGGATCCTATGCTTCCAGTAGTACGAGATCAATACTACCTTCCACACCTATCCGTACTTTCGTTAGAATCATCCTGAATCCTTTAAGTTACTTCTTCATAATGATACCCTCTAAAATATGCTAAACAATGCACCACTCACACTAAAATGCTTCTCAGGTTATCCTACAATTACAACCACACCTTGACGTCAGCTACTGAAGAACCTCTACTAATTTCAGTTAACTACTTCACAAATATAATTACGTACAAAAAAACTTAGATAATACTTTGACTAAAAGACCCAACCCAACAATGATTAGACTCAAACAAGAGCTGCGCAATAAGGCCATCTCAACCACTCTATGATTACTTAACCCTCACTTCATGTAACTTAACATATCCATGAGATAGCTAACTTACATCAATATGAGTCCTACAAAGCAAAAAGTAAGCAACATTCGAGCATCTAGAAGTAAAAGCATTACATAAAGATGTAGTCCTACCTCCGAAGCTCCTGAAGATCTCTAGTCACTAACATACATCACTATCAGCTCACACAACAGGCATAAAACATCTTTCTTAATCAGACATCCTACCATGCAACGCAAAGCAGATCCTTAGCCCTAATCTAGCATGCAATTCTCATATACTCATATCAAACATTAATCATAAAAAAAGGTACGAGTATTGTGGGAAATTTTTACTTAGGTTCGGCTGATTGCACGCAACGTACCTCTTTTATTTTAAAAATATTTTTTTAGAAAATCATTTTCATTTATAAAATTTTACCAATTCCTCAGTTTGAGTTCAGTCTCGCTCGAGAGTATGCCTGAATCCTCAAACCAAGGCTCTGATACCAACTTGTAATGCCTGAAATTTCAACCCAAAATTTTCAATTAAAAATTGAAGTGTTTATTCAAATCACAACTACAAAATCCTAAATAGGACCATTTAATGCTCAAACATTTATCAGAGCATCGTAAAAAGTTCTCACGTGCCCAAGTCTTCCATTGATGTGACGAAATCGAGCCGTACCCCTCCTTTAATATAAGAAAACTTGAAAATGTATAAACCACAAATCGTAAGCACAAAGGTTTGTGAGTTCCCCAAAATACCACAGACAACACAAAAAAAATACGCAACTATGGGTTATTAACAACCGTGGACATTACATGAAGTCTCAGTAGGTAAACAGCAACCCTGTGAGTTATTAACAACGCTGGAGCCAACTCAAAGTATCAGCACACATAGTATCACATATCATAGTAACAACAATAAGACCCAGCTGGTCAGCTCGTACATACTACCACACATGCAAGCAAACACGAGTCACAAGGATAGCAAGAATCCTACATACATAATTTAGCGGGCTGGAATTGGTGCGTTCAACCGACAAGCATAGTGAAAAGACTCACCTGAATCGAAGACCTCTGGAACACTACAATACAATCGCTTTTATGCACTGCTTGCACCTGCGAATCCATTTACACCAGATCCAGATAAAATCTTAATTAATAGCACAAAATCATCAAGTTTGACCCATAGTCAAACTTGGCCAAAAGTCAATGGTCAACAAAAGTCAAACTTCAGGCTGAGTACACCAAGCGTACTCATCTCGTACGCATGGTGTCCTCACCATCCAAAATCAGGACACATACGAGTACGTGCAATGTACTCAAAGGTAGGCCTAACGTACTCGGTCAGATCGCACTTGTCCATTAAGTGCTTATTCCCGTATGTCACTTCATCATACACTCAGATCTAGTCCCACAACATCATTCTAAGTTATAAAGTTTCCACCTTTATAACTTTCCATGTCTAGAAAACGTCCAAAAGCCAATACCTTAACTTATTGATCCATTAAGACATCATGTAACTTGCATGGAAGGAATAGAAGGACGAAGATCACATTTTTATGAATCCTAATAGCTCCATAATGGATAAAGTTTCCAACTTTATAGAGAGAGAGAGAGAGAGAGAGAGAGAGAAAGTTCAATAAAGAACCATACTTAATCAATTAACCAATAAATTAATAAAAATACGTTGTAATATAAAGCGCTCCGCGGCCAAATAATGGTTGTGGATTTGTATAGACGTGCATACACCGGATTATATCAAAAAACTCATTTCATTTTTTTAGTTTTATTTTTTTAGGCTATGTTTTTTATCAGGAAAAAAAATTGATTATAATACTTTTCAAGGTTCTTCATACTCGTTAAATAGTGATCTATATCGACTTATAAAAAAAGCTAACTTTAAAAAAAAACATTTTGTATTTTTTAGTTTTTTGAAAAGTTACGTTTGTTTTTTATCAAAAAATTTTATTAAATTTATCGAAATTCATATTTTTTGTTACTCTTTAAATATACATTAATATTGATTAAAAAAAAGAAATAATCAAAAGTTTAGCTCAAATTCACGTTATGAATACTTAAAACTGAATTATATACAGTTCAGATTCACAGTGTGAATAATAGTTAGTTAGATTCACATTGTCAATTTTGAAAGCTGAATTATATACAGTTCAGATTCAAAGTGTAAATTAATTCACTTGAGAATTTTTCAAAACTAATTTTCTAAAAAACCCACTTCTTTTTGTTTTTTTAAGAACTATGTTTATTTTTATCGAAAAAGGAAAATAACTATATCAGAACTCATAGCTTTTTGTACACTTTCAATTGACATTCATATTGATGAAAAAAAAAGTATTTTTTTTTCAAATTTTTTTTTAGCTTAATTTCACATTATAAATGCTGAAAATTGAATTATATTTAGTTCAGATTCAAAGTGTGAATAATAGAATATTAGATTCACATTGTGAATTATGTATACTAAATTTATGCGGTTCAGATTCATGATGTGAATAAATTCACATGTGAATTTTAAAAGACTAATTAATAAGTAATCAATATGTTAAAATATTATAAAATTACAAGGAAATATACTTCTATTTATATATAAATTTCATTATCTTAATTTCTAAATTACTAAAAATTTAAAATAATAAGTCAGATTCACATTGTGAATACTAAAGACTGAATTATTATGGTTCAGATTCACAATGTAACAACGATTATTATCAAAGTTGGTTATTCACTTGCATGCTTCTCACCACAGGAAATCAATAATAAACAATGAACGATTAAATATTTTAATTTAAATAAAATAAATTCGCAAGTGAACAAATTATATTCAAAACGGATCACAGTATCATGTAATTTGAACAAGATGTATCTTCGAATATAAACAACCGGTATTCTAAAAATAAGCAAAAAATTTAACATAGGGTCCTCTATGTTTGTTCCGGAATGAAAACTACAACATATCATGAACGATTTTTCACATTTTGCATCATCCATCTTTAATCTTACAGTCAAACAATAAATGCTCTGTTTCTCAACCAACTCTTTTCATATAAATAGTGCAACAACCATTATTAACAAAGTTGGATCTTCACTTGGTTGCTTCCCACGACAAGAAATCAATAATAAACTATGAATGATTAAATAAAAATATGCAAGGTGCAATAGAAAAGGGAAAAAAGGTTGAAAACTCACATCATATGTTAGAAATCTCAGAATTTAGAATTCTTAAGAATAGAATAAGAAATAAACAAAATAACTAATGAAACAAATGATATCCTTGCGTTAGATTAATATACGTTAGGAAACAAAAATGAGTTTCATCTTGATTATTTTACCATCTACAAACATCAGTTTCTTTAAGAAGAAAGAAAGTTTGCATACAGAAAACATCTATTATAATGTGCCTATATAAATGGAATAATCACTCCAATGCATTGAATACAAAACGAAGAAATTAGAAAAAACCAACACATGAAATATATTCAAATACAAACTTTTCCATCAAAGAAAGTTAAAAGAAATAAATAAATTTTATTAATTAACATTGAAAATCCTTTCTGATTAGAAAATTTTCAAATATGTCCTCTGTTGGTGATTTGTTTTCACTAATATTATTCAAGTATAATGAGATTAATTTGTAAACCAAAAGAAATCTTTATAAACATTAAGCAATCATGGAAGGTCCATAGTGCACACTTGTTTGATTTTTTTCAAGATACAAAGTCGACTGTCATTTAGGGGTGAACCCCCTAAATGAATGGGGGTCCGGGGAAACACCCCTAGAAGTCGGGTCCGAGGGGCAGCAGCCCCTGGCAGGGTCCAAGGAGAAGAGCCCCTGGTTAGGGTCGAGCTGTAGAGTTTGTGATAGTGTTACAACCTCGGCTAAGGTTTATAGTCAATTGCACAATGGGAAGTCTAGAAATTTAGGTATTATACATAGCATGATGTGTGATCTCATCATGACTAGTGTGGTATATGTAGAGTTTGTAAGAACAAAGTTGAATATAACCAATCAATTAACCAAAGAATTAGCAAGAGATGCACAAGGAGGCTGTATGGATGAGTTTAAAGTCCACCTTAAATATTTCATATTGAGATACCCAATTCCCATATAATATAATATTATATACTGAATTCAATGTAGAAACCTTGATATTTGATGACTGGAACTCATTATTATCATCATTCTAAGTGATTTTTTTAGTACTGCAAGTAAAGGAGGTTAATAATTTATTTCTTAATAGTTCTTTCGAAAGTTGAATTTGCAGTTGCAAGAATAAAAGGACTACCTATATAAGCATGAAGTTTAGTTGCTTCAAGAAGTTGAAACTTGTCTTTGATATGCTTGTTGAAGGGTATGACACAAAGCTAGTGAAATATAGTGTTAAGTTAGAACTTATAAGAATGTCTACACAACCAATCATTTCTTCATCCTCCGCTCCTTCCATTCCAACCAAAAACCTACCACCTCCTCCGAGTAGACCCCTTGGTCAGAGGAAAGCGCCTGAAACTTCCATAAAAAACACCCCTCTTGTCACCAACCAAGGAAGTTTGGGGTCTTCAGGACTCCAGGATTTGACTGCTCCACTCACTAGTGCAGAACTCTTCGCTATGATGAGGAAAATGACGCAACAAATGACCCAACAACAAGAGGAGAATAGAACACTACTTAGAGAAGTACAGAGGATAGGAATTTCAAAGATCCCAGGAAATGATGCCCACAGTTCTACAACCAAGGATCCTGAACTTCGACAATGCAGGATCCTCAGGAAATCATAAGGAGAACACGACTCCTGCTACTTCTGTGTCACCCTGGGGGGACAACTATGAACAGTCGAGCATTTATGATCAATAATCTCAATGGCCTTCCAATAGTCCTAGAAACCTCGATCATAGTAACTTCTTAAAAAGCAATACTATCAATACTAAATTTACAAAATTTTGATGCATGAATAGGTCCGAATCTGGCTAGGGAACTTCAGCAGTTGGGACAGATGATCTTAAGCATACCCGGAGTAGTTCAACCCATACTAGAAGCATCTCCAACAAGTCACAAGATCTCGATATTTTCTCCTACAATAGTCGAAACCGAAGTTCCCAAATGCTTCTAGACTCGTAGCATGAAGCCTTACGATGGAACTACGAATCCTGAACTTGACGTGGCATAATACTGAGAGAGGATGGAGATCATTTCCATCTCAGTGCACTTGAGGGAAGCTTCCCTATGCAAAGGTTTTGGTTCTCACCTTACGAAATTAGCTCTTAAATGGCTGTTAAATGTTCCTTCCTATTCTATTACTTCATTTGCACACTTAGTAAATAATTTCAATAACCAGTTTTCATGCAGCAGAACCTTTAAGAAGATCACTAATGATCTTTATCGGGTGGTTCAAGATCCTAAGAAACGACTTAGGGATCTTGTTAACAGGTTTGGCAGGGAAGATCTAAGCATCCCCAACATTGACATGGTGACTGCTGCAGAGGCCTTCAAGACGAGTCTATGGAAGTATTTACCCTTCTATGAAGATCTTATGATGTCGCCATCCAGAAGATTGGACGAAGTTAGGTACCGAACGTTGAGGTCGATCTATTCTATGTCGAAGCATCCGAAGCATAACTGCACACTCACACGATCTTTGCCGACAGATAGGAGCATTCGGTGGAACCGGTGAACTACACTTGCTTCTGGATAGATGTGTGGGACAGAGGGCTCGTGGTACCTGCTGCCCACCCTTCCTCCTCTGCTTTGAGAACCGTGTGAATGGACAGGAAATTGGATCCATCCCTGGAGGCATAGGCATAGACGAAGAAAGCAGAAGCATAGGCGTAGATGAAAGCAGGAGCAAAGGGGATTGAATGAGGGATGAATCTTCTGAACTGCTTGAGAGCTGGAAGATTGGGGTCATTCTCGTCATGGTCGATCCACGTCCTACCGTAGTGCCCGGAGAACCAGGCTTGCTTAGCTTACAAAGCTAGCTTACTAACGCGAATCCTTTTTTATTGACTGCACGAGCTAGCCAGCAAGCCAGCAAAGCCCCCGACGCTTAATCGCTTCATTTAGATCTCAAGACGCAGCAACACCTATGATGCAAGGAATAATAGACTTACATCACGATATCTTTTTCTTCCTCATTCTTATTTTGGTTTTCATCTCACGGATCTTGGTTCGCGCTTTATGGCATTTCCAAAAAGAAAAAAACCCAATCCCACAAAGTTCATAAGGCTTGAAGAAGATAAAGAAGTCCAGAAGACAAGCAACCCTTCAAGTCAATATGAGAATCCCAATAGGAAGGCCGTATCCTCGACCCCAAGATCCTACAAATAGAAGCCAACTAGATCATCACAGACTTAATGCCCTCGAAGATGAAGAATAGGAAGAGGAACTTCCTAAGATCACTGACTATTGTTTTTCTATGGATGTTTCAGTTTTAATCCATGCTATGTAAGATCCCTAAGTTTAAGCAAGGTGGCCAAAGAAGGATCACAAGTCCGCCAGTTGGAAAGACAAGTCCAAATGGTGTGCTTACCACGATGATTTGGGTCACATGACAGAGGATTGTATAGCCTAAGGAAGGAGATCAGCTGGCTTCTTAGCAAAGGGCATCTCAAAGAGTTCCTCAGAAGAAAAAGAGAAAAGTGTAAGGATAACAACTAAGATGGTCACAAGATCCTGGATAAATGAGGATCTCTAACCCCAAATGCAAAAATAATTAATGTTATCTTAGGAGGATCTAACATTTGTGGTACTTCTTACTCTCAAGCTAAAAGAAATGCCAAGGTCTCTAAAACAGAAAAAAAGGACAGACCACAGAAGAATACCTTGGTTAGCAATGAAAAGGAAATCACATTTGACAAGACAGACAGGAAGGGATCCAGGATCGTCACCATGACGGACTCGTGATAACACTGTACATCGCCAACCACTTCGTCAGAAGGATCCTCGTTGATGTAGGATCCTCAGTGAACATCGTACTCTTGGACGCTCTAAAAAGGATGAACATCTAGGAATCAGAGACGATCAGAGATCCTTGGTCCTCATAGAATTTAGCGGAGAAACAAAACACACCATTGGGGAAATAAAGCTACCAATATACATAGAGGGGGTCAACTCCATACAATTTTTTTGTGTTATTGACACTTTTTATCTTCTTATAATGTGATATTAGGTAGACCATGGATCCACGAGATTAAAACGGTTCCATTAACATATCATCAGTGTGCAAGGATACCTACCCCATGGGGAACAGTGAAGATCATGAGAGATCAACAAGAATCAAAGGAATGTTATAAAACCTCTATGAAGCCTAAGACCAAACCCCAACATGCATAGAAATTAAGGCAGGGGGCACGACATGTTCTAGAAACGAAGGAGCAAGATGTGAAGGAAGTGCCCCTGAGTATCGAGGATCCTAAAGCCAACGTCCTTATAGGATCCTCAATACCTGAGCAAATCGAGCAAGACTTGTTAGATTTCCTTCAAACCAAAAGCAAGACATTCACATGGAAACACGAAGATATTACAGATATAGACAAGAGTATTATCACTCACAAACTTCATATTGGTCATTCTTTCATACAAATACACCAAAAGAGAAGGAAGTTTACACCCATAAGGAATCAAATCATCTAAGAAGAAGTGGAAAAGTTCCTCAAGATAGGGATGATCAAGGAAGTGAAGTTCCCAAGATGGCTAACTAATGTAGCTGTCGTACACAAGAAGAACGACAAATGGCGAGTATATGTAGACTACACGGATCATAACAAGGCTTGTCCTAAGGAACCTTTCCCTCTAATACACATTGGCTCTATGATATATGCAACTGCTAGCCATGAACTCTTGACCTTCATGGATGCTTCAGTAGGATTCCAATGAATCCATATGGAACCATCCGATCAAGAAGATACAACATTTATAACACCAACAGGTATATACTATTACACTGTAATGCCTTTTGGTCTTAAAAATGCAGGTGCAACATTTCAAAGATTGGTGAATCGGATGTTCAAAGACGAGCTGGGGGACACCATGGAGGTCTATATTGACGACATGGTGGTGAAGTCAATGAAAGTTGAAGATCATCTTAGGGATCTCAAAGAATCCTTCGACATTCTAGACGAATACAACATGAAGTTGAATCTACTCAAATGCCACTTTGGGATGAAGTTGGGCAAGTTCCTTGGGTATATGGTAACCACGAGAGGAATACAAGCAAGCCCGGAGCAGATTAAAGAAATCATCAAGCTGAAATATTCGTCTTCAACAAAACACATCCAAAGGCTAAACGGAAGAGGAGCAACACTCAACAGGTTTATTTCAAGATCCTCAAAAAGGTGTAAGCCCTTCTATGATATCTTAAAGAAAAATAAGAAGTTTGAATGGATCGGAGTACACGAAGAAGCTTTTCAGGAACTAAAAAGATACTGAAGTTCCACACCACTAGTGGTGAAGCCTATAAATGGAGAACCACTTCTCCTCTACCTCTCAGTATCCACAAATGCGATAAGTGTAGTCCTTGCCTAGGATCTTAATGAAGACCAACATCCCATATATTATGTAAGTAAGAGTCTTATGTATCCTAAGACCAGGTATTCTCATTTTGAAAAATTAATTTGTGCATTAGTAACTGCTTCTACTAAGTTAAGACATAACTTTGAGACATATACAATACATGTGAAAAAATAATTATCCTATTAAGAATGTGATGAGAAAACTAGAGATTTTAGGAAGGATGGAAAAATATTCAGTGAAGTTAAGCATGTTTGACATCAAATATGAGCCAAGATCCACCATAAAGTCACAAGCATTAACAGTCTTTATGTTTGACTTTAGTGATGCCTTATAAAAGGAAGTAGACACGGAAGCAAAACAACTCCTAGAAGATGAACACTTAGGAAAGTGGACACTATTCATGAACAGAGCTTCAAACCAAAAAGAAAACAGACTAGGGATCATACTAAAATCGCCACAAGGGGACATCCTAGCCCGAGAAGTTAGTTGCGAATTCAACACAACCAACAACGAGGCAGAATGTGAATCACTCATCATGGGACTACAATTTGCTAAGGATCTTTAAATAAAGGATCTTCAGGTATTTGTTGAAGGTTTATTATTAATCAGTAACTTCAATGGATCTTATGCAGTGAAAGGTGAAAGGTTAGCATTATACCTTGAGATCCTCAAAAAATTAGCCTCTGATTTTGAAAACATTAGCCTAACCCAAGTTCCCAGGGAAGAAAACACAGAAGCAGATGCATTAGCAAACTTAGGATCCTACCTAAGGATCCCACTAGAAATGAAGATCCCTATAACCCACTTAATAACTCCAGCTATAGAATCCCTTCCCGACAAACCCAACGATTTTGAACAACCAAAAAGTGTAGCGGCCATCGGAGATCCTAACACTCAGATCCCTCCTCAAAGGGATCCCGACGAATAGGATCCTCTAAGAAGTCCACGATCATGGATCCAACCTGTATTGGAGTATCTCCAAAATGGCACGATCCCAATAAAAGAAAAAAGCGAAAGAGCATTCAGAATATGAGTCTCAAGATTTGTGATAATCCAAGGTAAACTCTATAAAAAGTCTATGGCAGGTTGTAACACCTCATTTATTTATTAGATAAATGATAAATTAATGAATGAATAGTATCCCTAAAATAAATATTTATATATCAAAGTATGGTCTCGAAGGTCTAATTGTCATAATTTTAGAAGTTGGGGGTTAAAAGTGTGAATTCCGGACTTAGATGTAAATATTTATGTAGACAAGGGGCTCTGTGGTAATTATTTGGATTTAATTTGAAAGTAAAAGAGGTAGAAGGGTTGAATATGTCATAATTAAGATATTGGGGGCAAAAGGGGTAACATGGGGAGCGGAATTGTCAAGATTTTAAAAGATGGGGGGTGTTTGGTAATTTATGGGGCTTGATTTGAATGGGATTTTCGAGGTCGGGATTTAAAAGGTAAATATAGGATTTATTTTGAGATGATTTCAGGATGGAGGGGCTAGATTCGGCATTATGGAAGTAACTTTGGGGGATCGTGGTATATAACCCGTCACCCCTCCCGCTTCAACCCTAACCCTAGCGGCCTCTTATCAGCCGCCACCCTCACCTTCTCATCTAGCCATCGCCACCATTCCATTCGCCACTCCGCCATCGGGATGTCACCACCACTACCGGATGATGTGTCTAACCGTGGATAACCATTGAGAAAGGTCGAATGAAGCTATACCGGTTGGAGACCGGTGAAACTGATGTCATACTTGCCGCCATCCTCCCTTCGCCACCTTTCCTCTCATTCTCTCTTTCTATTGTTGTTGTTGCTGTTCATATGTTGGATCTGTTGTTTCTTCTTCTCCATTCTTTAGTGTGACGTTTCAGCCACGACTGCCTCTGCCACAGCTCCGAGCGGCTGCCTTGTGCTTCGGTTGTCGGCTGCCACCGCTAGTGGTGGCTGTTTTATGTGTACTTCTCGCATGTATGTGTGTGTAAAATGATGTAACTATATGTGTGTAGTGGAGTAATGTTGTATGGGCGATGCTAGGATGGAAAACCTATGGAAAAGGCCACCAGCACCACCGTGAGGTGGTGGCTGCCTCCCTCTACCACCACTGGCCACCACAAGGGTGGCTATGTGTGTGTGTGGTTTTTTTGGTGTGTGTTATTTTGGAAATATGCGTGAGGTGGTGGCTGCCGCCACCGGCCGCCGCGTCGGGTGGTGGTGTGCCTTATTTTGTTTGTGACTCGTTTCGATGTTTAGACAAGGGACTGAAACCCTAATAGCCTAATGAACCCTAATTGGCCCAATGAAACACTAATGGGCCCAATGAAGCCTTAAATGGCCTAAAAGCCCAAACATGTGACTAATGGGCCAAGTGAAACCCTAATGGGCCTAATGAACCTTAATTGATTAAATGATCTAGTTATTGGGCCTATTGGGCTAAGATGGGGTTGGAAACCCTAATTAGGGTTTAGAAAACCCTAATATTGGATTTATGGGCTTGGACTTATCGGGACCCACGTTTGGGCCATTGGAATGGAATTCTATATTAAGCCCAATCACACCATATGATTTATTTAAAAGAGTGATGGACTTAATGGATTAAGTCCTTAATGGGTTAAGTGACTAATCGTCATTTTATGAGAAAACCTAATTTCACTTGGGTTTATTGTTGGGCCTTGATGATTGGGTTATTAATAGGCCATCCAAGATCAAGCAAATGGATTAGAATAATTAATGGGCTTTGAGGTAAGGCCCATATGAGGAGTTAGGCCCTAATTGGAAAATTGGGCAATAGATGGGCCATAGTTTGCACCTTTATGATTATGTGATATTGGGCCATTAGAATGTTGAATATTGGACTGGATTAAATTGTTGGGCCTTATGGTAAGACCTTATAAAGGTTTGGGCCGAATTTCTAAAATTGGGCCATATGCTGGGCTTTGACTCATAGTTGACTTTTGGGCCTTTAGATTGGGCATTGTGCTTGAATAAAGCTAAGTTAACGGTAAAGTAGTATTTACCCCCAAGTATGTATTTATGGTTATGTGTTGGAACCCAATTATTAATTGGGTGATCTTTGTTATTGACAGTTCAGGAATCTGTCATCCAGCAGCTGGGGGTTATGTTTACGGGACTTCAGCATTGTGAGGTGAGTTACCTTCTAGTAGAAGTGGGTCTAAGGCACCAAGGCTGACCCAGTAGTAGTTGATTACAGTTGAGATGATTGTCTTTGTGATAATTGTCTGGCTTGATATTACGTGACGTGTTCTATGTGCCAGTATGTTATGTTCTATGTGATAGCGGTAGTAGGAGGGGAATAGCCCCCTGATCGGTTGTTAGGACCGAAGGGTAAGTCGGACACCCAACAGTATGTATGCTATGTGGTTGTATGGTATGTGGTAAGATGGGGGAACTCGCAGCGCATCACACTATGGTTTTTCGCACATGAGATCTTTGGGATTACACTCTGACATTATTTCATGGTAACACGTTTTGATTATTTCTACCTTGGTGTTGACATGTCATGATATTATGGATGTTTTCTTATACTGTTGGTTTTATAATAACTTATTTAAAAATGAAATTTTTGGCCTTGAATTTTGGGATGTTACACAGGTCCATACCTAAGATGCTTGGAAGATCTTGAAGCTGCAGAAGTTTTGAAGGACATACATGAAGGAGACTGTGGTAATCACATTGGGGGCAGACCCTTATGCTCCAAGGTATTGAGAATATGATACTATTGGCTAACCATGAAAAGAGATTCTTTTCTACAAGCTCAAAAGTGTGACGCTTGCCAAAGACATAGTAAGATCCTGCATCAACCAGTAGAATGTTTACATCCTATTATATCTCTGTTTGCCATTCATGAAATGGGGAATGGATATAGTGGGAAAATTACCGATAGCTCCAGGAGGAAATGTCCTCATGTTGGCGATGACTGATTACTTATTGAAGTGGATAGAAGTTGAAGCCTTCATTCAGGTAAGAGACAAAAAGGTAGTCTCGTTTATTAAACGTAATATCTTGAGCACGTTTAGGAACCCGGCTGAAATCATATACGACAGTGGATCCCAATTCGTAAGAAAAAGGACAAGAGACTTTTTGCATGAGTTGGGGAATCAAAATGATAATGTCCACTCCTGTTTATCCCTAAGATAATGGTCAAAGAGATTCTAGTAATAAGATCATAGTAAACAACTTGAAGAAAAGGCTCGATAAAAAGAAAGGAAGATGGGTAGAAGAGCTTCTTTTCGTCTTGTGGCCAGATAGGACCACTTCCAAAGTAGCCACAGGTCATACCCCCTACTCCTTGGTGTTTAGGACCGAAGCAATGATCCCTACCGAAGTAGTGATCCCGACAACAAGATATTATCTCCGAAACCAAGAAAGCAATGAAAAGATCCTAGCCCAGGATCTTGACAACATTGATAAACTATGAGATCCTGGCAAGATACACATTGCTGCTCATCAAAAAGGATCACCAAGGCTTACAACAAGAGCATAAAAGTCAAGAGATTCCAAATAGGAGACTTGGTATTAAGGAAAACATTCCAAAACACCAAGGATCCCAATGCAAGTAAATTAGCTCCTAAATGGGAAGGACCATATCTCATAGATGTTGAAGCAAGAAAAGGAGCGTATTGGCTATCAACACTTGAAGGAGACATTTTTCCAAGATCTTGGAATGCTATACATCTCAAAGAATACTATATGTAAAAAGGATCAATTGATCTTCAACAAAACAAAGGTGTACATGTTCTTTACCTTAAACTTTTCATCATTACTTATTTTCTCCTTGAATATGTTAATAACTTAAGCATCGGAGGGACCACCCCTAGCTAACGTTTTCTATGCAGAACAATGTACATCTAAGGATCTCCATAAGCAATGATCCTGAAACAAGAGCACCCTCAAGGATGAAGATCCCGAAACACAAGGATCTTTACACTCGAACATCTCAAGATCTTAACACTTGAACAATTCCATTATATTAACGAAATGAACTTTAAACTATCATACACACAAGCTAGAGATTGATAATATCTCATATGCTTAAGGGTACTTAATCCCCTCTAAGGTTTGAAGAGTTAATTACATCTTTCACACGAACTAAGGTTTATACTGTTGGGTTTTAGTGTACTACAACATCTTATGGTGCACATACAACCCTAAATACCTTGGATCTATGTTTTCGCTAATTATACATGCAAATGGTTTCCAAGGTAATAAACCTATAACTAGCATGAAATTGACAGAAACCATATAAGATACTAGTTGGGATAACATACCTTTTGATAGAGCTTGAAGTCTTGTTGTATTTGGCGTTAAAGAGCTTAGCCCCAATAGTGTGGAAGCCTCAAGTGGAATCACAACACATCATGGAAAAAGGAGAAACATGAGAGAGAATTCCTATGCACCCAAAAACACCACCAACTACAAGATTACACAAGTGGGCATTTTTTAGGTTAAGAGCATGTATTTATATGTTGGATTTCACGAGTCATGGGTATAAGCCAAATCCATATCCATGGGTTTATGATCCATGGTTCATGTGGCCCAACTCTCTATGTATCCATACATAAACTTAGTCTAACATGGATCATAAGCCCAATACATATAAATGTAACTAATTAACATAATTATTCCCCATATATTTAATTAGTATCTTTTGATCACCAAATTAATTCTTGATCAACACTAATCAACTCATATGATTTCATATTAATATATTATAACTTATAATATATTAATAAATCATATATAACCTCTTCTCTCAAAAGTCCATCCTAACAAATTGTCCTGATGATATGCAACCCAAATGGACCATGCTACTCTCGGGTAAAGTACATAACAACAATAGTTATGGGCTTAAACATCTAATCCAACAGTCTCCCACTTGGATAAGTCTAAAACTATTATTGTAAGTATTACTTCAAAACCCGATTAGCAATCATAGCTCTTTAGAAGCCGTTGTCGAACTCTAAACAAATCAATGACATGTCCATTAGATAAGGAATCATATATTCCTCCATTCTAGATATCATATGCACTGAGACATGGATTATAATCATTCTCTTTGTCCATGTGTTGTTTCCCGATTTCCGATTTATGATGACTGACTAATTGAACAAATCAAATTAGTTTGGTCCCGGCCGAGCACTTACGTTTTTTCATCACTAAATCATTGAGGGGCCCACGCATATCACTTTTATTCCGCCAAGGGTAAGAGGAATGGATAAACTTCGACTCATATGCTTGTACTAAATACTTGTTGAATCATACACAAAGGCACGTTTTATAACATCAAGTTACTGATGCGATTTCGTACAATCAATGTATAACCAACTCATAGTCAACAACTCATATCTCTAGGTATGAAGAATATAATATATTATTGTCTCATGATCATTCATGATAAAATCCATGAAGCGATTCCAATGAGTGTGGGTTTAATCCAATACCCGAATCTCATTCCAGGAGCACTCATGAATGTTGCAGCAACTTTTGCTATGTCTAAACACTTTAGACATCTACAAGCCAAAGTCACGACAGTCTGGATTCATACCTACTTCCAATGTATGATCGATTGTGGATGATTTGAATAACCTAGTTATCCGAAAAGTCAAAAATACAAAGTGAAACACAAGAATCATACTAATCCTATATGTCCCCTAAACTCTTTGAGAGTAAATAAAACAACTTTTATCTAAGCACCATATTTATTACTCATTATTCATTGTATAATGTTTCAAATTTATCAACTTTTTACGTGAATTAAAACACTAGTTGTCCCCTGCTCCAAGCATACACACTATGTTTTACCTATGGTCTTTTCTTTTGTGAAATTGATTAATTGAATAATAGTTCAATGATGGCTATTTCACAAATCCAAATCCCTATCGTAAATGTAAGAATACCAAAAATCTTGCCATTTACTGAAATCTATTGGATTCAGAACTTACATGTAATGATCCTCTTGAAATGACTATGCACAAAAGTCACAAAGACTTGGCAATAGACATTTCAAAGTATTCCAATGAAGAGCAATTCCATGGAAACGAAGTCTCACATTCAAAGTACATTCCTTTGAACATCCTTCTTACATTAAGTTCTCTAATCTTTCAAAGGACAACTTCCACTTATAGAAACATTTCCATATTCCCATTTTGACTATCACTTCTGAACAAGAGTTGCCTTTTTTCAAAGTATGTCAATATGGTCCTTTCCAAAGTTTACACTATACTTCCAATTGTCCATGAGTAACCAATCTTTGGTAAACCTCGTATTGTCCTCGACAATTGCTTAATCATTTTTAGTCATATCCAGTTCCAATCCTTTTTCCCTCTTAATGTCCTAGGCATTTGGAAAGTTTAGAATGGATGAATATTATAGCACATGTAATCGATCCTATACCCGAAGCATATGGGACACGATTCATGATGTCTTACATAAAGACACGATACTTTACCAGTATTTTTCTATAAAAATTGTGTTTGCTATGTACTAATAATTCAAACTATGAAGAGGGATGTCGTAATCATAATTGATTTGCAAATGCAACATATATAGAATTTCCTTATGTTGAACTATTCCAACATAACATTCATATATATCCTTGACTAAAGTTGATTAAAATCTCAATCTAAACTTTTAGAATTGGAATGAAGTATAATTTCCTCTCCCTTAATTATAGCAAAACAACTTTTCAAACCCGAATTGAAACTTTTGTTTTCAATAATTAACATTGCTAACTTGCAACACTTAACATAATAATCAAGATCCCACTAACATAATGATTATTAGCATAACACTTATGCTCCCACTAACTTTGACATGTATCCAGAAATCAGTTGGACTTCTTGAAATCAATACTTTATTGACTTTCTTACCAGAGTTCAGATTTCTGATACGAGATGCTTTGATAAGACTTTATCAAAATCATACACCTTTCCTTGAATAGCTCACATGTATGTCTAAACAATTGTGAAGAGGGATGTCATTATCATAATGTTTAGACCTTTTGCCATTCTCACATGTCCATGTTAGTGTGCTGGTTAACCACACACGCTCCACTAATAACTTTGAGAATCCAAATGTAACAATTGCTATCTACTTAAAACCTACTTAGTGAAAGCGTTTCCTCGCCATCATTTTCATGAATCGGAGAGAAACCTTATGACACTTGGATTTTTATGGTGTGTGTGATCCTATCCATGTAATTTGTCATAACCCTAATCACAAGACAAGGTTAATGACAAATCTAATTCGTGGGCTAGTGATTAACATACTCTTGATTAGTTGTTGAAACTATCTCAAGATCTTTTAAGACTCCCACCGACCTCTTGATATATAAGATACTCTTAGTCAAGAACCATTCCTTGAGAAAAAAAAATATTCAATAGTTAGTGCGGATTCTTGTCAAGATAAACACTTCACATAATTGGTCTTAGTTGGTCTTTGTTTTATCCAAAACATCACAACTTACCAATTTCAAATACACAAGAGTCAGAAAGCATTTTAATCTACATTTGACAAGTGTTATAAACCTTCCTTAAGATTATGTCACTCAAGTTACAATCTTGGAGTATAACTTTAAGACTTGACTTTGAGACGAACTAGGATTTATCTTCTTGATTTAACCATTTCACAAATTCAAGATTCCTCTTCTTAGCCATACAAATGCACTAAGATGTACTTATAGGATCAATTATGATATGGTTTCATAATCACTAAGATAATCATAAAACAAGATACTCAAGCACTCTCCCATCTTTTCAGATTAGAGAAACTTTTATCTTTTTGCCTAATTTGATTATTCTCATCCGTTATGCCATACATTGAAATCTTTCCAATGATTCAGAATTACACTTAAACTTGTAAGGATAACCATCTTTACTAAACCCTAGTAAATCATGATGAATAATCTTATCATTCCTTGTGGTGGACTTGACCAACGCACAACCAAGTGTACCTGGTCCTTTGTCCTTCACTTGACTCACACACACATGTGAGCAAGGACTTAGTTTTAATTTCCCAAAAAAGAAAATTCTCAATTATCATATAATACAAGTTGCACGATTGCAAGTTTCTATCCAACTGAAACTTGGGTGATGAGAATCTTTCCTTATTTGGTAAACTATGACACTACCACAAATGAAAGAATCAAATCCATTTTCCAATATTGCTATCAATGGAATCATATAAAAAAACAATTTTGCACAAATGCTATTGTAAGGATGCTTAAAATCAAAATTTTTCTTTTATTTTAAAACTTGCAGAAAAAAAAAACTTATCCTTACAATACAAATACATATGAAAAACATGTTGTTATCTATCATAACTCTTTAAGCAACTGCCCAAAATTCTGATCACCGAACCATGCGATTGAAATCCATCTTCGCGATCAGAATCAGCATACCCTTTTTCAGGTTTCCTTTGATTCTTCCAAAACATAAAAATTTAATTACTTTACATCATGTATTAAGAATCTCCAAAAGAGACTTCATAGAGTTAGATAATGGACTTTACCTGAAGTAGAGTCAAACTGTTTGACTTTACCATCCTTATGATCTTTCAGGTAAATTAGGCAGCTTCACAACCGATGTCCCTTCTCTTGGCAATAGAAACATATGGACTCTTTGGAAATGGTACACGAGACTATCTCAGACTTAGCCTTTCTCTTTACCATTGGGTCAAATGACTTGACCATGGCCAATCCCTTTCCATTGTGACGAGAAAGCTTGTCTGGACTTTCAATGTTACCATTACCAATGTCCACGGAAGCATGGGAAGTAGATCTTCTAATCAAATTTACTTTACCATTGCTCCAAATCATTGATGATTCAGTTGCATCGAGCAAATATGTAAGATCATTAAGGGCCATGTCATGGTGTGTCACATAGTAGTCCTTAAAGAACTCACTATATGACTTGGGAAGTGACTGAAGAACCCAGTCAACAGTCAACTTCGTTAACACTTTGACACCCAACTCTCTCGGCTTGCCAATATGTGACTTATTCTCCAAGATGTAAGCTCATATAAACTTTGCTTGCCAAACAGGGATTGAGTGACCTCGAACTTGTGGGTCAGGGAGAATTATTCGAGGAGGTGGAGGAAGTGAAGTATAATTTCCTGTCCCATTAATACACAACAAAGGAATTCATCTTTTCACCTTGATTGCCATGTGGGATATCATCTTCATTAGGAAAGCTTTATCTAAAAGGATAAGGAAGATCATAGTTGTCATAACAAGACATCTATGGAGAAATTCAAGTTTAGTTGATTTAAGTCCTTAATATAACACCCAATATGAAATATTAAGGCTAGGACCCAACACGTTATTTTATAACTTGGAAGAGGGATGTCGTAATCCAAGCTATAAAATATTTGAAGGTAGGTAAATGACGATTCACCAATTTCCACCATGAAAACCTTATAGGGTATAGGGTTTTAATTGGATTGAAACTCCTAGATCTTTTGAGATTCATTGAACTTTTCAATGGCATGTTTAAATCTCAATTGTTCCCTCTCAAGTTTGTGACTGGGATGGTGAGGATCACAAACAAGGTGTGAATAACCATGCAAATGGACTTGGTACCATTAAGTTTGAACACCCAAGCGATGTGCCGGTTAACCACACGCGCTCCACCGATCTATGATAAAAACTTAAGGCACCCTTTGCCACTCTTACTAGTCCTTGTTAGTGTGTCGGTTAACCACACACGCTCCACTAACGACTTGGTAAGGTACAAAGTGTAATTTCATTGGTTAGCACCTATTTCACATTTTCCTATAGTAACTAAGATTAGGAATTTAATCAAGTAAGTTTTCTATGAACAAGACCAAACTCATAAGTAAAGACAATTCATATCAACAATTTTCAAGAACTGAGCTAATCACAAAAAAATTAACATAACTCTTGAAACTTTGACAATTATCCTTTATTGGATGAAAATAAACATTACCATAATAGCAAAAATAAATTTTATGAACAAAAACACTTTGTGGTAATGATTCTAATCCAAAATAGGCCAAAAACACGAATATATGCTGTCAGGGGGTCCAACTCGTTGGGTGCACGAACAAAATCGACGAGTTGGATGAATTTGTTCATGCACTCGTCGAGTCACACATTGGACTCGTCGAGTCTGCGCTCCAGACAGCAAAAATTCCTTTTTTTAGCTAGTTGCATCAAGTATAATTGAAAACAACCCATGGCTCTGATACCACTGTTGGGTTTTAGTGTACTACAACATCCTATGGTGAACATACAACCCTAAATACCTTGGATCTATGTTTTCACTAATTATACATGCAAATGGTTTCCAAGGTATTAAACCTATAACTAGCATGCAACTGACATAAACCATATAAGATACTAGTTAGGATAACGTACCTTTTGATGGATCTTGAAGTCTTGATGTATTTGGCGTTAAAGAGCATAGCCCCAATTGTGTTGAAGCCTTAAGTGAAATCACAACACATCATGGACAAAGGAGAAACTTGAGAGACAATTCCTGTACACCCAAAAGCACCACCAACTACAAGAATACAAAAGTGGGCATTTTTTAGGTTAAGAGCATGTCTTTATATGTTGGATTTCAAGGGTCATGGGTATAAGCCAAATCCATATCTATGGTTTTATGATCCATGGTTCATGTGGCCTAACTATTTATGTAGCCATACATAAACTTGGTCCAACATGGATCATAAGCCCAATACATATAAATGTAACTAATTAACATAATTAGTCCTCATAGATTTAATTAGTCTCTTTTGATCACTAAATTAATTCCAAATTAATTCTTGATCAATACTAATCAACTCATATGATTTCATATTAATATATTATAACCTATAATATATTAATAAATCATGTATAACCTCTTCTCTCAAAAGACCATCCTAACAAATTGTCGTGATGATATGCAACCCAAATGGACCATGCTACTCTCGGGTCAAGTACATACCAATAATAGTTATGGACTTAGACATCTAATCCAACATATACCCCTCGCTTGAACGCACGATATCTAACTATGGGATACAAATAAGGGGATCATTTCATGATGCAGTGGCTTAGCAACCCTCTTATCTTTGAACATAAGTTAAAACCCTTAAGGTTAATAACATTTTCATGTTATCTGAAATTGGGTCTTACCCCAAAAAATTAAATAAAGTTTATAACATCTTCATGTTATCACACGTTGGGATTTTCCCCAAAAAATACACATGAATAAAAACCTTTTCATGTTATCATAAGTAGGGATATTTCCCATAAGATACGTCACAATTTGGGATCCTCCCCTGTATTTAACAATAACATGTTATTAGTTGAATTTATGGTATTAACCAAGAATGTTGTCAAAGTGTATAACCTAAACAGGTTATCCTAAGAAGGGAGTTCCACCATATGATCTAATGATTAGGGATCCTTGTCTATATAGATCCTCATCATTCAGGATCCTCATCCGTATAGATCTTCATCAATGAAGATCCTTATCATCAGAAGTCAACAAAGATCCTAAGTTCTTTTCTAAGTTGAGATTTATCATCAGCAAATTCTAAGATGGAAGAGATTATGAAGGCTTAAGGAAAAACTTGAAGACAATCAGTTCCATCTATCCTTATTCTCAAAAAACTCTAAGTAAAGTTTAAGGATCCAGAACTTTTTAGGATCCTAAGCGAAAACCATTTGGTTATCAGAATTCAAGTATAATAAAAATAATTCACTAAGAAAATTTTGTCTTAGGATTGTGTGCATGAATCAAGTTTTCCGGAATCTTGGTTATTTAAGGATCCTAATATCGTAACAGTCGTGTAGAAAAATCAAGAGAGACATATAAAAGGAAAACACAATTGTTGCATTCAAAATCGGTTGCGTACCAACCCAACCATAATATTAATTTTTTTATATTACTAATAGAAACAAAAACTACCTAATCTAATTTCTTGCAGACCTAGACCTTAGTTTGGTCAGCATCGGCCACACCCTTCTTCACCCCTCCTTCGGTCAGCCACAATACAGGATCATGATTGGCGGTAATAGGCTTGCGATTCAATTTGGTCAGTAACTCGTGACAACCGTCCATATCCCAGGAACCTGCATTCTCCAGATCCTCCTCAAGACGGATCTTGGCCTCCCAAATAGCTATTGCAACATTGACCTTTGCATCAGAGATCACTTACTCCATCTTGAGAAGGTGCTCCTCCTCTTTCTCCGCCTTCTCCTTGCTGAGCAGCTCCACTCTCCTAAAAAGATCTTCATTGGTCGCTTTCCACATTTTCTCATGTCCCTAACAGGCTTGTTTATCCGTCTCCACTCAAATACTTAGATCAATAGAAACATGATTAAAGGCCTAAAACAAAGACATTCTAGGTCAACAAAAGGTAGAATAAAAAATAGAATAAGAATAAAACCAAAACTTACAGCTTGGGAGAAAAAGACCAATTTATGGAGCGCTTCCTCAGCCCTAAGGCTCTAAAGATAAACCTGCAAACTCAATAGTTTTCCTTTTCCAGGATCCTGGGGTCTTTTTTGTCAAGTTAATAGTCAATATTTTGGGAGGAAGAGAAGATGAGCTCTTCTTCTTTTTCATCGTCGGCTGATCCTTAGACATGATTGTGTCAAGATCAGCGAGTGATTTGGATCCTATATAAATATATAACAAAAGACTATTATTAACCATCATTACGAGCGAAATGAATCAATGATCCTTACCTTTTGACATGATGACAGTGGCAGAAGAACTTTCTTGCAGAGTGGCTTGATCAAATCGAAAGGAGACTCGAGGGTTGGGGAGAACAAGATATCCCACTCCTTGAGGACAATACCATGTGAAATTGTTCCTGCTTCGGCGACGGATGTGGTGGATGTTTGTGAGAGCATGCTCATCCAAAAGATTATTATTGTCAACAGGATGGTATTCGTCTGGGAGCTCGATGTCAAGACCGCGAGCCAAAAGGGTGACAAATCGCCCAATGCAAATATCACCGGACGCTTTGGTTCTCATCAGTGCGCATTTATGGAAAAACAACGAAGCAAAGTCCGGGATTGGCGGGTTTGCACGCCGCGTCATACACCAATGGAAGAAGAGCTCATTTTTGGTGACCTGGCCGGCTTCTTTGCGGGCAAAAACCGTACACCCCAAGATGCAATGGGCAATGCAGAGGCACGGGTGAATGATGGAGGTTGCTTTATCCCGAACGGCACACGAAAAGATACCCACGGTGATTTCCATCCAAAAGGTCTCATGATTGAACTCAGTAGGTAAGACGTCAAAAACTGTGGATGTGCTTGAAGAAGGCAAGCCCAAGATGTCGTTTATTGTTGCAAAATCGATGTACCTTTGGTCCCCTAGAAGTTAGAATACAACTTTTCTCTTTTCGCTATCGTACCCGCAATCGGCAAGAAACTCTCTAGTGGGGAGCTCGTAAGTGTGCACCATGAGATTGAGAAGGTTTTCCCACCCAATGTTATGAAACAATTGGGTGACCCCTTCAAGAATCCATAATGATATAAGAATGGGTTTGCACATAAATTTGGTGGATGCAACTTTTCTAGGCAAGCTCTTTATGTAATTTTCGAATGCCCTATCATCCTGAAATTTTGGAATGTCGGGTGCATCATTTTGATGCTCTGGTGGGGGCCTTGACTTGGGCGGAAGTCGGGCACTTCCTAGATGTGGACATGGTCTAACTGCACGAAACATAACCACTACACGAATTACAATCTCAACAAATGATATTTCAATCCAAACCACCAACCGACTCCCTATGGACTTCTAAAGCAGCTCAACAATCAAAGCAAGAAATAATTCCTAAACTCATTTGATGCAATAGCATATGAATTGTTGTTCAGAGACATGCATATTGATCAATTAAAATAAAGGAAAGAAAGTACCCGTTTTTTTAATGAAAGTTCAAAATTTGCGCACAAAAATTCGGGATTTGAAGATTTTGCAACTCTCCACCCCAAACTTTAAGCTTTTTTGAATATCCCGTGAGAAGAACTTTATTGCGAAAACCCGAGGAATCCGACAATGGCTTGAAATTCTAGCAAAATTTTCCGGTGAGATTTGAGAGATATTTTTGGTGGGGTTTGTACCCTTGTCAAAGGGGAGCATAATGGCGGTGTCGGAATCGCGATACGTGGTCGGAGTTGGCCCGAAAACAGCCGAAAAGTGGCGGTTGAGTGGTGGTGGCGCCCGGAGTTACAGCAACATATCGGACCGGTTTTTTTGGGGTTTGTAGAGTTGGGAAATTGGTGAAGAATGGAAGTGGTCTAGCGGAATCCGACCAGCGGTTTGACAGGAAACTGAGTTTTAGTGGTGGAGAAGGAGGTGCTCTAATGGAGGTTAACGGGAGAAGAATGGAGAAGAAGAAGGGTAGAAGGGCCGGCTGGTGGTGTTTATTAGTTAAAAATCACGGTCAAACCTGGTTAAAAGCGAGTCAACGCTGGTCAACAACACATGTGGACGCGGACGCGAGTACACACGGTCCGCGTGAATAAACCCGAAATTCTTCTGTTTTTCCTTCATCGCACGCGGACAATTTCAAAGAGGTCACGTGGTCCATTCTAATAAACACGCGGACGGATTTGCGAGTACACGCAGTCCGCGTGAATAGGCTTGAAACTCTTCTATTTTCTGATGATAGACGCAAACACCTAAGGAGACCACACACAGACCATTTGTTTATTAACGCGGACGGGATCTGGAGTACACGCGGTCCACGTGAGTTATGTTTCCATTTTTCTCAATTTGCTCTCTTTGACCAATACGAACACTGGGTCTTCAAATCCAACATTCTTTTACCGCAAGAAGGAAGGAAGAAGAAGAGATGATAAATGAAAAAATGGTCTATCTACAACATTTTTCAGAACTAGAAAAGATGAAAACTTTAAGTTTTCCAAAAATGCCCCTCTTTAACGTCTTTGGCGAGACGTGTTTCCCTTTTGATTTCAGTACACCGAGGCATCCAATTGGATGACATCTAGGACATTTGCGTCAAAACCTTCATAGAAAGGTTTCAAACGATGCCCATTGACTTTAAAGATTTGCCCCATTTCTTCACTTTGGATTTCAACCGCTCCGTGCTCAAAGACTTTTTAACACAACAAACGGACCTATCCATCTTGACCTCAACTTTCCAGGAAATAATTTGAATCGCGAATGGAAAAGCAATATACTATGTCCCGGTTCGAAATTCTTGCGGTTAATGGACTTGTCATGGAAAAGATTTGTCCTCTCCTTGTAAATTCTTGAGTTTTCATAGGAGTCATTTCTCAACTCCTCTAACTCTTGAAGTTGAAGCTTCTTATGCCTTTCCACCTCATCAATGTTAAAGTTGCATTGTTTTACCGCCCAAATTGCACGGTGTTCCAATTCCACGGGAATTTGACATCGTTTTCCAAAAACCAACCTAGATGGAGACATTCCTATCAGGGTCTTGTACGTGGTCCGATAGGCCCACAAGGCATCATCAAGCCTTGAACTCTAGTCTTTTCTTGAGGGATTTACCATTTTCTCAAGAATACTCTTCACTTCACGATTCGAAACATCCGCTTGACCATTCGTTTAAGGGTTGTAGGATGTTGAAACACGGTGGGTCACGTTGTACTTCTTCAATAAAGCCCCCATCATTTTGTTGCAAAAGTGTGTCCCCCTATCACTAATCAAAGTCCTAGGCACACCAACCCTCACAAAGACATTATATTTTCGAAAGTCGATAATTGTTTTGGCATCATCCGATCTTGTGGATTTGGCTTCAACCCACTTAGAAACATAGTCAACCGCGAGCAAGATGTAAACGTTGCCAAATGAAACAGGGAATTGGCCCATGAAATCAATCACCCATACATCAAAAATTTCACAAACAAGGATTGGATTTTTTTTTGGCATTTGATTGTTTTGTGACATGTTCCCCGTCCTTTGGCACCGTTCACAACTTTTGCAAAACAAGTAACAGTCGCGTGACATGGTTGGTTAAAATAGTCCACACTCAAGGACCTTTCTCAAGGTCCAGCTAGGTTCAAAGTGTCCCCCACAAGCATATTCATGACAAAATTGCAAAAGGATTGGTGCTCTTGTTGGGGCACACATCGCCTAATGATTTGATTGGGACAATGTTTCCACAAATAAGGCTCATCCCACACATAATATTTCGCATCACTTTTCAACTTGTCTTTTTGAGCACGTGTGAATGTGTCGGGATACCCTTTTGTGACCAAAAAGTTAACGATATCGGCATACCAAGGAATATATTGAGTAAGGGAAAATAGATGCTCATCCGGAAACTCGTCCCGCAAAGGGAGATGAGTTTCATTTGAAGAGATCCGGCTTAGGTGATCGGCAACAAGATTCTCACACCCACTCTTGTCCCGGATTTCCAAATCAAATTCTTGTAACAATAAAATCCATCGGATGAGTCTAGGCTTTGCATCTTTCTTCGTCATCAAGTACTTAAGAGCTGCGTGATCCAAATACACAATGCCCTTAGTACCAAGCAGATATTGTCTAAATTTCTCCAAGGTGAACACTATGGCTAACAGCTCCTTCTCTATAGTAGAGTAGTTGCTTTGAGCATTGTCTAGTGTCCTGGATGCATAGTAGATCACATGGGAGGCTCTTCCATTCTTTAGACCCAAAACAGCGCTAATAGCATAATTGCTTGCATCACACATGATCTCGAAGGGGAGATCCCAATTTGGAGCTTGCATGATCGGGCGGATGTAAGCAACTCTTTGAGCTTGTCAAAAGCTCTTTGCACGCCTCATTGAACTCGAAATCAACATCCTTTTGCAAGAGTTAACACATTGGTCTTTTTATCTTTGAAAAATCCTTGATTAATCTCTGGTAGAAACCTGCATGGCCTAAAAAAAACAAACTTCCCGAACACAGGTCGGGTAAGGTAAACTTTGAATAACATCAATTTTGGCCTTATCTACCTCAATTCCTTTTTTAGACACAATGTGACCCAAAATGAGACGTTGACTCACCATGAAATGACATTTCTCAAAATTCAAAACCAAATTTGCTTCAATACATCTTTTTAAAATTTTGGTGAGATTGGTCAAACATTTTTGAAAATAGTTACCATATACCGTGAAATCGTCTATAAAAACTTCAATTATGTTCTCGACAGATTCTGAAAAGATACTAACCATGCAACGTTGGAAAGTGGTCGGGACGTCACATAATCCGAATGGCATTCTACGGTATGCGAAAGTGTCAAATGGACATGTAAAAGTTGTCTTTTCTTGGTCTTCCGGTGCCACCGGGATTTGGTGAAAACCAGAATACCCGTCGAGACAGCAATAGTGAGATGTTTTGGCCAAACTTTCTAACATTTTGTCTATGAAAGGCATTGGAAAATGATCTTTTCATGTGTCTGCATTGAGTTTGCAGTAGTCAATACATACTCTCCACCCGTTTTGCACACGGGTGGGTACCATCATACCTTTGTTGTTCTCGACCACCGTGATCCCCATCTTTTTGGGCACAACTTGAACCGGACTCACCCATTTTCTATCCGAGATTGGATAGATCATTCCCACATCAAGGAGCTTCAAAATCTCTTTCTTGACCACTTCAATCATTGGCAGATTCAACCTTCTTTGCACGTCTTTACTTGGCTTGCATTCATCCTCCATTAAGATCTTGTGCATACAAGTGGAGGGGCTCAAACCTTTGATATCCGCAATAGTCCAACCTATTTCTTCTTTATGTTCCCTGAACACCTTGAGGAGTTGTTCTTCTTCACACTTGGTTAGGTGAGGCGAAATGATGACCGGAAGAGTCTTGTTGTCTCCCACGTATGAATACTTCAAATGTTGAGGAAGGACCTTCAATTCTAATTCCGGCAGTTGAACAAGGGAGTGTGGCAATCTCGTGTGAGTTTGAGGTAATTCAATTTTCTTCACACTAAATTGGGTGGTCTTCGTGATCTCCAAATTGTTGACCAATCTTTGAACTTCGGGGTCTAGTGAGTAGAGCTTCAACTTCTTGGCTAATTTTCCACAATCAAACCCTTTGCTCAAAACCATCTCCAACATGTCACCATTAGACAACACGAACAACTCTTGGGTTAATGGTTCAACAGCATCGACAAAGCACAAGGATGAAACATCACTAGGATATCTCATAGCATCATAAATGTTAAAACTTATTGTTTCACCATCAAATTCCATTGTTAATCTTCCCACATACACATCAATCTTTGTTCTAGCCGTCTTCAGGAATGGTCTCCCAAGTAAGATTATACCCGATCTTGAGAATATTTGTTCCTCTAGATCAATCACATAGAGATCCGTCGGGAAGACCAATTGGTTTACTTGCACTAGGACATCTTCCAAAACACCTCTAGGAAAGACACTTGATTTACCCGCAAAAGAGATTATGACACCGGTTTCACTTAAAGGTCCAACATTCAATGATTCATACACCGAGTAGGGCATGACATTAATAGAAGCACCAAGGTCAAGCATGACACTACTAAAAGTGGCATCTCCTATCTTGCAAGGAACCGTAAACATTCTCGGATGTTTGCACTTGGGTGGAAGCTTCCTTTGTAAAACCGCGGATGCATTTTCGTTCAACGAGATTTTCTCATTTCCTTTCAGCTTTCTCTTGTTGGTACAAAGCTCTTTAAAAAAAATTCATATCTTAGAATTTGTTTGATCGCATCAAGTAGAGGGATATTTACTTCCACCTTTCGAAAGGTGTCCAAGATCTCTTTCTCCTCCATTTGCTTCTTCGAAGTTGCAAGCCGGGAGGGAAATGGCGGTTTCCATTGTTCATACTTTCCATTTCAACAAAAAAATGCTAGACATCCTTTCCATTTATTTTGAAATAGTTCCCCATTCTAGGTTTCCATTATTCATACTCGTCAGCAATTAGTATGGGTGCTTAACTGCAACAACTCAGACTATAGGAGACATTTATAGCATATATTTGTTGTAAGTTAGTCATTTTTTGGAAAATATTTTGAGCGAAGATAGTATATAAAGAATACTTCCATGCTTACTAGAAATGTAAGTCACCAAGGTTTCTTACAATGATAATCTAGTGAGAGTGGATAATAAGCAACCAATCTAGGCTTTGATACCAATTGATAAAACAAGAAATGCTCTAAGATAAATGACTATAGGTATTAATGTTATTACAAATGATATATATATATATATATATATATATATATATATATATATATATATATATATATATATATATATATATATATATATAGTCTGTTTTAGATAGCAATGACATTTATAGGTATTAAAGTTATTACAACTGATATATATATATATATATATATATATATATATATATATATATATATATATATATATATATATATATATATATATATATATATATATATATATATATATATATATATATATATATATATATATATATATATATATATAATCCTATGTTGTAGTTACTATAAAGTTGATGAAACCATTCCATTAAAGGAATTGTAATGTAATAATGAGTTTTACTCACTTGGTGGTATTCGTAAAATATGGATTTTAGAGTTTTTGGATGATTTGAAACCAAAGTTGTTTACCAAATATCCAAACATTGATGCTACAATACCTATGTATAAGAAGTATGTTGTTAAATACGGTTTTGGTTTGAGTAGGTTGACTACAAAAAAGAAAACTCATAGAATTCTTAAACATAGGTATATGTTGTGCATTAGAAAAGGAGCTCATGTTATTGTTCTATTAGACATCATCGATAATTAAAATAACAAACCTTAGATAAATTCCAATATCAAAAGAATGAGATGCAAAGCTTATGCTAAATTCACGTAAGTGCATGGATCCATGCAAAGTGAACTTTATACCTTTTAAGCAATGAAACACTATAGTTTGATTACCAAATGAAACTTGCATCTTTTAAAGATGAACAAGAACTTCTCTAAACAAACCTATATTCAAAAGATGTGAACTTTACACATTAGGGCAACAATAACAATGCAAAAGTTAAAGGGTCGTTACAATATTGGTGGAGATATTTGCATTAATTATAAGAATAATGCTCGAAAAGTTAATTGTTGTATTAGGAAGGATAATACACAACTTTTGGTGGACAAATATGGAAAACAGAACAAACATGTTCCAAACTTCACTTTTGGGTATAAATTTGAGAATGGAGGGTCGACTTCGTTGCTTTTGGTCAATAAGGCTTTAAATGTTAACTAAAGATATTTAGGGGATTTTGTGTGTTTTGATACAACGTTCCACACAAACAGGTAATTATTTATATTAAATTTGTTATAATATTAATTTTTTATATAAATTTTAGTTTTATGTTTTTTATTGGTCTCAAATGTTTATTTACCTTTACTAATATTCTTCTAAGTAGTAAAACTACTGCATTCGTTAAAGCATTTGGAAAACAACTTACACTGGTTGTTAGTGACGAAGATATTGCAATGACAATTGTAAATAGAAAAGATATTTCTAAAATGACATAGTCTATGCATGTTAGAAATATGATGTCTATAGTTCGTTTTTTTTAATAATCATATATATATATATATATATATATATATATATATATATATATATATATATATATATATATATATATATATATATATATATATATTATATTTTAATTAGTCATGTGTCATTAGGGCATCCACAACCCATTGAACTTTATAGAGTTCAATGGATTATCATATCATTCATTAAACATCTACACAACACCACCCACAACCTATTAAACACCTATTCAATCCTAATCACCACTTTATTCCTTCTATTGAACCATTCAATGATCATTCAACTCTTCCATTCAACTCTACTACATGTCATCACCCACACTCCATTCAAATCCTGTTCAATCCTAGTCATCATCCTATTCGACTCTTATACTACTTGCATTGTGGATGCTCTTAGTAGTCAAGATTCCCCACTGCTGCCCCCGCGGGAGTCCAGACCGTGTCTCAGTCCCAGTGTGGTTGATCGTTTGAAAAGATCAGCTAAGCATCATTGGCTTTGTCGGCTATAAATATCACATATTACTTTTTACTAAGTTATGAATTTAATCTTTTAAATGTCTATAATAATAAATTTAATTTTTGTGTCATATATAAATTTTAAATATTTTCTTATTAAATTGTGAATTTTGTTCATTTGTAGTTCCATGATTGCAATTGCAATTGTGTCATTATTATTATATTATATACATATATTAATTTCCATCGCAGTTAAGAACGGTAACCTTTTGTCATTTTAGAATTTTGCCACAAAAGTTGTAGAGATTGGCATGTTTCGTCGTTAATCTTCCTCCAGGCAATTAATTTCTTTCTATTTTTCGGAATATTTCTCTACTACATTCCCAAATTCTCTCAATCCCTCCTCCAATTTCTTAATCCCATGCTTCACTGTTTTGCCACCGGAGATAGAGACATAGAGGATGGATGAGGGAAAAGAGGCGTTGCTGTCTGGAGCATCTATCGAATAAGTTTTCTAATTTATACCTTATTGAACATGGTGATTTTATCATCAACGACTTCGTCGCTTCCTCCGGTTTCTCTTTCGATTCTGGTAATGTTTATCTCCGGTTTCTCTTTCTACATAATTCTTTTTCGACCCGTCGCCGCCGGTGTGGAATCTATCAGAAGAACCAATGCGCTATCGTA
Organism: Lactuca sativa; assembly: GCF_002870075.4. Taxonomy (NCBI): domain Eukaryota; kingdom Viridiplantae; phylum Streptophyta; class Magnoliopsida; order Asterales; family Asteraceae; genus Lactuca; species Lactuca sativa. Next base: position 108,404,526 of record NC_056625.2, on the reverse strand, counting down.
AGTATATTGATGGGTCTATTTGTGTTTTTTTATTCGACTGGTTTTGATTTCTCCCTGTTTCAATCGCTTTCAGGCCTTCGACAAGAGCAGGTGGCGTCTCTACCGGTTGAATTCTTGGAATCGTGAAGAGATGGCGTCGGAGTTATGAACATGTCTTAGTTCCCGTGGGTGAAAACTCTCAAGGAGGCTTCTGTCCGGGAGATGATTGATGTAAGAGTATCCTCTTTTAAATTTCACTTTTTTAACTTATGCCAACCTATTTATTCTTATTTAGAGTTTTTTTTGGGTTGTTTGTATCTCAGTCTGTAAATGACTTCATTTGAAGTTCACAAAGCTTAGAATCGGACTTTGTTGATGGGGCGATACAGGTATTGCACTTTTGATTAGATGTTGAAACAATGCCCCTAGGTGTTTGTTAAAAGTTTTTAGTGAAATTTTATAGGTTTTATGTTATATCATCTATTGGTTTCTAACTGAAACTGATCATCTATTGGTTTATGAGATTTAGTCAAACAAAGAAATCAAAGAATAAAATATTATTATATATAAAAATCGATTAATTGTTTATTTATTAGATTTGTGCTTTTGTCTGTGGTTAGTTTATAAATATGATTTTAGGGCTTTAAAATTTCATTTTTACACATACAAATCAGAAGATGGTGTAGTATCTTGGAAAAAGCAGGGAAATATGGAAGATTTACCTCTGTAACCTTCCTTTCAGAAGATGTAAAAAGTTAAAGAAGTTATTAAATAGAGTTTGAGCTAGATAAAAAAGGTGTGTGTGAAGGGTTGGTTTCATTAGAATAAGTTATTGTTAGCTTTTCGGTTTCAAGAATCTTTAGAACCACGACATATCATAGATTATCAGATTTTCTGAATTAAATCATGCCATTTTTAACCATTTCATGTTTTTTCTTTGGTTTTCTTTATTTCCTCCTATGATCTACCATAAACATATTTCTCTCAACTTTTAGGTGTTTATTATGTTGACAGATTTAAAACACTATTGAAGAAAGGAGTTGTGTTGTCAGGAAGGCAAGCAACAGGAAGGCACAATGTTATATCTGTGATTTTTTGTTACGATTTTGAGTTTTCGTTGTTTTGGAGCATGGTTGGTAATACATTTAAAGATTTAAACAAAAGCTCAGCAAAAAAGTTGGATTGAACTATGATTTTGTAGCAATGAATGGTAAAAACTCAAATTTTAAGCTTTCAAAATTGAAAATATATATGATTTTATGAATCCAATCAAGGATTTGAGTTTAAACCTTCTTCCTGTAGAGAATGAGATCCTATGAAGCTCATATTTGAAAATCTAAAGTGGAATGGAATGATAGGATCCTATGAAAAGAAGATATATTGTAGTAAACTAAACTGGAATGGAATGTAGAAGTTCCAATACTTTTTACGTGCTCTATGATTCTGTCTTACATCTTAATGGTGGGGGTTTCTTTTTTGATCTCTTCATACTTAAAACATAAAAACCAAAATACCCTTTTTTACTATCTCACTGGCATCTGATTTGTTTGTATTTCCACTATTATTTTCAAAAACTATCGGTAACATATTAACAATCATGAACAAAAAGTCATGAGTCATAACTGATATTGACGAAAATAACCTTGTATCAGTCAAGGGTATTTAGGTAATTAGAATAGTAGTTAGGCGTGGCGTGAGTTACTCAAATCAATTTGGTTCACTGTCAAAGTCTTCAGATGAGGTACTTTATCCATGATTTGGTTTAATGGGAAAACTAAACAAGAATAATAACGTAATTTATTTTTGTTATTAATATTTTAAAAACTACGTATATAGATCTGTGGTCATTAACATATTTATAAAAGTATAACTCGGTAATATATGAAACTGTCTATCATTATAGACGACACTAACAAGGAGAAAATCACAACTGTATCAAAGGAAATTCTTTCATCATATCATCATTTGGTGGTTCTATTTAGTGAAAAAAGTTCAATTTATGAATTTAATAATTATAAAAATATAATTAACTATTAAATAACTTTTAACAAAACTTAATATTTAGTGCACCAATCAGGTTTGCCGTTTGCCTCAACCAAAGCCAATTTCCATACGATTCTCCCAATATTTTTCTCTCTTAATTTCAAATTTATTTGATATACAATATTTGTGAATCAATTGGTTGTTGCACTTTTCCCTATTAATATTATTTTTGTTTCCCTTCGAGATGTTATTGAATAGACTAATAATTTATAATTTTCATTCTACTCCCACTTTTAAACATGAATCTAGGGCTACTTTTAGAATCCAAACTCATATTTGATTTGATATTGGGTAGCATTATTGAAAGTTGATTTACGCGGAACAGAGAGTTTTCTTGACTACATTTACAGGTTGTACTTTGTGATTGTTGTTGTGTATGTTGACATCATGCGCACCTAATTACTGCTGCAAAAAGCTATGAGGTGAGCATTGAGATGTGGAAGGTCTTTTGGATGTAAAAATGTGATTTGAACAAGTTTGAGAAGATCAAGTGAGAAACAAGGATGGTGAATGTAAATAGAATGGATGCACAAGTTAGAACTATAGTCATGTCTTGGAGTTTTAGACTAATAGAATCATAAGATGATTCTAATGTGCTGTAGAGAAAGGGAAGATTTGTATATTCACAATGAAATAGTTATAACCTGTGAATTGTTTTACTCACAATGATTAGATTTTTTTTCACTTTTGAGGAAACGCCGACCAAAAACCATTAAACCTGCAAAAAAAGTGACCCGTGGTTCGCCTCGGGCTCATTCACTAGTTATTATTATATGTTAATATTATATATTCTTACTTATTTAAAACTAGGGAAGAAACCTGCTTTGCGGGGTTAGATACACCAAAGAAAACAACATGATTGGATGAGTGTGTTGCATGATGTTATATGGTTAGCAGCATGCCTCCATAACAGAGTTTTGATGAAATTGTATATACTTAACTTCTCCCACAAGATCATTTTCAAAACCAACATCATTGTCTTATTTTGATAAGAAGTTCATGCAATTCACCAGAAACAGAAACAAAAAATTATAAAAAAAAAATTTGGGTTAAAACTACATGACGTTGACAGAAAGATGAATCAAAATATGCTTCAATGAGAGTTGTTTCGGTACCACCTACGCCTAAGCCTACCGACAATGGATATGCAAATAGTTTCACACCTTGCTTCCAATACCATAAACCTGATCACAGACAAAGCAAACAAAATTTGAATTTTCCAGAACATGATATTCTGATTTTATATTTGATTTTGATGAGAATCATTAAGCATAACATGTTATGTTAGATGTTAGATGTTAGTAGTTACCTCTTGGGACGGTTGACATGACAATGTTGTTACTTGAATCCATCACCCAATCTATAATATCCAAACTGCAAACCCATGGCATACACCCGCCTCTACAAACTCAACCTGTAAATTAATACAAAATATATGTTACTTTTCTTTCATTACCTTATTCAAAAGGAACCAATGATAACCTCTAATGTTTGCAATCAAATGTCAAGAATCGCATGTTACCACATGATATTATTCATTAGAACTCAGAAAGCTGAAACCAAAACCTAGAAACACCATTTCTGTAGAGATTAACACCAAACTTCAATAAGATAATGAAAAACACAGCCATATAAATGTAAAAAAAAAAATATACCAGAATGAGAAGAGCTTTGAGTTATATTTTCCAACTGTTGCTTCCAGAATCTGAACAGAAAGTTCACCAGTTAGCCGAGACCGGATATAGTCTGAACAAAGAGAACACACAGCAAACGTAAACAATCCAACGGGTTAAAACCTCAACCCTATCAAAAATGCAATGTACCAAATTGAACAAAAAAAACCCAACAATCATCTTGAAGGAAACCAAAATGTACCAAGTAGAAGCAGTATTCTTCTCATCTGAAGTAGATGTCGCCGCAATGTTGTGTTTTATCATAATACCTGCAAGTTGCAAAAAGAAGCTTCTACCCATAGATTTGATAGAAGAAAATAACTTTTGAAAATGCTAAGCAAACATGTTGCTAATAGATTTAATAAAACTTTCAAAAATTGAATTAAACTCAAAAAGATATTATAGTGGACCTTACCTCGTTTTTGTGTATTCATCTTGTCACCAATGCATTGCCCTTCAAGCTGTAGAAAAAAAAAACAACAAATTAAAAATAAAGATTCCACATGAGAAATTCTATAAAACAACTTACATAGAAAATCTTTTATACCTTCAGATTCTTCATACTCTAATGCTTTTAAGGGTAAATCACAACTTTGTTCACTTAATCTAGATTATGATAGAAAAGTTACCAGTAACCTGATCCACATGCAAAGTACAAAGCTATAATTAGTAAAAAAAAATAATAAAGTGATGTTTTTTTTTAACACAAATTACTCAAAGGGAAGACAAAATAGCAACCAAGTTGCAATTTGGTAAAAGCAACCAGATTTTTTCAAAATTGCATATCTTATTTCCTTAGTTCTACCAAAAATAAATTCTTCTCTTTGATTTAACAAAGTTTCCCCTTCATGTAGTCTTCTTTCTTTTGATTGTTAGACTCACTTATGCCTTTCACATAAAGATTGTCTTTCAAGAAAAATTGCTTTCTCTTTTGCTTCACACGGGTCGTATTTAAAGCACCCAATAATTCATAATTCATAGATTAAAAAAAATCAACAAAAATCGTTGATCAATGTAGTTAATTTTGTGCTAGATAAGACAAAAAGCGAAAAGTATAAATTCATAAAGATAGATTAATTGAAGTTTTAAAACTCAATTATCACTCTGCATTAATGGAATTCCTTCCAAAAGGAGAAGGATAAAACACCTAGTTCAATTTAATAAGTTTTAATTTTCTAATAATTCGTTAACTTTCAATACATTATCCTAATCCTTATTAACATGCACATTTCGTAATAAAATCATATAGTTTTCTTGTATAAAAATTAATTTATATGAAGATGATCATATAAAACATATATAAAACATAGATACACATATACACATAAAAATCTGTAATTATGTGTAAAATCGATGTATAATCCTGCATAAATACAAACAGAATCCATATGTACGACAAGTAAACATGCCTAATTATACATGGAAATCAAGAAATCAAGAAAACATTTGTTACCTTCTTCTACAAACTACGAAACGGAAATCCTCAATCAATGGACAACTTTTGAAAATTAAGTGGAACCACAAGTCAAATAATGTACCAATGAATGTATTGACTGATTCGGTTGACCCACTTCCAAAGAGAAAGATGAAAAGAAAACGCAAAACAGTTGAATCGAATAATATCAAAAAAAAGGGTATCGGAATCTGATAAAAAGTTAAGTGTGGAGTGAAACTCAAAAATCACCTTTGCATATTCCTAAAATTGAAAATAGAGAAGCAATTAGGGGTATAATGTAAGCTGAAAATTGATGTTAGAAGCAACTTGTTGATGGAAGTCGGCAGACGGTATTGATATGGCGAGATACGACTTCAGTAGTAATCGCATGGCAAGATTCGATTTAGAACCTTAGCTTAACCCCTAAACCCTTAATCTTCATTTTAGATGTTGGATTCTGCTCCATCACCGGCGTTGCTCCTCACCACCACAGCCTATTCACGCTGATTTTAAGTATTTATTTCGATTTCATAAACCCTCATCACTGTGGAATAGTTATCGATGACGATGGAAGCAGAACAATACGGAGGTGCTTTGGCTTGAATCGATATGATGTCTGATGTTGTCTTTGGGGAGAGAAGACTTAGAAGACAGAGAGAAGTCATGGAAGGAAGCAAGAAGGTACAAAGCAATGTAAGAGCGGTGGAGGAGTAACTGACCATAACCAATGAACAATACGTAAGCTAAGGTATTTAAAGGGGACGCGAGCTCTGTAAGCATTTCATTGGAGAAAAAAACAGTGGAGAAGGAGAAACGAACACGAACCTGTGAGTATGACCCTCCAACCATGACCACCATTCACCATATAGTGACCAGGGAATGAGGGAAGGAGAACCGGACATGTACCTGTGCATAATGGTTTTTGTGGAAGTTGGATGTTTGTGCTTGAAGGGATGCCGATGAGTTTAGAGAGATAGAGGTTTTTGGAGAGGGGAAGATCGACGGTCGGATGCGATAAGCAGTCGTCCGCCTTGCAAAACCCAAAAGATATCGAGTCGAACTTTCCACTTAGGGCAATAAGATACCACTTTCATCGGACAGAGCCCAGCCGATCAGGCGTGAGATGGAGAAGCTGATGGGTTTCTTCCACGACAGTCGGTTGAGAGCAGTGGAAAAGAAAATGGGATTTGTGGAGCCTTGGCAACAGAGAAAACAAAGATGAAGGAGATAAAGCGGTGTAAGATAAAAGGCGGAAGGATCTTGTGGCTATCATTGCGGGTGAGTAAGCCAAAAGAAACAAAGAAAGAGGCCACGTATCCTGACACTATCAGAGGGTTGTGCACGTGTAAGATAAGAGCTAGATAAAGGAGTAACAAAAAATCAAAACAGGAAAGAAAATAAAAAAAATAAAAAATAAAATCCCACCAATCACAGAAAAATATTGTTCAAGTTGTACTTCTAAATTAGTATATATATATATATATATATATATATATATATATATATATATATATATATATATATATAAATGTGAATGTTATCTATATATAGGTTCACAATAACAACTTCATATGTGTCACTAGTAGTCATATATGAATATCATATATTCATAATTTAATTACAATGTTTATACTACTACATGTCTAAAATTTAGGTCTATCCTAAAATTTCCAATGACATGGAGTTTAGAATAGTTTCAATAAGCTTATTATGAGCTTTAAGAATGATAACAGTAAATTGGATGTGAGGTGGAGATGTCTTGTTGATGATTGTTGGTGGTTGTCGAGGCCAACAAAATTAATAACCCTAAATATTACACACTAAAAAAGTGTATAATGGTAAAGGGATCGTATCCACGGAGATTGGTTCAATTTTATAACTCTATGAAAAATCTCTTTGTAAAATACTTGTAAAAAAATTAAAAGTAAAACGGGGTGGGGATTGTTTGACAAAATTAAAACTAGCTAGAATGTAAATATGACAAGTAAACAAGTAAAAGATTTGATTAAATTCATGAAGTGAAATTGGTTGATTTTGGGATACTCCACATGGATGACATGGTTGACTTATCGTTAGACAAAATGGAATAACACTTGTGAATTGGTTTAACTTGGCAATAGCAATTCATAAGCACAAATTACCTCAACTCTTCTTAGGTATTAAAATGTTTAGAGAAGCTCTAACACATTCCCTTAATTAAAGTCACAAAATCAATGAAGCATATAATCTTGTGAAAATCAATTAGCTTTAAGTTCTATGAGTTACCAAGTCCAAAAGATAATCAAATGCTTACATTATAATTATGGAGGAAACATTTTCATGGTCTAAATGAAATAAAAAAAACATATAAACCATTTGTTGCTTACTAATTTGAGGGTCCATTACTTAACCAAGATATTACTCAATAAAAATAAGCATTCATTCATCCAAGCTCATGATCAAAGATAATAAACACAACAAGATGTTTAACTAGAAAACATTTCCATAAACTTCAAACACAAGATAATAATAAGTCTTCAAAGCAACTAATCATCCATGGGTTAAACCCTAATAAACCAACTGAAAGTTTAGCCAAGCATGGCCAAAGTAAAAGAAATGCAATATAGTTTAGTGGTACCAAACATCGTCTTAGTTGCAAGACTATAATAAATTACACTAATCTTCCAAAAATCTTCAAATCTTCCAAAGCCTTCTTGAGAGAGAATTGTGTGTGTTCTTCAAGTGATAATCTCCAATAATACCTCCACTCTCCAGCAAAAAGGAGTTGGTTTCCGGATTCAAAAAGGTGCTAAAATCCACCCACCAGCCTTCCACAAATAGAGTCAACAAGTCAAAACTCGGGATCAACTCAGCACAATTCACGCGGACCGCATATGGGTCCATGCGGATCGCTTGGGTCTCGCTAATTGTGGGACTTGGGCCATTTAAAATACAATCTAGCCCAATCTTCTCATTCACACTTCAGCCCACATACATAACTCTTCAGAGCCCATTTGTGTCATTCCAAAGCCTTTAATGATTGATCCAATGCTCCTTCAATCTTCCGTAGCTCGATTCTACGTCGCCTCATCATCATTCTCGCTCAAAAATTAAGTCCAAATTGATTTCTTGTTTATGCAAGCACCAAGCTTAATCGCACCACTTCAAATGCACAAGCAAACCGCAAGCCTCCATAAGTCTCGTACTCCTTCCACGCCTCCAATGACAAACAATCTTCGATAATTCCTGCAAATAAGCTTAAAAGACTGGAAAGCACCTGGTAAAGGAGAAAAATAACAAAAAGAGAAAATATGCATGATGATTAACTAAAATGAGATGGTTTTAACTAAAAGTAAACTACGGAAAGAAGTAATAAAATGAAGCTATCAATTGCATGTTTTAAGTAGATATTAAATAGGCCATTTTGGGAACATAATAATTTAATATTCAATGTGTGGAATTGATGTGAGAATGCTTAACGATGATACTACTTTGATATAATGTTGAAAAAAATATGGAAGGAAATAAAATTGAAGGAACTAGACAAACCTGCTAGCAAAATGAGTAAAAAACAGAAGATAAAAACCAAAAAGAATGAATTGCCTAATGTTATGAAGAAAAATCGTGTTGGGAAAATTGACTATATTTTTTTATCATATCTTAAGTTCTAGAGCACCGATTAACAAGAATCAAGATGTTTTGGAAACTAGAAAATTTTCGTAAGACTTTAGTGTTTTGTGTGTTATCTAATTTCGCAATTTTAATAACTAAAATTTGCTTAAACATCAATCAACATCTAAGACGCCTACTACGACACCTTATATGACACTCCAACATCCAATAAACCCTCTAAAATGTCAAAATAGTATGTCAGACGCCTCAAGATTTTATTCGAGTGTCTAAGATATCCGCTATGATGCCGACACAAATTTTAAATTCAAGTTTTAAAATCTATGTAAAGTGGATTCAACCCTAATCCAAATTGGACTTCAAACCTGCAAATTTCTCAATTTTGGAGGCTTCCAAACACTTTCAACCTCCCCCCAAACATATTCATGGTCATCAATTTCCAAATCGAAGACGATAAATCATCAAGCGACCTCTGAGGACCATTCAACCGGTACAGCTTCATCATTTCCTTCAAGCTCCAGATTGGGTTATCGTTTCATATTTGGTTGATCACTAGGATTCTTTAGTTATATGATTTTAAGTGTGTTTACGGATTTTAGTATGAATTTCATTATTCTAATTCAAGTTTTTTTTTTATAAACTCTATGGAAGGCTAAATCATTAAGGTTACGTCCGGGAATGTTTAGGATGATTTGATGAATGTGTTTTGATTATTACTTCTATTCCAATCAACTTTTGTTATTTTTGTTCTTAAATTTATGTTTTTTATTAATGATAATTGAATTTGGGTTTCATTTATCTTTTGATTTTACAATTAACATAGTATATAGTCAATAAACTAATCATGTCGAGTTCATATAGTTTAGGTACTAAGGCGTTCGGTTGAATCAACATATATTATTTCAAATTTGTGCTTTTAAACACTAAACATTATAATTAGTAATTATAAGACAAAATATTTCTAAACCACTCATTTTTGTAATCCAAGTAGACGTAGGGAGTAAGTGAAAGATTTAGTATACTCATGAATCATATTAAAGTGATATTACTAATTAGCATATGATACTAATGGGTCACAATAACAACAACTTTCTATAATTGATTAGTATGCTGAAGAATCATATTAAAGTAGTATTACTAATTAGCATTTGATACTAATGGGTAACACTAACAACAACTTTATATAATTGATTATTTATTAAAAATTAGTTTAAATGAATATTTAATAAATACTTATATTTAATTAGAAATTATTTATTTGATGGAAATAATATTTTTCATTAGCAGGTAACATAATCTATCATATTGTATGATTTATTAAGTCATGTACATTATTTTGGAGTAGAAAGACTCTTTTGACTTTTAGTTAAAGCTAAAGTTTATACATTATAAAGAGTTATAAAAATTTTATAAACTTCTCTTCTCTTTTTATACAAAAAAAAAAAAAAAAAAAAAAAAGATGAGCTAGTGTATAGGAAACAAGACATGATCTTTTGAATATAATATTGAAATATAAGCATGGCTTAGGAGGCATGGGAGACATGTAAGCCTTAAGGTATGGAGTGTTTAAAGTCTTAGGAACTCTCAGGTAATATTTTAGCTTTATGAAGGCTTTCATCCCTTTATTTTTTTTAGAGGTCAAAACCATAGCGTGCATGCCCTACCTCATTCTCTCTAATTTTTGCTAAACAATTGAAGTTACTTGCTTGTATTTTTCTCTCATTAATTCATACTTTTGTTATGCACCTAAAGCTTAAGAGCTTAAGAGTTTTACAAGACTAGCATCTTAAATCATGTTGGATTATTGTTGGTGTCTCAAAGTTTCATCCTTTCTCCGTCAACTTCCTAACCTCCCCTTAAGGATTCAAAGACTACAAAGGTTGTTATGTTCTTTTTCTTCTTTAGTTGTTGTTTTCTATCCAAACTTTACAAGAAGGGCCTTGGTGAATGTAAACTACCTTTTGTTTTTTCGAAAAATCAATTCTTCTGTTTTCCAATTTTCTAGTTTATGAAACTATTTTTAAAATTAAAAACAATAATTGGTATCAAAGAGCCACCTTGCGAGTTTAGTTAAATTTTATGATTTTGGAAATCTTAGTATTTGGAGAATATGGATAATTTGTTTTTATATAAAAATAAGTTAATGTGTATATTCTTTAACAACTTCTTAAGTGTTATTTTATGTGAAAAAAATTTCATGCATTTTCTGTCACTTCAAATTTGTCTTAGAAAAATAAAGGTTTTTTTTTATGTCTATACGTATTTTAGAGCGCACAAACAAGCGTTTGACTATTTATGTTGTTGTTTGTGTGATTTAGCTGAAAAAGCGTTTGTAATATTCTTTTATTCATAAAGTATGTAATTAAAATGCCTAGTTTTTATTCTTGTTATTTTTATGTAATAGATTAGTTATAGATTAGATTTATTTTATAAAATATGTACAAAGATGAAGATGGAGGCCATTTCTTTAAGAACCATAGAGACCCACCGTTTTATGAACATTTTATAAAAGTTCATAACTTTATAAAATCTTTATAAAGTTGCAACAAAGTTGGTTGTCATTTTAAGTGGGAGCTTGAAGATCACATGAAGAAAAAGCTATAATTTTTGGCCCCTTTGTCTGTAGGAATGACTTAACACTTTTGTGTTGGCTTACAAAAGTATTATCTAGATCAAGGCTTGTTTATATTACATTCATGTTTGCCTTGTTTATTATTCAAGTAAATATTTTGTATGGTTGATAATTTAGCTTTTCACAAACTCAAACTACTTTTTGGACAAAATAAACATCACATGGAGTTTGGCTTTCAATTTTCAAAATAAGAACATAAGATGTAACAGGTTATAACTTTAAAATAAAAATAGGTTTTATTAAAATGTTAATAACAACAAATTTTGAAATTGTAAATTCTAAGTCTAAAATGGTGATTTTATAACTTATTCATATTCCAAAATATTGATAATAAAAGGAAGTTTTAATAAGTAATAAACAAGGTTCTAAATGGCTCAAACTCAAACTTAATATTGGATTTTATCGTTAAAATTGAACTGCTTTAAAATATAAAACCAAATTTTATATTCGAACACTAAATGTGATTTTTTGGAAAATTAATACCATGGTTAATTGGATGCATGCAATTATCATGATATCATATGTTTTTAAAACTAGAATTATAAACAATTAAAAAAACCATTTCAAACCTCAAATCTATGTAATCCATTTCGAAGAACACTCGTACATCTCTTATATGCACTAGTGGGATAAATGATACCTAACCGCTTAGTGTTATCTTTTGATGATTGGGGTGTATTCGCGATTTCCATAACCAAGTTATAGGCCGATTACACTAGTTTTTCAAATTGGATGATTGATTGGAAATTTTTTGTGGTAAAGGATACCTAAGCAAGAGAGTTCTAAGACATTGATCGGATCAAATATATCTAATTAAATTTGTTATTCTGATCCTATAGATCTTGTAATTACAAACTAAAATATAGTTGATAATCGATAACCACTAGGTTCGATTCAAATAGATGGGATAAAGGATACCTAACCATTTATTTGTTTTAATACTTGGATCCTTGACTTTTATACTTCATTTTTTGGAAACTAAATGGGTATTAATTATTAAAGAGTTTAAATATTGAAATACTAAATGAATTTTGTTAAATTTTGTATATAAGAACCAAATCCAATCTCACGCATCACTTTGAACTTAAGGATCTACGAGAGAATGGACTCGCTCCTTAAAAGAGAATCCCGAGAGAGATGAGAAATTGTACGCTATTAAAGGACCTATTCTTAAACCACCTTCTTTGTACAATTTACATGCACATGATGTATAGTGGATACATAAATTTGATTCCAATGATTTCTGTGAGACTATTATGGTTGCAGTTATTCCGTAATTTTGGAAAGAGTTGGAAGGCTTGGATGCATTTCATATGTATCATCATGTTACAAAGATATTCCACAAATACAATGACATATGGTATGAACTACTTCAAACATCTGAAGAAACCAAGGCTGAAAAGAGTTACCTTGTGTTCTAAGAGGCCTCAAGTTTATGGAAGGAACACCTTTAGGCCCAAGAAATCCAAGAAGGCCCTCATTGATGAATCTTGCTTCTTTTGTGGAGAAACTAGTCACTTGAAGAGGAACTGTTCCTCTTATCTAGAAAGAAAGTCTAGAAGAGACTAGTACTTAAAGTATCGACTAGATAGAAGTAATACTTTTCATATAACACTAAAGTACTTGGTACCTAAATGTGAATCTAATATTTGTAAATTTCTTACAGATATTTATAGACGAGCAACCAACTGAACACAATCAAGTTGGAACTGCACTCTTGGAGTTTAGTTTATTAATTATGCTAGGAACATAATGTGTTTGTATTGTGAAACAATATTTGTTTTGGAACAATGTATGTATTAATTCATCTTGTGTAAATATATGCCTTAGTTAATTTATGAATGATAGACTATTTACTTAAATCATTTTTCATAACAATTATCTTCATATTTGGAAATGATTAAAATTCTTTTTATGAGACTAGATCTCTTAATAAGAATCATAAAGTAAATATCAATATTTCGTAAATAACAAGTTCTATATGCAAAATACATTTGACTTAAACTTTGTTTTGATCAAAGTAATTTAAGAAATTGTTATCTTTATTATATAAATGAAATTCAGATATTCCCACTTCAAGAAAGGGGTCTTTAAAGGTAAATAATATAGCTTATTTGACATATGTGAACTCAATTTATATATAAATGATTCCAGATGATATTTTTACTATGTAGTAGAGAAAATAAGTTATTAAGGGGCTATACACTGTAATGTATGACTTCCTTTCTAAAGAATATCTAATATTTAGCACAAGATACCAAATCAAACACATTAGCAACTATAGTATTTATAATTATATTTTACATGGTAAGGCATAATTATGAAATCTTTTGTTGAGCTTTCAAACATAAGGTTGAGATATAAACCAGTAAGAACTATCTAAAGCCTTAATGATAATGAAGGGTGAATTAAATTTTACTTGGTATAATTTACTTTCTAATCAATATAAATGTCCTCCTTTTATTTCCTTGGGTACATCTATAACACTATCAATTGTACCTTGAGTACAAATACCAACTAATAAGTAGATAAAACATTTTCACTATAATATTTTGTATGGAAAGGCTCGATCCCTATCTTATTTAAATGTTTTGTGGATTTGAAGCTAATGTTGGACTAAAGCTTCTAAGCCCAAAATCTAATAAATACATATTTATATGATACTCTAAATGTAGCTTAGATTATTATATGCAAACCCACCAAGAATAACTTCTTTTATTTCTATGATAGTTTAGTTAGCAGAAATCAAACTTCTAATATTAAAGCGAGTGGGAGATACATGGAACTTGAAGCATCTCAAGACCCATAACTTGATGTAGAAACATTTGGCACTAGTTTTTACAAAGTATTGTTAAACTTAAATAATAGCTATTCACAAACACAAATTCTTCGCATTAGTGGTAGAAATCATTTTTTACTTAAGAAATGTGGAATCTCTCATTGATGAGTTTTTATTGATGGTTTATGGCAAATCCATCAAATACCATGATGCTATGTCAGATCTTGAATTTGATAAATAACATAGATTCATGAACATGAGATGTAATCCATGTATGATAATCAAGTATGATGTGATTAACTTTCCTCCCTATAGTCACGCTAAAATGAGTAAGTGATTCTTCTAGAAAGAATACATTAAATAGATAACTATACACATTTAGAGCAAGATTTGTTATAAAGGGATTTTTTCATACTCATGACATTGACTATGATCAACCCTTTTTCACAAGTAGCTATGATTAGATCAACAATGATATTATTTACTATTAGTTCAGATTGTTAATATGAGATATATCAAAAAGATTTTAAGAAAGTCTGTTTTCACACATATATATTAGCCTGGAAGTATTCTTAATCCATGTTATCCTAGCAAAATGTATAAAGCTTGAGATCCACTTGTCACATATTGACGATATTTTGAAAAGGATCAAGATAGAAGATTCCTTTATACGAATCTTGGCATTGTCACCTAGCTTATAGGTTTGAACTAGATGAAATGGTTTATATTCGATTTTCTTAGCAAACTAATCCATCATTTATGCCATATTATGCATAAGACCTGGTATATAATCATGTTGTGAGAATATCACAAGATACCATTTAGATACATGGTTAAGTCACCAGATAACTATAAGAACATTCAAAGAGTACTTTAGAAAAACTAAGAGTATATATATATATATATATATATATATATATATATATATATATATATATATATATATATATATATATATATATGAGATAATTAGTTTAGAATAAAATCTTTATGTAACACCTAGTCTCCTGAACGGATCAATTTTAGGCTTCAAGGAGTCAAAGGCATGGTTTTTGGTTAAAACCAGGTGTCACGATGTGAGATATATGTGCTCACGACGTGAGAAGTGATAAAATGGAAATGATGATTTAAACTGATCTGACGACGTTTGACTTATGTGCTCACAACGTGAGATGCGCTACAACCCAAGCACATGATCTTTTAGGGTTCCTTCGTATGTAAACCCTAAAAACTTCATTTTAGGTTTCCTTAATAGACTCCTTCATCCTCAAACACATAAAAACCCTAACCTAAGCCTCTCGTTGAGATTCTTGAGCTTTTAATGGTGTTTTTGTCGCTTGAAGAAGAAGGGATCACCATTGGAGCATAAATTCAGCTTGGAAGCTTCATTTGCATCTTCTAGCAACATCTCTAGACCATTATGAGTAACCAAGATTCAATCTTTATGATTCCTTATTTCTAGATCTAACTTTTTATGTATGTTTATCCATGGTTTGATGGGTTGGAGTGTTGGGACTTCATAAAGTTAGCAACTTTATGGGTCCTTAGAGTCCCTTTGTGATTATATGTGATGGATCTGAAGTTTGGAGGATGTTTGAGATCATGCTTGAGGTTTTGACCTCCTTTTTCTTCAAAAATGCCCTAATTTGAGCTCAATTCTTGCATTGGACATGCAATACCATAAATCATCGATTTTTATGGTCTTTAGGGTGTTAGGAAGCCTTCTAGAGAAGATGGTTTAGTTGATTAATGGATTAAGGAGTTTTTGCATCAAAATGAAATTCACACTGATCTCAAGACGTGAGACTATGCTGTCATGTTGTGAGGATTAAGAGTCTCAAATTATTTTGTCCTTAGTGGCTCACGACTTGAGCCATAGATGGTCACGTCGTGAGGGGCAGTTGGCAGTTGACTTTCATTGACTGTTGACCGTTGACTTTTTAACCAATTTCATTTTGAGTCAAAATTGTAGGATTTGAGTTGTTGATTGAGATTCTACCATGTTTGGGTGTTAGAAGGTTCGTTGGAGCAAGCAGTGTAGGAAAATGGAGTGATTCGTAGTGTTTCTGGGTTCTTTGATTCAGGTGAGTTTTCCTCGTTGTACCTATGGGTTGATGGCACTAATATGGGCCCACTAGTTTTGGATACGTATCCTTCTGTATAGGATGTTGTTATGATGTAGTTGGTTGTTATTTATATTTATATCCTTATATGTTACGATGCAACAGTAGTGGTATGCTGGTTAGAGTACCAGTCGGTTAGTTATTGAGATATTAGATATATTCATATCCTTATGTGTTAGGACATAGAATTCGTAGTATGCTGGTTAGAGTACCAGTAGGCTAGTTATCGAGCTATTAGATATATTCATGTCCTTATGTGTTAGGGTGCAATAGTAGTGGTATGCTAGTTAGAGTAGTAGTAGGTTGATTATTGTCTAGTGGAATGCCTCAAGGTCGTATGTAGCCATATAAGATAGCCTAAAAACTCTTGATGTGGGGTTTCTTGCATGTCCCTTGTTTGGTTTTGGCTCTAGAGTAGGATTATATGCTTGGGTGGTTGTCTCACATCTAATTACTTATAGCTACGCATTCCAAAGAGATTTTTCGGTAGCAAAGTAGTGTGCTATGAGGAGTATAGTATGTGGTAGTGAGTATTTTCACTATACTTGCCTGTGAGGTAGTATATACATGTTGATGAGTTGGGTCTCATTTTTTGATTGTTATTATATATGAACTTACTTGTTGATACTCCCGGACTATTGATAATACCTAGGATTTCTAATAATTTGTGAGGGATGCTGTTAATATACACGACGTACTATTAGCCCACAAGGACCGTTGATAATCCCCAGGGTTCTTGATAACCCATAGTTGTTTTAATTGTTGTATTCTATATGTTATTCAGGACTGTTGATAGTCCTAGGGCTGCTGATAACCATTAGCCTATTACTTTGTTGTTTTGTATGGGGTATTTTGGGAAAACACAGTAAGCATCGTGCTTAATCAGCTGTTATTGTTTTCAAATAGCATTAGTGATCGTGGAAAGGCGAATGCATTTATATACACATTCATTGGAATCAATGAAAATTTCGTGTTTACTTTAATACTTTTTAAACAATGTACTATGGGACTAATGGTTTTCGCGTCTTGTATTCTGAAAATGAGCAGTTTTTTGCTAATTACAAATGAAAATTATAATTGTGAAATTGGGACATTACACTTCATGTAAAGAGTTACATAAGAATCTGATTTCTAAACAAATATAGAAAATTATGAATTATAATTGGATTATGACTTCATTGTGAGCTGAAGAGTACATTTAGTTGGAATGAGGTCCAATCAAAACAAAATGACATAATCTACTACAAAATAAAAATACAGTAATTTAAAAGTTGAAATCAAATATGATTGGATGAATGAGTTCATTGAAAAACTATGTTGATTTCTGCCATTCAAGGAACACATATAAATCATTATGACTTTGAGAGTATACTTAATCAAGCTAAGAGACTCTATGTAACGAAAGAGCACCAACCATATACTCCAATATATCTTACTATACCTAGAGTAAAGTCAAATGTATAGGTTATATTATTCGTAGAATTCACAAAAATTCAGTTTAGTCGAATCCATTAATAAAGCCATTCTTCTAAGTTAAGTATGAACGGTCACACTTCATCTATAAGATTTTATTATTCTAGAAATAAGATTATGATTTGGATTTAGTATTTGGAAATTGGAACATTGTGACAAAAACTATTACATATAATATTTTTATATAATGGGATATGATCATAACATCAATACTTGTTGTGTTCTATATTAACATATTTAATCCATGAATAACTTTATTATTCTGAAATTTCATAGTCGGTAAAAATTATGGGAGCATTTATGTAGTACTATGAGTTGGAATGGTTGACTTTCACCAGATGAAAATAGGCAAGTGGTTGTAACCAAGTTTCATTGGTACTTGTTAGAGAACTCGTATTGAACTGACCCGCATCAAGATCTTCTCATGGATCGCTATCGTGAATGATACTTGATTAAAAGATACTATCTTTGTATCTTTTACACCTGAGATACACAGTAGGACTTAAATGTAGGGAGTACTGTGATTTGATATGGTCAAATGTTGGTCCTTAACCGGGTAGTTATAAAAGGCATTTTTAGGTATGGTGCGAGCTAAACAAGATGCTTATTTAGTCAAGATGGAATTTATTCCTCTTATGTGTTGAGAGTTAGACATCTAAGGCACCTTACCAAAAGTTGAACACTAGATGAGATTGATTGTGATCCGGATCTCATGTTTAACATGATGTTTGTGACAAAGAGATAACTGATAAACTTACCTCATACACCAATTGTAGCTTTGAGCTTTTTAGGAATTGGGTATTGATAGAATGGCACAAAATTCGTATGTTGTTAGGGGCAGTGAAATGTTGTCAAACATTCACCACTGTCTATATCAGTGTAATATGAGTCTTGTGCAAGTGGGGGAATTGAAAGATCTAGTATGCTTAAGAATCATATTAAAGTGATATTACTAACTAACATATGATACTAATGGGTCACACTAACAACGACTTGATATAATTGATTATTTATAAGAAATTGGTTTTAATGAATATTCAATAAACTCTTATAAATAACTGAAAATTATTTATTTCATGGAAATAATATTTTTCATTAGCAAATAACATAATAACTCATATATATATATATGATTTATTAAGTCATGTACATTATTTTGGACTAGAAAGACATTTTTGTCTTTTAGCTAAAAGTTAAAGTTTATATATTATATCGAGTTATAATAATTTTATAAACTTATCTTCTCTTTTTATATATAAAATGATGTGTTAGTTTCTAGGAAAGAAGACATAGTCTTTTGAATATAATAAGGAAAAGTAAGCATGGCTTAAGAGGCATGGGAGACATGTAGTCCTTAGGATATAGAGTTCTTAAAGTGTTAGGAACTCTTGGGGTACTATTTTAGCTTTATGAAGGCTTTCATCCTTTCCTTTTTTAGAGGCCAAAACCGTTGCTTGCTTGCCCTCCCTCATTCTCTCTTGTTTTTGCTAAACACTTGAAGTTACTTGCTTGCATTTTTCTCTCCTCAAGTCATACTTTTGTTATGAAGTTAAAACTTAAGAGCTTAAGAGTTTTGCAAGACTAACATCTTAAATCAAGTTGTATTGTTGTTATTGTTTCGAAGGTTAATCCGTTCTACGTCAACTTTCTAACCTCTCCTTGAGGAT
This sequence comes from Lactuca sativa, assembly GCF_002870075.4. Lineage (NCBI taxonomy): Eukaryota > Viridiplantae > Streptophyta > Magnoliopsida > Asterales > Asteraceae > Lactuca > Lactuca sativa. The sequence continues at coordinate 108,385,113 of NC_056625.2, read as the reverse complement.
TCAAAGACTACAAAGTTTGTTATGTTCTTTTTCTTCTTTGGTTGTTGTTTTCTTTCCAAACTTTGCAAGGAGATCCTTGGTTAGTGTAAACTAGCTTATCTTATTTTCAAAAAATCAAGTCTTTTGTTTGCCAATTTTCTACTTTATAAAACTATTTTAAAAATAAATCCCAACGGTAATTAGTCAGAATAACATATTATTTGGCCAAAGTTATTTATTGCATGTTGATTAGCCTTTGCTATGTTTTCATAATTAAATTGGAATTTAAGGGAAGATAAACACTTGAATTTTAATCATCCAACACTAAACAAGAAGTAATATTGTTTTTGTGTTTGGTAATAGTTTCCAATATAAAGTTTCTAGTTTTTGTATTTAAATCTTAGTTAAAATATTTTTTCATGACAATTGCAAGTAGTAATTTTTTTTTTTGTTGATTATTTTAACACACATTTTGACCACAAACTCCTTGTGGATCCAACCGTTACCCTAACTATCGAACGTGTGAGGTTTACTTTTAACTGAGATAATGACTAATTGCAAGTAGTAGTTTTTTCGTTGATTATTTTAACACAAAGTTTGACCACAAACTCGTCGGGGATTTGACCATTACCCTAACCATCTACTATATGTGAGGTTTATTTTTAACCGAGATAACGATATCGGTCAGATATATGATTATCTAAAATGTTTGGTATGATACAAAGTTGGATACCAACATATTTTAGGAACTTCCCGTTGCTTGCATTAACGAGGGCTACTTTTGATCTAAGAGAATGAACTATACATCTAACAAGTCTATGCATTAAGAAGGTACATTGGTGACATTCATGATAGCTATGGAGAGTCAAAGACACAACCAAAGTGTGATCGACCATTCCAACAACACTTGAACTAAACATATCCCTAAATATTATGAAGCATACTTGTATCAACTAGATATGAAATGTAAATTTCTAATTTAATTGTCATTGATAAATGTATAAAAGTTGAGTCATTTACCCTAATAGATATGGTTATTTTGTTATTATCCATTTAGAACTAACATAAACCATTTTGTATAGAATAAAACAAAACGTATTTTCCACTTATTATTTAGCAATAAAGTGGCATAAATTACCTACAAGTCTTTTCATTTATCACTAACTTCTTCCCAGTTTTACAGTGTACTTTTGACTTTTGAAGTCTTTTTTATTTAATTTTGATCTTAAATATTTTGCTTTTGATAGATAATACTTGATGCAAAATATATGAATGGATTGTATTTTAAATGTTTTCTCATTGTTATAAGTTTTATCAAGTAATATATAATACAAATACAAATATTTACGGTCAGAGTTAAATAAAAAAAACTTCAAAAATAAAAAATGGACTATAAATTTGGGACGGAGTAAGTATTTAACAACAAAATGACAAAAGTTTGTAAAATGAAAAATGAGAAGATAGAAAATAATTTTACCAATGGTGGTGGTATATATATTTAATGATAAAATAACAAAGATAAGTTATGCCTATTTATATTTTATACTAAATAGAAATCGGTCACGTCATTTGTAATAATACATTGACGGTTTATTTAAATAACTAAAAAACAGTTTAACGATATAAAATAAAATAGTCTTCATCTACATCTTCTAATAAACAAAACCCAATATTGCCACTTGTCCCTGTTCTAGAATGTTTATTGCCACGTGGCATGTTCTAATCTTATTCCCGTCTATTCCTTTTCTTCCTTCGTTTGCATATCATTAAATTTGATTTTTACCTCTATCTAGACTTATTCTTCGTGGTTTAAATTTGACTTCAAATCAAACATTAAAAATCTAAGCCAAAAATCAAGAACTATACAAGGAATCTAATATATTTTGCATCCATTCCCATTCATAGTTTTTGCTTAGATGACTGTAGCCAAGAAATAAGGGATGTAATCTCCAAAACTTTTTCAAGATCCCAAGATTTTAGAAACAAATTAATTGCATTGAATTACATATCTCAATCAAATTGCTTTTTGACTCCCCCTCTTAATCGATTGCTTTTGTGTGATGAGTCGGTCTCTTGATGAGAAATCGATCTAAAATTTCTTTTTCTAATGTGGATACCAGGAAGGGAATGTACTCACAACATTGGAACTGCTCGATTCTAACCTTTTCTTTCATGGCTTTGATCTAAACCTTTTTTCCACTTCAGTAATATTGTTATCCAGGTCTTTGAGTGATGAACCAGTACATAAATGTTCGAACATTTTCAGAATGCAAATCTATCTACGATAAAACTACCAATTTTTGAAATTCAAACTACCATTTTTTATTACGGGTCGATAAAACATGAAACCCACGTCTTAAACGAAATGTCTCAAAGTGATACATCGATGGTAGATATGTCTACCTTTTCAGAAAACCCTTCGGCGGCCTCACCGATGATGATATATACCTCACGATTGTCTGCCTGCTTTGTCCAGGTAAACATAAATAATAGTTCAATGGCTTTTTTAATTTCAGTTTATGTTATTTGCTTACGAAGTGTAGTTTTTTTATGAAATAATTGGCAGCCGTTAGATGTTTCAATAAGATTGTTGATTAGTGATGACTGTTAATTAGTATTCATCGCATCCATCTGCATCATTGTTCCTCAGTGGCCACTTCTTAGCAGGTAATAACTCATAGATTTAAACCGATGATAAATATGTGATATAAAATTAGGTCAAATGGATAAAGATATTATCAAATAGAAAGTGGTCTCGAGCAATATGGTATGGAATCCCTTCAATGCTTGTAATTAGTAACCAACTATTATTTTGGTACAAACTCCATTTGCCTTTGCTACAAGAACTACAACTAGAACTAGATCTGATGTTGTTGGTGTTCCGAGACAAGATGATTTTGAATGTTTTTCAAGATTTGAAGTGCTAACCCTCAACAAAACGGTATTATTTTGCAATCAAAAATAAATTTTATCTAATATAAGCATAAATCATGTGAAAATGAATGTAGAAAATTCAAGTAAAGGAGATCTGAGAGTTTTTAAAAGTAGCAAAAGTGATACTAATTTGAAGATTACTAGCAGAAAATTGGTATGTTTTTGTCTATTCTTCATAAAAATTGTGTGCAAATTGCTTAATACGTTTTGGTAAGACTTAATATAAAATGATTAAAAATTCCTAAACTTAACCTTCTTGGGTAAGACACATTATGGAGTCATATTTGGCTCTTAAGCCATTGTCAATGGATCAGTAAAGGAATATTAACATGATTGAACTTCTTTGGTAATAATTAGTAGACTAATTAAGCGTATAATTTTATAATAAGTTTTGCGAATAGAAAAATGTTGATATTATATCTACACCAACATTCACGTGAAACTATAGTTTTTGTATTATAAAAAAATACTAGGTTTCACACAAATAGTTAACATATGCTCTAGGACAAAATTATTGTGAACCAATTAGCTACCCGTATGATACTGATTTTAAATATGATTGTTGTTTACAAAGGAGCAATGCAAATATGAAACTTTGGAAACTACTAAAAGCTTTTAATTTATCTTTCATCGTTTTATAATAAATCGATGTAAGAATAATATAGATGAACTTTCATCTTGTATATTTGACATAGTTTGTCTTTTTGCAAATTGACATAAAGCAATGGAGATATTGATTTTAGTCTCAAAGGTAGTGTTTCCACAAATATTTATTCCAAGAACTGCCATGAGAGTGTTTTTATGACTTTGGTCATTTATGTACATGATTATTGATGCCGAAACGTTCAGTTTGTTTTGTTCTGACCATAAATAAAAGTTCGAAAGGCTGGGTTGTTTTTGCGAGAACAAGTTTTCTCACATAGTTCGTTGTATGTTGCTATGTTGCTTTATCCAGACTAAGTTCAAGTTAGATAAGTAAAGTTGTTTTATCCAAGGTAAAGAATAAAGAGGAGAGAAGAATTGAAATTATTGATTTTAGATAAGTATTATGTTTATTTCAAAATCTACATTAAAGTATTATGTTTATTTATACTTGTCAATTTAATTCATGATTACTTACAATAAATCCAATGCATTTTTTAAATTTATTAATTTTTTGTGTCTATATAATTTTTTATTTTAATCATACCGACCGTGGTTTTTAAGGGTTATAACATAATATCTAACATTTAAACTATTAATATGACAATTTAGGTCTACATGTTATAGTTCTATCTTAAAATTTTCAATGACACGTAGATAGAAGCGTTTCAATCAACTTATTTCGAATTATAAAAAGGATGACATTAAATTTGATGTTAGATGGAGATCATTTATTGATGATTGCAAGTTTCAAGAGAAAGTTAGACACCAACATATTTTAGGAGCATCCCATTGTCTTGATTCACGAGGGCCACTTATAAACTGAGAGCGTGAATTATGCATTCAGCAAGCCGTTCAAAAAAAAAAAAAGCATATTTGTATCATCTAAATTTGAAGTGTCAAAATGGAATTTAATTGTCATTATATAAAAGTCACTCCCCTATCATAAAAGTGATTCCCCTATCTTTTATTGTGATGTGGTCATTTTGTTATTATCCATTTATTTAAAACTAGAGTAATTAAAGCTAATACAAAAAATTCATTTTGTCTAGATTATCCCAAAACTTATTATTTATTTTTCATTTATTATTCAAGAAGAAAATACAAAATTAACCTATAACTTTTTTTTAGACTTGTTATGTAGCAATAAAATGACAAAAATTCGAAAAAAGAAAACAGAGAATATAGATAATAATAATAATAATAATAATAATAATAATAATAATAATAATAATAATAATAATAATAATAATAATAATAATAAAGTTATGTCCTTCAATAAAACACGATAAAATCAGAAAAACAAATATAGTAATTCTTAAAGTGAGACTGGACTCTGAGACACATAAAAGGCTGAAAACCCCACCTTTAATGGGCTTTTTATTTTCCTACAAACTAATGAACTCATTCTGCTATTTGTCCATTGCAACTCATTCTACTTATCGGTTTGATTTTAAAGAGTGAAGAATGCATGCTAATATAGTATAGATCAAATAAATTTGTGATGTGTAACATTTTTTTATTATATTAACAAGGATTACCACATACCAAAGGGCTTGTAGCCTATTGATATCAGATGTTGGTGGAAAAGTGTTCAGGATTCAAATCTCGTTCGAGATAAAAAGAATAATTTAGAAGTAATGTGCGGAGTGTGTGTTTGTCATTCCTAAAAAACAAAAAAAAAAAAACAAAAAAAAAAAACAAAAAAAAAAACAAAAACAAAAACAAAAAAAAAAAAAAAAAAAAAAAAAGAAAAAAACAAACAAAGATTACAACCATTTTTAGCCAAAAGATTAAGAAGAAAAGTTCATAAGGTTTTTCTCCGATGAAACTTTTAAAATTAAAGTTATAAATTGTCGAGGAAAACTTATTTTAATCATTATATAATATTTTCTAGTGTGACTACGTGAATTGTATCGGTTTTATATGTAACATGTATGTATGTTCAAGGGAATCGCCTGTTAGCAAAACAAGATTTTGAAACAAAAAAGAACTAGCGTTCATTAGAAAAGAATTTACTATTTTTCATAGCAAAACCGAACATAGAAAATCTATGTATTTGAGGTCTTATTCTTGTAAATAGAACAACATTAATATGATTCATTGATAAAACAAGAAGGTGCCGGTGTTCTTCACAGAAAGCAGCAAGGCTACAAAATAAAGGGAAAATAAATACTAAAAGCCTAAGGCAAAGGACCTAAATCCTAAAGGGCTAAAGACAAATTGGTCCATACATATGGGCTAACATCCCCCACAAACTCACAATGCCACAACAATAAGTTTTGAAATTTTCACACAAAAAACAAAATCGAGACCGTGACAGGGCCTTCGTAAAAATATCAGCAAACTGCAAGGTTGATAAACAAACATAAGCGATATAGTCCCGAGCTGTAAGTGATGACGAGTGAAGTGGAAATCAATCTCAAGTCACATATAAGTGGTTAGCATGCCTTGTGGCGGATACGATGGGTTCATACACATCGGTGTCTATGAGTTCCAACAAACCTTTACCCCTTTCACAAGTATTTTTTTTTTGAAAGACCCTTTCACAAGTACTTGTGAAGGGCGACTTGGTCATCTTTCCAAGCAAACAAGATTCACATGTGTCATCCGACTTTAAGTCAAATGACTCTAACACTCCATCCCGTTGGACTTGGGCTATGCGCTTCTTGTTGACATGTCCAAGACGACCATGCCACAAACATGCTTTGTCTAAACCATTGGACGAATCGATATGCAACACATTATTTCCTAAGTTACCTACAACCATCACAGTTTCATATATACCATTACAAGGAAATGCTTCAAAATAGAATTTACCATCATAAAAAACATTAATAGAACCAATTTCATTATTAAATGAAAATCTAAAACCTTGTTTATACAAACCATGAAAAGAAATAATGTTTCTCGTCATATCTGACGAGTAACAATAATTATTCAAATCTAATTTTAACCCACTCCTATGCAATAAAGAATAAACTTCAATCTTGGTGATAGGCGATGCTTTCCTATTCCCCATGACCAGGTTCATCTTTCCGTGCTCCACATCCCAACTTCTTTTTGATGGGTTTTAGCCATAAGAACTTTCCTATGTGCGCATGCAAAACCCTAATGCTCGGATCTAGGCTTTCTAATAAACATGCTTTGAATCCAAGTCTTCTAATGACTAATTAGGTTAAATAACAACATTGAAACAGATCTAGAATCATACCTTTGAGTTCCTTGTTGATCTTGAGGTCTTGGAGCTTCTAGAGTCACAAATGTCACTCCTCTAATGGCTTACAAACACCAATAGCAAGAAGAATGATTTAGGAGAGAGGAGAGGGGAGGAATTCGGCCAGGGTTCTCTTACTTTATGAGATGTATCGAATTCCCTATGCCATGGGGTCTATTTATACTTGTAGACTCCTTAAGGGTTACAACCTAAACCCTAATTGGATAATCTTCTCTTAAGGCTATCCAAATCCATTCCATAGATAAGCCTTTGGACAATTTTAGCTATCCTATATCTCATAGAATTCGTCCAAAGCATATCCTAATGGATTTACAGTCTAAAGTTTAACTATCAAACAATTGACAGTTTATATCCCTTTATTTAATTAATCTCTTTAAGTCACCAAATTAATTCTAATTAATTCTATGACTTATATTAATCAAATAACAAATATATTATTTATTATATTATTCTCATAATATATTAATAATATTTACTCTCTCTTAATAAATCATCCTATCAAGTTGCTATGGTGAAGGCAACCCAAAAGGACCATGCACAACTGGGTCAAACACTTGTCTAATATAGTTGCAGCCTTAGACACTATTCCAACAGTCTCCCACTTGGATAAGTCTAGTAACTATATTCACAAGTACAATTCGGTTTGCAATCGTAGCTCTCAAAGACGCTGTCAACTCTAATCTAATCAATCTTGTCCTTTAGATAAGGGAACGTACAGTCCTCTGTTAGATATCATGCTGACAATCCTATGGAATGGTTAGTCAAGCATTTAGGTTTCTCGATCTCTGATTTATTCGACATAGAACTTAATCGAACACATCAATTCAGTTCTGACCGGGCCCGGCACATAAGTCAAATCAAATCATCGAGCGGCCGAGATATCGCTTTTACCTTCTTAGAGAAAAGTTACAGATAAACTTCGACTTATATGCATTTACTTATTCATTAACCAACTATACACAACAATACGTTTTATAACACCAAGTTACTGATGCGTTTTCGTATTATCAATGTACAATCAATTAACAAATAATAAACCATATATCTAGGTTTTAAGACTATATGATATTATCATCTTGCGATCACCTTTTATATCGTATTCCATAAGGTGATTCCAGCAAGCGCGGGTTTATTCCAATGCTCAAAACTAGTTCATAAGCACTCATGAACATTGCAGCAATCCTTTGCTATGTATAACACCATTTAGACATTCTACACACCAATTCATGACAATCTTCATTCATATCTACTCCCAACATATGAACGATTGTGGACCATTTGAACAATTCGATTATTCTTAATAAACTAAATTATTCTGGAAGTCAAAACATGCAAAGTGAAACAATAGCTAAACAATTAACATAAGATAGTAACATTACTCATAAATAAAACTCCTTTATTTAATCATCAAATGTCAATTACATTTATCTATTACACGTTTCTAATACTATCTAATCTATGCTAATATCATCCTTCAGCCCAATACTCCTAGCATGCTGCAAGTGCTTAACCCTACTCAGTCCCTTCGTAAGCGGATCTGCTGGGTTATCTTCTGATGATATCCTCTTCACTACGAGTTGTCCTTCTTCTACACGATGTCTAATGAAGTGATACTTTCTGTCGATATGTCTTGATCTACCATGATCCCTCGGTTCCTTGGTCAAGGCAACCGCGCCTTCATTATCACAGAAAATCTCCATTGGCTCCTTTATGGCAGGTACAACTCCAAGATCACCGATGAAGTTCTTTAGCCATATTGCCTCCTTCGACGCTTCGCTCGCTGCAATGTACTCTGATTCGCACGTTGAATCAGCTACGGTTTCCTGCTTGGGACTCTTCCATGTCACTGCTCCTCCATTTAGGGTAAAGACCCAGCCCGACTGCGAACGGTAGTTGTCCCTGTCGGTCTGAAAGCTGGCGTCACTATACCCTCGCACCTTCAAGTCATCACTCCCTCCGAGGACTAAGAACCATTCCTACGTCCTCCGAAGGTACTTAAGGATGTTTTTCACCGCAATCCAATGTGCTTTGCCAGGATTCCCTTGATATCTGCTAACCATGCTCAAAGCGAAGGCTACATCAGGGCGAGTACAAGTCATAGCGTACATGATTGAGCCAACTGCGGAAGCGTATGGTACTCGGCTCATTTCTGCTATCTCAGCTTCGGTACTCGGACTTTGAGTCTTACTCAATTTGGCATTACTTTGTATTGGTAGTTCTCCCTTCTTTGAGTTTTCCATACTAAAACATTTTAGTACCTTCTCTAAGTAAGTATTCTGACTAAGTCCAATTAGTCTCTTACTTCTTTCTCTTACTATCCTTATTCCCAAAATGTAAGAAGCCTCTCTGAGGTCCTTCATAGCGAAGCACTTCCCGAGCCAGGACTTAACCTCCTGCAGAGTCGGGATGTCGTTTCCTATGAGTAATATGTCATCAACATATAGAACGAGGAAGCTTACTATACTCCCACTGGCTTTGACATATACACAAGATTCGTCTTCGCTTCGTACAAATCCAAACTCTTTGACTTTCTCATCGAAGCAAAGATTCCATCTGCGAGACGCTTGCTTAAGTCCATAAATGGACTTCTCAAGCTTACACACTCTATCCGGATGCTTCGGATCCACAAACCCCTCTGGCTGAGCCATGTAAACATCCTCAGCCAACTTTCCGTTAAGGAAAGCGGTCTTGACATCCATTTGCCAAATCTCATAATCATGAAATGCATCAATTGCTAGCATCACTCTAATAGATTTAATCTTCGCAACTGGTGAGAAGGTCTCATCATAGTCAACTCCGGGAGTTTGAGTAAAGCCCTTCACGACCAATCGCGCTTTATATGTGTGTACGTTCCCATCCACGTCGGTCTTCTTCTTGAAGATCCATTTATACCCAACGGTCTTACGTCCGGGCACGTAATCAACCAAATTCCAAACTTGGTTATCATACATGGATTGGATCTCGCTATCCATTGCCTCTTTCCACTTTACAGACTCCAGGCCTGCCATGGCTTCCTTATAGCTATTAGGTTCATCAAGATTTACTAGTGTACCATCACTAATATACGTGTCCCCTTCGGTAGTAATATGAAAGCCATAAAACTGGGGATGAACTCTAACTCTATCGGAACGTCTAAGAGGTAAGGATTCGTCAATCGGTTCAACCGGAGTTTCCTCCTCGGGTTGAATGCCAGCGGTAGAGGTTCCTTCATCTATCGACTCTTGAATCTCTTCAAGTTCGATTTGCCTCCCACTGTCTCCTTGGCTTATGAGTTCTCGCTCTCGGAAAACTCCTCTCCTCGCAACGAAGACAACATTGTCCTTCGGTCTATAGAAGAGATATCCAAAGGATGTCTGCGGGTAGCCGATGAAAATACATCGCTCACTTCGAGGTTCAAGCTTGTCGTGAGTATCTCGTCTTACGAAAGCCTCGCAACCCCAAACCTTGATATGTGCCAACGAGGGAGCTTTCCCTGTCCACATCTCGTGAGGTGTTTTGGCAACCTTCTTAGTAGGGACTCGGTTAAGGATATGGGCGGCAGTCTCTAAGGCATACCCCCAAAAAGAGATTGGTAGTGAAGCACGACTCATCATAGAGCGAACCATATCTAATGAGGTTCGATTACGCCTTTCTGCCACACCATTCAACTGCGGTGTCCTAGGAGGTGTCAATTGTGAAACTATTCCACACTCCTTGAGATAATCGTGGAATTCAAGACTTAGGTACTCTCCTCCTCGATCGGATCGAAGCATCTTGATTTTCCTGCCCAATTGATTCTCCACTTCATTCTTGAACTCTTTGAACTTTTCAAAGGTGTCTGACTTTTGCTTGATTAAGTAGATATACCCATATCTACTATAGTCATCGGTAAAAGTCACATAGAAGCGGTTCCCATCCTTCGTGGTTGATCTAAATGGTCCACATACATCGGTATGTATTAGGTCCAATAGACCCTCGCCCCTTTCACATGTACTCGTGAAGGGTGACTTAGTCATCTTTCCAAGCAAACAAGACTCCCATGTACATGTGTCATCTTCCCTAAGGTCGAATGACTCCAACACTCCATCCTTTTGGAGTTGGCCTATGCGTTTCTTGTTGACATGTCCAAGACGACAATGCCACAAGGATGCTTTATCCATACTAGTGGAAGAATCAATATTCAAAACATCATTTCCTAAGTTATCAACAATCATAACGGTTTCATATATTCCATTACATGGTATAGCTTCAAAGTAAAAGACAACATTTAGATAAGCCAAAATAGAACCATTCTCATTATTAAAAGAAAATCTAAATCCTTGTCTATATAAACCATGAAATGAAATGATGTTTCTAGCCATTTCTGGCGAATAGCAACAATTGTTCAAATCTAAAACCAAACTATTCCTAAGCACTAAAGAATACACTCCAATCTTGGTCACAGGTGACGATCTTCTGTTCCCCATGATTAGATTGATCCTTCCTTGCTCCACATCCCTACTTCTTCTAAGTCCCTGCACATTAGAACAAATGTGATAACCACAACCGGTATCAAGAACCCAAGAAATAGTCATGATTAGAATCGTTAGATTTGATTGTGTATATACCTGCGAAAGATGGCTTGATCTTTCCCTCTTTGATTTCTTGCAGGTAATCTGGGCAGCTTCTCTTCCAATGTCCTATCTTGTGGCAGTGGTGGCACTCTGCCTCCTTCGGGTTAGAACAGGGCTTAGCGGGATCAACTTTGGTCCCACTAGAAGAGGCACCATCTCGGGCTTTCGCCTTGCGATAGTTCTTCGATGAAGCTTTCCTCTTCTTTCCCTTCCCTTGACCAATAGCCAAGACAGGAGCAGCGGACGGATTGGGAGTAGGTGCAACAGACTTGTCCTTGAAGTTGCTCTCAGCAACCCTCAAGAGACCTTGGAGCTTGCTTAGGGTGACCTCTTCTTTGTTCATATGGTAGGTCATCCTAAATTGATTGTACATCGGAGGCAAAGAGTGAAGCACCATATCGATCGCCAAGTCTTCACCGAAGTCAACATTTAACTTGCGAAGGCGGTCGACATACCTTTGCATCTTTTGCAGGTGCACGGTAAGAGATTCTCCATGACCCATCTTCGCGGAAATCATGTTGGTGAAAATCTCACAACGCTCTTGTCTCGCGTTTTAATGGTATCTCTCCAATAAGTCTTGGTGCATCTCGTATGGGTACATGTCCTCGTAGGACTTTTGGAATTCGGAGTTCATGGTGGCGATCATGATGCAATGTACCTTCGTTGCATCTCGCTCATGAGTTTCAAAGGCGGTGATTTCGGCGGGAGTAGCAACTTCGGGGTTGATTTTCTCGAGCTTCTCATCGAGGACATACTCCTTATCCTCATAGCAAGCAATGGTGCGAATGTATCTTATCCATTCGCTAAAGTTCGTTCCATCGAAGGTGACCTTTTGGCAAAGGCTCATCAACGTGAAAGAACTAGCAGCAGCATTGTTTGCGTTCGACATCTACAATTAGAAAAGGAAAAAGATAGATTAGAATAAGAATCCCTAATTATCACCCAATAAGAAAAATTAGGGCTAGGATCCAACAATAACATTTACATACTAGAAAAGGGATGCCGTAATCTAACATGCAAATAAATTGAAGGTAAGTGAATGACGATTCACTAATTCTCCATCACAAAACTTAAACTATTAGTCCTAAGTGTTTTTGAGAATTCCTAGGTTCGGATGAGATTCATTGAAACTATTCAATGGCATGTTTAAATCTCGATATGCCCCTCTTGTTTGTGACTGGGATGCCGAGGATCACAAAGCAGGTGTGAATTACCATGCAAATTCACATGGTGCCTTCATTGTAACGATCACCTATTCGATGTGCCGGTAAACCACACACTCTCCATCGAACTATGATAAACAATGAATCACCCTTTGCCACCTTCGCTTAGAACCAATTAGTGTGCCGGTAAACCACACACGCTCCACTAACATCTTAGCAAGGTGCAAAGTGTAATTTCATGGGATTGCATCAATTCACTTTTCCTAAAGTAACTAGGATTGGGAAATTTTAAAAAAAATGTGTAGTTACTTTGTATTTCTTATTATACTTTTAATGAGAGGATGAGGTTGCCCTATCCTACCCGTTCGGCTAACGACCCTCCACCAATCAAGCAAGTGGTGGGTGTGAGTGTACACCCATTAAGCGCCATTTTATAGGCCGCAACCTTATACCCACCTTATAGATTGGCTTCGTGAATGAGGCCTACTAACGGTAAGATTAGCATTTAGTTATACATATATATATTATTCTAGTAATATCATATTAGTATAGGGTTGTATTTTAAAACTTTTAAAATCTAGGGTTTGAAATTTAAGTTGTCTAAATTAAAACTTTTAATCACAAATATAAATTTCAAAACTTGAGGGTAGGTTTTAAACATTTAAAACATGGAGGATCAAATAACAAATAATTTCAATTAACAATTAATATCCTAATTATCTATATTTGATTTTATTCAAGATAATTACCAAAATAATTAAAATAATTAATTAATTATCACATAAGGAAATCAAATATTTTATTAGTTGATAAATACCTTTAACTAGATCAAGATAATAGTTATATATATCAAAAAATCGGATTTAGATTGATCTATTATGATTAAGGTAAGTTTCCATAAGATAATTATGAAAAAATCCCGAATCTGGCCATTCCTGACGCCTGGACTCGCCGAGTCCACAATGGGACTCGCCGAGTCAGGCCTACTCGCCGAGTCCACCTTGGGACTCGCCGAGTCAGTGACTCAGAAACCTAAAAATCAAATTTTGTAGGTTTGTTTCAGTTAATCAAGCAACAATTTAAAGAAAACCAAGCTAGGCTCTGATACCACTGATGGGTTTTAGCCATAAGAACTTTCCTATGTGCGCATGCAAAACCCTAATGCTCGGATATAGGCTTTCTAATAAACATGCTTTGAATCCAAGTCTTCTAATGACTAATTAGGTTAAATAACAACATTGAAACAGATCTAGAATCATACCTTTGAGTTCCTTGTTGATCTTGAGGTCTTGGAGCTTCTAGAGTCACAAATGTCACTCCTCTAATGGCTTACAAACACCAATAGCAAGAAGAATGATTTAGGAGAGAGGAGAGGGGAGGAATTCGGCCAGGGTTCTCTTACTTTATGAGATGTATCGAATTCCCTATGCCATGGGGTCTATTTATACTTGTAGACTCCTTAAGGGTTACAACCTAAACCCTAATTGGATAATCTTCTCTTAAGGCTATCCAAATCCATTCCATAGATAAGCCTTTGGACGATTTTAGCTATCCTATATCTCATAGAATTCGTCCAAAGCATATCCTAATGGATTTACAGTCTAAAGTTTAACTATCAAACAATTGACAGTTTATATCCCTTTATTTAATTAATCTCTTTAAGTCACCAAATTAATTCTAATTAATTCTATGACTTATATTAATCAAATAACAAATATATTATTCATTATATTATTCTCATAATATATTAATAATATTTACTCTCTCTTAATAAATCATCCTATCAAGTTGATATGGTGAAGGCAACCCAAAAGGACCATGCACAACCGGGTCAAACACTTGTCTAATATAGTTGCAGCCTTAGACACTATTCCAACACTTTTTAGTCTCTGCAAGTCAGAACAAATGTTAAAACCACACTCTGTATCAAGGACCCAAGAATTAGCATGTGATGAGTTATTAGATAGAATAGTGTAAATACTTGCGAATGTGGGCTTTATCTTCCCATCCTTGATATCCTGCAAGTATTTTGGGCAACTTCATTTCCAGTGCCTTTTTTCATGACAATGGAAGCACTCTACTTCCTTTGGATTGGAAGAGGAGTTAGCATTACCACCTATGGTCCCAATGGAAGAGGATCTGTCATGGGACTTTCCTTTGTGGCTCTTAGAAGGAGCCTTCCTCTTTTTCCCTTTCCCATGTCCAATTTCCAGGACTCGGGCAGCAGTAGTATTAGGAGTAGGAACAATAGATTTGCCTTTCAAACTACTTTCAGCAGTTCTCAGTAGGCCTTGAAGCTTGCTTAGAGTGACCTCCTCCTTGTTCATATGATAAGTCATTCTAAACTGATCATAACAAGGAGGTAAAGAGTGTAAGATAATGTCAATCGCCAACTCTTCATCGAAGTTGACATTCAATTTCAGCAAGCGGTCCAAAAATCTTTGCATCTTTTGCAAGTGGGCCGTGATAGACTCTCTATCCTTCATTTTTGTTGTTATCATGGAGGCAATGATTTCATATCTTTCCTGTCGGGAACTTTGATGATACATTTCCATCAACTCTTAGTGCATCTCAAAAGGATAGTAGTCCTCATAGGAGTTTTGGAGTTCAGCTGTCATAATGGCAAGCATGATACACGACACCTTTGTCGCGTCCTTCTCATGAGCTTTATATTCAACGACCTCTTCAGGAGTGGCAGTTGTTTCATCCACCTCTTTAAGCTCTTTATCGAGGAAATATTCCTTGTCCTCGTAACGAGTGACCATCCGAATGTTCCGAATCCAATCATTGAAATTCGATCCATAGAAAATGACCCTCCAACACAAGTTCATGAGGGAGAAAGAGCCGGATGGGTTGGAGCCAGAAGCGGTGTTGGATGACATCTGAAAAGAAAGACAAAGTTTTGATTAGATAAGAATCCTTAACATAACACCCAAATGAAATATTAAGGCTAGGACCCAACACAATATTTCACATTTCGTAAGAGGGCTGTAGTAATAATTGCAAAATATTTGAAGGTAGGTAAATGACGAATTACCAATTTCCACCATGAAAAACGAAAAAGAATATTAAGTCTTAAATGAAATGAAATTACTAGATTCTTTTGAGATTCATTGAACTTTTCAATGTCATGTTTAAATCTCGATTGTGCCATTCAAGTTTGTGACGGTGATACCAAGGATCACAAACAAGGTGTGAATAACCATGCAAATGTACTTGGTACTCTTGATATCATTTATCACCTAATCAATGTGCCAGTAAACCACACATGCTCCATTGATCTATGATAAACATCAAGCTACCCTTTTCCACCCTTGTTAGTCCCAAATTAGTGTGTCGGTTAACCACACACGCTCCACTAACGACTTGGCAAGATGCAAAGTGCAATTTCATGGAATAGCACCATTTTCACATTTTTCCTAAAGTAACTAAGATTGGGAATTTATAAAAGATTAGTTAATTTATATTATCATTATACTTATTAATGAGGATTAATGTCCTATCCTACCCGTTCGGCTAACGACCCTCCACTAGTCAAGGGAGTCGTGGGTGAAAGTGGACACTCATTCAATCGTCATTTTATAGGCAATTTTCTTATACCTGCTTTATAGACCAGCTTCATGAATGAGGCCTACTAACGGTAAGACCGACTTGTCTTATACATATATATAAGTATTAATCTTTTAATATTATAATAGTATAAGGGTTGAATTTTAAACTTTTAAAATCTAGGATTTAGAATTAAAGTTTAATAAATGAGACTTTTCAAGTTCCAAAACTTGAGGGCAAGTTTTGTAACTCTTCAAAACCTTTTGAGTTCCATAACTTATGGAGTTAATGTTTCATGAATGAGACTTTTCATATTCCATAACTTGAGGGCAAGTTATGAAACTATTCAAGAAACATTTAGATCAAACTTTTAAACTAATTCAATTATCATATAATTTATCATTTACCAATTTGACCTATTTTAACTTATATAGCAAGATGATTCAAATTCTTCAAATAATTAGTTTTTCAGAAAATCAAGTAATTATCTTAAAATTTGACAAGATAATCACAATTCAAAATTTACAAATAATTAGTTTATCATATAATCTAGTAATTATCTTAAATTTTGACCATTATCTTTTAATTAAGATGAGGATAATTATTTTCATAATATAAAATCGAATTTTTATCAACAAAACAATTTATAGTAATTATCCAAATCCAAATTAAGCCAAGAAATCGGAAATCTGCCATCACACCCATCACCACGTCGTGGCATGCATTGCCATGTCGTGGTGATCATGCAGAATCGAATTTGACAGGTTTTCCAACTTTGAAAATAATATAATTGCATCAAGATAACAGAAAACACCCCCTAGGCTCTAATACCACTGTAGAGTTTTAAGTTCTATAACACTCCTATGGTGCACATACAACCCTAGATGCTTTGGATCTTAGTTTTCTCTAATGATACATGTAATTTCAATTTTCCAAAGCATGAAACCTAACTAGCATGCAACTTCATATTTGAATAATAAAAACTAGTTAGAAGATTACCTCTTGTTGTAGCTTGATTAATTTGGCCATTCAAGATCTTAGCACCTCAAGTGTGATGCCTCAAATGTTTCACAAAACACCATCAACAATTGGAGGATTATGAGAGAGAGGTTGGAACACCAAAATCAGCTATATGCTTCTTAGAACACTTGTGTGTCCGATTTTTGTCTAAGGGGTTACATATATATAGTGTAGAATTACAAGAGTCTCATTTAACCCTAATTCTAACACTTAGGCTTTTGATCCAACAATTGATATGGACTAACATTTCATGGACTATCTCATAAGATTAGCCCATCACAAATCAATCATTGATCATTAGCCCAAACCATATGTATCACTGATTTACATAATCAGTCACTGTTAATTTAATTAGTCACTTTTGATCACTAAATTAATTCTTGATCAATACTAATTAAACAATATGATTTCTCAATTAATATATTATAATTATAATATATTAATAAATCACAAATAACCTCTTTCTCAAATATCCATCCTATCAAATTGTTCTGGTGAATGCAACCCAAAATGGACAATGTTACTATCGGGTCAAGTACATACCAATTATAGTTATGGTCTTAGACACCTAATACAACAATTTCTTGTATGTATATATCTTTATGTATGAACCCATCCATGAGATCATTAATGAAAGATAGTTTAATAGGGCGCTCCATGCGGTGGGTTATTTCCTGACTTCAATAATGCAATATAGCCCTGACTTTGAGAAGACAGGATGGATTAAAGGTGGATTATACATGTGCCTGGAAAGAATGTGTGGTGATGATGAGAACCTAGCAAAGATGATTGATTTTCAATTTGATCAATTCACTAATGCAAGCGAGCTATTTGGTTTTAATGTATCCAAATTAACAAGAAAAGTAAAACTCCATTTGATTGGTGGGATTCATACGGAGCTGACACACCTGAGTTGAGAAATTTTTCCATGAGAATTTTGAGTTTGACATGTTCGTCATCAGGCTGTGAGAGAAATTGGAGTGCTTTCGAGATGGTAATTTATAAGTAATAGAATTATTGTCTTAATTTTAATTTTATTATATTGTCATGTAAATTTCCAGTTACATTTTTAGTTTGTTGTTTAGGTACATTCCAAGAGAAGAAATCAACTATATCAACAAAAGATGAACCACCTTGTGTATGTTATGTATAACTTGAAGCTAAATGGAAAAGAAGAAAAGAAAGGAAAAGAACATGATCAAACGGGACTTGAAACATTAAATCTTGATGATGTTAGTTTTGATGATGAGTGGATTACTAAAGAGGAGTCTTCTAATCAATATGCAGGTGATGAGTGGATTAATCCTCTTGATGGTTCAAGTTCAAGTAGGCCACAAGCGTCTGATGGTGGTGAAGATGATGAATTTTTTGAAAGAGTTATAAGAGATCAATTATGTTAGTTATTTATTTATCACATGATTTTATAAATGGACAATGATAACTTTTAGGTCAATATATTGTGTTTTTTTTCATTGCAGGTGCGGGTGGTGGAAGAGAATTAGGAGAAGATGTTTTGGATTTAGGAGACATTGATATGGATGCACTATTTGTTATGCTAGACCAGAATTGATAGTATTTTTGGGTTATGACTCATGATTTAAAAGGTTTGTAACTTTTGAATGGTAAACTAGTTGATAGGGATGTATTATTTATGTTTTAAACTTATTATTATGTCATTTTTTGGTAGGATCTTATGTTCCCGATCTCGATCATATGATCCCGATCTTGCAAAGCCAAAAACGATCCTAAATAGGATCCCGATCTTGACAACCTTAGTTGTAAGGATTTCATTCAGATTAGATTGAGAAGTGGATCCATATTGGCAGTGTTTTAGAATGGTATGTCTTTCGTGGAGTTAGACAAGGTTTGGGTTTTCAGTTCTGGAGCAGAGTAGTGATGGTTACTCTTTAGTAGTTAAAGCTAGTGGGGGCAAGGATTTGATCATCTTCAGGATGTGGCTCCTGCTAAATTTGGGTTTGATTATTATATTGGAACGTCGGTGTATATTAGAGTCGACTTTTATCGAGGTTCTGGAAGAATCGACCGAATCGTTTGGGGTGCCTGGAATATAGTGAGAACTGATTTCGAGGACAAAATCTAATTTAAGTAGGGGGTGGGTTTGTGACACCCGTGTTCCAGTATGATTTAGTTTTTTATTCTCTAGGGCTAAAACTAGAGTTTTTGGGAAAAACCCTATGCCACGACGTGGAGCAAGGATGCCATGGCATGGCAATTGTTCTGGCCCAAGCCCATCTTTCTTTAAGGTATCCCTTCGTATTTAAACCCCTTTTAGGGTTCATTATCAGCCTCCAAGCCCTCTTTCACCTTAGAAAACCCTGGCCTCCATCCCTTGCTTGGTTATTGAGCTCTTTAGAGCTTTCTTGGCTTGAAGAAGAAGAGAATGAGAAGAAAAAGGTGATCTTTTGGTGGAGCTTGCAAAGAATCAGCATTACCATCACCTTATATTATCTCTGGACCTTTATAAGTGTCCAGGTTCTTTGCTTTATATCATTTGGTGGTTAGATGTTTAAAATTATCCAACGTTGTTGGGAGGGAAATAACTCATAAAGTTGGAGACTTTATGACTCTCCTAAGTCCCAAGAGTATTATATGCTATGGATCTAGTCTTTGATGGAAGATATAATCATTTTCCTAAGTCTTGGCCTTTAGGGTTCATATTTTGACCTAAGATGGATCTTAAACATGTATTGGACATACATGTCTATAAAGCTTCCACCTTTTATGATAGATTTGATATTAGAAACCCTTATGGAGTCGTTTGGTTAGGGCTTTTTTGGATAAAGAGGTTAATGATTAACATATTATGGATTTTTGCTTTATTTGGACCTAGATTTTGAGCTCTTGATCTCTTTAGGTGTATTAATTGATAAAGTTGAAAACTTTATCCATTTAAACAATAGTATGGACCAGATCTAAACTTGGAGCTATTAGGAGCGAGGGAGGTCGCTTAAATCCATTAAGTTGCGAAAGACTTAGTGTGCACGATGTGGCACCAGGTTGCCACGGTGTGGTATTAAGGAATATTACAATGAATTGTTGCTGGAGGGCCACGGCGTGGCCATCGGTGGCCAGCACGTGGCAGTTGACTAGAGTCAACGTTGGACTTAGGGTTTGCCTTGTGTGGATTGTGAGGAGGTGTTTTGCATCCATCTTTTGGCGGAGAGAGTTGTTAGTTGTGATCGGTGAGGCATTGCGTGAGGTTTTAGTCAGTATCACAATTCAGGTGAGTGTGCTCACTATATTGTCTTGGATTAGGTGTCTAAGCCTATAACTATTTTTGGTATGTACTTGATTTGATTATGAGCATGGTCATTTTGGGTTGCCTTCACTCATGCAACTTGATAGGATGACAAGAGGAGAAATAGTAGAATTTATTATATGAATAATAAATTAGTACTCTAAATGGTTTTATTAATATATTACAAGATTGATATATTATTTGGAAATCATATTATTTAATTAGTATTGATCAGAAATTAATTTGGTGATCAAAAAAGACGGATTAAATAATTGGGGGACTATTATGCAAATCATTGATAGTTGCATAAATGGGTTGATGGACTACATATAGTGGAGTGGACGGAATCCTATTGGGAAGCCCTATAGATTTCATCCATGTGCTCTAAAGAAGGAGTTCATGGACTGCTTGTCGCCTAAGTTAGGTATTAGGGTTTCCACCTAAAATCCCTAGCAGCCACAACTATATATAAGACCCCATACAAGGGGATTTTTGGCCTAAGCATTCAAGAAAGAAACCCTATCCGAAATCCTTCTCTCTTAAGTCATTCTCCTTGCAATTGGTGTTTGTGACTCCATTAGAGGTGCAACACTTGGGGAACTAGGCTTTCAGAAGTCAAGATCAAGAAGGATTAAACTTGTTATTGCTACATAACAAGAGAGGTAAAGATTCTAACCCTAATCATATATGATTTTCGATATATATATATATATATATATATATATATATATATATATATATATATATATATATATATATATATATATGGAAAAGTTCATAGAGAACCATAATCATTGGTTCTTCAAGGAACCAATTTTTTTTTAAATTTCTAGAGCTTATTCTTTATCGAAAAAAAATCTAAAAATATCTAAATTCATATATTAACATTGTGAATGTGAAAAATATTTTTCGGATTTACATTGTGAATTTGACGTAAAAAAATTGAATTTTATATCATTGGAAAAAAGGATAAAAAAGTTATGAATTTCTGTATTTTTAGTTTTTTTTTTATAAAAAATAAGTTCTAAAAGTTGAAAAAAAGATTGGTTCCTTGGTTAATTATGGTTCTCTATTGAACCTCACCCTATATATATATATATATATATATATATATATATATATATATATATATATATATATATATATATAGTCATAGGGTTATTGCTTTGGTATTCATTGTTGTATATTCAAATTAGAAAAACCTAGATCCAAAGCAATTAGGGTTGCATGTACACCATAGGATTGATGTTACACTCAAAACCCAACAGTGGTATCAGAGCCTAGGTCGTTTTTCTCTTTAATAGATGCAAAAGTGAACTATCAAAGATCAGAAGTCGAAAATTTTGCTATCTGACAGGCTGACTCGACAAGTCCATGTATGGACTCGATGAGTTGCATGAACTCGACGAGTCATGTGTTCTGTTGTCGGGATTTTCGATTTTTGGCCAATTTTTGATGAGGATAATTTCCAAAAACTTGTTTTTCTTGCCTAAAATCGATATTTCTGTTTGGTATGAGATATCCTTATCAAAATTGGTGGATGTGGTTAAATATGGATAAATTACACCCTTTAGGTTTTATAGTTTAAATCTGAAATTAAAAGTTTTAGTTTTTGAAATTTAAATTATTAAACCCTAATATTTTGAAAGGTTTCAAAATTTGTCCTCAAGTTTTGGAATTTAAAATTTAATTAAAAGGTTTTAATTTAGAAATATTAAATTCTAAAACCCTAGTGTTTTGAAAAGTTTAAATTACGCCCTTATGGATTTTATTAAATTAATTAAGTGTTTAATTAAAAGAGAGAATTAATAAATCCATAATAATATGGTTTAAGTTTAATCAAATTAAAAGTATAATTTATTAATAGATTAAACCACTTAATATTTTAAATGTATAAAATACAACCTTATAATATATAAAATTAAAAGTCTAATATATTATATATGTATAAGTAAAAGTTCAGTCTTACCGTTAGTAGGCCTCATTCACGAAGCTGGTCTATAAAGGGTGTTTAAGGAAGCGGCCTGTAAAATGACCGACATTGGGTATCCACTCTTACCCACCGCACCCTTGACTAGTGGAGGGTCGTTAGCCGAACGGGTAGGATATGACACAACCTTCCATTATAAGTATAATGAAATACGAAGTAACTAAACACTTTAATAAATTCCCAAAATCTTAGTTACTTTAGGAAAAATATGAATTCGGTGCTAATCCATGTAATTGCACATTTCACCTTGTTAGTCATTAGTGGAGCGTGTGTGGTTAACCGACACACTAATATGGGGCTAATAAAGGATGGAAATGGGTAGCTCGTATATTATCATAGATCAATGGAGCGTGTGTGGTTAACCGGCACATTGATTAGGTGATAGATGTCTTCGAGAGTACCAAGCTAATTTGCATGGTTATTCACACCTTCTTTTTGATCCTCGATATCCCAATCACAAACTTGAAAGGCATAATCGAGATTAAACATTCCATTGAAAAGTTCAATAAATCTCAACAGATCTAGGAATTTCAATTCATTTAAAACCTAATATCCATTTCGTTTTTCATGGTGGGAATTGGTAAATCGTCATTTACCTACCTTCAGATATTTTGCAATTGGATTATGGCATCCCTCTTCCGAATTGTAAAATATTGTGTTGGGTCCTAGCCTTAATATTTCATTTGGTTGTTATATTAAGGACTTAAATCAACTAACTTGAATTTCTCCCTTTTGTAGATGTCAAATTCTAACAACTATGATCTTCCTGAATCCTTTGGAAAAGCTTTCCGCATGGAGATGATGTTCCGTGATTGGATCGTGGAAATGGAAATCATGCTTCACTTCCTCCACCTGCTCCAATAATTCTCCCTGACCCACATGTTTGTCGACTTGAAAAGTTCCAGGTCACTCAAGCTCTATTGGCAAGCAAACACGAAGATGGAAATTCAATATGTGCTCACGTCTTGGAGATGAAGTTACATATTGACAAGTTGGGAATGTTGGGTGTCGAAGTCTCAAGGAAGCTGGCTGTTGACTTGGTTCTTCAATCACTTCCTGCATCATATATTGAGTTCATTAAAGATTACTATATGATGGATCACGATGTAACCCTCATTGATCTTACTTATTTGCTTATTGCTGCTGAATCAGCAATGGTTTGGCGCACTGGTTAAGCAAATTTGATTGGTAGGTCAACCTCCCCAACTTCCATGGATATTGACGACGGCAACACTGGAAGTCCAGAAAAGTCTTCTCTTCCCAATAGAAAGGGATTAACCGTGGTCAAACCATTTGACCAGATGGTAAAGAGAAAGGCCGAATCTGAGATTGTCCCATGTGTTATTCCAAAAGAGTTTGTTTGCTTCTGCTACCAAGAGAAGGGGCATTGGTTGCGAAGCTTCCGTATCTACCTGAGGGATCGCAAGGATAGGAAAGTCAAGATGTATGACTCTGCTTCAGGTAAAATCCACTATCTAACTCTATTAAGTTCCTATTTGTAGATTCTTAATACATGATGTGATAAGCTTGCATTTTGATGTTTTGTAGCATCGAAGAAAAGAAAGGAAGCTCAAAGGAAAAGTATGTTGAGTCTGATCACGAAGAGATGAACTTCAATCACATGGTTCGATGATCGGATTTTTGAGCTACTGCATAGGAGTTATGATATATTGCATAGGAATATTTAGTAACATAGTTTTCATTTGTAATTGCATTGAAAGGACAAGTTTTTCCGCATTTTTATAAATAAATTAAATTTTGACTTTTTGTCTTGCTTATATATATCCTTGCAATGACTTTTGTGAAAATTGATGTTTGTATGTTTTTATTGTTAGTAATATTGAAAATGGATGTGATTCTTAGTTATATTATTTGTCTTAGTGTTGAAAATTTACCAAACAAGGAATGACTCTCATCACCCAAGCTTCAATTGGACAGAAACTTGGAATCATGCAACTGGTATTGTATGATGAATGAGAACCTTCGTATTTGGGAAATTAAAACTAATTCCTTGTTCACATAAGTATATGAGTCGAGTGAAGGACTAAAGGATCTAGTACTCGTTGTTGTGCACTAGGTCAAGTCCCCCACAAAGAACAATAAGAATATTCATCATGATTTGCTTAAAGTTTAGTAAATATGGTTGTTCTTACAAGATTAAGTGTAATTCTGAATCATTTAAAAGTTTCGATGTGTGGCCGAACGAATAAGAAGAACCAATTAGGCAGAAAGATAAAATTTTCTCCAATCTGAAAAGAAGGGAGAGTACTTATGTATCGTGTTTTGTGATTAACTTAGTGATAATGAAACCGTGTCACAATTGATCCTCCAAGGACATCTTAGTGCACTAGTATGGCTAAGAAGAGGAACCAGGAATTGTTGAAATGATTAAATCAAAAGGTGAATCATACTTCGTTCCAAAATCAAGTCTTAGAGTTGTACTCCAAGATTGTGACTTGAGTAACATCATCTCAAGAAGGTTTATAACACTCATCAAATATGGAGTAGAAAAGTTTCTTACTTCTGCACGTTTGAAATTAGTAAATTGTGATGTCTTGGATAAGACAAAGACCAACTAAGACCAATTGTGTGATGTGTTTGTCTTGATAAGAATCCACACTAACTCTTGAATATTTGTTTGTCAATGAATGTTTCTTGAGAAGAGAATCTTATATGTAAAGAGGTTAGTAGGAGTCTTAATGGTCTTGAATAGCTTCAGGAACTAATGAAGAATAAACCTATTATCTATCACTAGCACACGACTTGAGGTTTATAACCTATCGTGTTGATACATTCTTATTTCGTTGCTCATTCCAGTTGACTATGCATGTGAGTTCTATGAGTTCTCATTTAAATGTATAAAGGGAAAGCACCTTAATCAATGAAAGTTCATTAATCTGTATGGGTGAGCTGCTTAACTACTTGGAAGACATGGTAGGCCCTTGTGCTGCCAGATGGCAAGAAATAAAAAAAATGAAACAAGTTTAGTCCATATGAGTTTGGATTTGTCACAAACCTTGTCTTATGATTATGGTTATGAAAAATTCACATAGATAGGAACACATACACCATAAAATCTAAGTGAAAAGTTTTCTCACCATTTCATGAAAATGATTATGAGGAAACGCTTCCACTAGGAAGATTTTAGGGAGATAGTGATTGTGTAAATTGCATTCTCAAATTCGATTATGATTATAATATCTCTCTTCATAGTTCGAATTATGAGATTTGGCAATTAGTCTGAACATTTGGGACTTACTAATATAAGTTCTAAAATAGTATTGACACACATATGAGCATTCTAATAAAATATATATTAGCTTAGATAAAGTCTTATCGAAGCATTACGTATCAGAAATATGAACCTTGGTAATGAAAGTCAATAAGTATTGATTTCTAGAAGTCCAACTGATTTCTAAATACATGTCAAAGCTAGTGGGAGCATAAGTGTTATGCTGGTAAGGATATAATTATCATGTTAGTGGGAGCATGATTATTATGTGTTGCGAGTTAGAAATATTAATTATAAAAAACAAAAGGTTCAATTCACAAAGTTCCACAGGTTGAAAAGTTGTTTTGCTATTATTAAGGGAGAGGGACTTATACTTCATTCCAAATCAAAAAGCTTTGATTGATAAAGTTTAATCAAATTTAGTCAAAGGACATATATGAATGTTATGTTGAAAAGATTCAACATAAGGGAATTATATATATAGCAATATTATAGCAAGAGACTAGTAAAGTATCATGTCTTTATGTAAGATATTATGTATCGTATCCCATACGCTTCGGGTATACAATCGATTACATATGCTGTAATATTCAACTATTGTCTATTCCAAATGCCTAGGGCGTTAAGATGGAAAATGACAAGAATCGGATATGACTAAAGTAAATTAAACTGTCAAGTATGATCTAAGGTTCGCTAAGAATTAATCACTTGTAGGCAGTTGGAAATAAAGTATTGAATGAAACATATTGACATTATTGTGAATATATAGGATTCTATTAAGAATGAGTTGTCACATGGAAAATATGGAAATGTTTCGTTGGATATTCAAAATCTATGTAGATTAGAAACTTTTATGAAAGAAGGATGTTTAAAGGAATGTACTTTGAATTTGAGACTTCATATATGTGGAGTTGTCTTGTAACAATCTCCATAGAGCGCTTTGTAATATCATTGGCAAAGTCTTTGTGACTTTGGTGTAATGTCATTACAAAAGGATCATTGCGTAAAATGTTAGAATCTAACACATTCTAATAGTGGCAAGAATTTGATATTCTTACACTTGTGACAAGGATTAGGAATTATGAAATGAGTGTCATTGGAAGTGTATTCAATTGATCTATTTCACAAAGAAAGTACCATAGGCAAACATAGTGTGCATGCTTGGAGCATGGGACAACTATTGTTATAATTCAAGTATTAAGTTGATTAACTGAAACATTAAACAATGAATAATGTGTAATCAATATGGTGATTAAATAAAAGGTGTTTTATTTATACTCAAAGTGTTGAGGCCATATTGGATTCAATAATTCTTGTGTTTTACTTTGCATGTTATGACTTCCCGGATAACTAGGTTATTCAAACATCCACAGTCAATCATACTTTGGAAGTAGGTAATGAGATAAGACTGTCATGAATCCGACTGTAGATTGTCTAAAGTGTTTAGACATAGCAAAAGTCTGTTGCAGTGTTCATGAGTGCTCCTGAAATAAGATTTGAGTATTGGATTAAACCCATGCTCACGTGAATCACTTCATGGATTTTATCACAGGTGATTGTGAGACGATAATATCTTATATTCTTGAAACGGAGAGATATGAGTTGTTGTTTACAAGTCGGTTGCACATTGATAATACGTAAACACGTCAGTAACTTGATGTTATAAAATGTATTATTGTGTGTGATTTGATGAGTAAATAGTGCAAGCATATGAGTCGACATTTATCTGTTCCTTTTACCCAAAGTGAGATAAAAGGGATATATATGGGGCCCTCGATGATTTAGTGATGACACCCTAAGCGCTTGGCCAGGCCTGGACTAAGTTGATGTGTTCAACTGAAGTCTATTGTCAGTCGTCTTAAATCGGAAATCGAGAAACAACACATAGACAGAGAGAATGATTATAATCCATGCCTCATGTCTATACGATATCTTGAGAATGGAGGAATATATTATCCCTTATCTAAAGGATGTGTTGCTGATAAGATCAGAGTTCGGTATCGGCTTTTGAAAGCTACAATTGTTGATTAGATTCTGAAGTCGTAAGCAATAATAATTATTAGACTTACCAAGCGGGAGACTATTGGATTAGGTGTCTAAGCCCATAACTATTTTTGGTATGTACTTGATTTGATTATGAACATGGTCCTTTTGGGTTGCCTTCACTCATGCAACTTGATATGATGACAAGAGGAGAGAGAGTAGAATTTATTATATGAATAATAAATTAGTAATCTAAATGGTTTTATTAATATATTACAGGATTGATATATTATTTGGAAATCATATTATTTAATTAGTATTGGTCAGAAATTAATTTGGAATTAATTTGGTGATCAAAAGAGATTGATTAAATAATTGGGGGACTGTTATGCAAATCATTGATAGTTGCATAAATGGGCTGATGGACTCCATAGAGTGGAGTGGACAAAATCCTATAGGGAAGCCCTATAGATTTCGTCCATGAGCTCTAAAGAAGGAGTTCATGGGATGCTTGTTGCCTAAGTTAGGTATTAGGGTTTCCACCTAAACACCCTAGCAGCCACAACTATATATAAGACCCCTTACAAGGGGATTTTCGGCCTAAGCATTCAAGAAAGAAACCCTAGCCGGAATCCTTCTCTCCTAAGTCATTCTCCTTGCATTGAGTGTTTGTGACTCCATTATAGGTGCAATACTTGGGGCACTAGGCTTTTAGAAGTCAATATCAAGAAGGATTAAACTTGTTATTGCTACATAACAAGAGAGGTAAAGATTCTAACCCTAATCATATGTGATTTTCGATAAATGTATGCTAGTCATAGGGTTATTGCTTTGGTATTCATAATTGTATATTCAAATTAGAAAAACCTAGATCCAAAGAAATTAGGGTTGCATGTACACCATAGGATTGATGTTATGCTCAAAACCCAACATATTGTAGGACACTAGGGAATGTATGTGCTTGTAGTCTTTGTGACTCCTGTTGCATGTGTTATATGTATATGGGGTGAAGTAGACCTGGTACAGCCTTCTGTTGACATATGAGTTGAAATAGACCCAGGGTTGAAATACACTCAGTACAACATTATGATGACATATGAGTTGAAATAGACTCAGAGGTGAAATAGACCCAGGGTGAAATAGAGCCGATACAACCTTCGACTGAAAAATGAGTTGAAATAGACTCGGGGCTGAAATAGACTCGGTACAGCCTTGAGCTGATGTATATGTATGGTATGCGGTATTTTGGGGAACTGACTAAGCTTTTTTCTTACGGTTTTGTGGTTTAAACATTCTAAGGTACTTCCAATTTTGAAAAGAAGAGTCTGGCTTGATCACACTACATCACTTAAAGATTTATTCTGCAAAGATTATTTATGATTTACTCTAATGTTTTGAGAATAATTTTACTTAAATCGTCTTTTGAGATAATGTATGAAAGGTTTTGACTTATCTAAAAATGAAAATTTCACTCGGTATTTTGGGATGTTATAAGAGTATTAGTAGATTTTTCGTGGTGATGAACATAACACGGATATGAGACTAATACTCATGAGTACTTAAATGAAGATTTTAAGTGTTGCAGTAACCTGAACATTAAGATTAATTCCTGGATCATGTCACAAGTAATATTAAGATGATAATATCATATGTTCTTCAAGCATAGATGCATGAGTTTTTGTCCTACAATCTGTTGTATCGTGGATTTTTTCCAAAGTTGTTCGTAACTGCCAGTTATACATGGATTGTCCAAATATAACATGACAATAAGCAAAATCTATATAGTCAAAGTTTATTTGGTCCTTCTTCCTTCACAGTCTATTGTGGTCGACACAAGTCTCTACCGGGAAACATAATTTTTAACATTCGATATTTACATATTACCATGTCTCACCTTTATAGAGATATCATGAAGAGAAAAAGTATATTTGATCACTTAACTAAGGGTTGTTTCATATCTAGTCGTATAAGTACAACAATTGCATTAGATGGCAAACTCTCTACTGATTATTAGTAGATATTGAACCAAAGAGTGTTTAGTAACTTTTGCAAGTGGGACACACTTAGAATTAGTTTCTACAATCACAAAAATTAGTAATATTACAAATAACAGTAAGGTCATTTTGGGTTACACATAATGACATATATAAGTAACATTTTACATTAGAGTTTTATTGGGGTCTAATTTGTTAATTAATTAATAAAAACATGAAAACTTAAGGGGTTTAAGTGTAAAGATTCGAAAGTCAAATCTTATTTAGATAATTACCAAACTTAGGAATAGTTACTTAGTACCATGTAATTATTCCATAAGAACCCTAATCTCTTCCAAGAGAGAGAGAGAGAGAGAGAGTTTTATTAAAATACTAGTTTATAACTCGTGGGAACCACGATTATAAAATTAATTAAACTTTTATAATAAAAACTCAAAATTATTAATCAGTTATTTTAAATAAATTATTAATTTAAGAGACATTTTTATTAGTTATATGAAATTATAATCGTTGATTCAAATAAATATGTAAAATTAAGTTTTAATATATATTAGACATTTTTTATTTGTGAATTAATGAAAATAATAATATAAAATTCAAATTTAAAATTTAAAATAAAGAATAAATAAATAGCATCACATTAATGAGTGAATCTAATAAATTTAAAATGGAGAACTAATCAATTGACAAGTGGCAAAATATTAATTAAAAGGTCTAATATGGTGACACGTGGCAAAACACTACTCTTTTATTAGTATAGGAAGATATAAATAACTAAAAAAATAAATAAATAACATATAAAAAAAATAAGATTACCTTTTCATATACATTAAAGATCACCTATGCAACAAATACAAACCAAGTCATAAAGGTATAATTTATTTTATTAGAAATTTAACAATGGAGAACTACCACACTAATAGTTTACCCAAAATTTCTAAATGGTGCCAAAGACAAATATAAATTATAAAAGTATGCACATAGAAAATATTAACATCTAAATGTGACGAATGTAATGATATAACTATGACGGTTTACTAGGCATTTATTTTAATGTGATTATATATTAAAGATAATAGAAAACGAATTTAAGTGTCATATCAAGCAACTCGTGGTGATGAGTGATTATGACTTTTTTAAGCTCGTCAATTTTCATCCGACTCAATAATATAAACGCAAATATATATTTTTATTAATCTTTTTCGACCATCGTTTTTTGCCGTAAACTACAAAGGAACAAAATATTTGACAATTTGTTCGATATCTATATGGAAGAATGTTCGTTTATGTTTTTATATTTAACATATAAATGAATACAAACAATATTTTTTTGTTTGTTTAGTTAATAAAAAAAACATTAACAATGGTCTCGTTTATTCGTTAAGGATTTAAGATATTTCTTTGTATTTGTTTATTAATGTTCGTTTATTTATGTTTGTTTCTATCTGTCTATATGTCATTTTATGTATCTTTTATATTAGTTTTTGTTAATGTTTTGCATCATATTTATGTTTTTTCATATATATTAGTTCAATTAGTATTCAACTCGTGTTTATCGCTAGAATTTCCATACTACTCATGTTTATGTCATTTTTAGATATTTCAAGGGAACAATATTCTGGAAGCTTTTGGGAGCGGCTTGAATGCATTATAGGAGCTTAATAGAGCTGAAAATTGATAATTGATGTTGATGAATGATCAGAAGTTAACTTAATCGAAAAATTACGTCCAATTTGCACAACAAACAAAAAACACAATCATGTTTCTCATAAACACGATCGTGTAAAGGGTTCGGAGAACTTTTATGTACAACTTTATGCATTTTGGGGCTTTGGGGCAAAAACACGATCATGGAAAAAAAACACGATCGTGTTTTTGATAGAGCTTCTCGTACACGATATTTTTCGATTTGGAAATCCTTAAAGGTCATACACGATCGTGTTTCTAAAGAAAGCACGATCGTGTTTCTAAAGAAAGCACGATCGTGTTTTTTTGATTTTTCACATCTGATGTTGCCGACTTATATATAAATAACTCTTGTCTTATCAGCTTAAACCGTAGACGTTCCCAGACGACCAAAGATGACCTTTGAAGACGATTTCTACACTTTCTCATCACTTTCTAAAGATATGAAGATTGTGGACCAACTTTTTTTTCGTTTAGTAAGATTTAGCTATTTAATGCCTCTTTGTATTGTTCTAGACTCACTTTCAGCTATGTCTAGCTAAAACCTAGATTTCTGTTCTACAAGATCAGTACTTTTTATATAATCAATCATTAGACTTGGTTTTCATTGTATGATTCTATATAAATAGTTCATTTTTTATTTATTTTAATGAACGTTTGATTTTAGTTCTTTATAGTTTGATCACCTAATTTATGATTAAATCATTCTAGTTAATCAGTTGTCGAAATCTGTAATTGTTTTGATGAACTTGTAAAAATTAAAAAGTAACAGACTGGTTATGTGTTGTGATTTAACTATGCAATAAATTGAAAATTCATATTTTTACGCTTCCGAGCCCGTGATAAGTATTTCAATATTGCTCGGAATTAAACTAATTATAATGTTGCTTTTCTGATTTGGTTAAGAGCTTCTTTAATTAAGTTAGTAGAAAATTAAAATTAACTGAAGAACTTGTTTTAGTTAATTAAATAAGTAAAAGAGAGTTTACTAGATCTTTTTAGTTGTTCTAGGTACCAAATTAGATAGAACACATTTTAAATAATCAAGTCTAGGTGGATTGCATAATTAGGAAAGTCGTAACAGAACTGAGTTCGATTTTTATTATTGAATTTATTTTATTTTATTTTTCATAGATATTATAGTTAATAATTATACAAAAAATAATCCACAATTTTATTATTTTCTGCATTTGACTAGTACGTGTCTTACACAAAGAGACATTGACTTTTAGGTTGTGTCCTTGTGGATTCAATTCTGTTTCCGTGATGTGCTATTCTTTTAGAACAACCAAGCAGTAATAATTTATTTGTTTTAGATGTATCTGACATCCTTTTAACACACACACACACACTCATAGACGCACATTTATATATATATATATATATATATATATATATATATATATATATATATACAATAGTAATTGAGTCTGCGCTTTGCTGCGGGTTTGTAAGTGTTTTTGTTACGAAAGTAGATGAGAAAAAATCTAATTATATATACTACGGGGATACTGAATAGCAACGAAAGTTTAGAAAACAAATGAGTGAAAGTGAAATTTTCGAAAGTTGACGACGGAGGGGGTGAGAGTGATATTTTAAAAAGTAAAAAGATGGAATATATCACTTTATAAAATAGAAGGGTTCCAAGTGATGGATAATGCAAAGTTGAGGATAAAAGATGAAGAGGTAAAAGTGATATTTTACAAAGTTGGAGGTGGAGGGGGTGAAAGTGATACTTTAAAAAGTAAATTGATAGAAATATTATCTTACAAAATAGAGGGGTTGCAAGTAATAGATTATATAAAATAGTATCAGCTATAGTGATTTTTTTTCTGTTGAGAGAGTAAAGTAAATTTCTAAAAGATAGAGGGGTGGAAAATGCATTTTACAAAGTATAGGAGGAAAAATCATATTTATATATACTACGGGAAAAACACGAAAGTTCAGAAAACAGAGGACTGAAAGTGATATTTTAAAAAAGTAAAAGTATGAAAAAAAAAACCATTTTACTAAATATGAGGCTTTAAAATGACAGATTATACAAAGTTAAGGGATTAAAACTACACTTTTAGCATTGATATGCTTGTAGAGTGTGCATTACCAATTGTACTATTCACTACAATCAATTTTAGTGAATTTTACAGAACGGAGATAAACATAAAAACTAATGAGAGGTGAAAGTGACATTTTACAAAGTTGAAGGTAGAGGGGTGAAATTTATATTTTAAAAATAAAAGGGTTACCACTTGTACTAATAGTTACAATGAACGGGGACGGGAATAAATACAAAAATTTAGAAAAAAAAAGAGTAAAAGTGATAATTTATAAAGTTGAAGGTGAAGGGGGGTGAAGTGATAATTTACAAAGTAAAGAGAAGAAAAATATCATTTTACAAATTAAAGGGTTTACCTCTTATACTATTAGCTACAATAAATTTTACAGGACTGAGATAAACACAAAAGTTTACAAAATGAAAGGGTGAAAGTGATATATTACAAAGTTGAAAGTACAGGGAGTGAAAGTGATGTTTTAAAAAGTAAATAAATAAAAAGTATCATTTTACAAAGTAGATGTGTTGCAAGTGACATGTTATACAAAGTAGAGGTGATAAGTGAAGGATTTAATTTGGACTTCGTGCATTAAACACTTATACATTATGCACATATATATTTAGCTATAGTACTTATTACTCACAAACGAAAGTTTAGTTTATATATATATATATATATATATATATATATATATATATATATATATATATATATATATGGGTATAGTGAATATACCTAACAACCCTATATAAGCTTATATACCTAAACCTTATACTACGTCGTTTTACTGCTATCTAATGAAATCTCGTCCAATTGATTTTTTACTAATCTAATTATTCTTAATTTTAATTAAGAAAACAACTTCCAAAATTATTTCACAAATACGTGATTGTTACCGTCGACTGTTGCTGTTTTCTTAATCGACTATATGATTGTTTGTGGTAATTATTATCAATCGATTGGCTTCTATTTTCTGGTTGATCACGAATTTTACTTGTCAAGTGATTGGTGTTGCTGGTGCGAAACTGGTAATTACGACATCAAGCTTATCTAATTCTTTATTTTTGTTTTGTTTATCTTGAACGTCATATACGTTATTAAGGTTCAGGCATACATTAATGGTTGTTAATGGAATTCATGTTTGATCTTGTAACCGCTAGTTCCACTAATTTAATGTTTTTTTATTTACTTCTCACTGGAGTAAACATATATTGCAATAATGGTGTTGATCAATTGAGTATTTAATCAACGTGTATGCATTATTTTTACTAATATATTTCGATGGAATCTTGTATAAATTAAGGGTAATAATGGAATTCACGATTGATCAACTTTTAACCATTAATTCTAATAATTTTTTTGTTTTTACATGTACTCCTCACGATAGTAAACCGAGATTGCATTAATGATGTTAATCAGTTGATTTTTTAATCAACTATTATGCTTTAGTTTTACCAATTTAATATATTTCCATCTTGCTCAGGTTAATTAGTCTTGATATATGATTCCTCTGCATATTTAATTTAATTACAGGTCATGATGGTTGAAATTGAAGAAGTTGATCAACCTAGAGAAACACATGTTATTGATGATAATGAAGCAAATGGAATGGTAGAATGTGATGAAGGTAAAGGTATTGATGAAAGTATAGTGGGAATGGTTTTTGATACACCTGATGATGCATATACATTTTATAATGATTATGCGTTTTTACATGGATTTGGTATACGTATTGATACCACATTTAAACATAAGACGACAAAGGAGCCTTATCGGAAGATATATGTATGCGATAAAGAAGGTTTTAAATGGTTAGACGACAATGCTTCAAGTGGAATCGAGAAAAAGCGTCGTAGAGATGTTAGAACCGGATGTAAAGCCGAACTTCGAATTTCAAAAATGAAAGATGGTAAATGGTTTGTAGACTCGTTTAAAGACACACACAATCATGATTTGAGCATGACACCAACGAAGGTGATGAAGCATCGATCTCATGGCAAGTTCCATCGTACAATGGAATGTAAATCTCTTATAGTGCAACTAGGTCAAGCAGGATTGAGACCTTGTCATGTTAAAAAGGCTATTAATGGAATGAAAACGTCAACTGTGGCTGATATTACTTCAAAGTAGTGTGCTGATGTCTTATCTGAGCAACGAAAACAATACAGAGGAAAGGAGTTTTATGGACTTATAAAACATTTCCAAGATAAAGCCTTATTGGATAATGACCAATACTTTTATGTGGATTTGTGTGATGATGGGTCTCCTAAAAATATATTTTGGGCTGATGGAAGATCAAGAGATGCCTATACTAAATTTAGCGATGTTGTTGTGTTTGATGTCACTTATATGACAAACAAATTCAAGATGCATTTTGCTCCTTTTGTTGGTGTTAATCATCATGGGCAATCTATACTTTTTGGTGGAGCGTTGCTAGAAAACGAAAAAGAAGAAACTTTTGAATGGTTATTTGAGCATTTTCTCAAGTGTATGTTTGGCAAATATCCGAAGGCAATCATTACTGATCAAGACAAAGCTATGGGTAATGCAATAAAAAAAGTTTTTCCAAACACTCGACATCGGTTTTGTGCATGGCATATTAAGAAGCATGAACAAGAACACATTAAACCGTATGTTTCCCGTTATAGTGATTTTAAGGAATCATATACAAAATGGGTAAATCGTGACACCATTGAAGAATTTGAAACTAGGTGGGAAGTTATACGTGATAAACATAGATTAGAAAAAAATTGTTGGATAAGCGATATGTATAACCAACGGATACATTGGGCTAAAGCCTTCTTGAAGGATGTTTTCTTGGCTGGTATGACTACAAGTGGACGGAGTGAGAGTATTAATTCATTTTTTGATGGATTTGTTAACTCAAATACTATGTTGAATGAATTTGTAGTGCAATATGAAAAAGCAGTTGAGTCTAGAAGGGTTGCCGAAGAAGATGAAAACTTCAAGACTATGAACTCGAGACCGATTCTTTCTTCTCTTCATCCAATCGAAGAAAAAGCAGGCGAGTGTTATACTAGAAAGATTTTTGATATGTTCAAAAAAGAATGGACAGAAGCTACTAGCAATTTAACTCACGAGACTATAAGCAAGAGTACTGAAGAAATCAAATATCGAGTGGGGCAACTGAAAGTTGATAAAACATATTGGCGTTATGTGACCTTTTGTTTTTCTAATGAAGTCAATGTCACATGTTCGTGTTCTAAGTATGAGACGGATGGGATTTTATGCAAGCATAGCCTATATGTGATGAAGAAGAGACATGTTGATACACTACCTAGTCGCTATATTTTACATCGATGGACTCTTAATGCTAGGTATAAGGTGGGTAATGGTAGAATCGGTCTTGAAGAAATGAACAATGGAAATGACGTTAGTGCCTTAACATTATGGTGTGTCCGTTCAAATTTCACGAAACTAATTGAACAAGCAAGAGACTCCCCTTTGGAGATAGAAAAAGTCAATAAGATATTGATAAGTCTTTTACATGATTAGGAAAATCGGAAGAAATCTATTACAGTTGAGAATACATCTCAAGTTTCTTGTGCGGGAATTTCACAGGTAGATATGATGCCTCAGTTATCTATCCGGGATCCTCTTGGTCCAACTAACACAAAAGGGCGTCCTAAAACTGCAAGTAGAATAAAGTCTTTTTTAGAAGCGCCGAAAAAACGAACATGCTCTTATTGTCAAGGATTGGGCCATTATGCTACTAGTTGTTCAAAAAGAAAGGTACTTATAACATTACATTAAAATTTTGAAAATATTACAAGTATTATAAGTATATTAACAATTTATTAATTTTTTCATGTATCAGGCTGATGAATCGGTGCAAGAGAAACATTGATGAGATGCGATGAATTGTTTCAGTCACAAATGGAAAATATAAATGCTTCATACTATTCTGTTTTGGTTACCTTTTTCTTTTGTTTAGGACCTAAACATTGTTGTTGCTGTTTTGGAATGAAAATTTCGGATGGTTAATGGTTTATCTGTTCATAATTAAAGTAGAATGTTATTTTGTGTTTAAAATGTAAGTAGATAGCTATTATGTTTAAAAAATGAAAGTGTGATTCAATTATGTGTTCAAAATGAAAGTAGTAGGTTATTATGGGTTAAAAGCATAAGTAGGATGCTATTATGGGTTAAAAACGTAAGTAGGATGCTATTATTGGTCAAAAACGAAAATAGATTGCTATGATGGGTTAAAAATGAAAATATATTGCTATGGTGGGTTAAAAACGAAAATAGATTGCTATTATGGGTTAAAAACGAAAGCAGGATGCTATATTGGGTTAAAACGAAAGTAGGATGTTATATTGGGTTAAAAACAAAAATAGGATGCTATTTTGGCTTTTTATGTTAAAAAAAATATAAGCAAGTTGTTATTTTTGTCAAAAAATGTAAGTAGGTTGCTATTTTTGGTTAAAATAGTAGGACACTTAAGACTAAAGTTTGAGGGATTTGAACAACAAACCACATCATGTAAACACTAATAATGCAACAACAAAATTTTCAACATTTCATTGAATATTTCAAACAAAAAAAGTTCTACGTTCTTTATACATGTATGTGCAATATTGATGAACAACATACAACATATTAACTTTTAGACAAGAGGGCATAGGCCCATCTGTTTCTTCTACACACAATAAGACCAACATGTATGGGTCTTAATTAATCATCACTCCACTTAATTCTCTCTTTTGACCCCAACTAGCATTATATTCTTCATTCTTATTGTTAGGAAGTTGATTGTGGTGTCCTCTTCCGTTACCCACCTGAATGCATGCATGGACAAAAGAGTCATTTCACGTAGAGATTAGGTTAATAAATAATCATACAAACAAATTTCCTCATAGTATGGACAGAATGTAGTCACAGTTGTACATTGGTCAACGGGTAAGAAGAAGAAAAAAACCAACAAGTAATTAGCAGTTATCAAATATGAGAGAAGGGAAGCGATGGGGATGGTAAACTCTCGCTTCATATACCACTGAATATTATAAGAAATCGATTCATAACTAATAAAAAAACAAATGATAAGGGCATAGTGGGTCATCATTTATTTCATTGATTTTGTTAAAGTTAATTAGTGTTGATTTATGATTCCCCTGTTATTTAGTTTATTTATTGAGGGTATGATGGTTGATATTGAAATGATGCTTAGGTACATCAACTATATACAAATCCGAATTGTAAACTCACACTAGGAAATTAAATGTGGATGTAGATGATAAGTGGTAAGTCAATATCCTTGTTTGTGTAGGGCTATTGAGCAACCATTGGTCAAAAATAGCTATTAGGCATTTTCAAACATCTAATAGGCATTGAAAACCAACTTGAACAGAACAATTCTCATTAACATAATTTAGCCCAACTTTTGACGACCTAAATATGTTAGAAGAATAGAAGAATACGAGGTGAAATACAGCTTCATGGCGGAAAACAAAAACAAGAAAAATGCAAAATTGATAAGGAATTGAACCTCAGATGCGATAAGTGGGAAAAATGTTAACTTACGCCATCACTACTGATGTCGACCACTTACCCGTCGCCCCGGTTTCTTCTACTAAACCCCATTTCATTTTACAACGTGTTTGCTTACGACTGCAACTTAAATCAGATTAACCTCGTTGCTTTCGGTGATTGGTTCGAGATTTCGTGATCTCAGATCGATTCATCCTCCATGATTTTATGTACACTGATTAGAAAAATTGAGATGTAAGATCGATTTATGTGGATTTAATAAGGGGTAGTAAACACCATTATTGCAATATATGTTTCCTCCCGTGAGAAGTAAATAAAGAAACATCAAATTAGTGGAACTAGCGGTTACAAGATCAAACATGAATTTCATTAACAACTATTAATGTGTAACCGAACCCTAATAAGGTATATGACGTTCAAGATAAACGACGCAATCACGTATTTATTAAATAATTTTGGAAGTTGTTTTCTTAATTAAAAATTAAGAATAATTAGATTAGTAAAAAATCAATTGGACGAGATTTCATTAGATAGCAGTAAAACGACGTAGTATAAGGTTTAGGTATATAAGCTTATATAGGGTTGTTAGGTATATTCACTATACCTTATATATATATATATATATATATATATATATATATATATATATATATATATATATATATATATATATGGGAAGAGTTATATAGAAAATTAATGATTAGAGCAACACATATTTGAACCAATGAAAACATGACAACACATCATTTCCACAATAACTTCCACAATACATTACTTGTGAAGAAAGAAATGGACACGTGTCATTTGATTATTGGTTCCGATAGATGTTGCCCTAGTTATTTGTTTTCCATAAAACTCATTCCTATATATATATATATATATATATATATATATATATATATATATATATATATATATATATATATATATATATATATATATATATATATATATATATAAACGAAAAAATTATTCAATTGATAACACAAGAAGAGAAGTTGACCATTCATTTTGGAATAGTATGTTTATAAATTTTATTTTGAATATATTCCCAATTTTAATTTATGAATCTTTAAAAATAACGTACATATCGATATAATATTTTTTTTCTTTTAACGGAAATATGAAGTTTTTAACCTTTTTTTCTATAAATTTTTTTCTATACATATTACTCACATATGACTAAAACATGTTACTTGAATGACATTAATCTATCACATATATGATTAAATTTTATTTTTACGTTTTCAATTTTATAAATGTTTGTGTTATATATATATATATATATATATATATATATATATATATATATATATATATATATATATATATATATATATATATATATATATATATATATATATATATATATATGGTTAGGTTCATTTGAGACCACTATTTTTTGTAAGACGGAGAGATACTATCCTAGTCACTCATTTCGTAGATAAAAAACATTTTTAAAATGAAAAATAATTTAAATTTTTCAAAATTCTTTTAATAAAATATTATATTCTTCATTTTTCTATCGAAAAAAAAAACTAATAAATAAAATTACTGTTTTTTTTTTAAATATCTATAAAATATTCTACTAGAATATTAGAATATTTTATATATCTGACAAATATAGTAGAATATTAGAATATTTTAACATCTAAAAATCATATTATAATATTTACACTGTAATATATTCTATTAGAATATTTTACGTATTTAAAAAAACGGTATTTTTTTTTATTTATTTTATATTTTTTTAGATAAATAAAATGATGAAAATAATAATTAAAAAAAGAATTTATGGATTGTTCCTTTTATTTTGCATTTTTAATTAATTTTTAGATTGCGTCTCACCATTACACAAAATTAAGATTGTCTTAAATATATATATATATATATATATATATATATATATATATATATATATATATATATATATATATATATATATATATATATATATATATATATATAGAAAGAGAGAGAGAGAATGATTCCTAAAATCCTAGGAACCTCTTCAAAAAAGTACAAAGAATACTTTGGGACATTTATTTTGTTTAAACAATAGCAATCATTAAGTCACACATACACACACTTTTATATATATATATATATATATATATATATATATATATATATATATATATATATATATATATATATATATATATATATATATATATATTTTGAAGGGTTATATGGAAATTAAAAAAAAAACCAAAAAATCATAAAAATACATAAAAAATACTTACAGATCAAAAATCTTTATTTTGAAATTATATTCTAAAAAATCGCAGCTTTTTTTTTTTATAAATTCGTTGAAAAAAATTATAAAAAAAAATAGATTTTTTTTTTGTATTTTATCTATTTATTTTTTATTTTATTTATTTTTTTAGTTTTTTTTCAAAAACTTTTTCAATGAATTTATATAAAAATGTACGGTTTTAAAGAATACAAAGTCAAAAAAAAAATTGTGATTTCTAAGTATTTTTATTTATTTTTATAATTTTTAAGGTTTTTTGTGTTCCGTAAAACCTATATATATATATATATATATATATATATATATATATATATATATATATATATATATATATATATATATATATATATATATATATATATATATATATATATATATATATATGTGTGTGTGTGTGTGTGTGTATGTATGTATGGGGCTAGGAAAACTATATAAAATTTTGTAGATTAGAAAATAATTTGGAACATTTACTAAATTGTTGTAACAAATTACGGCACGATTTAAAATCATAAAACACAAACAATGAAAAAGAAAAGCATATTTGTTTACATTCATTTGTTTTCGTTCGTTTATGCTTGATTAACATATTATTAAAAAATGCAAAGGCAAATCGTAAACCGTGAAATCTTTTTAACAACTAAACACAAACATTATAATATCTTTTACTAATGTTTGTGTTCGTTTGTTACTTCAGGTAAACTAAAATAAACAAACACGAATAAGCGTATTCATTTTTTTTTTTTTTGAATAGCTGAAATATATTATAACTAATAAGTAATAACGAGCTAGGAAGAAGAACAGATACAAGATTTAGATTAAAAGATCAATTACTCTAAAGAATAAAACCCTTTTGTTTGTATTTGCGAACCATAGAAAAAAAAAGTCAATTGTACTTTGAAAAGAGCCTCACGCTAAGGAATTTTTCCTACAAAAACCAACTCGTTTCGAATCTCCAAATTACCCATAAGCCATAAAGCACTCCTATGATAGCTTCCGATCCCAATTTCTGATTTTTTTGTAGCCGTAAGTCATCAAGCCAATTTCCGAATAAACGCATTCGTTTAGTTAAACAACTCTAGTAATATATCGTTTAGATTTATCCCATATGGAAATAAATAGGAACCTTTTATTGTATTTTCTCCTTTTCATCCATTTGATTTTTTGTTGTATATCACATCTACTTCATTATTAATTCATTTGCTATTTCAACGATTAAGAAGAAAATATTATTTTAAGAAAGGTGAACCCGTCAAGTCATACATTTTTAATTGTCAAAGAATAAAATATGCGAACAAAATATTATTAATATATGGAATCGTGATCAAAGAGATAATATATATATATATATATATATATATATATATATATATATATATATATATATATATATATATATATAGAGAGAGAGAGAGAGAGAGAGAGAGAGAGAGGAAAGATCATTTGAGAGCTCATATTTTCCCGAGAAACTGGGAACTAAAAGTGGACCTTTTGATTAAATAAATTAAAGGCTAAGATCCTTTATGGTATTTTTGTAAATAATTGGGTACAAAACACGGGAGAATACCTACAAAAATAACATAAGGACATTTTACGGATAAACCCAAATAAACATATCAGATCCCTCTCTCTATCGATCATTCCCTTTTCCTGATTCTTCATTGACTCCATCGACCTCCTCCCTAATTCCATCGGCACTTCCCTCCACCTCCGACACCCACCCCTACCTGTATCAACGACCAACACGGTCTAGGATTTGTTGTTATCGATCAT
This sequence comes from Lactuca sativa, assembly GCF_002870075.4. Lineage (NCBI taxonomy): Eukaryota > Viridiplantae > Streptophyta > Magnoliopsida > Asterales > Asteraceae > Lactuca > Lactuca sativa. The sequence goes on along the minus strand of NC_056625.2, from coordinate 108,342,263 downwards.
CTCGACTCCATTGAAGGTGCGATCTCTTCACCTTCATCCATACGTCTGTAGAAGACCACTCATACATCGACCTACCATTCTCTTCGCCGAAGATCCTCCAGCCTCCCTCTCATCTCTGTCAAGCATCGATAATTCATCATTAATCGAAAAAAAATTGATTAAGCTCATGGATCGCAAATACCAACCGCCTCCATCTCATCCTATTGCCTCCATCTGCCAATCAGAATTGATTTCTCGCCTTCTATTTCGTTTTGAATGCTCTGGTCGATCTCTTTCCTCTAAATCAATCTAGTTTGGTGAATTTGTTATGCATTACAGCAATCAGAAGCAATCGTAAATCAACTCAGGTTCGTCTTTTAATCCTCAATTAGAATCTAATGCCTCATGTTGATTGTGTTTCTTGAAGCTATTTTGAAATCGTTGATTATCTTTTGATTATTGATTTATGATTTATTAATGGATCTTTTTAATTTTGATTACCTGTATTCCTTTGCTATTACATAAATCTCCATCTTCATTGCATTCCAGAACTCACCGCACTGATGGCGGTGTCAATCTGAAATCCATAACCAGAGTCTGAAATCCATCGTCTCCTCCGTCAATTGTCTCCTTATTCATTGCATCAAGTAAGGTGAAGACTCTACTAGAGATGGCAAAAAGCCCCATACCCGATGGGGAACCCGAAACCCGCACCCGTTTTGACCGGGGATGGGGACGGAGATGGGGAATCCCCGAATAAAAAAGTGGGGAAGGGGATGGGGATGGGGACACCCCTAATCCTCGACCCTGGACTCGCCCCCGATATATATTAATATATAAAAGTAATACAAACATATATTTATAGTACAATTTACAATACATAGAATTTTATCCAAGTAACTCATTAGTAATTTTTGGTTGAAATTATACTTTGTTTTTCTTTTTATCTTGTTTAAACTCATGTATGATTTTTGTTTTGTATTTTGTTCATTTATTTTACCTCAAATATCACTCTGATAATTTTTTCTACTTGATTTCTCATGTATATATTTAAATATGGTAGAAAATTTATTTATATTTTTTATGCATTCTATATATTTTTTTATATTTTGTAAAATCTTTAAACTTATGCTGGTAAAATTGAAATTTAGATGTTTTCTTTACATAAATTTTTTCATATTAAAAGAGAAAAAGAAATCCCCGATTCCCCGTTGGTGATCCCCGATCCCCGTTGGGGGTGGGGATGGGGGTTTATTTATATTCCCCGGTGGGGATGGGGATGGGGATGGGGATTGGAATGAGGATTCGGGGATGGGGATAGGGATTGGGGTCCCCTGTAAAACCCGCCCCCGTTGCTATCTCTAGACTCTACGCAGATCGTTGAAATGCAGGATCCTTCAAATCTAAATACTTAGCCACAAAATGTGGTAGCGTTTCCGTTTAGGTCGTGCAATCATCCACTCCATTAAGTTCATTCTCATGTGCAATCTCTCTCTTACCAGTAGACTGAAGAAAAGGAAATATATTTTTTCTTTTGTTGTGTAATTCCATTTTAGCAATATCTTTAATTGTTTTATAATTATATTATCTTTAGTGTTGACCAGGCAAGGAAATTGCTGCCAACTGGCAGGAGAAATGCATTTTACCGTGGTATAATGTCCACAGTTGTAAGTTTCTTCTCCCTTACAGTTCATCTAAGTTGATAGCAACAACTCATATACAGGATTTGGGACACCAAGTATCTTTTGTAGTTTCTAAAATGTTTTGTTTTTTGCTTTGTATTCTGTAATCTTTCCAGCTTGGAGCAGGATCTTTTGTGGTGCATATCCTCTCAACATTTCTGAATTAATTTCTCCAAAACTTTGGGATAAGTCAAGAAGACCAGAACCCAGTAAGTCCCTCATTTTTACACTATTGGTTACTTTACGGTTTAGAGTTATAATATATTGATCTTATAGAAAAGTTTATTTAACCTTGCAGGTTTCTTTTTTTGTGGTGCCTGGAATCATTTTGTTAGGAGCTGGTTTCGGATATTGGCTGGTGAGGAAATATATTATTTCTGAAGATGGAGAAGTTGATGTTGGAGTTGTAGTCACATGTATTATCCTGGTAGGTTACTATATTCATTAATTAAACTCATATTTCTAAAAGTAGTTCATGATTTAATGAATTCTATGTTTTACTTGCTTATATTTGAGGCCTGTGTTATCTTTTTCAAAGCACGAAAGACACCCATTTGGCAATGGCTGCAGTGGGGTCTTGTTTGGGTGTATACTACATGATCACGAAGATTGTAAGGAAAATGCCATGAAGGATCTATGCAACCCTCAAAGAGCTCGGTCTTCGTATGATGGAGAAGGAATGGAATGTATCATTCCATTGGAATGGACGATTCCTAAATGAATGTAATACCTTCCATTTTATGGAATTTATGAAGAGGAACAATTTTGTTAGCCCTAAAGTTGCTTATGAAACAGTAACTACTTTGCAGATACAGTTAGATGAATTTTAATAAATTCAACTATATATATATGAGAAACTAATATATTGCTCTTTGATAAAACTATTACACAAAAAAAGATTTACTAATTTCCTGTATTTCTTCTTGCAGAATGTATCATTCCATTGGAATGGACGATTCTTGAATGAATGTAATTCCTTCCATTTCTGGAATTTATGAAGAGGAACAATTTTGTTAGCCCTAAAGTTTCTTATGAAGCAACAACTACTTTGTAGGTATAGTTGGATGAATTTTACTAAATTCAACAATATATATGAGAAACTAATATCTTGCTCTTTGACAAAACTATCACAAAAAAAAGTTTGCTAATTTCCTGTATTTCTTCTTGCATTTGCAGATTTGCTCTTGATATTGACCTTGATGCTCCAAAAATTAGAATTCCTATAAGATTAAATGTCTCATCAAAGTATAACGGTCATTTTCTTTTGGATTTTGGTCATTTTACATTGAGGAAAGAGGTATATTTTAATTAATCTTTAGGTTATTTTCTGTTCCATCATTGATTTCTGATTCGGTGACCAATAAACTAATCCATTAGTATAATATATATAAATGAAAATATAATTTTATTGAAGTATGTTGATTGAAAACTTTACATATGAATTATATGTGATTCGCATGTAATTTACATATGATTCACATGTAAATCACAAGTGAATCACATATGAATTACATGTGATTGACATGTAATTTATATGTGATGAAATCACAAGTGAATCACATATGAGTTACATGTGATTTACATGTAAATAACATATTATTCACATGTGATTCACATTTTAATCACATGTAATTCACATATGATTCACATGTAAATATGAACTACATGTGATTCATATGTAAATCACATATGAATTACATGTGATTCACATGTAAATAACATGTAATTCACATATGAATGACATGTGATTCACATGTAATTCACATATGATTAATTTGTGATTCACACGTAAATTACAAGTGAATTACCTATGAATTACATGTGATTCACAAATTAATAACACATGAATTATATGTGATTCACATGTAAATCATATGTAATTCACATGTAAATAACAAGTGAATCACATATCAATTACATGTGATTAACATGTAAAATCACAAGTGGATTACATGTGATTCACATGTAAATCACAAGTGAATCACATATGAATTATGTCTATATACACACATGTATTTTCTGTGAGTGTTATTCGTTAATTATTTTTTAAAATTTTCTTGTGAATTTCACATTTAAATCTTAAAAGATACAATCAATGTGAATATCACATTATATAATCATATATGAATCTTACATGATATATACATGTGCGTGTTCTTGCATTAATATTTTTTTTTATTTTTCTGTAGATTTTGAAGAATTTTTGGAATATATTGAAGAGGTGAAAAGTGATAAATTGAAGAAAATATGAAAATCTTGATATTAAGAAATGATAATACTATAAATCTTTGTAGTTTTTTTTTTTTTTTTTTTTTTTTTTTTTTTTTTTTTGTATTGAAAAAAATACTTGTATTATGTTTATAGATTGATTAATAAAAATGAGATTTCTTATAATTTACTTACGAATATTATAGTATAAGAAATATGCATATTTGCATTTGAAAATATATGCATATATACACCTAAAACGTTGATTTTTTTTTTGTTAAAAAAATTCAGTTTTGAAAAAAATTGCACTTTTTTATACAAATCGCAGTCTTTTTTAAATGCAGTTTTTCCAAAAAAAATGCAGTTTTTTGAAAAGAAATATATAGTTTTTTTTCTAGAAAAAATGCAGTTCTTTTGAAAAAAGATGCATTTTTTAAAAAAAATTGTTTTTTATTTTTTTTTTCTGAAAAATTCATGTTTTTTGAAAAAAAATTAAAAAATCTCCAATTTTTAAAAAAATCAACTTTTTTTTAAATAAATCCAAAATTTTGAGTTATTTTGTTAATGTTTAGACATTTATATTAATATATTAAATAACACAAAAAAATTAAACATTAAAGGAGATCGGTAAGATGACGACCGTGTCCTTAACGAATTACTTTTGATCCAACGCTCCACATTTAGTTCTCGGGTTCTCGGGAAACTTTGAGTTCTCAACCGATCTCAACCCTATATATATATATATATATATATATATATATATATATATATATATATATATATATATATATATATATATATATATATATATATATATATATATATATATATGAGGGTTCAATTGAGAAAAAAAAAGGTTGAGAATGGGGGAATCATTCTCAGCCAATCATTTAATTAGCACTTTAACATAAAATACACGGTGGCAAACTTGTAAATATGATATGATATCCTTCAATCACAGATACGTAACTATGGATAATTTGATAACAATTCAAATTCATTACTACTCGATTGTTCATCATCCAAATTTCTTCTCCAAACTTCAACGATCATCCAGATTTCTTCAATTAAATCCTCGATTAACATCATCCAGTGTTAATCAATCATCCATCTTCGTCGAAAACACATACATCAACGTCATTCAACAATAGACAAAAAAATTTCGTTTTTGGTTCTTTCAATCCAACCTTCAATTTTGCTTGAATACGAGCATATCTTCAACATCTACGATTAATTATATTCCCAGTGTCATTAGATCAACATCATCAATAATCAACAACAGCTTCACTTCATATCATTCATTCAACATCGATCATCAAACAAAATTTCGAAATTAAGGTTAGAAAAACATCAAATCAATTTTTTTTTGAAAAATTTCATATAATTCTCTATCAATCTACTGTTTTGTAAGTTTTAAATAGTCAAAGTATCATGTGTTTAGCATTTTTGAAAAAGCTTACTTGTATGCACTCTAACTGTTTGATGAAATGCATAAACTAAATTACCACGTTATATTCACATATGAATATGTTTTCGCACCTTAATCAGTATATGATTATTAAAACACAAAACAAATATATAATTTTACTTGTTATTCATATGTGAATAACATATAAAAATTTTATATACTTGTGAATATACCTTGTAATATTCATATGTTAATATCATGTGTAATATTCATATGTGAATAAACTGTATAATATTCACATATGAATATATCATATAATATTCATAAGTGAATATATTATCTAATACTTACAATTGATAATACTATGTAATATTCACAAGTGAATGCATCATTTAATATTTAAATATGAATATATTGTATCATATTCACAAGTGTATATACTATATATTATTCATATGTGAATATACTGTGTAATATTCATGAATAAATATACCATGCAATATTTAGATGTGACTAGAATGTGTAATATTCACAAATAAATATACTATATAATATTCACATGTAAATCTACTATATAATATTCATATGTGAATATACTATGTAATATTCATTTGTGAATATACCATGTAATATCACATGTAAATATACAATATAAACAACATATATCATATAATATTCACATATGATTATACATTCATGTGTGAATATATCATGTGATAAATTGTTATTATTATGAACTAAAAGTATATTTTTAACATTTTTTTATGTGTATTCACATGTTTTTCAGGTATCGTTATAACTCAATAAAAGAATAACATTTCAATCAATGGTTTTTTCATATCCTGGTGGTTGACGATTGGTTGACGTAATTGAGAAGATATCATTGACGAAGACAATATGTTTTTATATTCACGTGTAAATGTTATACAATTTAATATATTCTTCATTTTGATCGTGTTAAATTCAAATTCAAATGCAAATGATATTCATTAATCAATACAATGTTGTTTGTCTTAGTATAATGTTGATTTTACATGTAAAATAATATTGTTACAATATACAAAAAAAACTATTCACAAACCAATTCTTATAGTGTATTGGTTATTTTTATATATAAATGTTGTATTCAAAAAATAAATAAATATACATGTATAGTTTATTCACATAAATACAAATAACAGATTACAATGATGTTTTTACTAGTGGGATGGAAGTTATTAACATCAACAGTAAATATGTCGTAATGATTTCTAAACTTTATTCATATATGAATACATAGCATGTCATGATTATGTCATCACTAGTAGGAATGAAAATTTAGTGACATCATCAAAACAATTTGCCGCAATGAAGTTTCGTCTCGGAATTGGACGAAATTCGCATATTTGATGTAAAATGGTGCGATTTACAAAACTCACCGCTTCGCCGTGACGTACGGTGTTTTTCGGCCATTCGGGACTGTTTAGGGCCTCAAAATGACGTTTTTCTATTTTTATAATTTTCCGAAAAAAAAAGCTATCATTTATTCACAAATGAATATAACATTAATAAAAATATATATGCTTATATAATTATTTTATTAACCTAAAAATATTAGTTGTATGTGAATAAATATATATTCTTATCAAATACTTTTTTTTATCTTTAACTTTATTTATTTTGTAGTCCTCGGTTTTATTGACAGTTTTATTCATTTGTGAATAATACATATATATTCACATTTGATTATTACATATATATTCATTTGTGAATATTACATATGTTCACACGCAAATATAATTTTTATATGTTATTCACATATGAATTACAAACTTGTTTAGGACCTCAAAACAATGTTTTTTTTTCGAAAAAAATACATTATCATTTATGAATATTACCTGTATTCATTTGTGAATATTACATGTATTCGCATGTGAAAATAATTGTTATATGTTATTCACATATGAATTACATAGTTACTCTATATTTTTAAAAGACATACATTGATTCTCGTGTAAAGACATATCCACTTGTGAATATTACGTGATATATTTAGTTTATGCATTTCATTGAACAGTTGGCGTGGAAATAAAGTAATTTATATAATTATGGTAAAAAAAAAATTAACAATTGAAGCCAATAATTACAACACAAATCAAATCCTATCAAAATTGACCAATAATCAGTAGGTATAGATCAAAAATTGTGAATTTTTTTTATGAAAAACGAAGTTTTTCAAGCCTGAAAATCAATTTAAAAAAAAAATCTTCAGATATATGGTTATCTTGATGCACTTTCGATTGCTATCTGTTTTTTGATATTGGTGAAGGTTCGATTGATGAAGTTTCGATAATTGGTGATCGCAAAATGATGTGACATCGATAAATATGGATTATGTTTATCGATTTTGCTTGACATCAATGAAACTGGACAAGATTGAATCACGACTTACACTTAATAGTACGAATAAATGTTTTTGATGATGAAGCACAACATTTTGATGAAATAACGAAGATATTTGATGAAGAATTGATGTTTTATGAAGTGTCGATGTTTTTTGATGATGAACAGGTGACGTTGATGTTTTTTTGATGAAGAACACATGACGTTGATGAAGAACAAATGATGTTGATGGAGAAGATATGATGTTGATTAAGAACAGAGGAACGATCCAGATGAATGAATAACAAATGTTGTTGATGAAGAACGAATGAACGATTCAGAAAAACAGCGTGTCTTTAATGACTTAATCTAAACGTGTTTTACATATATAAAATGATTGGCTGAGAATGATTCCCCCATTCTCAACCTTTTATTTTTTCTCAATTGAACTTACCTCTCTCTCTCTCTCTCTCTATATATATATATATATATATATATATATATATATATATATATATATATAGAGAGAGAGAGAGAGAGTTAGGTTCATATATAAATACTATATATTGTGTGATTGTATAACCAATTTTTGACCAATCATTTAAAAAATGTATGATACTAATTAACATATAAATCAATAAATGCATTTTCAGTTATAATCTTATAATTATTGTAACTCATTTCATTTAACTTCACTCCAATAATTATGGTAAGTAGTTTAAATTGAATTCTTTAATATATGTATCAAGAAAGTCGGTGACTAAAACTCAGATATAGTGTCGAATCAAATGCTCATTCTTTTAGAATTCACATAAAGAATATATTAGTTTATTGCATATTCTTCAAGATTATGTTACATACTGTAACATATTTTTATTTGTAAAAATAATATTTTCCTATTCTTCAAGAATTTTGAGTTGGTCTATAGTTTTGATGAATCTATATAAAAAAATATTACATATACTTTAAAAAAATATGTTATAAAATATTAATGGATACTTCTTAAAGAATGATTTTTTTCTCATATATCTCACTAGTTTTATGACAGGAGTTCACAAATATTTATTAGTCAATACATTCTTAAAGAATGAAATAAGTTTCAAGTAAATTCTTGATTTTTAAAGAATCAAACCGTCCAATTCTTTAATTTTATACTTTCTAAACTTTGTATAAAAACACTTTGTTAATAGTTTTTAAACCTAATAGTGAAATCGTCTAATTATTATCGAAAGAAATATGTTATCAAACTAAGTACTTTTTAAAGAATGAAATCTATTTTGTTTTTTGTGATTATCGTGTAAAAAAATATTGCACATTTTTCAATACGTGATATTCTGCGATTTAGTTTTAAAAATAATAATATGGATTTTGATAATATATTTGACTTAGTTTCCTAAAATATATTTAGTTCTCTTTTATCTCATTTAATAAAATGTCATAATTACTCTTTAATAACCTTAGAATTAGTTGATTGTAGTTATATAGTAATTGATATCCTACATTAATACAATGCACCCTAAAATCATAGTCATTAATTTTTTTTAATCCAATGATTATAATTTGGTCACACATTCACACAATATTTAGAATTCACATTTAATCCTAACCCTATATATATATATATATATATATATATATATATATATATATATATATATATATATATATATATAGGTAAATTCAATTGAGAAAATAAAAAAGGTTGAGAATAAGGGGAATCATTCTCAGGCACCCATTTATTTTTACCGCAAAAGTCTTCATCGTACCGACGGAAATGGGAAAGGAATATATACAAAAACATAGTTTAAGAAAACATGTTTTGCGACAAAATAAATGTGTGGCTGAGAATGATTTCCTCATTCTCAACTTTTTTTTCTCTATTGAATCCTCCTCAATACATACATATATATATATATATATATATATATATATATATATATATATATATATATATATATATATATATATATATATATATATATATATATATATATATATATAGGGAAGAGTTATATGGAAAATGAATGATTAGGGCAACATATATTTGAACCAATGAAAACATGACAACACATCACTTCCACAATAACTTTCACAATACATTACTTGTGAAGAAAGAAATGGACACGTGTCATTTGATTATTGGTTCCGGTAGATGTTGCCCTAGTTATTTGTTTTCCATAGAACTCATTCCTATATATATATATATATATATATATATATATATATATATATATATATATATATATATATATATATATATATATATATATAAGTAGGTTCATGCGAAAACATAAATATCTTGCGATAACATATTTATCTTATAAAAATCAAGCACATGTACTATAAAAAATAAATTTATTAGCAATAAATTAAAGATAATAAGTTTACATTGGATTGTGTTATGATAATATAGATTTAAAAACGTTTTTAACAATTACTATTTATTGTGCACGTCCTTAACCTTTTTTAAATTTACGTTTTCATAATAAAAGTGTCAAAAATCATACTTTGCTAATATGAAACAACTTCTCATCTATTATCGATTATTATAATGTATTTCAAAGTTTGGATGAATTATTGTCCAAAATATAATGTTGAGGTGCCACAATCTCATAAGTTTTTCTTGTTTTCTTGTTTTCGCAGATTATTTTATATATATATATATATATATATATATATATATATATATATATATATATATATATATATATATATATATATATATATATATATATATGGGAGCGTTCAATCGAGAACATTTTTTATCGTGAGAACATTTGAGAACAAATTTTGACCACACAATTTTTATTAATTAAAATTATAAAATAATATTCATATAAATCAAAAAATAGTTAGAAACAATTAAAAACCCACTAACTAACACCACTCACCACCCAATCACCACCACCACCTACCACTCATCACCACAACCCGCCACCACCACCCATCACTAACCACCATCACCACCCACCACCCACCACCCTTCACTACTAACCACCCACCAACACCCACCACCACCTACCACCACCCCCACCACCTTCACTACCACCCACCCACCACAACCACCATTCACCACCACAACCAACCACCATCCGCCACTACCATCACCACCCATCCACCACCACCCGCCACCACTACCCACCTCCACCACCCCCACCATCACCTACCATCATTACCCACCACCACCCAATACCCATCATTACCCACCACCCACCACCACCCGCCACCGCCCACCCACCCACCACTCACTACCACCACCACCCGTCACTACAATCACCACCCAAGCACCACCACCTATCATCATCACCAACCAACACCACCTACCACTACTACTTACCACCCATCACAACCACCCTCCACCACCACCCATCACTACCCACCACCACCAACCAACACCCACCGCCCATCACTACCCACCACCCACCACCACCCATCACCACCACCACCAATCCACCATACCCATCACCCATCACCCACCACCCACCACCACGACAACCACCCACCATCATCACCACCCAACCGCTACCACCACCCACTTCTACCACCCATCACTACCACTACCCACACCCACCCTCCACCCACCAAAACCACCATCCATCACTATCACCACCACTTGCAACCACCCACCCATCTCTACCATCCATTACCACCACCCCATATCCACCACCCGTCGCCACAAGCCCCACCCCCACCTATAAAAACCACCACTCGTCACTACCAACCACCACTATCCACCAATCCCTACCACCCGTCACCACCACCTACCATCACCACCCGCATCAACTACCCATCACCACCACCACCACCCCACCCACCCACCCACTACCACCACCTCATTACCACCCACTTACACCACCTATTACCACCACCCGCCACAACCACCCCCACCCACCACTCACCAAGACCACCACCACCCATCAACACCACCGGAAACCAACACCAACACCCCCACCCACCACCACCACATGTGATTATATGTATACATATGATTTATATGGATACGATTTTTTTAGTCTAAATAAATCATATATGATTAGATACCTTTTATCACATATGATTAAATACATGAGAATAACAAAAATGTATATTATCCACATAAATCACATGTGATTAGACGTATATAATCACATCTGGTTATATGTTTTAATCACATATGATTTATGTGAACAACATGCATTTTCGTGTTGTTGATTTGTTAGTTGTTCTCTTATATTTAATCACATGTGATTATACATATGATGTATCTAATCACATATGATTTATATAGACAAGATTCATTTTCTCATTTTCTCTTCAACAAAATTTTTTTATGTTTTTAATCACATGTGATTTATGTGGACAATATTTATTTTTGCGTCGATTTAATAATTTTCTCATGTATTTAATCATACATGATTAATGTGGACAATATTCGTTTTTGTTCATATAAATCGTATGTGATTAAATACATATAATCACATGTGATTATACAAAAAAAAACTATTGAATTGAGAAAGCAAGAATGAATTTTGTCCACATAAATCTTTTGTGATTAGATACGTATAATCGCATGTGATTATATGTATTTAATCATATATGATTTATGTGGACATTATTCATTTCTCGTTTTCCATTCAATAGTTGGTCTCGTGTATTTAACATGTGATTATATGTATTAATGTGGTAAAAGAACAACTATTGAATTAAGAATACAAAAATAACTTATGTCTACATAAATCATGCATAATTAGATACATATAAGCACATGTGTATTTAGTCACATGTGATTATATGTATTTAATCACATGTGATTTATGTGGACAAGATTTGAAAATGCAAAAATGAATCTTGTGTATAGAAATTATATGTGACTAAATGTACAAGAACAAACATTGAATGAGAATGTGAAAACGAATATTCTCCATATAAATCATATATGATTAGATACATATAATCTCATGTAACTAAATACACAAGAACAACAACTAAATCGAGAACGTGGAAATAAATATTTTCCTCATAAATTCTATGTGATTAGATATATGGAATCACATGTGATTATATGCATTTAATCATATATTATATATGTGGACAATATTTATCTTTGTGTTCTCGATTTAGTAGTTGTTCTTGTGTATATAATCTTATGTGATTATATGTATCTAATCACATATGATTTATATAGACATCATTATTTTTGTCCATATACATCATATGTGATTAGATACATATAACCACATGTGATAATGAATCTTATCCATATATATATATATATATATATATATATATATATATATATATATATATATGATTGGATACATATAATGACATGTGATTATATGTATCTAATCCAATATGATTTATGTAGACAATATTTATTTTTTCGGTTTCGATTGAATAATTGCTTTTGTATATTTAATCAGATGTGATTATATATATAATCACATATTATTTGAGGTAGACAAGATTCAATTTTGTCTTCTCAGTTCAATAGTTGTGCTCATGTACTAAATCACATGCGGTTAAACATATAATCACATGTGATAAAATACATGAGAACAACTATTGAATCGACAAAGAGAAAATGAATTGTATCCACATAAATCATATATGATTAGATTCATATAATCACATGTGATTAGATGTATTTAATCGCATATGATTAATTTGGATAATGATTTGTTTTTGTGTTCTTGGTTCAATATTTGTTATCATGTATATGATCACATGTGATTGTATGTATCTAATTACATATGATTTATATAGACAAGATTCATTTTTTCCAAGTAAAATCATATGTGATTAGAAACATATAATCACATCTGATTAAATATATTTAATCGCGTATGATTAAAGTAGAAAAAAAATATTGAATCGAGAATGCGAAAATGAATCTTAGCCACATAAATCATATGTGATTAGATACACATAATCACATGTTATTATATGTATCTAATCACATATGATTTATGTGGACAATATTCATTTTTGTGTTCTCAATTCAATAGTTGTTCTCGTGTATTTAATCATATGTAATTATACGTATCTAATCACATATGATTTATGTGAATAAGATTCAAATTTCCATTCTCAATTCAACAGTTGTTATCATGTATTTAATCATATGTCACTTTATATATTTAATCATATATGATTAATATGGACAAAGAACAACTATTGAATCGAAAACACAAAATGAATCTTGTGCATATAAGTCATATGTGATTAGATCATATACTCGCATGTGATTTAATACACGAGAACAATTAATGAATCGAGAATGCGGAAATGAATCTTGTCTGCACTTCACACTAAAAAGCAAGCTACATTTTTCCTTTCTTTGTGCACTCTACAAGATTAGGGTAACTATAAACAATATCATAAAACAAGTAATGCCTACGTAATAAGAGAGTTAGTGTAACTCGCCTCCTTGAACTTGAAAATTAGCTAGCATGAGCAAGATGGATCCTTTCCTTTCCAAGAACCTACACAACAATCATAACATTATTTAGCTTGTGCTTTGTTGTATTACTCTTATAACACTTATGTATATATTTTCCTATTTTCTCTTTGATTGTACTGCTCTTTTGGGATCTGTTTTCTCCTTTCAACTTATTCTTAAATTTCGATAAAATAATATTGGTAAAGTTCCCTCTTTTATCTTTTCAGAAATAAAAGATCTCGTTCTAATGATTTTTGGTTGATTTTATACTGAATTTACAAGTTAGTAACTTTAAGTTGTTAAATTCTGAACCACTCAATCTCTATTGGAATAAATTGTACCAATCTACTAAGAATTACATCAGACCCTTTATATGTGAAAACTATACATCCATATCTAACTATAGGCATTGGAATTTTGGCATTTGGAGTTCTGATGAATTTATTATCATTTTTTGAAGACAATGCATGAAATATGTGACAGCATGGACCAAACTGAGCAGATTGCCAATTTTACCCCTCAAGGATTTGTAATTTTGAAATGTGACTCAAAGTTTAAGGAAACTAGACACAATAATATTTCCTTAAAAATAAGTCTCATGATTTTTAGGTGTTCCTAATGACTTGCATGAATTTTAGAAGTTGGAGGACAAATTTGGGAAAATTGATCATAATAGCTTTTAAATCACTTTTGGTGCTCTATTAAGTACTTAATGGTTAGGCCTTAAGTTTATCACTTTTAACATGATTGTTGGTTACTCATTAGGATATTGAGATGTGAAATTCAATTTAACCTAAGGACCTTAATATTTGGCTTAATGAGGGTTCAAAGTTAAGTATTTTCACATAAAATACCCCTTTTACACTTAATAGGTTCTTTCAGACAATATGACAAACACCTTGTGTGCATGAAATCCGACAATGATCTTCAAATCTCTAATAGACTTTAATCCAACCCCTAAAGCTTACTATTTTCATTTATCATTGACATCAACAATTAGCATAAAGAAGAAACGATTCATGATTATAAATGGAACGATGTCAAATTTCACAATATCATGAATTTGACTCATAATTCGATCAGATCCATTGTTTTCCTAATCAGAGTACAAATCAAACTAGAATGTGCTAATGAGAGAGAGAGAGAGAGAGAGAGAGAGAAAGAAAGTGAAAGAGAGAGAAGTGAAAGTACCTTAGGAAGATCAGATTGTTGAGTTTGAGCATTGAATTTCTGTAACAAGTATCGTGCATAGATGAAAGTTCATAGGAAGAAGAAAAGCACTAGGAGGCGGGGTCAATGTCGGAGGGGCATAACAGGAGGAGTCGGTGTTGGGCAGAGGGCAGGACCAGTGAAGGGTGTCACTAAGTTTGTGCGTGAAAAACAAAGCACATGGAATCATTATTTAAATCACAGATAACCCCTTTCTTCATTATCACTTAAATGACGCGTTCCTTTTTTAGATGTGTAGTTGAAATTTGTTCTCAAATGTTCTCAATATAAGAATTGTTCTCATTTGAACATATATATATATATATATATATATATATATATATATATATATATATATATATATATATATATATATATATATATATATATATATATATATATATATATATATATATGAAAAGTGAATTTGTGCCTGTCATGTATATAATATTGGGTATAGAACCATAAGAATTTACTTCATTTCGAATAAAAAACATAATTTTTTTCATTGTTAGTTTTTTTCTATTGCTTTTGAGCTTATATTATTTCTGATTTCATAATTAGCCGCAATATATATGTATTTCGAATGTGTTGATTACATTAGACCTCTAGTAGGCTTCATAACTTTCTTTAACACCTACCGTATGTATACTTGCATGGTTCTTTTTGATGTGTCATTGGAAGAAGTTTATTGGGTTTTTAATGAACAATTTCAATCTTTCACTATAGTTTTCTATATTGAATTTGAATATGAAGACTTATAGGTAATTGATAATGTATTATTATACATGGTTTGTGGTGCAAAATTAAATATTTAAAACTCCATAAAAATATGTACAAAGCTTATGATCTAGTCTTATAGAGGATACAATAAGCATGGTAGAGAGATTTGATTGCATTTTGTTAAAACTATGTATTTGTTGATAGTTCTATACCTAATATTAGGTACATAACAACCACATATTCCTTAAACGATATATATATATATATATATATATATATATATATATATATATATATATATATATATATATATATATATAAGGCAAAAATCAAATGAGAACCACAAAATAATAAGAACCCTAAGAACTTCTATTTTTAGTTTTATAAAAGGTATATTTGTCAATTATCAAATACATGTTTATAAATATTGAAAAGAGCATTTTCGTATACCAATTGTTAAAAAAATGGCATTATTGTAAATAACAACACATCATAGCCTAGTTTCAAAAACAACTTATCAAATGGTTCAAATGAGATCTAAATGCTAGATCTTTTTCATTTTTTGGTAGTTTTAAAAAAATAAACCCTTTCATCCTCTCCCTTCTTCTACCAAGGAGCCTCCAGCCATCGCCGCCGCCGATGTTTGCCTCACCACCGCCTCTCCAGAATCCAAGTGTGTAATGTTGTTGTTTGCTAGATCTCTGATTCTTGCTTTAGATCCATTGTATCGAACCACCAAAGAACCACCAAATGTGTTGCCATATTCGTCGTCCTCCCCCTCCATATCCGACTTATGTTAATAACTGCCACCACTGACAACCGACGGGTTCATATTTACAACCTCATCGATTTTGGCGGAATTATCTCCAACGACAACGTCACCTTCGTTATCCTCCTCCATCGTTGTCTCATATCAGTGACGAACCACCTCCTACGCCTGTCGTCTCTGGTGACGTGATTTCGTCCATTTTCTTTTTAGTTTTTTTAGCTCAAATATGTTTAGATATGAATTATTCTGGTGGGTTGTCCTCGTCTTTGATGGTGTTCCTAGTCCAGATTTTTCAGATCTGCAAACTACGCCTCAGATCTATAACAACCTCCTTCAGATCTGCCACCATCGTTGTGATGGGTATCTAATAGTGTAATCAAGTAATCATACCATCCCTTGATCTCTTTCTCATAGAAATTAGTTCAAAAATATATAATATAATAAATAAAATAACTGTTTTATATTATAATTTGACGACTTGGTATTATACTAATCTTTTCAACTTTATATTGATTTACGAAAAATAAAATAAAAATAATCATTTTATTCGCATTTATAAATATATATATAAATTATAAGATGTATCATATTTAAATATATTATGAACTTTTAAAACATATAATATCGTTTACAAATATGATGCTTATTTATAAAATTTTCAAAGACACATTTGTATACAATTCCTATTGTAAAGTGTGAACAAAATAATGTATGTTTATTTATATATGAGTAAAATAATATTAAAGTTAACTTTTAGTGAAAAATATTATATGTTAATATTTTCATAAGTAACTTGGTTATAAAAATAAAAGTTAGGTTATATGCAACTGATACTATCAATGATTCGAAAATCAAAACGATTGTCTTACTGGTTCGTCACCCCCCTACCCCCCATACAAGTGCTCATGTTAGGCCCTTGGTAGTCATGAGAGTCCTAAAATGATTTATTAAACTGTGAATTAAAGTCTTGAAATATAAGTTTTAAGTTGAATATATAATGTTTTTGTATTAAACTATGAATTTATTGTATTAAGGTGTGAATTTTTTGTATTAAACTGTGAATTTAGTATTTTAAGCTATGAATTTTGTGTATTAAAATGTGAATTGAATAAATTAAACTGTGAATTGACCGTATTAAGTTGTGAGCTGAGTGTATTAAGTTGTGAATTGATTGTATTAACTTGTGTATTTTTTATTAATTTTTTGTTTACTTATGAAATATAAGATGAAATAGCATTATACATATATTTGATTTTATCTAATTTTGGATAAAGTATGTAAAATTTAAACTGTGAACATTTGTCTAAATAAACCTTAAAAAAGCACTAGCATATAGATATGAGAATAAATGTAAGTTTTAAGTTGAAATAAGGCTATGTATATATAATTTATGTGTATTAAGTTATAAATTTATTATATTAAGTTGTGAATTTTGTGTTCTAAACTATGACTTAATTATATTAAGTTATGAATTAAATATATTAAACTGTAATTTTTTATTAATTTTGTGTTAAAATATGACTGATTTATGTATGAATATTTGTAATAATTTTTTTGTGAGTATATTAATTTTTTTGTGTTGAATAAATATGTAAGAATATATTAGTTTTATAAAATTTTTGCCTGAAACTGTTAATTAGTAAATTAATCGGTTTATTAAACTGTGAATATAATATCTAAGTTATTAATCCATGATTTTATATACATTTTTGATTTGGAAGGAATGCTGGTTACGAAAGTGACACATGTAGTTGGTGGTGGTGGTAGAGTTTTAGTTTGACTTATTTGAATTTGTAAATTAGTATATAATATATAGTATTGTTTTGTGAACTTTATATAGTAAACTAAAAATGGACTATAATAAGTCGTATATATTATATAAATTTTGTGTTAAAATATGAATGAATGTACGCATGAATATATTAAACTATGTATTACTAAATTAATATGTCTATTAAATTCTTCATATGGTAACTTAAATAGTGAATTTAAAAGAGTGAAAAATAAATTTGTCAAGCAATATTTTTGTATTAAAATTTCTATATTAGGCTGCAAAAATAAAATAGTTTGTGTTAAAAAGTATTACCAAAGAAATGAGAGTTACAATCTTTGTTCTATTAAGCTGTGAATACGACCAGAAAAATATCAATGAATTTGATGTTAGTCTTGTGGGGTCCGACAGTGTTCTAGCGTCGGTCCGAAAGTGGTACGAAAACAAGTGGCAAATATTTGTAAATAGGGAATGAAAAAGTTCAATTAATAAAATATAAATGTTGGATTTGGTCAAAATACCATTAATGAAAACATTTAAAAAAAATGGTTTTTTGAGTTCTTAACATTTTTGGGTTCTGATTTGAACCACTCCCTAATATATATATATATATATATATATATATATATATATATATATATATATATATATATATATATATATATATATATATATATATATATATATATATATATATATATATATATATATATATATATATATATGGCTGAATTTTTTTTGAAAAAAACCAAAAAAAATTAATAATAATAAATATATAAAAAAATATTTTTTATTTTTTTTTCAGAGTATTTATAGAAAAGCTGTGATTTTTAAGAATATAAAGTTAAAAAAAAAGTGATATCTAAGTAGTTTTTTTATGAATTTTTATGATTTTTAGGGTTTTTTTTTTCATATAACCTTTCCATATATATATATATATATATATATATATATATATATATATATATATATATATATATATATATATATATATATATATATATATATATTGGAACATGAAAACGTGACTAAATTGGTCCTAGTTACTCTTCGGGACGGAGTGGAAGAAGGGAGGGGATTCTCGAACGCGGAAAAGGATCCAATAACTTCGAAAATTCCTGTTAAAAAATAATCGCAAAATCCACTGGACGTTCCCCAAACGGGTACTGTCGGGTCTCCCCTTCCTCCAACTGCGCTTAGACCAACAGTGGCAAGAGCTTCTTCTTTGTTCACAGCTTGAGCGGATTCGATTTCGAACCTTTTTTTTGAGTAACTATAGTTCAACGAATGGCCCGGCATTCAATGCGGGTCGAAGCATATGGTTGCCGGGTTGGTTAAATGCTATTAATGAGAATAGTAATTCACTATTCTTATTAATTTGTATGACCATCGAGGGGGTTTTTTACCGATTTCGTTTATTCTACTAGAGTTTTTTTGACCTTTAAGTTTAGCTATAATTGTGGTCCATAAAAAAAATGAACCGATTATTTAAATCAATTTGGGCTTGGATTTTTTCTAATTTTTCTATTTTCTGTTCATAGTAAGCAACTCAATAAGAGAGCTCGGATAGCAATACCGATTCGATCCGAGTTCTCTTGGAATATATATATATATATATATATATATATATATATATATATATATATATATATATATATATATATATATATATATATATATATATATATATATATATATATATATATATATATATATATATACACACACACATATGTGTAATTGAATATTCTAAGGGAATATTATTAATAAAGAATACACAATTAAAATGTTTTAATTAAAATATTGTTAAAGTTTTAAAATTTTTCATATTATAATATTTTTATTAATTTTCCGCATGTTATCTTTTTATTAAAAATATTCTAGATAGAGTATATATGATTAGAACGGTAGGTTTTTCATTCTTTAGAATACTTTGAATTAATAAACGTGACGAATTATTGTTACATATTTGTTCCATTTTTTTATATGGGGCTAGAAACATGTATCTTCCTTTTCATTAATATTATAAACAATTATCTTTAGACGTCATATCATATAGCAATGTCATTAAGTGAATTTTGAAAATTAGTTGAATCCTACTTCTTTCGACTTATATATATTGGCTTCTAATCAATATGTCTTGATTTATATGACAGGTTGTTCAAAATAATAATAATAATAATAATAATAATAATAATAATAATAATAATAATAATAATAAATTCTTACTACAATTTATACCATGAAACTTGGCGACGAACGTTTGAGATCCCTTGATTAATGAATAGTTTTGACACATAAGTGATTCTATAGATCTTATTCACTAATAGATAGATTAAGAGACCAATAATGATTTAATCTATAATTCATTAGTATATATAACCCATGAGAACTATGATTATAAAATTAATTAAACTTTCATAGTAAACTAAAAGTTATTAATCAATTATTTTAAGTAAATATTTTAAATAAATTATTAATTAAGAAACACATTTTTAGGTATATAAAATTATAATCGTTGATTTAAACAAATATGTGATTTTATAATTTATATTAATTTTATTTTAACTTTTATTCTAATGTTAATTAAAAGCATTTAATGTAATTAGAGTGGAAATTTAAAATTAGAAATATGAAATGGAGAATAAATAGGTTGATAAGTGACATGACGTTAATTATGAGGCTGAATAAGGTGACACATGACAAAAGATAAATAAACATATTATTTTATTAGAATAGAGAGAAGAGATGTTCAATAATATCAATATGATGAAATATAAGATTACAGGTCATCTGCTACTCATTTTTAATGAATACTATGTGAATACAAAACATTCATTTGCAGTCAGGGGGCAATATGTGTTGCAACGTTTAACACTGTATATGTTATTCACTTCTATTATTCTTTACAAAAGAGGAATCTATTGGGAATTATATGCAACGAACAAATAATTAACTATATTGTTATGTATTGAACAACCCAAAATTTTCTCTCAAAATAATCTAGGGATTACCCGAGTTTTCTAAAAAATTGCAGAATTCTATAACTCCAAAACACTTTACATCCCATCATATTTCGGGTTTACTATAAAATCATAAGCCTAATGTAAAGCAACAAGGGATATTAATATAAAAATCTACTTCTAGTATAAGTCCTTGTGCTCTTACCTTATCTCGCTCAACGACTACTACCTACACCTGCAACACATGAAAAAATCTAATACATCAGAACAAAGGTCTGGTGAGTTATACTCTAATATGATTTCATGCATTCATAATCTACTACTTTGTGATTTTTTTCATTCCTCTTACTTCTAATCTCTTCTCACACTTGTCTCATACTCTATTCATACTCATTCTTAGCCTCTCCCGGGATCTTCTCACTCCTCATCTCCACCTCATTTCTTTCCTCTTATTCTATTATATATATATATATATATATATATATGCCCTTCTCTCTCACCTCTTACTCTCTTCTCAATCTAGTATATACTTTCTCCTTGCTCTTTGTATCATCTCATCTTTACGCCTATATCTTCTTGCCTTCTGCATCTCTATTCTTATTTATACCCAAATGGTCAAATCATCTATGCTAGCTTCAACTATCATATAGGGGGAGAGCATATCTCTAACTTATCGGAGTACAACTGTCTGGACTAAGTCGCATCACTTTGATCCCAAACCGATCCTTTAACAACTTCTCTTTTCTTGAATCCTTCACAAATTATAATGATCCCTTACCGATACTCTACACTTAATCTATCACGGATTATATCGTGTTTCTCTAAAGAAACATCTTACCTTGTTCCACTTCTAGAACTCTTTTTTAATATTTTCTAACAACATAACATACTATTCCCGCAAATAGATGATTCATTTAAGAATGAGATAGATGAATCATTCACAAATCATAATGATCCCTTACGTATCATCTATTTCATTCCTAGAGGAATCATCTATCTCATTCTTAAAGGAATCATCTATCTCAATCCTACATGAATCATCTTTCTACATTCTTATAATATTTCATGTGAAAGCTACGGTCTCACAATAGTCTTACACATCAAATTTCACATAACAATCTATCTCATCATCTAATTAAGAGATCTTCTACTCACCATCTAGCACTTAATTCCTTAAGTACTTAATCTAAATCTTTCCTACTTTATATAGGTATTTAGCACAATACCCTCAATCTCTAGTCATACATTATTACTTTACTCCATCTCATATATGATGGTTATCTAACACACTATCATAAACATCTAACCACACATACATACTCTAAACATATGTACATGTTCATTTACATGATTAAAAACTTATAATCATAATCTATCTCCATTTATATTGTGTATCTCTTAAACATAATTCCATCATAACTAATCATACTTTCATAATTTATCTTTCATCTAATCCATTACAGGTATTTGACACAATACTACTAACCTTTACTTATATACATAATCATCTATCAGATTATATTTCATA
The DNA here is from genome assembly GCF_002870075.4 of Lactuca sativa. Classification (NCBI taxonomy): domain Eukaryota; kingdom Viridiplantae; phylum Streptophyta; class Magnoliopsida; order Asterales; family Asteraceae; genus Lactuca; species Lactuca sativa. The sequence goes on along the minus strand of NC_056625.2, from coordinate 108,319,241 downwards.
TAACAATGCACTATCTTCATCCAATGAGTTATGGGTATTTAACAAAACACCACCGATATTTAAATATGCATACATAATAACATAAACATATAAACATGCATGCATACTCTAGTGAGACAGTGAATTATAACTCACCTTGTTAGTTAGTGAAGGTTAAATACCCTTGCTTTCCATTACTCAATTGATGCATCTTGATCCATCATCTTTGATCAAGGTATATTGATATACATATCTAGCTCCTTAGAATATTCTTAGCCTATTAAGAGGTTAATCCCTATTTATATCAAAATGATCACTAATTTGATCATAAATCTAACATCTAATCCTCTACGTCTAAATCTAATTTACCCAATGATTTAAACATTCGATACTAGATAATTCATTACAATCTAATCTCTAATGTATCAATTCATCTTCCTCACTTGTTAGGGTTTGAAACCCTAACTCTCCATGAATGTATTTCACCATGGAAATCACTTCCAAATCCTGATTAAAGCTTCTAAATACACCATTTGGCCTAGATGCACTATCTCTTGCATTTATTCTCTTAAGTTTACTTAGTTCATCTTATAAATGTGTCTTAAACTTATCTTGTCCAATTTTGTGAAGTTATCTCTTCCAAATTCATGAAATTCCTCTAAATGACCAAATTGCCTATTTGGTCAGTTATTCACCCAAAGTCAACTATCTCTAAGTTTTAGGTTCTTACAATCCCCCCTCCTTAAACATATTTCCTCCTCGAAATCTTTCTTTAACTTCCATATAGATTCTCTCATGCTATGGCTCATTTTATGGTTGTTTTCATCTTTAACTCTTATTAACCAAAATAACATAATAACCTTTATCTATAATCATACATCATTATTCTATCTGCACCTCATCGATTATTGTCATCTAACACAATACCATCAACATCTAACGATACATACATAGTCTAAGCATACATACATTATCTATCTCCAACCACACAAACATAAAATAAAGATACATACATGATCATTTACATGATTATAAACCAATAATCACAATCTATCTCAATCTACATCTTGTAGTTATTCAACATAAAACCATAATATCTAAATACACTTTCATACTCAATCTTTCATCTAATACATTATGGGTATTTGAAAAATACCACTAACATCTACTTATACACCTAAACATCTATAAGATTATATTTCACAAAATGATGCATTATCTTTATCAAATGAGTTATATATATATATATATATATATATATATATATATATATATATAAAACAAAATACCACTAGAATTTAAACATGCATACATAATAACATAAACATATAAACATGCATGCATAATCTAGTGAGAGAGTGAATTATAACTATCCTTGGTACTTAGTGAAGACTAACTACCCTTGGCTTCCATTCTTCAATTGATGCGCTTTGATCCATCTTCTTGTCTCAAAGCCTATTCATACACATATCAAGATCCTTAGAATTTTTCTTAGCCTATTAAGAGCTTAATCCCTCTTGATGGGCTTATTAGGTTACAACAAAATGCTCAATGCGGAAAATCACTTAAAATTTAAGAAGGGCACATGCAAACTAAAAGGAACTTTATCTTCACATTAAGGTAACATACTTTGAATAACAAAAACCTAATATGCATCCTAGTAATTTCAAAAATAAAAGCTAAAGATACATACCTCAAACTAGTTATAGCAAATAAGTTACTTCAATCCTTTCCTTTGAAGAACTTGGAATGCTAGCACCAAAAGGATGCCGCATCTAATGGCTCATACCATGTAACAACCCGATATTTCAACTCAATGTAATAGCTTAGGTCAACCATTGTAATTAGTTTTAAAGTAATAAAGAGAAATTATTTGAATATTATGTGCATTTAATTTATTTATAAAGATGTAATAAATTAAGATAAAAATGATCGTCAAAAATAAAATGTTAGATAAACTCGATATCAATTAAGAAACTTGTAGTGGTCGTGACAAGGATTCTGGAGATATAAAGAACGCTAAAAACCGAGTTATAACGAAGAAGTTATGACATATCGAAGTTTCGCGACGAAACCGACATGACGCTGTGTGACGTAAAAAGTGAACTTACAATAAAATCCTTTTAGCCTTAGGTATCTAAATGAAATTTGTAGTATTCGGTTGGTCATAACTTCTTCATTATAACTCAGATTTTTGTGTTCTTTACATTTCTGAAAACCTTGTTACGATATCCATTACTTTATGCAACCCAATTGAGACTTTGGAACATTTTATTTTGACGCTATTTTTATTATATCAAAAGTAGATTACAATACTTGACTTAGGTCATTACATCAACTTGAAATATCGGGTTGTCACATCACCCCCTGTTAGAGAGAATTTCGTCCTGAAATTTATTCTAAGGTAAGCATTTATGGACTAGGGAAAAGATGCGGGTATTTTTGTTTCATCTGATCTTCGCGCTCCCAGGTGTATTCAGGTCCTCGCTTTGCATTCTAGCGGACCTTCACAATGGGTATGCGACTTTGTTTTATTCTGTTAATTTCCCTATCCATGATTTCTACTGGTTCTTCTACAAAGTGGAGACTCTCGTTGATTTCGATTTCGTCCAGAGGGACGATGAGGGTCTCATCGGACAAACATTTCTTTAAGTTTGACACATGAAAGGTAGGATGTACGTTATTGAGTTCTTGCGGTAATCGAAGCTTGTGTGCTACCCGCCCGATCTTGGAAAGGATCTCGAATGGTCCGATATACCTTGGATTTAGTTTCCCACGTTTTCCAAAACGTATTAATCCCTTCCAGGGAAAGACCTTCAACAGCACTCGGTCCCCAACCTGAAATTCCAAGGGCTTCTGTCTTTCTTTTGCATAACTATTTTGTCTGTCTCTTGAAGCTTTTAGTCATTCCTAAATTTGGACAATCCTTTCAGTCGTTTCTCTTATGATTTTCGGGCCTGTGAGAGCGCTGTCGGGTATTTGTCCTCTAGCTAGTTGCGTGTCACCTACTTCAGCCCATCACAGAGGTGATCTGCACTTGCGACCGTAGAGGGCTTCGAATGGAGCAGCCTTGATGCTAGTGTGATAGCTATTGTGTATGAGAACTCGACTAGTGGTAAGTGGGTATCCCATGCCTTACCAAAATTGATCACACAAGCTCTTAGCATATCTTCCAAGGTTTGAATGGTCCTCTAACTATGACCGTCAGTTTGTGGATGGTAAGCGGTACTCATGTCTAGTCTCGTCCCTAGAGATTTTTGTAGTGACTGCCAGAACCGTGAGGTGAATCTACTATCTCTATCAGAGATAATGGATATTGGTACACCATGCAGTCGTACAATCTCTCTGATGTATGTTCGAGCTAGTTTCTCCATCTTGTCAGTTTCCTTTATTCGTAGGAAGTGCATGGATTTGGTTAATCTATCGACGATCACACAAATGGTGTCAAGTCCACCTGCTGTTTTAGGTAACTTGGTTATGAAATCCATGGTTATCCGCTACCACTTCCAGTCGGGTATTTCAGGTTGTTGTAACAATCCCGACGGCTTTTGGTACTCTATTTTGACTTTGGCGCAAGTCAGACACTTGCCTACATAGGCAGCATTTTCAGCTTTCATGTTCGGCCACCAATACGATTTCTTGAGGTCCAGATACATCTTGTCTGAACTGGGATGCACGCAGTATCGATTCTTACGAGCCTCATTCATGAAAATGTCTCTGAATGCACCAAACTTCAGTGTCCAGATTCGATTCATGAAGTAACGAACTCCGTCACCCTTGACATTAAGATTCTTATCCATTTCTGTTAAGGCTTCGCTAACCACATTTTTTGTTTTCAAGGCTTCCTTTTGAGCTTCCTTGATTTGCGTGGACATGTGTGAATGTATCGTCATGGTTAAAGACCTCACTCGGCGGCCCGTGTATTCCTTTTGACTAAGAGCATCAGCTACTACATTAGCTTTTCCAGGATAATAACGAATCTCGCATTCATAATCGCTCAGTAGTTCAACCCATCGTCTCTGTGTCATGTTGAGTTCTTTTTGGTTGAGAATGCGCCGAAGGCTCTTATGATTGGTGAAGATTGTGCATTTCGTGCCATAGAGATAGTGCCTCCAGATCTTTAGGGTGAAAAAGACTACTCCCAGTTTCAGGTCGTGGGTAGTGTAGTTGACTTCATGCGTCTTGAGTTGTCTCGAGGCGTATGCTATGACCTTTCCTCGTTGCATTAGAACACATCCCAAACCTTGGTTTGATGCGTTGCAATAGACCACGAAGTCGGCTGTTCCTTCTGGCATGGATAATATAGGTGCGCTGCCTAGGGCTTGTTTCAGTTTTTGGAACACAACATCTTGCTTTTCTCCCCAATTGTAGGTTACACCCTTCTGAGTCAGGGAAGTAAGTGGTTTGGCAATCTTTGAGAAGTTTTGTATGAATCTTCGGTAATAGCCAGCAAGGCCCAAGAATTGTCGGATTTTAGTTGGAATTCTTGGAGCTGCCCAGTTCTCGATTTCCTTGATTTTAGAAGGGTCCATGTGTATCCCTTCTTTGCTGACTACGTGACAAAGGAAATCTACTTTCTGAATCCAAAATTCGCACTTCGAGAATTTTGCGTATAACTTCTCTGCCCTTAATGTTTCCAAGACCAGCTGGAGGTGTTGACTATGTTCTTCTTTGCTCTTCGAATAAATGAGTATCTCATCTATGAAAACTATCACAAATTTTTCTAGGAAAGAATGACATACTAGGTTCATTAAGTCCATGAACACCGCCGGTGCATTTGTTAATCCAAACGGCATGACTACAAACTCGTAGTGACCATAAAGGGTTCGGAAGGCCGTCTTGGGAACATCTCCTTCCAGGACTCGCAACTAATGGTACCCGAATCTTAAATCGACCTTTGAGAAGTAGCTTGCTCCTTGGAGTTGGTCGAACAGATCGTCTATGCGCGGTAGGGGATGTCGGTTCTTGATTGTGAGCTTGTTTAGTTCTCGATAGTCAATGCACATGCGAAAAGATCCATCCTTCTTCTTTACGAATAGGACTGATGCTCCCCAAGGTGAGAAGCTTGGCCTGATGAATCCTTTATTGAGTAGCTCATTTAGTTGGCTGGATAATTCCTGCATCTCTGCCAGGGCTAGACGGTATGACAATTTTGCTACTGGGGTAGCTCCGGGAATCAAGTCGATTCTGAACTCGACGTGACATTCTGGTGGAACTCCTGGAAGATCTTTAAGGAAGACGTTGGGGAAATCGTAGACTTCTGGAATGTCTTTGATATATTTCGTTTCTTTTTCCTTATCTACCACGTGGGCTAGGAAAACATGGTATTCTTTGCGCATGTATTTTTGGGCTTTGACGCAAGAGATGATTTGTAAATTGGTACCGGGTTTATCACCATAAATGATAAGAGTTTTTCCATTTGGCAGATTAAGGCGAACGACCCTTTCGTGACAAAGTATATCAGCATGGTGAAGGCTTAACCAATCCATACTAATGATGACATCAAAGCTTCTTATAGTGATCGGCATTAGATCGATTTAGAACGAGTGTTCATTTGAATATAGCATGCAACCTATGTACATAGTGTTTGTGCTTTTTGTTTTACCGTTTTCCATTTCTACTGTAAATATTTTATTAAGTGATTGGGGGGTTTTGCTTAAGTAAGTGTTTGAATTCATGGCTCACGAAACTCCTCTCCGCACCACAATCAAAAAAAGTATGCATGCATAAGTGCTATTGAGGAGAAACGTACCCGTGACCACCGTGGGATCAGCTATTGCTTTGTTCTTCCCTATTGCCAACACTCTTCCTACACCGCCAACATTCCTTGACTTATGGCAATCTCTCTTGTAGTGCCCAGCTTCACCACACCCATAACACGCCTGGCCCACCCTGACTCCAGGAACATGGGTGATTGGTTGTGTCGGTGCCTTACAGAAACGGGAAGTGTGCCCTTTCCTGTTGCAGTTATTATAGTGCATCACCCGGTAGTTTCCGTTGTGATGGTAATTGCATTTTCTGCACTTTGGTAGGTTTCCAGCATATTGCTTTGCTAGTGTAGGGGAAACAGGAACAACGGTGGGAGCAGTAGTGGAATGGACTGCTACTATCTGTTGTTTCTTGGAAGGTTCTTGCAAAGATCGACCCTTCCTTTTGTTCCAAAACTTGTTGTTGTTGCTGCTCTCTATGGGTTGCTTCAGAAAAGCAGTCATGAATCCTTGGCAGACGCCATGGTCAACGAGGGACTGTGCCAACTGTTTGGCACTATCAAAAGTAACTGGCTTGGAAGCTAGTACACTTCCTTGAATCTGGGGTGACAGTCCCCCGATATATCTCTCGATCTTCTTGCTCTCTAGAGCAACCATTCCCGGGAAAAGTATTGCCAAGTCACTGAACCTATTGGTATATGTTGTGATGTTCGAGCCTACCATTGTAAGGCCCCAAAGCTCTTGTTCGAGCTTCTGTACTTTGCCTCTTGGGCAGTACTCTTGCATGAGCATTTGTTTCAGGTTTTCCCATCCCATGGAGTTCGCCACTACTAGAGTTAGTGACTTGACGTGGCCATTCCACCACGTTAGGGCTCGTTTGGAGAAAGTACAGGCAATAAATTTTACTTTGTTCCCTTCTTGGCATGAGCAGATATCGAATACTGTTTGGCACTTTCGATAGAGCCATAACTCATCCAGTCCCATTAAAGGATATGGGTTTGCTGTTGGTGAAGTCCTTGTAAGTGCATTCCCTGGAACGACCTTGGTGTTGGCCATTAGTAGAGGTATTTATTCCTCCTCCCGACCCGTTGTTACTCATTTGGGCCATTGTTGTTGTAACAACAGCTGTTACGGCTGCCTGGAAAACAACATTGTCTATTGATGGGGGTGGTGGTGGAGGTGGTGTTGGTGTTCCTGTAGTATTGAAGCGTCGGGGATTCCTTCTTGGCAGCATGATTCTGCCATAAGTTAAAAGACAAATTTTTGATAAGTCTTCAGAAATGATTATGGAAAGTCTTAGTGTTATATGTTTTAAGTTCCGAACATTACCGAATTTGTAAGTTAATTGCAAAATGGAAACTTATAATAATAAGTGTATGATTTTCCTTAGTATTTTAAGAATTTAATAAGATACCCAATGAAATAATAAATGCATGTCAATCTCATTGATATTAATACTCGATACATCGATCAGGAAAATTTGACCTTAACACAGGTATAGAGTACATCAATGAAAATGGGAAAATTTGACCACACTCAAGCCCTCGAATTGTGTACTCACAATTCGTCGGGTTTGCATACATAAAGGAAAGAGTAGCACCGACGCTCACTCAATAAGTATATACATAGCGCAAGAAGTACGCGCTCTACTCCTAGTGGGTGGTACGCTGCAGACCATGGTACATTGTCATGGAAGTCAGAGCTCGAGCTACTTGACGTTCAGCCTCAATGATGCACCTCTCCATTGCAGCTTGGTTTTTTCGGAACTCCCTTACCTCGGCTCTAGCATTGGTAATGTCTTTGTGAAGGGAAAAGGTGTGCTCTGTTGTTCGATCATGTTCTTCGTCCAAGAGACAAAGACGTACCACAGTGATTTGGGCAATGGCATCAACGTCCTTGATTTGGTTGGCGTTTACCCTTGTTTGTTCGCCTTGGTTGGCGATGCGACGAACCATGACAGGGAGTGCTCTGTCAGCTGAACCCCCGCTATGGAGGTCATAAAAGCCTTGTCCCATGTTGTAGGGTGGATGTTGTCCTTGTTCCCTGCTCCATTGTTTCAGATCTATAGCCCAGAGGGGCGCCGGGCCCTGAAAGTTCCATCGGGGGTTTGGTGCCTCCTGGGGAGGATTGTAGACCTCAGGTTCTGAGTCAATGCCCTCATCATCAGCTTCCTCTTCCTCTTCTTCGGGATCCTCTTCTGGATCTTCCTCGGAAACCTCTTCGAGATCCTCTTCTGGATCCTCCTCGGGAACCTCTTCGGGATCCTCTTCTGGATCCTCCTCAATCCAACCTCCATTGCCCTGGTTTGGGTAGTAGGGATCCCCGGGGATATGAAATCTTGCCATTTTGTCTGATCAAGAATAGAGATAAGAGAATTTTATATAAAACTTGAGGGTAAAGAGAAAATTTTTGATAAGACCTACACCGAGTCCTCATATAATTACCTAGTGCATACGAATTACATACAATTGAGATTGAATGGATCGTTGGATAAGTAGCTTCACCCTAAGCCCACATCCAAACAAGGAAAAGAACCTAAAGCGAAATCATAAATCCTAAGCCCATGCAACCTTAATCATGTGCAACCTTAGAGTATGCACTTTGCAATTATAGACCTGTCAGTGGAGGTTTTTAGTTTTTATAAGCTTAATTTTTGTTTAATTGACGATCCTAGTCCTAACGAAATGTGACAACCGTCAAAATCCTAGTCAAGTCAAAGTCAAATAAAGTCAACAAGTAAAAGTGGTCAACTCAACTAACCCTTGTATACTAGGGTTTACGTTATGTGATTATTGTACAACTCGCTATTTTAATAAAAAGTCATCACTTGAAAAGTTGGTATGTTTAGGATTCTTGAACTCTAATCGGGGTATGTGATGTAGCAATACGATAAAACACTATTGCATACCCTTCGGGGGTGTGTAAGATCCTTAAACATGGCTTAACAGGGTTTACGGACCTTACGTTACGAAGCAAAACACTTAAAAAGGTCATAAACAAAGCCTACTACAATCTCTTTTTATTAATACAAATCTCTCCCAAATCTCTCTCAAACCCCTTTAAACTTTTTATAAGCATTTGGGTCATCCCGACCCTTAACCGGGTCAAAAAATACTTAAAACAGACTAATTATTGGAAAAACAGCCTTTAGAACCGAAGCCTCTCAATTAAGAACCGAAACCATAGGGACCGAAGGTGCTAAGAACCGAACCCGAAGCTGCCTGCGTCGGACCGAACCCGAAGTTGCCTGCGAGCCGAACCCGAAGGTCCCTTCGGACCGAACCTCCCCTTCGCCTTCGCTCCTTCTACCTTCGCTCCATTTCGGTCTAGTTAGCCTTTGGGCCCAATAGCAGCAGGGACCGAACCTTCGGCCCCTATCCGAACAACTTCGCAGGAAGCCCTTTTCTTCCCGGTTTTCGACCACGACTTCGTTTTAGGCTCGTTTTTCGTGATTTTAACACGTGATTTTCACCCAAACTCGTATTTTAGCATAAGAGACCCTAAATAGTCATATTTTAATCATATTTGGAGGAAAATCATTGCCTAAGAATAAAATCTAGTTGATGAGATATTTAGGTGGAGTGTTGACTTATCCTTTGGGCAAGGACACAAGCAACCTCCCACACCCACTCCATGGCCATACCCAGCCACGATTCATCACTATTCAGTCAATCATTGTCCTTTTTACACCCATTTTCTAGCCATACTCTTGAACAAAAGCTAGAAATCCTATCTCTCCTCCCATTTCACTCATTCTCCACCAAAAAGCAAGACTCATTTCTCTCTCACTTCTCTCTCTAAAATTTGAAGATTCAAGGGCTGATCCCAAGTTCTTCATCTACTCCTAGTAATTAATATCACTCCTCACATGATTATTTCAGTTTCTTTCTACTAAAATCAGGGATGCCTTACACAAACATCATCATATCCGTGTTAGATCTTCGAATCTTCAAGGCATCTTCTAAGTGTTCTTGAGTTGAACACTTCCCTTCTTCAACATCCATCCACTGAAATCATACAAGGTGAGTTCATACCCCTATCTTTTCACATTTTTCTTAAGTTTTAGAGGGGGGGGGGGGGGGGAGGAATACAAGTTAAAACAACAAGAACACAACTAAACTCATCCATCATCTTTCATCAGAAATGTTTAACTCCATTCACAGACTTCTTTGGTCAACTTAAAAATTTTATTTTTTAAAACTGTATTTGGTGAAAGTAGTTCAGGTTCATACCTTTAAAATGACTACTTTCACATCCCCATACGATTTTTCTACAGTTTATGGTGATTTTTACAAAACTACCTATCACTGTAGCTACGATTTTGGACCAGTATGTGAATATGAATGTTTTCACACCAGTTATAGACTTCTAAAAATCATGAGAAAAATTATGAACAAACTAGACACAATTTATAAACTCTCAGAATTTACAAATCAGTTTTCGATTCCGTATGAATTTTCTATAATTATTCCAAGAACAGGAACAGAAAGGATAAAACTAGCAAATTGTTATTTACTCATTTCCACGTTGTAACTTGCTGAGCAAGGTGTGTAGTAGCATATATAAATACATGTGGTCTATATTACATATATTTTACCTCATTATAGAGGTTTACATCATATGCAAAGAGTATTTCTACCATTACAAAACGTTTTTGATAAGTTATAATAGGTATAGTTTATATCTCGTATACATTACAAACATTTATGATAAACAATGGTAAGAATAGTTTATGTTCCATATACATTATAAACATGTTTCCATTAACACAACAAACACATTTCGAAATGTTTTATTCCCACGGAAAAAGGTTTTACACTCACGCACACTACACGTAAACTTGTTAACTTAAATTGTGAGACATTCTTCTCAGTACTCTTTGAGTATAGGTTAAAATTTCTGGTAGTTTTAACCAGAGTCTCTTGTAGGGAGAACGTGATAGTTGTGTATAGATCTATATTGGGTCTGACAAACCCACACCTAAGCTGCATGCAACAGCTAGACTGGCAAGTCTGGGGTGACAAGTGTCATTATCTTTTTCGACGCCTGCGAAATGTCGTGGCAGGTTCATTAGTCATAGTATGGTTATAGCGACTCACATAGGGAGTTAACAAAACATAAAGTTTACGGGGATTTTCTCAAATCAAAAATGGTTTTATGTCGATTTAAAATCACTTTTTATATCAATAAGTATGGATATTACTTGTACATTTCGGTCTTGGTATTTAAGACTGCACATCACTCCTGTAAGGAAAATAATTGATTTTTCTTGGTAACACACAACTCATTATAAAGACTGGTTTCCAAACTCTTCATCCAAAAAGCTTATGAACTCACCAACTTAATTGTTGACACTTTTTTCAAAACTACTTGTATTCTCAGGGAATCAACAAAACTAGGAAATCACAAGCTTTTGAGGATGGTACGCTACGACGTTGAACACCTATTTTCATATCATGTTGTATCAATCATTGAAATATGTGACACTTGAAACTATGTAATTCTTTTCCGATTATATTTATGATTGGTTGTATTGCTTTGATCACTATTATAATCGTTGTTATGATACTATACATGAATTCCGCCACCCCTGGACGTTTCCACCATCCTTGGTTTGGGGGTGTGACACGAAAGGTCGGGGTTTACTCGCTTGTTATAGTTTTTATTGTGTCATAAATACTCCTGTAGCATTTAAATTTTTAATTTTGATTCTAGTGATACTTTGGTAAGTTTTTGACTCGTTGCTCACTATGACTATTCCCCGACATATGTTGGTCATATCTTGGATAAATATAGTTGATCAGACTATATTCATCCTAGATCTGATTACATATTTCGAGGCCTAGTCATAGTGTCCAACTTGTCTTAATACTTTTGTATAGTTCTAACTATGATATTAAACTGTTGCATGCATGTATTTGCACATTTATGAAACTAACATTTTAATTTAATGAAGTATGGTTGGTGTGGAAACGTTTTGTCAGAGATTTTTAGTCCCTTTGCATTTGTAGTTTGTATATCTTATGTGGTTCGATATACTTAGTTCACTATAAACAATGCTCTGATACCAATCTTTCACACTCCCAAACCAGAATGGCGGAATCGTTCGAGGGCGGATGACTTCATGTAGTATCATAACAGTTGAGTAAATAGTAAAGAAAGCAAACACAACCATCATAAATATAATTTAAAAAGTTACATAGTTGATTGTAATACATGTTTCAAAAGAAATTACATTATGATGATATAATAAGTTTGAAATTTGATGCCTTAGCGTCCCTTCCCAAAAGCAGTTGTTACCTGTATTACTGAATCCCTGAGAAATACAAGTAGTTTTGAAAAATTGTCAACAATTAAGTTGGTGAGTTCATAAGCGTTTTTGTATAAGAATTGTATGCCTTTTTGTATAAATTAACCAAGTTTGTTTCTAGAAAATCCAATATTTTCCATAAATGAATATTAGTTTTAAAAGTTTCTAAAAAAAACGGAATGCATAAGTATTTTCCATACCTAAAATAGTGTAAGTAGATTTATATATGTTTATATAACCACTAAGACGTTTGATAGCCTCATAAATCAAATGTTTCAATACTTCATGTGAGTTTTATAACCGTACTATTGACCCAGACTACCTATTACAACATTCTTCAGGCGTTGGAATGATATGATGTTTGTCACCCCAGACCTGCCGGTCTAACTGTAGCTAACTGTTGGGGTGCGGGATTGTCAATCCCGTATAGATCTATAAACAAGTATCACGCTCTCCCTACAAGAGATTATGGTTTATAATACAGGACTTAAAATGCACACTTGAAAGTACGTGAAAGTCAAATGTCTCACAAAGTTTGTATCAAATAGGTTTACGTGTGAAAAGTCCATTTTTCTTGTAAATGTAAGTATTTCTTTTCTATATTGTTCATAGAGTGTAAATTATCATGAATATCTCGTAAACTATACCTATTATAGTTTTTCAAAAGTGTGTTTCATTTGAATGATAAACCTCAGTGTGTTACCAACTTTGCATGTAAAGTATAACATTTGTAATAACGCTATTTTACTTATTTATCATTTATACACAAAATATAGATAAAGCATTTGAAACTGTATGTAACGCTTTGCATTTTAACATAAGTTTTTCTTGCATTTCAGTTGTATTTCTCCCCCTAAAATATAGTAAAAATGTGAAAATATAGGGGTATGAACTCACTTGGTAGAAGTGGCGGTTTGATGAAAACGAGACTAAACTTGGGCAACACTTTGGCTGGAGAAAGTCGATTTCTCGAAAATCTCGGAGCTTCGGACCTTCGTCGGAGCTTGGATATGGAACCGGGGCGTCGGGGTATCTTCGATAGGCTCGCAAGTGAGAAAATGGGAGAGAAATGGTGTGAATTCGAAAAAGAAGCCGGAACCCTCGCATTTTTTTTATAGGGCTAGGATGAACCTCGAATGTGGGGCATTCCTGCGAAACGCAGGGTGTTCCCGAAACGCAGGGCGTTCCCTCGGACGCAGCACGTTCAGAGCCTTCTTGTGTCATTGCATAAGAACTTCGGACTCGATGGGTGATGGGACTAGCTCTGTTCGAAGAACGCAAGGCGTTCCTTAGAGGAACGCAGGGCGTTCCCTCTTGGGCCAACCTAAGATTTTGTGCCCCTATCTTGTAAAATCCATAACTTCCGCGTACGAGCTCCATTTTTGACGTTCTTTATATCCACGCGTAAGTGAAAATATAATCTACAACTTTCGTTTAGGCTTCGTTGGCAAATTTTGACTTTATTTTTAATTATATATTTTTAATAGGCCGGGACAGGAAATGACCGTTAAAAATTCATAACTTCTTGATCCGATGTCCGTTTTCGTCTGTCTTTTTACCGTTGTTCTACTATTTTTGAGATCTTCAACTCTCGTTTAGGTTGTGTCGGCTAAATATCGCTTGATCTCTATTTCGAGTTTTTAGCTGTCTACTGCTACTCCGAAACTTAGAAAAATCCTAACTTCCTCATACGAAGTAAGATTTGGATGTTCATTTTATGTACGTTCACGGTTTAATGATATCTATGTCATTTGTTTAGATACCTAAGGCTAAAAAGTATTTTATTGAAATTTTGTGTTTTACACTTAACAATGTTTTATCGGTTTTGCTACGGATTTTCGGTTGACCATAACTTTTTCGTTAGAACTCGGAGTTTTGTGTTCTTTACATTTTTGAAAACCTTGCTACGATATCTATGACTTTAGGCAACCCAATAGAAAATTTAGAACATTTTATTTTGACACCATTTTTAATATATCAAAAGTAGATTACAATACTTGACTTAGGTCATTACATCGACTTGAAATATCGGGCTGTCACATCATCTGCCTGTTAGAGAGAATTTCGTCCCAAAATTTATTCTAAGCTAAGTATTGATGGACTAGGGAAAAGATGTGGGTATTTTTGTTTCATCTGATCTTCGCGCTCCCAGGTGTATCCAGGTCCTCGCTTTGCATTCTTGCGGACCTTCACAATGAGTATACGACTTTGTTTTGTTCTTTTAATTTCCCTATCCATGATTTCTACTGGTTCTTCTACAAAGTGGATACTCTCGTTGATTTCGATTTCGTCTAGAGGGACGACGAGGGTCTCATCGGACAAACACTTCTTTAAGTTTGACACATGAAAGGTAGGATGTACGTTATTCAGTTCTTGCGGTAATCGAAGCTTGTATGCTACTGGGTCGATCCTGGCAAGGATCTCGAATGGTCTGATATACCTTGGATTTAGCTTCCCATGTTTTCCAGAACATATTTAAATATTATATTTTTAGCACGCCTTGGAATTTCAGGTTTGGGATCGAGTGCTATTGAATATGATGTGTAACATCTCGAAATATCAAGAGTAGAGTGGAAGGGCTAAAAGAGTAAATTGGGAAAGAGTGACTCGGCGAGTCCATGGATGGACTCGACGAGTAGAGTCGCGATTTGGTCGCGTGTTAAGTAGCCGACTCGGCGAGTCAATGAGGTGGACTCGGCGAGTAGGCGCTGAGTGGAGAAAACCCTAATTCTCGGGGTTGAGCCCTATATAAAGAACATTATGTTTTCCTCCCAGCCTCTTTATCACCCCTTGAGTCCCAGAAACCCTAAAATCGTGGAGAAGCACCATTGTTGAGCAAATTAGAGCTTGGAGAGGTGGTTATTGAAGAGATCTTAGAGAAGGAGAGGCTTGGAGAAAGGGGCTTTGCTTGGATTCAAGTTTCATTGCAGTTGGGGCGTTCTTTTGAGGTAATATCTCGTCTTTGAGCTGCTATTTCCTTGATGCATCATTTTGGGGGTATTAGAGATTATATTTGGAAGTGTTGGAGTTTAGAGGTTAGATCTAAGGTTGCTACCTCAGATCTGGAAAGGAGAAGAGTTGGAATCGGGGAGTCAAGGGATGACTCGGTGAGTCGAGAATCGGGGAGTCGAGATCTGGTCGAGTCGAGAATCGGGGAGTCAAGGGATGACTCGGTGAGTTATGTGCGAGTGGACTCAGAGTTGTTAAACTCGACGAGTCTCGGGGTGACTCGGCGAGTTAGGTCACGGATTGAGGGAAGTTCTGAGTATGGGGACTCGGCGAGTCATCGGGTTGACTCGGCGAGTAGAGTCAGTCAGGGGTTGACTTTGACCTTGTCTTTGACGAAGGGTTGGCCTGTGGTTTCCAGGGGCATTTTGGTAATTGTTGATTATTGTTTTGAGTTCAGTGCATTGGTGGATGTCTAGTGGTGGAGATCGTATCAGTGATCGGAGCAGCTTGGGTTATCTATTCAGTCGACAGTTTCGAGGTGAGTTATCCTCACTATATCAACAAGGTCTAAGGCACCAAGGCCAGCCCTTATCGGATTGAGATCCGGGTAGTTGTTGTTACGTTGTTGCTATGATTTGTTGCATCCTTAGAGCTAGGATGGTATATGTTAGAGACCTGATTGAGATCGGTATCCTGAGAGATAGGGAGATGCTATGCTAGTGACCTGTTAGGTCGGTATCCTGGTTAGGATGATGATATGCTATGTGATCTGTTTGATCTGCTTGTTGACTGTGAATTGCTATATGATTGTATATATATGTGCACATGGTTCTTTGGACTGGAGTTGGGTTGAGGCGGGTCTTGCTGTGTGCTGTAGGCCAAGATACCCAGGGCGGACCGGTTGTCCCGAAGGCCCAGCGAGCGGTCTGGGTGGGCTGTAGGCCCCGAAAGGGTGGACCAGACGTGCCGAAGGCTCGGAGAGTGGACCTGATAGACTGAAGGCCCGGTGCGGGCGGACCAGTCATACTGTAGACTCAGAGAGTGGACCAGGTGGATTGAAGGCCCGGGAGCGGGCGGACCAATGATACTGTAGATTCGATGTATGTGGATAGACTCAGAGGGTGGACCAGGTGGACTGTAGGCCGGTGCGGCGGACCAGTCCCACAGTAGACCCGAAGTGCATGGCTGATCTGTGATCGGATACGTTATGGCATGTTATGCGTGTATGGTAATTGTGGTTGGTATTTTGGGGATATCTCACTAAGCTTTCGGGCTTATAGTTGTGGTTTCATGTTTTTCAGGTTCTTCAGGAGACTGTGGCCAGGCGAAGGCGTGATCGTACCGCTCCTCATGATTTCATAGTATTGTGATTCTGGGAACACGTTAAATGTTTTGTATTGAAAACCTTTTTGTAAAGATTTAATGGAATCGGGATGTTTTTGAAAAATTTAAAATTGGTTGTATCTTTCGGTTGTTACAAGTTGGTATCAGAGCCTTGGTTTGAGTGAATTGGAGGAACATTCTTGTGACTCCAGTCTCAAATCGAGGAGAGTTTTCAAAAGAGTATTTAAAATGGTTTTCAAAATGAGTAAGGGAGGACGCGGAGGTACGATCAGCCGGAGCTAGTAAGTAACCCCAAAATACCATGCATGTTATTTGTTTTTGAGCTTTGATAGAACAACATGCTAGTGATAGGCTAGGGATCTTTAGGATTTCATGATATGTTGCCTGATTTGTGATGCCTGTAGCCTAGGGTTCCTTATGGGATATTTTCAGTGTTCCTCTAGTGGTGAGGGTTGAGCGTTGTTATGCATGTTTCTCTAGGGCGTTGTGGTAGTACTTCATACAAATATGGGTAAATATGGAAGGTAGTATGGGCCCGTACTACTGAAAGCACAGGACCCATACGCGTATCAGGGAAACCATGATCTCTAGGGTTGGGTGGAGAGAGTTGGATCCCGGGATGGTGGGAAGAGTCTAACATTTTGTTTGGTGTTTCTTTTCAGTATGGAGATTCCGAGGCATGATGAGAGTGGATCCGGCTTAGGATTGGGAGCTGGAGAGAGAGTTCTGGGCGGATCGAGGCCGCCCGAGGTTATTGGTCAGATGAGCACGAGCGAGTTGGATGCGAGGATTCGTGAGATCCTGCGTGATGAGATTGCTGAGTTGTTTCGGGCTGAGTTGCCAGAGTTGTTTGGGTCGATTAAGACCCCATGGTTGAGTATTTTGATGAGCACTATGCAGCTCTCACTGAGACGGCTGCCGCGGCGGCTACAGCGGCTGTAGCAGCGGCAGGGGGAGGAGCTAGTCGGGGTTTTCAGTATCGGGACTTCGATAATATGAAGCCTCCCACATTCGATGGAGTTCAGGACCCGATTGTTGCTATGAGATGGTTATTAGACGTGAAGGGGTGTTTCTTCACGTGTTCATGCCCTGCTGATCAGAGGGTGAGGTGTGCTTTGAATCTGTTTAGGCTCGGGGCGAAGGATTGGTGGAGATTGACCACGGGGTCATATTCGGATGTGCAGAGGGCTGCGGTTTCGTGGGATCAGTTCAGAGAAATGTTCAGCACTCGTTATGTTCCGCAAGTTGAGAGGGAGAGATTGGCTCAGGAGTTCCTTGAGCTGAAGCAGGGTTTGGAGTCGGTGACTGAGATCACTAGGATGTTCACTGAGAGGGCGATGTTTTGCCCAGAGTTCGCTTCGGAGCAGGCTCAGATGTCTCGATATCTAAGCATGCTCAAGAGGGACATTAGACAGTTTGTGTCTGCGTAGAGGTGCGAGACCTTGTTGGAATTGCAGGAGGCCGCTAGGCGGCGTGAGTTAGAGATTGAGTTGCAGTTGCGTAAGCTGAGGCAGGCTCCAGTGCAGTCACAGCCAGCGCCGAAACGGTCCAAGACCGTTGATGCTAGAGTGGGGGATCTGAGCAGTCACACTTGTGGGAAGTGTGGGAGGGGTCACACCGGGGTTTGTAGGTCCAGTGGTGCATGCCGCAAGTGCATAAAGGAGGGGCACTATGCGAGGGATTGTCAGCAGTCAGTGCTAGTTCGGGATTTGAGGATTTGCTATCATTGTCATCAGGTTGGGCATTTGAGGGTCAACTGTCCACAGCTTGTTGCAGGACCGGTGCAGGCTCCAGCACTGGCCACTTTGAGGATCACAGGTGGAGGTCAGGGTGGAGCAGAGCCCCCAAGGGTTCAGGGTCGTGCTTTTCAGCTTGTAGCAGAGGAGGTCAGGGCAGTGCCGGATGCAGCTGCAGGTATGTTTCTTTCTTGATGTCTTGTTATCTTGTGATTATTGTGGAGTAATGTTTATGAGCTGGTATTTTGTTTGGTTTTTGATGTGGTATTCGTCATTTTGCGGGTTGTGGTTTTGGTTATGGGTTATTGTTTTGGGAATTCCGTTGGTTATCATTCATGAGGGTTATTAGTGGAAACCCGACATTGGGTTGCAGGCCGGGTAGCATCTGCTTTCTGAGGAGTGGTTAGATGCAGATTGAGTTTCATTCGAGCAGGTTGATCAGTGTTGATGTGAGATCTCGTTGAGGTTGTTTATTCTTGTGAGAAGCAGTCCGCGTGTAAGTGTTTTCTTTGTGCAAGAGTTGTTCTGGGAGGTCGGTAATGGCGACCGGTGGTCGATAGTTAGTGCCCAAGTGGGGGAGAATTGGAGAATTCTCCGAGAGATCGATGAGTAATTGTAAGTGCTTAGCTGTTGGGATTCAGCAAGTGTACTGTCAGCCCAGAGTATAGGTTGATAGGAGTAAGAGTCGGACATGCGGGGCAGGATTCAGACCTAGGGCGTTTGATTGTGGAGGGCCTGGGAGCAGGCCGAGATTGAGTATGTATGATGGAGTTAGAGTTCGGAAACTCTAGAGGGCTAGAACGATATGCATGGGAGGATTTCCGGGGGGGATAGCTCAGAATGTTGAATGCTAGTTGAGCGGTCCGGATAGACTGAAGGCCGGAAGGCGTACCAGTCAGGCCGAAGGCTCGGAGAACGGTCCAGCCAAACTGAAGGCAGTGAGAGCGGTCCAGATTGGCTGATGGTTCTGAGAGTGGTCCAGATGGACTGAAGGCCTGGTGAGGCGGTCCAGTCATGCTGAAGACTCTGCAGGTATTGTTGGATCAGTTTGAGGATATGGGTTGTGTATGTTGCAGTGTGATTGCATTAGAAGGTCTGGCCCCAGGTAGTGATCTTGATTAGTGGAGATAATGCAGGGGCTTGAGAGTCCCTGCGATGAGAGTCAGAGGATGTGTGTTGGATGGATAGCGGATACGCTAAAAGGGTGATGTAGCGTTGGGCGAGCACCGTGGCACTTGTTGGAGTGGCAATATGGCCAAGTGGATTCCTTGGAAAAGGAAGTGAGAGAGGTGTGTAACTCCGAGAGGGAGTGCAAGTTCACGGAAGTGAAAGCGGCAGAGTAGAGTTTTGATTAGAGTAATTCGAGTATGGTTTTTGGAGCAGCGTGTTTGCGGCAGTGGAATAGAAGCTCATCCAGTTTGGGATGTCTGTTGAGGTTGCGGAGGAATTCCGCAAATGTAGAGCCAAGAGACTCGGAAGGGATGCAGGGAGAGAGTCTTGGGCTCTCAGTGTGATTCTGATCAGGGTATTGGCTATGTAATAGTGGTTCATCCTGGGGGATGTTGGAGGATATCATCAGTGTATCAGGTTTTCCCAACCTGAGGGTGCTGGAGAAAGTTCGGCATGTGTATGTGATTGCAAGAGGAGAACTCGTGGGAGTTGCTCTGAGATTGAGAATGGGTCTTTCCGTCGTCACGGAATGGATAAAGTGGGATTCGGATCGGGGATCCGATGGTTCATGGCTTTCTAGCCCTTATGGGTCGAGTGATTGTTGGGATTTGGGGCAGTGATGCTTCATGGGTAATTCTCGGTTGTTGAGTGTGATTATCAGAGGGTACAGCCGGTGCCCGGCTCGAGACGGTGGTCAGGACACCGTAAGGAAAGAGAAAGCGTGTTTGAGTTTCGATGGGTATGCCTTGAGGGACTTGGCCCGGTTAAGGCCAGGTGGCGCGTTGTGGGAGTATCGTTGAGATTGAATTGCAGTAGGCTTCGAGGACGAAGCCTAATTTAAGTGTGGGAGAATTGTAACATCCCGAAATATCAAGAGTAGAGTGGAAGGGCTAAAAGAGTAAATTGGGAAAGAGTGACTCGGCGAGTCCATGGATGGAATCGGCGAGTAGAGTCGCGATTTGGTCGCGTGTTAAGTAGCTGACTCGGCGAGTCAATAAGGTGGACTCGGCGAGTAGGCGCTGAGTGGAGAAAACCCTAATTCTCGGGGTTGAGCCCTATATAAAGAACATTATGTTTTCCTCCCAGCCTCTTTATCACCCCTTGAGTCCCAGAAACCCTAAAATCATGGAGAAGCACCATTTTTGAGCAAATTAGAGCTTGGAGAGGTGGTTATTGAAGAGATCTTAGAGAAGGAGAGGCTTGGAGCAAGGGGCTTTGCTTGGATTCAAGTTTCATTGCAGTTGGGGCGTTCTTTTGAGGTAATATCTCGTCTTTGAGCTGCTATTTCCTTGATGCATCATTTTGGGGGTATTAGAGATTATATTTGGAAGTGTTGGAGTTTAGAGGTTAGATCTAAGGTTGCTACCTCAGATCTGGAAAGGAGAAGAGTTGGAATGCATGAAAGTCCCTGTGTTGAGTGTTGGATGAAGCTATCATGTCCCAAACCTTAGCCCTAATGTGCAAAATGCATAGATCTCTTTGGATTCACGTAAAGTTTGCCAATTTACGTGATGAATGAGTTGTAGGAGGCTAGATCTATGTTTGGGAGCAATTGCATGGCCTGGAATGCTTCTGAATGGTTTCAGACCGGTGGTACTCGGCGAGTCACATGGGTGTACTCGACGAGTTGCTTGAAGATGAGCTGGAACTCGACGAGTTGGAAGAACAACTCGGCGAGTTGGATGAAGATGGCCTGGAACTCGGCGAGTTGTATGAACAACTCGGCCAGTAGGTTGAAGATAGCCTTAGACTCGGCGGGTATGTTCTTGGGCTCGGCGAGTCTTGTCGAAGAGTCCCAATATTTTTCTGGTCGAGTCGAGAATCGGGGAGTCAAGGGATGACTCGGTGAGTTGTGTGCGAGTGGACTCAGAGTTGTTGAACTCGACGAGTCTCGGGGTGACTCGGCGAGTTAGGTCACGGATTGAGGGAAGTTCTGAGTATGGGGACTCGGCGAGTCATCGGGTTGTCTCGGCGAGTAGAGTCAGTCAGGGGTTGACTTTGACCTTGTCTTTGATGAAGGGTTGGCCTGTGGTTTCCAGGGGCATTTTGGTAATTATTGATTATTGTTTTGAGTTCAGTGCATTGGTGGTTGTCCAGTGGTGGAGATCGTATCAGTGATCGGAGCAGCTTGGGTTATCTGTTCAGTCGGCAGTTTCGAGGTGAGTTATCCTCACTATATCAACAGGGTCTAAGGCACCAAGGCCGGCCCTTATCGGATTGAGATCCGGGTAGTTGTTGTTACGTTGTTGCTATGATTTGTTGCATCCTAAGAGCTAGGATGGTATATGTTAGAGACCTGATTGAGATCGGTATCCTGAGAGATAGGGAGATGCTATGCTAGTGACCTGTTAGGTCGGTATCCTGGTTAGGATGATGATATGCTATGTGATCTGTTTGATCTGCTTGTTGACTGTGAATTGCTATATGATTGTATGTATATGTGCACATGGTTGTTTGGACTGGAGTTGGGTTGAGGCGGGTCTTGCTGTGTGCTGTAGGCCAAGATACCCAGGGCGGACCGGTTGTCCCGAAGGCCCAGCGAGTGGTCCGGCTAGGCTGTAGGCCCCGAAAGGGCGGACCAGACGTGCCGAAGGCTCGGAGAGTGGACCTGATAGACTGAAGGCCCGGTGCGGGCGGACCAATCATACTGTAGACTCAGAGAGTGGACCAGGTGGATTGAAGGCCCGGGAGTGGGTGGACCAATGATATTGTAGATTCGATGTATGTGGATAGACTCAGAGGGTGGACCAGGTGGACTGTAGGCCGGTGCGGCGGACCAGTCCCACAGTAGACCCGAAGTGCATGGCTGATTTGTGATCGGATACGTTATGGCATGTTATGCGTGTATGGTATTTGTGGTTGGTATTTTGGGGATATCTCACTAAGCTTTCGGGCTTACAGTTGTGGTTTCATGTTTTTCAGGTTCTTCAGGAGACTATGGCAAGGCGAAGGCGTGATCGTACCGCTCCTCATGATTTCATAGTATTGTGATTCTGGGAACACGTTAAATGTTTTGTATTGAAGACCTTTTTGTAAAGATTTAATGGAATCGAGATGTTTTTGAAAAATTTAAAATTGGTTGTATCTTTCAGTTGTTACACGATGAATGTGTTTCCTTCAAAAAATCCTATATTTTCTTATATAACTAAAAAGTAGTTTTAATGCCATAAAACCAAAATGTATAAGTGTTATTGTTGTACTATGTATTAGTATACATAGTTTTATTTCACAATAAAACTATAAGAGGATTGTTTTCAATAATTTTATGTTTTTCTTTGATTTGTAATATGTATTATTGTTGTACCGTGTTCGTACATAACCCGGTACGTTGTATTTGTACCCCATTATTGCAAACTCGGTACGATGTGTTTGTACCCCGTTCGTGCATAACCCGACACGTTGTATCTGTACCCCGTTATTGCGAACCCAGTACGATGTATTTATATTCTGTTCGTGCATAAC
The DNA here is from genome assembly GCF_002870075.4 of Lactuca sativa. NCBI lineage: Eukaryota > Viridiplantae > Streptophyta > Magnoliopsida > Asterales > Asteraceae > Lactuca > Lactuca sativa. The sequence goes on along the minus strand of NC_056625.2, from coordinate 108,296,583 downwards.
CCGGTACGTTGTATATGTATTTTAACTGTATTTGTACCCCGTACATGCAAAACTCGGTAAGTTGTATTTGTACCCCATTATTGTGAACCCGGTACGATGTATTTTAAGTATACTTAAAATGTGAAGTATATGTAAAGATATTTGTACGAGAGTATATATATATATATATATATATATATATATATATATATATATATATATATATATATATATATATATATATAGTTAAACCCTGTATACTTGACTAGTGAAAATAGTGTGAGAGTTTCATAAATTATACTAAATATAATTTATATTTGCATTCTGTTTTTATATGAATTATTCGAGAAAGTATCCCCTTTGCTCGTCATGTTACAAAGGGTAATGAATTTGATTGAAATACCTCTTATATTCATATATATATATATATATATATATATATATATATATATATATATATATATATATATATATATATATATATATATATATATATATATATATAAAATTAAAATTGAAACGACCTTCGGACAAATAACTCTACCCTAAGCCCACATCCAAACAAGGAAAGGAAATAAAGCGAATTATTAGTCCTAAGCCCATTAAATCTGATATATATATATATATATATATATATATATATATATATATATATATATATATATATATATATATATATATGATTTTGGTAAAATATAAGTTAAAAGAGTTTATAAAACATTTAAAGAAGTTTAATGATATTAAAAAGAGTTTCAGTAGTTAAAGTCATTTTAGAAATATTTAGAAATCAATTATTTGTAAACACAATATCATTGTGTTAGACTTGTATGCCCCCCCCCCCCCCCCCCTAAAAAAGTGAAAAATTGTAAAAATGCAGGGGTATGAACTCACCTTATATGTGGTAACAGTTTTGAATACGGAATAGAAACGATGACCTTCGAGCTAGAATACAGGAAGAATGTCGTGTTCCTAATGGTTTTAAACACACAATAGTGTGTGAATAATATGATCTTAATAACACAAGTGTTTTCATAAACACTAATTAATATGAATTAATAGTTACCAAAATATCTTAAGGATGAAGATTAAAGGATGAAGTTTTGAAGTATAACTCCTTTGAAGCTTGGTCTAATTCTTGAGAATGAAAGAAATGTGGTTTGCTATTTGAGAGAGGATGAGAATGGTTTCGTTTACAACTTGTATCAAATGGGAGAAATAGTTCTAAGTTGTGACTTATATGTGAAGGAACTTATTAGGCGGTGAATGTGAAGTTTACGGAGATAATTACATTGGGAAGCTAAACTGGATAAGAATTGAAGATATTTAGGAGTGTTTACGGATGAATTATGTCCTAGAGAGTGTGTTCTTTATATGCACGAAAACCTTGTGACATATACGACAACTTGGTTAAGATTAATCCTTCTAAATAATCTTCCATCAAAAATTCATTTTTGATGCTTATCGTCTCTAAATTGACTAGCCCGGATCTATGGGCGTTACAGAGCGCCCTAACGGTTAAAGGTACATGACTCTCCAATCAGCGCCCCTGATCCTGTCCCCCCAAAAAGTGATCTTGTCTGGTACGGATCAGGAAAGGGAGCTAGGTATAAAAGGATACGCCCTCATACGTACGAGGTAAGCTCGCTGGACTCTCTAAGAGCGCACACTCAAAGATCCTCAACACTCTCTAACTTGACCATCGGAGCGTTCTTCGGGGGCCCCTCCCGGAAAGTGGCTGACGACCTTCTTTCTTTGTGATCTTGCAGAGGCAATCGAGAAGCCGAGTAAACAATATCGATAGAGCTAGTTCAAGGTCGCATCATGGATTGTTAGTTGATTATATGAAATGTTGATGTGACATTTGTATGGAAGTCCCTAGGGGGTTCCTATGACAGTAGGTTAATACCATGAGGAGGTTCCTATGGCATTTGGTATAAGTCCTTAGAGGGTTTCCACGGCTTCCTAGTGTGCTTAAATATTTAGGTCGTATGTTATTTCTATGGTTAGTGAAGATCGTGTGGAGGTTCCAATGACAGGTAGACAAGACCACGTGGGGGTTCCAGTGGCAGCTAGCAAAGACCATGTGGGGGGTTCCCATGTCAGATAGTTAAGACCACGTGGGGATTCCAGTGGCACCTTTTATATGACCTTGGAAGGTTTCCATGACATCCTTATATGTTTGTATGCATGGATTATGTATTATGTGTAGCTTATAGAACTATTATGGATTATGTGATTATGTGGATTGTGTGGGGTATGCTCTGATATATTGAATAAAATATTTGATGTTATAAATTTTGAAAATAGTTGTTATTGAGATTTCATATTTATAGGAATGTTTTGATCATCTAAAAATGAAATTTTTTTTTGGAAAATTTGGGATGTTACAGATGCTCCCTGTGTCATGTCGTGAGCCACGTATGATGCTAAATCCTAATGTATTATGTCCTTAATCCAATAAGTCATCCATTCCAACTTTTCAAAGGGCTTTCATACATCAAAAACAACATAAAAATCTTTCCTTTATGGACTTGATGTCCAATGCATGTCTTGAACTTGATTACGTAAAAAAGGGTGAAAATGAGATCCAAATATGATTTATGGGACGAAAAATCAAATCAAACCATAGATCTAGCACACCAAACCTCAAAGGGACCTCATGGATCCTTATAGCTTCTAACTTTATGGAATCCAACCTCTCAAACCATCCCCAACATGAAGAAAAAGGCATAAAAGTCTAGATCTTAAAAGAATAAAGCATAAGCGTTGGAACTTGAGGAGTTACCATGGTCTAAGGTATCATCTTTAAGGTGGTGAGGGAACTGGCTTGCTAGATGTAAGCCCCAATAACATCTTCTTCTCCTTGAAAGCACCAAAATCTTCATAAATGGATGAAAGAGGAGAGGGGAGGAACACAATGGTGAAAGGGGGCTAGGGTTTCTCTCAATAGGATGTAGATATGATGGAGGCTCATAAAATGCCCTAAAAACACGAAACCAACCTTTATTTGTGTTCAAAAACCCAAAAAAGTTGTGGGCTTGGGCTAGATAGCTCTCATGTCATGATTTACATTATGCTCAAGTCGTGAGCATAGTTTAAATCAACATTTTCATTTAATCACTTAACACGTCATGAGCTCCAACTGTTCATGTCGTGAGATCAGTTTTCCCCCAAAATCCTTTCAAACTTCACTTCTATCAACTACGTCTTTGCATAAAATTTTCAAAAGTAAATTCCAAAACTCATAAAACGCCTGAACTGCCACTTTACCGATATACCCTTGGACTCCAAAACACAAATCGAACTCCGTGGTCATCTAATCCACATTATCCACAATCAAAGGGAACTAAGTATCTTTCCAAAAGGACCTAAGCCTTATGATAATTGGCCTTCCGGTCATGGCCCTGAATTATGAAACAATTCGAAACAGAGTGTTACAACTCTCCCCTACTTGTAACAGCCCGGAACCCTAGGTGCTGTTTATTCATATATTTTTGGTGTTTTGTGAGGGGACTCGGGGAGTTGGAGCTCAAACTCGCCGAGTAGGATCGCGGTTTTGGACGCGGGTTCGCGCCTGGACTCGGCGAGTCCAAGGAATGGACTTGGTGAGTCCACGCTGTTTAATGAAACCCTAATTTCCCGGTCCTGAGCCCTATTTAAGGGACCTTATGGCCTTCATTGCGGCTACCTTCGACCTTGGGAGCACCAGAGCAGCTGAGAGTTCTTGTGAGTGAGATAAGAGGCCATTATTCACCATTTTAGTGTGTATTTGCAAGAAAGGAAGAGGAAAGCCAAGCTAAGGGAGTTGGGGAGCTTAGATCTACTCCCATTTCGACATAGGAAGCTAATTGAGGTAACACTCAGAGCTTATTCTCGTGTTTTTCTTGATATGGCCAAATCTAGGGTTTCTTCATGCCTTGTTTGCCTTGTATTTGGAGTATGAGAGGTCCCATGGGGAAATGGTACCTAGATCTGGACCTTAGTAGGTCCAGAGAGTCCCAAATGCCATGCTTTATGCCTTTCCTTTTGAGTTGGAGACTTAGGTTTCCATTTTAGATGTCATTTCATTAAAAGAAGCCTTGTAGGCGTTGCTTGGTAGCCAAGATTGAGACTTTACGTGGTGAATGTGCTTGGGAGGGCTAGATCTATGAGTTGTTGGAGCGGATCTGACCTCAGAAGCGAGATTGAGTCGATGCATGGCATGGACTCGCCGAGTCCGAAGAACAGACTCGGCGAGTAGCATGAAGATTGTCCTAACCACTCAGCGAGTGGTCTTGCCGAGTTAAGGGATGACTCAGTGAGTCAGGGTGAGGTAGAGAGGGTTGACAGGTGGACTGAGTCAAGCTGGAACTCACCGAGTTGTTCTTGAGACTCGACGAGTTGAGTCATGGTGGCCCCGCGATTATGCCAGGTGAAACTCGTCGAGTCAGAGAAATACTCGACGTGTCAAGAGAGGATCCAAGGGAGTCAGTGGACACGTGTAGACTCGCCGAGTCACCCTAGTGCACTCGCCGAGTCCGGTCAAAGTTGACCGTTGACTTTTGTTGACTTTTAGGGTTTGGTCAGCGATGTGGCCTTTGGGCCAAGAGAGGGGTAAAATGGTCTTTTACCCTTAAGAGGGTGTCAAGAGAGGGTTGATCCTAGACCTGAGAGTTATATTCACGAGAGTATTTGCCTTATGTGTTAGGCAGTGGCAAGTTCGAGATTCAAGTGTGGGGATATCTTCTTTCTGCTTGCCAGGTGAGTCTTCTCACTATAATTTACCGTGAGTAGGTAATCAAAGTTATGTGATAGAGTATTTGTATGCTATATGCCTGTTATGTGTTGTACTGCATTATTTCTATGTGATTTATGCTGTGCATGTTTACAGAGTTGGAACCGGAAGGTTCCCAGAGTTAGAACCGGAGGGTTCACAGAGTTAGAACCAGAGGGTTCATAGAGTAGGGTCTACGGATCCACAGAGTTATAGCCTCGAGTGGCTAATATATGTATGTGTGGTATTTTGAGGAACTCACTAAGCTTCATGGTTACAGTGTTTTGTGTTATGTGTTTTAGGTTTCTCTCAGGATCACGGGACGGCATCGGCTCGATTGTACACACCAGAGAAAGAGTCATGTTTTGAGGATCCTGGTTTATTATGCAAGTGAAAATGGAGTTATGTTTTGCAATTCAATTATGAATGAGATTTTCAGCAAAGTGGTTTTTTAGAATTAAACGATTATTTTAAAATGAAAATTTGTTTTGAAATTTTCGGTGTTACAAGTTGGTATTAGAGCCTTGGTTTGAGGGATTCGGATGCGCCTTCGGGTAATTCTGGACTCAAACTGAGGAAGTAAGAAAAGTTTTCAAAGAAATAATTTTCTAAAGCGAATAAGAGTTCAAAGAGAAAGTGAGAAAGAGCAGTGTGTACAATCAGCCAGAGCCCGAACGGTGATTTCCCAAAATACCCTTACTTTTGTGTTATGAGATATTTATAATGCACTTTATGAGATATTATTGCATGCTATAGACAGGCTAGGTATTCCATATCTTTGGTCTAGAGTGGCCTGATTTGTGATGCCTTAGCCTAGGAATTGCTGTTATATGCGATGTGCTTTTGAGTATGTGATGAGTGAGAATATTTAGTTGAAATCCTGTAGGGGATTTGAGTAGAGGTGTAATCTAGAGGAGATACCTAGATGAGAACTGTGGTACTTAGAGAAAGAATAGTTAGAACCCGCGAGGGGAAGAGTTGCAGAGTTCGGTGGTACTTTCGAGGATGAGCAGAGCAAGCGGAGTTATCACCCAAAGTGAGTCATATATAATCTTCGATGCTCGAATGCTGCTTGCTTCGTGCTTTGTGGAACTCTCGATGATGGGAGTCAGCTACCAAGCGAATATGCCGATATTCAGGAGGTAGATGGCTGGCATCATTAGGAGCTCTTCAGCAGCTGATGGGAGAGAGGTGTGGGAATCTAGGAAGAGCCTAGGGAGTAACCTTAGCCAGATGAGTGCGCTGGCAGAGTAGAGAATTTCGCTGGGGAGCGAGCGCGCGACGGAAATTGGTGAATGAGAAGGTCGAGCAGCTACTTAGGAGCTCCGGGATAGTCTGTGTGGAAAGTATGGGTAGATGTGGCAGGTAGTATGGGCCCGTACTACTGAAAGCAGAGGACCCATACTTGATACAGGGAGTATTCTGAAGGTTCTAACGAGCGTATTGAGGAGTGATGTTATGGTTTGAGTACCATGCATCGGAGCAGATTGAGGAGTGATGTTATGGTTCGAGTACCATACATCGGAGCAGATTGAGGGGTGATGTTATGGTTCGAGTACCATACGTCAAAGCGGATTGAGGAATGATGTTATGGTTCGAGTACCATACATCGGAGCGGATTGAGAAGTGATGTTATGGTTCGAGTACCATACATCGGGGCAGATTGAGGGGTGATGTTATGGTTCGAGTACCATACATCGGAGCGGATTGAGGAATGATGTTATGGTTCGAGTACCATACATCAGAGCGAATTTGAGAAGTGATGTTATGGTTCAAGTACCATACATCGGAGCAGATTGAGGGGTGATGTTATGGTTCGAGTACCATACATCGGAGCGGATTGAGGAATGATGTGATGGTTCGAGTACCATACACCGGAGCGGATTGAGGAATGATGTTATGGTTCGAGTACCATACATCGGAGCGGATTGAGCATATTGAGAAGAGATGTCATGGGATGGGTACCATGGTTCGTAGTGAATGATGCTTGTGATTCTCCGGTTATCCGGTTACAATTGATGAGGTAGAGATTAGACGCTATGGGTTTTAGGCCTTTAGGCCATGATTGAGTTTGAAGAGGCGTCCCTCAAGAGGGAGGTCGAGAGCCTATCAGAGTATTTTGGTGAGGAGTTAGAGGGAGGGGAGAATTTGGGTCTGAGTTGAGCAATCAGTCGATAGAGGAGATGTCACCTTCTATGACCTGAGTGGTGCTATTTATGTTCGTGTGCGGAACATGAGAGGCCTAATGTTTAAGTTTCGGGTTTGGGGGTAAAACCCTGCAGGTTGTCATTGATGATGATTTTCCATCAGAGTATCAGGTAGCATGTGTGCTGCGAGACAGTGATTTACCATGAGCAGATAGTTAGTTGGGACTGAGATAGTCAAGGACCACGTTACAGCTATTTGAGTATAGTAGGACGTATTGTAGAGGTATCAGTGGGCAGTCCAGTCGAGTTAATCAGTGCAGTGGTTTTTCTATCCATGTTGGGTATTGAATATGGGAGTAGGGTCCCTGTTCTTGGGATGATCCATGTGTTGGAACGTTGGTTGATGAGTCGAAGTGGGGAATATGATGATTTCGTGGTCCAGTCTATGAGTCAGTGATGTTATTGGACAGTTGAGTTGTTGGTATTGGATTGGTGCGAGACTTGGAACGACTAGAGGCAGTCGTGACGAGAAGTTCTTTAGGATTTCATCTGAGGTTCAGAGTTATGAGATCGATTGATTTCCTTAAAGGGGATTATCGGGCGTTGCGTAGCACTTTCTAGGGGCAGGTGCGTTATTGCTGGCGGAAATAGTTCGTGAGGTTGTTGATGTGTCAGATAGTGATGGTTCGAACCCTAAGTGGGGGAGAACTGGGTGGTTTATTGAGAGAACCAGAGATTTGTGCAAGAGCGGTTAGGGGTTGGATGCAGAAACCTGCGGCTTGAATTCAGGAGATCAGGGTCATTGGTGGTCAAGGAAAGGTGTAGGGCGAGATAATGCAAGTGGTGTATGCCTGAGAGAAGGATGGGTGTCTCCACGGCGGGTGGTCAATGGTCAGGAATCTGGTGGTGGTCAGAGTCGTTTCAAGTGGAAGACTTGTAATGATGGTATGGGCAGTTGAGAACTTCTGGGTTGAAATATGGGTAGAAGATTATCGAGTAGCCAACTCCCGGGCTGGGATGTGTATTCTTGCTTGAATTTTGAGCAGTAGTGGAAAGGGTTTCGGAGGATCATCAGTGTGTTCTGAAGGGTTAGCGCCTTCCTTGTATTCCAATTGAGTGTTTGGATGCACTGAAGTTGCGCATCGAGTGATATAAGAAATTATTATGGGTTTCTGAGGAAATGTATTGTTGTGTGTGTATTGTGTTGGGAGTAAGGGAATCAGTGGTAGAGGCAGGACATTGTGATGCTCTGTTAGGGTGTTCTGTGGTTTCCGCGTATAGCGTCCCGATTTTAGAGTTATTTAGAGTCTTGGGTTAAGATGATTAGGGATGTATCATGTATCCACGGTTCTAGTGGGAGCCCTTCGTGTATTGTCATCAAGAGGGATTATTTAAGGAAGTGGATCTCCGCAGAGGTAGGTTCTGTGTTATGGCGGTTGCCGCCAGAGTCTGTAATGCATATCGGGGAAAGTGTGTGTGTAACTATGTATGATAGTCTTCGGTGCATGAGTTAGTGATCATAGTGTGGCGTTGTAATAAGAATGAGAGTATAGGGTGAAGCTACGGGGAGCCGTAGTATTCGCCAGTCAGAGGGTGTTGTGATGCTACGGGGAGCCGTAGTACTCACAAGTCAGAGGGAATGAGTCGTGGTACTACGGGGAGTCGTAGTACTCACTAGTTAGTTGGCATTGTGATACTACGGGGAGCCGTAGTACTCACTTGTCAGAGGCTGTCGTAATGTTGTGGGAAGCCATAGTACCCACTAGACGGCAAGAGAGTGTGATGATGGAGTGTTCTCCGATAAGTGCATGATGCAGAAGAGTTTGGTGCTTGAGTAGCCATAGTGTTGAGTTTTTGGAGCCTAGTGGTTAAATCATGGCGAGACTAGGGTCTCCGTCTCTGTCGGGAGGGTCAGCGAGGCGCGCGGGAGAATATGTGCAGCAAACGCCAGAGGTTAGAGCTGAGTCGATCTTCGATTGGATTGTATTTTTATGAGGAAAAGGGAATTTCGTGACTTGCGTGTCACTGGGCTGTGATAGTGGTCACGGGGAAGAAGTTAGTGAGATGTTTTGGATCATGTTATGTGTCACCACTGGGGGTTCAGTTGAGGGGCCAAAAGCTGACTTGGTGCTCGGTATCGAGGATGAATGTGAGAAATGAGGTAGAGTTTATCATGGTGATGTCTGTGGACACTTCAGAGCGAGTGAACGATTCGGATGCTCGAGGATATGTTTCGGGCTTGTGTATTAGATTTCGGGGGGAAATCGTGGCTCGTATTTGCCCTTGGCAGAGTTTTCCTACAACAACAACCATCATTAGTGCATCAGTATGCCACCCTTTGAGCTGTTGTAGGGAAAGGAGTATCGGACCCTATTTGCGGGGAAGAGGTAGAGCAACGTGTGATGGGAAGTACAGAGATCGTGCTTCAGACGTCAGAGCAGATACAACAGGTCAGTCAGAGGTTGTTGACCGCTCAGAGTCGCCAGAAGAGTTCTGCGGACAGGTGCCAGTCCGAGCTCGAATTGTTGGTCGGTGACTTTGTACTCTTGAAGGTCTCTCCTTGGAAAGGAGTGATTCGATTCAGGAAGAGGGGCAAGTTGGGGCCCCGATATATTGGTCCTTTCCGAGTGATCGCGAGGGTAGGCTGGATAGCCTATCGTTTAGATTTGCCAGCAGAGTTGGGGCAGATTCACGACACTTTTCATGTGTCGCAACTGAGGAAATGTTTAGCCGATGAGTCGGCAGTGGTTCCAATAGAGGATATTCAGGTGGATGCGAGCCTGAATTATGCTGAGAGACCAGTGGAGATCGGAAGACGAAGGTTCTGAGGAACAAGGAGGTACCCTTGGTTTTGGTTCAGTGGCAGCATTGTAAGGGATCCGAGATGACTTGGGTGCCGGAGCGTGAGATGCGTGGGCAGCATCCGAAGTTATTTGCAGAGCAAGACTTCGAGGGCGAAGTCTAGTTCTAGTGGGGGAGAATTGTAACAGCTCGGAACCCCAGGTGCTATTTATTCATATATTTTTGGTGTTTTGTGAGGGGACTCGGCGAGTTGGAGCTCAAACTCGCCGAGTAGGATCGCGGTTTTGGACGCGCGTTCGCGCCTGGACTCGGCGAGTCCACACTTTTTAATGAAACCCTAATTTCCCGGTCCTGAGCCCTATTTAAGGGACCTTATGGCCTTCATTGCGGCTACCTTCGACCTTGGGAGCACCAGAGCAGCTGAGAGTTCTTGTGAGTGAGATAAGAGGCCATTATTCACCATTCTAGTGTGTATTTGCAAGAAAGGAAGAGGAAATCCAAGCTAAGGGAGTTGGGGAGCTTAGATCTACTCCCATTTCGACAGAGGAAGCTAATTGAGGTAACACTCAGAGCTTATTCTCGTGTTTTTCTTGATATGGTCAAATCTAGGGTTTCTTCATGCCTTGTTTGCCTTGTATTTGGAGTATGAGAGGTCCCATGGGGAAATGGTACCTAGATCTGGACCTTAGTAGGTCCAGAGAGTCTCAAACGCCATGCTTTATGCCTTTCCTTTTGAGTTGGAGACTTAGGTCTCCATTTTAGATGTCATTTCATTAAAAGAAGCCTTGTAGGCGTTGCTTGGTAGCCAAGATTGAGACTTTACGTGGTGAATGTGCTTGGGAGGGCTAGATCTATGAGTTGTTGGAGCGGATCTGACCTCAGAAGCGAGATTGAGTCGATGCATGGCATGGACTCGCCGAGTCCGAAGAACAGACTCGGCGAGTAGCATGAAGATTGTCCTAACCACTCAGCGAGTGGTCTTGCCGAGTTAAGGGATGACTCAGTGAGTCAGGGAGAGGTAGAGAGGGTTGACAGGTGGACTGAGTCAAGCTGGAACTCGCCGAGTTGTTCTTGAGACTCGGCGAGTTGAGTCGTGGTGGCCCCGCGATTATGCCAGGTGAAACTCGTCGAGTCAGAGAAATACTCGACGTGTCAAGAGAGGATCCAAGGGAGTCAGTGGACACGTGTAGACTCGCCGAGTCACCCTAGTGCACTCGCCGAGTCCGGTCAAAGTTGACCGTTGAATTTTGTTGACTTTTAGGGTTTGGTCAGCGATGTGGCCTTTGGGCCAAGAGAGGGGTAAAATGGTCTTTTACCCTTAAGAGGGTGTCAAGAGAGGGTTGATCCTAGACCTGAGAGTTATATTCACGAGAGTATTTGCCTTATGTGTTAGGCAGTGGCAAGTTCGAGATTCAAGTGTGGGGATATCTTCTTTCTGCTTGCCAGGTGAGTCTTCTCACTATAATTTACCGTGAGTAGGTAATCAAAGTTATGTGATAGAGTATTTGTATGCTATATGCCTGTTATGTGTTGTACTGCATTATTTCTATGTGATTTATGCTGTGCATGTTTACAGAGTTGGAACCGGAAGGTTCCCAGAGTTAGAACCGGAGGGTTCACAGAGTTAGAACCAGAGGGTTCATAGAGTAGGGTCTACGGATCCACAGAGTTATAGCCTCGAGTGGCTAATATATGTATGTGTGGTATTTTGGGGAACTCACTAAGCTTCGTGCTTACAGTGTTTTGTGTTATGTGTTTCAGGTTTCTCTCAGGATCACGGGACGACACCAGCTCGATTGTACACACCAGAGAAAGAGTCATGTTTTGAGGATCCTGGTTTATTATGCAAGTGAAAATGGAGTTATGTTTTGTAATTCGATTATGAATGAGATTTTCAACAAAGTGTTTTTCTAGAATTAAACGATTATTTTAAAATGAAAAATTATTTTGAAATTTTCGGTGTTACACTACTTATATTAGATTTCTTCATTGAAAACATTCCTTACTACGTCCTCTGTCGCTACACAATCCTGCCCAAAATTACTAAAATCTGATTAAGAATGAGGATTTATCCCATACCGACGACCGTCTCCCAAACTTGCCATCTAATCCCTGCCTTGGCAGAAATTGCTTATACCTCCGAAAGAATAAGCCTTAACACTTTGCCCTTAGCCAAAAAGAAGGAAGTCCAACTGCCCTACCTAAGATCTGAAACAACTACCTTACTCTTGCCAATTGGAAGAACTCAACACAACGATAACCACCCAAAATAGGAACTTCCTGAAAATATACTGAAGATTACTCCTTAGGACTACTGATCGTTCATTCATCGCACTCACCCTTTGTCCCTGACTAGGAATAGAAGAAAGAATGCTAATAATATACCAATAGTGAATTACACAAAATCCCTAATTCGGAGGTTGCGCCTAACAACCTTAAATATGTTCTTGACTTCCTGAAAAGTCCTCACCAACCTGCAGATACCAAGAGCACAAGGATGGTCAATCTAAAAATTCTCACGCTGCATCCAAATCCCATGTCAGCTCAAGTGTACCCCCACGCGACGAATCACTCGAGACATTCACAATGGACTTCATGGCACAAGATCCATAACTGATGCCTATTATTTTTAACCGAACTCCTGATAGACAGCCCTCTAGCAACCAAAGTTTATAATGCAAATACTCTGCAAGTGGCTACTAGTGCACAATCATCATCCCTATAACTTTTAACTGCCCACATGATCCAATCAGCTGGTCACCGAATCTCCTGACTCCCACAATGCACTAACACCCAAATATGCCAAGAAAGCTAACGATCTAAGACGTAAGAGTTTCAATCAAAAGACTATCGAGTCTTATCCATATTGATCATACAGCTAATGGTTCACGATACATTGCAACAACTGCTATCCAATTAACGATAAGATAAAGGTATTAAACCAATCACATCCATAGCCATAAGACTCGCGACCAACATCACATGGACCTAAAGATACCCAACCATTAGTACACCATCTTGCAGGAACCCAAAAAAGATCCCTCTCAATGTTATTTGAACACAACATGTCCCATGCTCTTCTATCATGCACAATTCCTTTCACAACACAGATTGATATCAACGCAAACTAGACGAACCTCAACCGTTAACAGAAACATCCTCATGAACAATCGATACATGATCCCACACCTTGATTGAAAATGAACAGATTCCACCAATACGTAACTAGCTCAACAAAACTCCCAAGGTGCTCTAGAAATGTTGCAAAAGCCTGAGCCTGTTATGCAACAAAAATTCCACACCATAATTGAGGGTAAACATACCCAAAAACCAATGAAAATTTAAAACGTACGGATCGAGACTGTAGTGACAACTAACCCAAGAACCCAATACGCTACATCCATAAAACCCATGTCAGACTAAACATACCAAACTCTATAGATGATTTACCAACCAATACTGCCCACCCTACAATAGGGAAACCAATCTATACAACGAGTCGAGGAATCCTTCAGCACTCGATGCTCAACTAGATCATCCCAAACGCCTCCTTATCCAACATTTTCTCATCGTGAAGATGAATCTAGCATTCCTGAACACACACGTCTAATGATATCTTGCTCTATACCTCCGTACTGACCAAATCCTAAAAAGATGTTCCATGTACCCGAACTGTAAATCCCTATGACACATTCTCCAGAAATGATGAACTCAACCATACCAATGATCCTTTAATCAAAATAGCCAGTTCTCCCCCACTTAGGGTTCGAACTACCATTAAATGATGTTGTAGAGATACCACATCTCAAACCAGTCTTCAAGATAAGGACCAAGAGAACACAAAGTTATCCTAGATCTTAGATGGAAACCTCAAAAAAACACCCAATCATAACCACCTCTAATATCAAAATCCCATGCAGATGCATAGAAAATAATTGTATCCACTCATGACAACAATCCCCCCTCTAGAAACAAATGAACAACCACACTCCTTACCTAATTCTCGAGCCCGCAATTCATCGCGAGCATTACTTATATTTATAAGAAGCATCATTCTCTTAGTCAGGATACATTACAGACAACAAAAGTTTTCTTACTAATTCACTTCCCTTGGTTCCGGAAACAATCAACTAGCACTTATCCTAACTAATTTCAAGAAAGCATACCCTTGATCTTATCTCGAAGCAACCACACTACAAAACCCTTTTGTGCATTCTAACGTTGCCATACCCGTCAACAAAGAAAACCACAATATTCTAGACTCGTGTCGGGACTACATCCCATCTCTAAAAATCTCATGTCTACTCCATATTTCCTCCGATCATGGAAAGCTAGAAGTAGATATTTCTTACCAATGATAGTGACATCCCAATCCATCTACCAGTCACTTATGTAACGCCCTGATTCTCAGGTATTGTTTTAAATAAGATTTCTTGGGTTAGACCCTACTCGACAAGTTGGTTGCCCTACTCGTCGAGTAGCAGCAGGGTGGGATCGCGAGTTAAGTGGCTTACTTGATGAGTTCATATTAGGAATCGGCGAGTAGGAGCTGGCAGATGATACCCTAAATCTCGGGGTTTTGAACCCTATTTAAAGGAACCTTAGCCTCCCTTGGGCCTCTTTACAGTTCTAGAGAGTCCGTGAGAACCCTAATATGTGCGTATGTGTGCCTATTGTGTGTTTGAAGCTTGAAAAGAGGGTCTTGGAGGGAGAAGGCTTGGAGGAAAAGGAGATTGGAGCAAGTAAAATGTGGGAAGCAACACTTATCTCAGTTATCATCTTCTAGAGGTACCCAAATCGCCTTTTTCCTTGTTGATCTATGCTATTGGTTGAGTTTTAGGGTTTTTGTGGGATACTAAGTTGGAAAGAGGAGCTATGGGCTAGATCTGAGGTTGTGACTTCAGATCTGGACCCTCCTTGGATTCTAGAAGCATAAAGTTACAATTTTGGTCATGATTGAGGTCCCTCTTGAGCATGAAGCTCCATTAAGAAATTAAAATAGGAATTTAGAGCCTTTATAGCCATGCATGAACGAAAAGTTTGCAACTTTACATGATAAGCATGCGCAATAAGCTTGGATCTATGATTTGGAACCGATGTATGGCTCAAAAGAAGTCTGTATGGAAAAAGGATTGAATGGACTCGGCGAGTCACATGAAGATTGTCGTGAACTTGACGAGCTGGATGAACAACTCATCGAGTCCGATGAATATTTTCCATAGAATCGATGAGTTGAAGAACAACTTGGCGATTCGGATGAGTTTTCTCCAGGATATGTATGTGTGTGCAAGGAGGAAACTCGACGGGTGGCCTTAAAGTTTGATCGAGAATCGAAGGAACTCGACGAGTCACCTTGGTGACTCGGCGAGTTGGAATGTGCTTCAAGGAACTCGGTGAGTAGCCGAGGGTACTTGGCGAGTTGAAGTCAACATGGACTATTGACCTTGACTGAGGAGTTTGACTTTGACTAAGGGTTGACTAGTGGGTTATGGAGTACCTTATAAGGTTAAGGACTTATGAGTATGTTGTAATATGATAATAGGTGGTGGAGCCTATGTCAAGTGATCCGAGAGTTGGAGTTTACCTTTCGAGTCGACATCTGCGAGGCGAGTTATCCTCACTATATCGATATGGTCTACGGCACCAAGGCCGACCGTTTAGTTGTTATTGTTATGGATGCTACGTATGGTTATGATATGTTAGATCGGAACCAGGGTAGACCGTATGTTATGCTCTTATGATCCATAGGGATTGGTATGTTAGTGGCCTGCTAGGTCGGTGCTCTAGTTACGAGAGAATTCTATGATTGATGATCAGTGAGATATATATATATTTGATGTCTGTGTATGCCAGTATATGTTAGTTATGCGCACATGGTTAGTTGCTTGTTGGTTGGGTTGAGGCAGTCCTGCTTTGTGCTGAAGGCCAACATACCCTATGAGAGGTCTGGGAAGACTATAGGCCCACGTAGCGGACCAGTCATGCTGAAGGCTCGGGATAGATCCAGATAGACTGTAGGCCCTGTAGGGCGGTCCAGTCAGACCGATGGCCTAGTATGCATGTTGAATGATTGATTATTACTGATATGGTTTTGTCAGTGTGATATTGGTATTTTGGGGTTAGCTCACTAAGCCCTCGGGCTTACAGTTTTCAGTTTATTGTTTTAAGTACTTCAGGAGATCATGGCAAGGCGAAGGCTTGACCGTACCACTTCTCATCCTTACGATATGATTTTGGGACACTCTAATGGATAATGATTTGAAAACATTTTTGTAAACAAATGCTATTTGATTTTTATGTATGTTTGAAAAACTTTAAATATGGCGTGAAATTTATGGGTGTTACAAGTTGGTATTAGAGCCTTGGTTTGAGTGAATTGGAGGAACATTCGTGTGAATCCAGTCTCAAATCAAGGAGATTTTTTTGAAAGTAAGTTTTAAGAAAGTTTTTAAATAAAGGATGGAAGGTGCAGAGGGTACGATCAGTCGGAGCCCGTAAGTAAACCCCAAAATACCATATAGTTATTTGATATTTTGATATGTTAGAACGACATGCTAGTGCTAGGCTAGGGATCTTCAGGGATCGCATGGTAGATTTGCCTAATTATATGATGCCAATTAGCCTAGGGTTTCTTCTATATGGAATTGACATCATAACTGTAGATGTTTAGTGTATGCATCACGGCTGTGCATAATAAAGACCTTATAGCCTGAGAAGGTTGATTCGGCCTTCGGGTAGGAATGGATATTCAAAAGTCTATTGGGTCCAACATTATGTGCAGCTAGCATGCACTAGCGCTATAGGGGATGATGGAAGTTTCATGGGTGTGTGAGTTATGAGAAGTGGTGAGACTAGATGAGAGATAGTTGGTATTGCTATAGAAGTGAGGGTTGAGCGCATTTCTATGTTGATGATATTGTTACGGCGTTGTGGTGATACTTGAGACAAATATGGGTAGTAGTGGAAGGTAGTATGGGCCCGTAACACTGAAAGCACAGGACCCATACGCGTAGCAAGGAAATCACAACCCCTAGGGTTTGTGGGTTTTGGTCTCCCGACATTATGTTATTTATCTGATGACTTGTATATATAGTTCTGTATGGTGGTGCGAGACGTGTTACTTCTGGATGAGGATCAGGATCAAGAACATGATTGGGGTCGGGAGATGGAGGGTCGGAGGTGCCGGTAACACCTGAGCTCGTGGTATAGATAGGGACCGAGGAGTTGGATACCAGGATCTGGGAGATTATCCACGACGAGATTGCTATGGCGTTTAAAGCGCAACTGCCTAAGATGTTTGGGTTGATTAAGAACATGATGGTTGAGTACTTTGATGAATGATATGCAGCTCTAGAAGAGACAGCTGCCGCTGCAGCCATTTCGGCTGTAACGACGGCAGGGGTTGGAGGAGGAGCCAACAGGGCTTTCTAGTACCGGGACTTTAATAATACGAAGCCCTCGACGTTGGATGGTATGCAGGATGTGATCAGGGCTATGAGGTGGTTATCTGACGTGGAGGGATGTTTCTTCACATGTTCATGTCCTGCTGACCAGAAGGTCAGGTGTGCCCTGAACCTGCTAAGGCTTGGGGCAAAGGACTGGTGGAGGTTGACGACAACGTCGTATACTAATGAAAAGCGGGTTGCTGTTACTCAGGAGCAGTTTCAGGATATGTTCCGCACCCGCTACGTTCCACGTGTTGAGCGGGAGCGACTTGCTCAAGAGTTTTTGCCATTGAGACAGGATGGGGAGTCTGTGATGCAGATTACCCGAATGTTCACGGAGAGGGCTACGTTTTCCCGGAGTTTGCTTCAGAGTAGTCTCAGATGGCTTGTTATCTGAGTATGCTCAAGACTGATATTCGACAGTTTGTGTCTACATAGCAATGTGATACCCTCCTGGATCTTTAGGAAGCTGCGAGGCTGCGTGAGTTGGAGATAGAGCTACAGTTGAAGGAGCAGCGTCAGGCACCGACATAGTCTCAACCGGTGCCTAAGCGGTCGAAGACCGCTGATACTCGATCTGGGAGTCAGCAGAGCCGCACTTGTGGAAAGTTTGGCAGGGGTCATTTGGGAGTTTCTTGATCAGGAGGTGGGTGCCAAAAATATGGTAAAGAGGGGCACTATGTCAGGGACTACCGTCAGTCCGTCCCTCGAGCAGATATAAGGATTTGTTACCATTGTCATCAGGTTGGTCATGTGAGGACCAACTGTCTGCAGCTCGCCACCAAGTTGGCGTGAGGTCCCGCGCCAGCTACTGTGAGGATTGGAGATGGGAGGCCAGTCAAGGTGGAGCCTCCGAAGGCTCAGGGTTGCACCTTCTAGCTCACGGCTGAGGAGGCCAAGGCAACACCGGATGTGGTTGCTGGTACGTTTATGTTCTTTGTCTCAGTTACTATATTTGTGATATGCTTATTGGTTGTACCTATGATTAGGTACATTTTTAGTGAATTCTTTTCCTGATCTAGTATTATTTGACTAGGGTGCGAGTCAGTCGTTCATATCTCAGACTTTCAGTAGAGGATTTAGTGTGCCGGTAGATGACCTTGAGTGCCCGTTGCGAGTTTCGATCGCCAACGAGCACGACGTTTCTGCTTCTTCGGTCTACCGGGGATGCGAGTTGGTGATTTTCGGGGTGCCCTTCACGATAGATTTGATCCCTATTCCCCAGGGGGAAGTGTGCGTGACGTAGGGATGGATTGACTCTTTCGATTTGGCGCCATGATTGACTGTGAGGGGAAGCGAGTGGTAGTTCTAACCACAAGTAGGGGAGAACTGGTGGCATATGGTGAGGGCACCCGGATGGGATCAGGGTTTTGTTTGGCGGCCAGGGCTTGATAGTATATACAACATGGGTGTGCCGTTTATTTAGCGTATGTGGTGGATACGCGGGTTAGGAATCATCCCTCAGTTTCGGAGGTCCCTGTAGTTAGAGAGTTTGCTGACGTGTGTTTGGAGGAATTACCCGGATTGCCTCCGAAAAGGTTGGTTGAGTTCAGGATTGATCTAGTGCCGGGTGCGGCCCCTATCTCTAAGGCACTGTACTGACTGGCACCGTCAGAGATGCATGAGTTGTCATCTCAGTTGTAGGAACTACTGGGTAAGCAGTTTATTCGTCCGAGTAGTTCACCTTGGAGAGCACCGATCCTTTTCGTCAGGAAGAAGGACGGTTCAAACAGGATGTGCATTGACTATAGGGAGCTGAACAAATTAACGGTGAAGAATCGTTATCCACTCCCGAGGATAGATGATCTTTTTGATCAACTGCAGGGCGCGTCTTGGTTTTTCAAGATTGATTTGAGGTCAGGATATCACCAAGTCAGGGTGAGGGAGGAGGACGTAGAGAAGACCGCTTTTCGGACACCTTATGGTCATTACAAGTTCGTGGTGATGTCGTTTAGGCTCACCAATGCGCCAGCAGTGTTCATGGATTTGATGAACCGAGTCTGCAGACCGATGCTCGATTGCTCAGTCATTGTGTTCATACTGATTGACACTAGAGTACTTGATGCCCTGCAAGCGTCAGAATAAATATGACATTTGTCGCCCCTTGGCTTGGTAGGCCGTGGACTGTAGCTAGCAATCAGGGTGCGGCAGTGTCAGTCCCGTATAGATCTATACACACAATGCCCGCTCTCCTTACAGGAGACTCTGGTTACCAACTCGATGACGGGGAGATCCGTGTCTTGAAGATGCATCTCGTAATTTGAGTTCTATTAGAGGCGCTAGAGAAGTGATATAGACCCGCATGTGAACTGACTCCTGTGGAATTCGCGTACTAGAAAGAGTGAATAGAGCTTCCTATCTATTCCTATAATAGTTACTAGTGTCCCTAATCTGCGAGTGACGAGTGGGAGGATGCCCTTGCTACCCAAGGAACATGAACTGGACGATGTCAACCTTTATGTCTATACATGTATACATGATATATAATTAATGTTGAAACGACCTTAGAACGGATATACGATACCCACCAGACCACATCCTAACGAGGAAAAGGAAATAGGGCGAACTAGCCTTCCTAAGTCCTTTAAACATTATTTAAATAACTATACAAGTACATACATGCATTTAACGACCTATAAGCATTTAACAAAGTAGAAGCGTTTAACGAAACAGAAGTATTTAACGAAGCAGAAGTATTTAACGAAGCAGAAGTATTGAAGCATAGAAGAAAACTTTAACGAAAACTTTGGAAAACCTTTACACTTAAGAAAAATTGTGACTTGTTATCCTTTTGTAAAATAAGCTTGAAGACCTTTGGAAATCCTTTGAAAACCTTTCATAAACAAGTTTTGAATGTAATCTTGATAAAACAATATAGGTAGAGATAATTTGAGAAAAGATTTAAACAAGTAAAAACGTTTTGGAAAACCATTTATAGTATCATACTTGGTAAAACAACTGACAGTCTAATAAATCCTTGTACATGCGGGTTATCAATCACATATGATTGATATGATAACTGGCATGTTTTAACTTGTATCCCCCCCATAAAATCATGTAAAAACATTCAAAAGGTTAATTCAGAGGTATGAACTCACCTGTTGTAAGTGGATCGGATGAAGGTACCGGTTGGGTGCTCGGTGTCAAATAAAGACTTGAGCACATTTAATGACCTATTAACATATGATGACATATGTTTACATACAATTAGTAAATATAATACTAATTAAACACGTATATGCATCCTAAAGTGCGGAAAACACTATGGTTAAGTGCTAGGAGTGTCTCGGGTAACATCTAAGGGAGTGTATGGCCTAGATAGGGAATTTACTCTTCAAGAGTAAACTCTTTATGAAGTTTACGGCCCTAAGAGCATATCTCCATGAGTTTATGGCCATAAACTCATGGTGGTGTGTTCTAGGATGCTTCAAGGTCTTATATCTCTCATAGAATTAGGCTAGGTCCAAATATAAGGCATATGAAGGGGTTTAAGGCTATAAATGGACCATTTGAGGAGTTTACAGCCCTAAACAAGGAGTTTACGGCCATAAGCTCCTATACGCACATTCCTTTGGTGTATTAATGTCTTAAGTGGTAGGAAATAAAGTTCTATGCATTTTTCCAAGTCAAATGAAGAAGTTAGGGCATCATTTGGGCACTTTCTGGGAGTTTACGGCCCATGGACCAATCCTAGGGGGGTTTACGGCCGTAAACTCCTAAGTCCATGGTTTCTTAAATGTTTAAAGCCTTTACTTCAATGGGGTTGCTTCTAGACATTTTCCAAGGGCATAGGAGGTGTTTGAGGGCATTTCTAACACCTCAAAAGGTGTTCACGACCCTTGAAGAGGGGTTTATGGTCCAAGAGTGTTCCTTGGCCGTAAACTCATGTTTACTCTCCAAAATGCAAGGTTTTAGTGTTCTAAGCTCGAAGGTGTAAGTCCACAAGTCATATCTAAGCCCTAGGGGTAGTTTAGAGGGGTTTTGGGGCTTAAAAAACCCCACTTAAGGGTGTTCACGGTCCAAGAATGTTCTTGGGCCGTAAACACATGGATTTGCCCCTATTTGATGTCTTAAACACGAATTTGTATGTTAACTAAGCTAGACAACAAGTTAGGATAGATTACTTACTAGTTTGGGGCTTGGAATGGGCGTTTTTGGCTCGAAAACAAGTTGTAGAGAGAGAGTGTAGTTAGAGAGTGGAAAGTCTCAAATGGACTCCACTCACCCTTATATAGGGGTTTGAGTTGGGGCTCAGTGGAAATCTACCCGATACTGACGTTAAATGGGGCTTTTGGTCGCACACGATTAAATGGTCGTATTTTGACTTGGTTGAAACTAAAAAATTTCAAGGGAATATTGGGGTGTTTCTAATTTGTCTCAACCCTTACAAAGTCATTATAAAAGTCCCAAATTAATTAACCTCTTCCAAATGGTTAACGGACGATTAATAAAGCAAGGCTTATTAACAGAAGGAGGGGTAAAATATGACGGAATAAATTTCAGGTTGTCACATCATCCCCCCGTTAGACGGAATTTTGTCCCGAAATTCAGGTTTAGGTAAGGAACTAATCATGATTAATCGGATGAACAATCGGGTAGAGGTATGAGGGCACTTCCTATTTGGTTTGTCCTCGCACTCCCTAGTGAACTCTGGCCTGTGCTTGTTATTCCAACAACCTTCACTTACGGGATGCGGTCCTCCACTCGCGTATCTCTGTGGAGTGTTCTCCGAGGACGTGTCTCCAATTTATAGGAATAACAAATTTACTAGTAATAATATAGAAAGATATTGTTACAAACAATGATCCTCCACTCGCGTATCTCTGTGGAGTGTTACCAAGGACAAACAGTGTACTAAGTTTCATGTTTAAAGTTCAAATGTTATGCTTTTAATTGATATAATGTGGAAAACCATTTGAAAATACAAAATACAACATTTTATAACGTTTTTCACAAATAATACGATAATGTGTTCTGCAAGTTCAAACGGTTATCTGTTATGATTGTCAACGTTAAAAGCATATGAAATACGAAACACAACACATGTAAAACAAGTTTTTGAGTACAAGTATTCCTTGTACTTTGCTTGCTGTAGGGGTCTATCTCAACCTAGTGTGAAACGAGTCCGCACCTCTGGTTCTTGAGACGTTTCTATCGGAAACTCTCAGAGTCGGGGAGATAGGGTTTCACCAAACGAGTGCTTAGAAGTTTTTAAACTTCCCATCATCGTCTAGTTGGCGCTTTCACGGCATGATTACTATCGGGAAAGGATCATGCTCTTACTTGCCTTGCTGTTTCATGAATAGCAGGCTCTGCTCAGGGCTAACACAATCCTTAGAGATTTTCTCAAGTGTTGGACTATCTCGGGAGGTGGTTCTACTATTTCCGTGTGAGATAGTATTCGTGGAACACCTAGTAGTCCAATGAATCTCTAAGACATGTCCTATTATCTAAGGCGTTGGTTTATTTTAGTTGCAGAAAGCGCGTGCTCTTGTATAACCCATCGACTAACACCTAGACTGGTGTCAAGTCTATAATCTCTTCGGGATCTGGATTATAAGGCTTAACGGAACCTACTTTCGCACTTTCATCAAGTATTCTTGGCTCCGGAGGTTATCTTGTGGTTCTTGGCATTCTAGTGCTCACTACGGAGAATGCACTCAATCGTCTACAGGGCGACGGTGACTTCTTCCCCTTGAGGGGGAGGCGGAGTGTCTTAGGCACTTCTCGTTGGTAACGGGGTGGACGAAGTGCCTGAGTAGTGCGAACATCTTGTGCAAATACTCTTCCGAAGGTTCTGAGTTTTCTCAATCTAGTGAGTATATGGTTCCATCACTCGAAACTTTAATCTCCTCATCCACTCTTCTTAGAGTTTAACTTATCATAGCTTCTAGGAATACGGGATATCCGTTGAGATGCCTATTTCGGGGAATTAAGCGTGAGTGGATGGTCGTAGTCAATGTCCTTGACTCTTACGACTCAGATTTCTTTACCAACTGAGGGTGTTAACTACTACGTTGGCTTAATCGGGATGACAACAAACTTCGGATTTGTGGTCATGATAGTAGCTCAGCCCACAGTGTTTCTCTTGACTCTAGCTCCTATTTTATGGAATAGGATGAAGGGTTTTACTATGAGGTTCGTGGTAGAGCTCATACTCGGCTTAACCACTAATACTTGGTGTATGCAAGTCGTATATAATTGAGGTCGGCAGGATGTTCAGTTGTGCGACTCCACCCCAGACCCACAACCCAACGAGGAACAGGGAGTAGGGAGAAAGCACACATCTTAAATCTTTTAGATCTCAATTATATACCACCCTTAAGCATATACTCAGTTATAGTAGTCATTTCCATGATTTCTATGTTCTTGATTCACAAACCTGATTGCGAGGTGCGAAGGGTCTTTCTGGAGGGATTTATGGAGTAGGTTTCGGGTGGTTATCATCTTCTGAAATGCCTGCAGTGTCTTTCGCTTCCGTGTCTAAGAAGGGTTGGGTAACAGTGCGCGGTACCCTTCTCCTGGGTATTTCGGATGGTTTGAAATAAGAGTGACGACTGACGGATCGTATTAGTCTTTATTACTTTTATTTTGTTTAGGTTCGGAAGAACCTTTATCTACCGAAATGGCTACGGTGTAAGTTCTTTTTACACAGCACTAAGGATTTACACATGGTTGCACGAAGTCGAACCATGATTAATAGAGGCGTCGAAGTTGGCATACTTCGACATGATATAGAATGAGGGTCGATAGAGTCATGCGCCGAACGGGCACACAAGTTCTAGGCGTCTCGGGTTTTGTCTCGTGTATCACTGTCGCGGATACTTGGACCGATAGAGTTGATGCGGAACTATAGAGGGTCCTGAGTGTTCCTAAGTAGAGTACCTTTCATGCATGGATTGTCACGAGGTCTTTCTATAATCGCCTAACATATACTAGTAATGTATAATTAAGGTGGGGAGGACTGTTGACTGAGCGACTCCTCCCTTAACCTACAACCAAACGAGGAACAGGAAATGAGGCGGCATTCACTCACTCTAGGTCTATCCATCTGAATTATACATGGTCGTAACGTATATATCTAGCCATTATAGTTTTTCCTGATGAAATTTTAAATTTAAATCGTGCTGCGACTTTCACCTTAACGGGGAAGTAATTACACTTAGACTTAGCCTTTTAATGTTTTTGGTTAGTTATCTGAGATCGAGAGACGTACCAAAAATCTACCGGGTTCCTTGATGCTTCTCCCCAAGCATTAGAGTCAGACTCCTCCTGTGTCCTTGTCTTTTCTTTCCGTTGGGCAATCTCGCTTTAGGTGCCCAATCTCACCACATAGGTGGCATACTTGATTGATCGTCACATTGGTGGTTGATGTAATAAACTCAACCTGGGTTCTGCAGACGCGAGCAGTATGCCCCTTCATGTTGCACCTAGCACAAAAGAGTTCCTGACATAT
This sequence comes from Lactuca sativa, assembly GCF_002870075.4. NCBI lineage: Eukaryota > Viridiplantae > Streptophyta > Magnoliopsida > Asterales > Asteraceae > Lactuca > Lactuca sativa. The sequence continues at coordinate 108,272,001 of NC_056625.2, read as the reverse complement.
ACCATGATGATGGTAGCTACACTTGCTGCAGTGGGGAAGGTTTCCTAGGTATGGTCTTCTTGAAGTCGGGATGGAAGGGATGGCAGGGGTATTGACTGTCTCAGCTCGTTGCCCTTCGAAAGGTCCTTGAGCCGAGGTACTTCCCTCCTCGATCTTGAACTTTCTCTTCAGTGGATTTGGTTGAGGTTCTTGGGTGGCTGGGTATACAGAGGTTGGTTGCTGCTGTCCATTACTTGGATCGGAATTCCCGATAGGGCTCTTGCTAACATTGGCGTTGTTAGCATTCAGTTGAGCCATGACAGCTGCTACGGCTGCCAAGACTGCAGCTTGGAACGTAGCTTCATCGAATAAGAGAGTCGGCTTCTTGCCAGTGGATTGGTTACGCTTCTTCGGAGGCATGGTTTTTCCTACATGGAAAGGAACACAACTGATGAGAGACGTTGGTTAACCCTTAAACGTATCTATCCTTACTATATTAGGCATAAATTTTTCCCGTGCCTCAAATATTGGTTGTCTGAGTGTCGACCTACATCCCTATGATGTAGTCCGGGTATTCAAGGTAGGAGTATGAGTATCGGAAAAAGCCATAAGACGGGAGTCGTTCCTACTAAGTTACCTTTATACTGGGAGAGGTTAACTCTCCGGCATTAGAAGGATTTGAGAACAGTTCGGAACGAAGACCACGGGAAGAAAGGCTCATGAAGACTTATGGCTAAACACTCTCAATAGATGTGTGGGGATCCGCTCTAATCGTATTACTTGCAACAGGAAAAGGCGATTTACCTAACACATAGTGTAAGTAGTGTAATCACTAACTCACTAAATTGTATTACTTTATGGGTGTATTAGCGCGACAATAACAAGGAAAATACACTTCTCGGGTTCCATGTACTGGCTCCCTCTGTCTACCTTGGATCTTTGACTGGGACCGGCGTTGGTTTCCTTCGGGTAGTTACCTAGGGTTCTCTTCTCTTGTAGATATACTGAATCTCTACTCCGCCTTACTCCCGATTCTGAATTTGGATGTCATCACTTCATGATGGATGACTGGGAATCTCGGAAGTTTAGGCGAATTTCCCACCGATGTCCCTAAAAGGTATAGGCACTTGGTGGTTTCAGTGGTCTCATCTAGGTTCATTTATTTCCGAACTGGAAACCTTCTCAATGAACCTCTTCTGGGTCCGAGTCAATTCTTCTGCCGAGTAATGAAGTGGATAGGGTTTTCTACAGGGTTTGTGCGAGAATGGAAATGTCTAAAGAATCCTAAGAGATTATTAACATTTCACTGGGTGATCCATATCGAGTCCTGCTACAATTACATAGGGTCACAAATCATATATAACTTAGATCCGATAGGCCTTCGAATATGTGATACTACTCTATATCCACATCCCAACGAGGAAAAGGAAGTAGAGCGAAACCACACATTCTTAGTCTATGGGATCCTTATTATATAAACCCTTGGGAGTATACCCTCTGTAATTGTAGGTATATCAATAAGGATGTTTTTAGTTCTTCACACAAGGTTATCTATGGATCCTAAAATACCCCTATGGTATTTTAATTTCTTGTTTGTTTCTTAACTTCTGAATATGATTCTGGGATTAATGTGAGTCTTTTAGTATTCCAAAATACTCCCATAGTATTTTTAAACTTTATGTGTGGCTCTAGCATTCCTAGTTGGTAAGTTTCAGACTCGTTGCAACACCACTATCACTCCCAAGCACACGTTCATCGCATCTCGAATAAATGTAGTTGATCAGGTTACATTTATTCCAGCTTACGATTACATAATTGCCTAGGTTTGACGGTAATGCTCAACATCCGAAGATTTTATTCTTGTTCTTCTTGTGATACTTTGTTCGAGTGTTTAGATTATGGATGTTCTTATACTTTGGTAAAATATGGTTATATTTTAAAGTATAATTCTTGGTCAGAGTGTTTTATCCCTATGTATTTATAGGCTGTATATCTTTTATGAATTGATATACTTAGCTCACTATAAACAATTCTCTGATACCAATCTGTCACACCCCAAAACCAGAATGGCGGAAACGTTCTGGGGTGGTTGACGTCATGTCAAGTATCACAACATATGCAGTATAGTAATCAAAGTACAACAATCATTGCATTAATAGTAATAATTTTACATAGTTTACATTGCATAGAAACATCAAAGTAATACAGAAACTAATATTGTTGCAGCTCGGTACTAATTGTCTTCAACAAAAGCGCCTGGGATGTACCAGTCTATTGCTGACCTGAGAACACAAGTTATTTTGAAAGCCAGTATCAGCATTTTTATAAATGCTGGTCAGTTCATAAGTATTTAGTGTCATTTATGTAAGTAATCATTTTATTCATAATAGCTTTAAGATAAATAGTAGTTTAGAATCTACAGTGTATTAGTGTCCTTTCCAGAAAATACGATATTTTCTAAATAAAAGCAGTGTTCTACCAAGAATCGACAGAGTTATGTTTTAAAAAGTAATTTTCCCTTAAACACTATCATTACCAAAATACGGTATTTGACTTTAAAGAGAGTAGGAGAATATCACTAGTAGAATACTATGGGAAAATAACATATGCCTCAGCAAAAATATTGCTGACTAAGGAAAAAGAAATTATAAACTCCTGGAGAGTATCGAATGAATGATACGCCTGACTCAGTCTAACAAAAGGGAACACAGACCCCAGACGGTATCAAATGTACGATACGGCTAGCAAGGTCTAAAACAAAGAAAAACAGACCCCAGACAGTATCAAATGAAAGATACAGCTAGCAAGGTCTAAAACAGAGAAACACAGACCCCAGACAGTATCAAATGAAAGATATAGCTAGCAAGGTCTAAAACAGTGGGAAAGTCCTAAATCGGTTGTTTCAAGAATACAGTGTTAGATTCTCGTTACCTTAAGGCCATGAATTATAAGGTAAGCATGGAGATACTCGTAACCATACTGATTGACACTAGAGTACTTGACGCCCTGCAAGCGTCGGAATAAATATGACATTTGTGACCCCTTGGCTTGGTAGGCCGTGGACGGTAGCTAGCAGTCAGGGTGCGGGAGTGTCAGTCCCGTATAGATCTATACACACAATGCCCGCTCTCTTTAAAGGAGACTCTGGTTACCAACTCGACGACGGGGAGATCCGTGTCTTGAAGATGCATCTCGTAATCTGAATTCTATTAGAGGCGCTAGAGAAGTGATATAGACTCACGTGTGAGCTGACTCCTGTGGAATTCTCGTTCTAGAAAGAGTGAATAGAGCTTCCTATATATTCCTATAATAGCTACTAGTGTCCCTGTTCTACAAGTGACGAGTGGGAGGATGCCCTTGCTACCCAAGGAACATGAACTGGCCGATGTAAACCTTTATGTCTATACATGTATACATGATATATAATTAATGTTTAAATGACCTTCGGACGGATATCCGATACCCACCAGACCACATCCCAACGAGGAAAAGGAAATAGGGCGAACTAGCCTTCCTAAGTCCTTTAAACATTATTTATATAACTATACAAGTACATGCATGCATTTAACGACGTAGAAGCATTTAACGAAGTAGAAGCGTTTAACGAAACAGAAGTATTTAACAAAGCAAAAGTATTTAACGAAGCAGAAGTATAGAAGCATTGAAGAAAACTTTAACGAAAACTTTGGAAAACCTTTACACTTAAGAAAAATTGTGACTTGTTATCCTTTTGTAAAATAAGCTTGAAGACCTTTGGAAATCCTTTGAAAACCTTTCATAAACAAGTTTTGAATGTAATCTTGTTAAAACAATATAGGTAGAGATAATTTGAGAAAAAATTTATGTAAGTCCCTAATTTGCCCGTGTATCAGTCAGATCAGTTTGATGGTGCGGAATCCCAATCAAACGGATGATGTCAGATCAAATAGAAGAGAAGGAGAAGAAGAATAATATGAATCTCCGTATGAATTGATTAGAATTAAAGTTCCAGATACAAAAGGTTCACACACACAAATCTTCTCTCTGGCCGTAAACTCTCTTCTGCTTATCAATCTGTACTCCTCACCCTAACACCTCTATTTATACTTGGAATATGGGCCGGATAACACATGGGTCGTAAATGAGTTTACGACGGTAAGGTGTTTACGGCCGTAAACTCAGCCGTAAACTAGACCATAAATTCATAAATATTACAGAAAAATACAATTGCCTAGAAAAGTAAAGTATAAACCATATTTTGACCCAAAAATCTCGCCCTTGGTTTATAGCTTTCTTTTCTTAATTGACCCAACAAGCTCCCCCTAAAAAGTAGTTGGCCCTTCTTGTCAATCTTCAATGAGAGCTTCGCTTCAGCTTTAACCTTCGATTTCTTCACAACATCAGGATGAACATATGAATATCCAATGAATGACTTCATCTTGAGCACTTGAGGTTTTCTTCAGAATTTGGCATTGAACGCACGTTGGGTGAGAAGGATTGACATACTGATTCATGAAAGATAGCGCTTTCAGCTTGAGAATCTTCAGAGAGAACTTCAGAGAGAAATAATCTTCTGGATCACTTTAGCAGGTACAAAGATAGCAGCAGACTGATTGAGGAGGCTTCAATGAAATCCGTCACATAATCTTCAGTTGCAGGTTCACCTTGCTTCTGGGGTTGAAGGATTGAATGTTGAAAGAATAATCTTTATTTCTTGCTCCTTCGAATGCGATTTCTTCGATGCTCACGGACGAGGCTTTGGCTCAGAAATCTTCAACACAAACTCCATGAGTCTTATCTATACCTGAAATCACTTTTCAAGACAAAACAAAACTAAAAGAAAACTAAGCACACAAATTAAAACAGAAACAAAAATATTTTTGGATTTTTATTTTTCTGAACAAGAAATAAAACAGAAATAACACTATTTTTGGATTTTTAATTTTTTTAATTTTTCTTTGATTTTTGAATTTTTTGTTTTGTTTTTTTTTTTATTATTTTTAATTTTTAATTCTCCTCTAATATTTAAATTAGAAGAAACTATGAAAAATTTAACAAAAACAAAAATGATATATAACTTTAAGAGAGATTTGGGATCAAAGTTTTTAGACAACCTTTATCCACTTGTCGGTACCATTCATATTCACATCTTTGTCTGGTCGATCGTCGGTATTGTTGTCCATTTAAACACAAAAAATTGTGACAAATTTAGGATATACTATTTGTTACAAGACAAGGTGAACTTAAAAACCTAAAATTTGAGAAAAGATTTAAACAAGTAAAAACATTTTGGAAAACCATTTATAGTATCATACTTGGTAAAACAGCTGACAGTCTAATAAATCCTTGTACATGCGGGTTATCAATCACATATGATTGATATGATAATTGGCATGTTTTAACTTGTATTCCCCCCATATAATCATGTAAAAACATTTAAAAGGTTAATTCAGGGGTATGAACTCACCTGTTGTAAGTGGCTCGGATGAAAGTACCGGTTGGGTGCTCGGTGTCAAATAAGGACTTGAGCACACTTAATGACTTATTAACATATGATGACATATGTTTACATACAATTAGTAAATATTATACTAATTAAACACGTATACGCATCCTAATGTGCGGAAAACACTTTGGTTAAGTGCTAGGAATGTCCCGGGTAACATTTAAGGGAGTGTATGGCCTAGATATGGAGTTTACTCTTCAAGAGTAAACTCGTTATAGATTTTACGGCCCTAAGACCATATCTCCATGAGTTTACGGCCGTAAACTCATGGTGGTGTGTTCTAGGATGCTTTAAGGTCTTATATCTCTCATAGAATTAGGCTAGGTCCAAATATAAGGCATATGAAGGGGTTTAAGGCTCTAAATGGACCATTTGAGGAGTTTACGTCCCTAAACAAGGAGTTTACGGCCGTAAGCTCCTATGTGCACATTCCTTTGGTGTATTAATGTCTTAAATGGTAGGAAATAAAGTTCTATGCATTTTTCCAAGTCAAATGAAGAAGTTAGGGCATCATTTGGGCACTTTTTGGGAGTTTAAGGCCCATGGACCAATCCTAGGGGGGTTTACGGCCGTAAACTCCTAAGTCCATGGTTTCGTAAATGTTTAAAGCCTTTACTTCAATGGGGGTTGCTTCTAGACATTTTCCAAGGCCATAGGAGGTATTTGAGGGCATTTCTAACACCTTAAAATGTGTTCACAGCCCTTGAAGAGGGGTTTACGGTCCAAGAGTGTTCTTGGGCTGTAAAATCATGTTTACTCTCCAAAATGCAAGGTTTTAGTGTTCTAAGCTCGAAGGTGTAAGTCCACAAGTCATATCTAAGCCCTAGGGGTAGTTCAGAGGGGTTTTAGGGCTTAAAAAACCCCACTTAAGGGTGTTCACGGTCCAATAATTTCTTGGGCCGTAAACACATTGATTTGCCCCTATTTGATGTCTTAAACACGAATTTGTATGTTAACTAAGCTACACAACAAGTTAGGATAGATTACTTACTAGTTTGGGGCTTGGAATGGGCGTTTTTGGCTCGAAAACAAGTTGTAGAGAGAGAGTGTAGTGAGAGAGTGGAAAGTCTCAAATGGACTCCACTCACCCTTATATAGGGGTTTGAGTTGGGGCTCAGTGGAAATCTACCCGATACTGACGTTAAACGGGGCTTTTGGTCGCACCCGATTAAATGGTCGTATTTTGACTTGGTTGAAACTAAAAATTTTCAAGGGAATATTGGGGTGTTTCTAATTTGTCTCAACCCTTAAAAAGTCATTATAAAAGTCCCAACTTATTTAACCTCTTCCAAAAGGTTAACGGACGATTAATAAAGCGAGGCTAATTAACGGAAGGAGGGGTAAAATATGACGGAATAAATTTTGGGTTGTCACATGTGGCTATTTTGGAAAGGAAGAAGAAGATTCTGCGGAACAAGGAAATACCTTTTGTAAAGGTACAGTGGAAATATCGGAAGCTATCCGAGTGGACATGGGATCTGGAGGCGGAGATGCGCTAACATTACACGACATTGTTTATTCTAGCAGACTTTGAGGGCGAAGTCTAGTTCAAGTGGGGGAGAGTTGTAACACCCTGATTCTCAGGTATTGTTATAATTAAGATTTCTTGGGTTAGGCCCTACTCGACGAACTGGTTGCCTTACTCATCGAGTAGCAGCGGGGTGGAATCGCGAGTTAAGTGGCCTACTCGACGAGTCCATATTGGGAATCAGTGAGTAGGAGCTGGCAGATGAAACCCTAAATCCCAGGGTTTTACACCCTATTTAAAGGAACCTTAGCCTCCCTTGGGCCTCTTTATAGTTCTAGAGAGTCCATGAGAACCCTAATACGTGCGTGTGTGTGCCCATTGTGTGTTTGAATCTTGAAAAGAGGATCTTGGAGGGAGAAGGCTTGGAGGAGAAGGAGATTGGAGGAAGTAGAGCGTGGGAATCAACACTTATCTCAGTTATCATCTTCTAAAGGTACCCAAATTTCCTTTTTCCTTGTGGTCTCTTCTATTGGTTGAGTTTTAGGGTTTTGGTGGGATATTAAGTTGGAAAGAGGAGCTATGGGCTAGATCTTAGGTTTTAACTTCAAATCTAGACCCTCCTTGGATTCTAGAAGCATAAAGTTACAATTTTGGTCATGATTGAGGTCCCTCTTGAGCATGAAGCTACATTAAGAACTTAAAATAGGCATTTAGAGCCTTTATAGCCATGCATGCACATAAAGTTTGCAACTTTACGTGATAACCATGCCCTAGAAGCTTGGATCTGTGATTTGGAGCCGCCGCATGGATTAAAACAAGTATGTATGGAAAAAGGACATAATGGGCTCGGTGAGTCGCAAGGTTGACTCGGCAAGTCACATGAAGATGGCCGTGAACTCGACGATTTGGATGAACAACTCATCGAGTCCGATGAAGATTTGTCATAGACTCGACGAGTTGAAGAACAACTCGACGAGTCAGATTAGTTTTCTCCAGGATATGTATGTGTGTGCATCCATCGAGTTGCAAAGAGGAAACTCGATGGGTGGCCTTAAAGTTTGATCGAGAATCAAAGGAACTTGACAAGTCACCCTGGTGACTCGGCGAGTTGGAATGTGCTTCAAGGAACTCGGCGAGTAGCCGAGGGTACTCAGCGAGTTGAAGTCAACATGGACTATTGACCTTGACTGAGGAATTTGACTTTGACTAGGGGTTGACTACTGGGTTATGGAGTACCTTATAAGGTTAAGGACTTATGAGTATGTTGTGCTATGATAATAGGTGGTGGAGCCAGTGTCAAGTGCTCAGAGAGTTGGAGTTTACCTTTCGAGTCGACATCTGTGAGGTGAGTTATCCTCACTATATCGATAGGATCTAAGGCACCAAGGCCGACCATTTAGTTGTTATTGTTATGGATGCTACATGTGGTTATGATCTTTTAGATCGGAACCAGGGTAGATAGTATGTTATGCTCTTATGATCCGTAGGGATTGGTATGTTAGTGGCCCGCTAGGTCGGTGCTCTAGTTACGAGAGAATTCTATGATTGATGATCAGTGAGATAGATATGTTTGATGTCATTGTATGCCAGTATATGTTAGTTATGCGCACATGGTTAGTTTCTTGTTGGTTGGGTTGAGGCGGTCCTGCTTTGTGCTGAAGGCCAACATACCCTATGAGTGGTCCGGGGAGACTATAGGGCCACGTGGCAGACCAGTCATGCCGAAGCTCGGGATAGATCCAGATAGACTGTAGGCCCTGTAGGGCGGTCCAGTCAGGCCGATGGCCCAGTATGCATGTTGATTGATTGATTATTACTGATATGGTTTTGTTAGTTTGGTATTGGTATTTTGGGGGTAGCAGACTAAGCCCTCGGGCTTACAGTTTTCAGTTTATTGTTTTAGGTACTTCAGGAGATCATGGCAAGGCGAAGGCGTGACCGTACCGCTCCTCATCCTTATGATATGATTTTGGGACACTCTGATGGATAATGATTTGAAAACATTTTTGTAAACAAATGCTGTTTGATTTGTATGTATGTTTGAAAAAGTTTAAATTTGGCATAAAATTGACGGGTGTTACAACTTAATATCTGGTTGCAGTCATCGTGCCAATCATGACACTCACTTCCTTCTTGAGTCCTGCGACCCAACTTTCACTACTTTTGTAAGGCCCTCCAGACCTCGAAATCAACTACCTTCCACGTTGCTGCACCATTGAAACCAAACAGTCAAGGGCATTGAGGCCCGAACAATCATCTCACCTATCCTCAACCTTGTCGATCATACCCGACAAACCGAGAAAAGTCCTAAATACACCGCAATGAATAATGGTTCCAAACCAGTTCCTTAGAATCCCCCAAATTTTCCTCGAGTCGAGTATGGATCCTGTGCATCTAGTAGTACGGGCCCAATACTACCATCCACACCTATCCATACTGTTAGAACAAAGTTCTTTTAGGATCGTATGATTCTAAGCAGGATATTCAATAAGAACGTAATAAAGAACACAAGAATGGCACTGAATATGTCGTATGATTAATGTGATAACACCTCAGAAGAGCTCGACAAAGAACTTCAATATGTAGAGGTGTTTAGGGTTACAAGAATCTACGTAATTAATCATCGTTCTTAATATACACATACATGCATGCATATACATACTATAAACCTAATAGCTAATCTAGATAACAACGAAACTAATCTAGATAGACACAGATGGACAGGCCCAAACCGGATACAAAATATATGTGGCCCAAGACGCAACACAACTGGACTCAACAATCTCCCCCTTTGCGTCTTTGGAGCCGAAACCTCATTCCTTTTTAACAACAGAAGGCTTCTTCACAGTCTTGAACACCTTCGGTATAACTGCTATCATATGATGACGAAAAGTAATATACCAACGAAGCATGTCGGTAAAGTTCTTCTTATCAGCCGCTGAGTTCTGCTTGCATCGGTGTATGATATTGATGATATGCTCCAAATAGTCCGTTGAAAACAGATGCTTATCAGCCAGAGCAAACAGAAACCTGAGTCCTTCTCCTTGCGTGAACATAACAGTTAGATTTGCTGAATCTATCTGTCCCAATTTCATCATGTTTACATCACCCGGTTTAGGCGTCGGCTTCACAGTCGGCTTCTTATTCATCACCTTTGCTATTTCCTGATCCATAGTTGCAAGCTCATGGATATCGGAGGCCAACATTCTCTTAAGATGATCCAAAATCGGCTCATACTCCCTAGGATCAGAAAGTAGAATGTTGTATAGCAGAATCCAGTCATGAGGATTGAGATTAGGATGATCTGCTAGAGAGATTACAGACACCGTGTTTGCTGAACCACGGGTGATTTTGAAGTTGATATTTACGAATCTCCCAGTAGGTGAAGGTTTCAGTACTTTAACTTTTACAATCTTCTGAGCACTCCAAGTTAAGTACTGCGGTTGACCATACTTCAAGTAAAAATCGATCAATTCCCTGTCAACCTTCGGATGTGGATGTGGAAACTCAACAGTCGGCTCAAAGCAGTGAAACGTAAAAGCTTTTCTGGTAATAGGCATATCGAACTGCGAGTCTTTAGAGTTATCACAATCAAACGAAGCAACTGGTTCCAACCAATAAACAGAAGGAAACTCAATAGCTTGATTGATAAGTGTGTCTCTGTTCCACTCAGGAAATAAAGCCTTCTTGCATTGCAAGACATCCTCTTCTTCCTTGGTTCTTTTTTCCTGCTCCTCTGCTTCATTAACCACTTTCATCGTTTCATCAAGCTCTCTGTTTCTTTTCTTTCGTATAAGAGCGTCAGCTATAGTTTCTTCAACATCACTCTCAATATCATCATTAACACCTTTCTACTTTGATTGAGAACCAGAACCTGAAGCTAAATTAACCTTCTATTCTGTTGTGACTTTCGTTTGTTTATCTTCTGTCTTCACAACTGGTTTTGGTTGAACAAAATAACGAGTGCTACTCTCTCCCCCTTGTTTTGGAGGTACAACCCCCTTCGAAACACCTTTCATTTCACTTAAAATTGCAATGGCAGGAAGGAGTTTGGATTGAAGATGATTCCGAATAGTCAGAGTTAAGATTGGATCATGCGGTTCAAGCAGATTAGTCAGCATATCTTTCACATCTCCTACACAACTTTTATAAATAGCCCTTTGAACTTTCAACAAAGAAATTTCTTTCTCTGCCTGGGCCAGCTGCACTATCTGAACATCAATTGTGGCTTGCTTTTTAGCCAAATCCTCCTTCAAGGCGCCCTCTGTTGCCAGAGTAGCAGCTAAAGCATCAAAACGACAATCCACTGAGTTTAAAAAAGAAGTGGTTTCTGTTTTAAGCTCAGAGTGTACAGCCTCAAACTGAGTAGTTTCATCGTGAAGGGACTTAGAAAAGTAATCCACGGAGGATTGATAGTGAGCTGCATGAGTGTCAGCATGAGACTTTAATGACTCAAGAAAAATCTGAGTTGTATGAACAATCTCAGAAACGTCTTTGGTGGCCTGCTTACAGGTGGAGGTAGACTCATTAACTGCCTTCGTAGAATTGTCAATTGCCTGAGTATACTGCTCAATGGCTGTCTCCAGAAATGCTTTAAGAACAACACCACCATAGGCTTTTCTGTCGGCAAGCAAACGATCCAACTTCTCATGAATGCCCTATATTTGTTTACTTGAAACAGGAGCATCAGTCTCATCATCTGTTTGAAGGCGGTAAGGACTATAGTAGATTGAGTCAAATTACTCATTGTCTCCCCCAAGAGTAGCACCAGAATCAGTGGATAGGGTTGGTGAAGGTAGTTTGGTATCGATTGGAGTTGTAGTCGCAGTAGTAGCCCCTGTATCAGATACATTGACTTCTACGGTGGATTTGGGAATGGTAGTGGTTGTGGATTCGGTTATAAGTGGAGAGGATAAGGATATAGTAGAAATAGGAATAGAAGTAATTGGTGGTGAGGTTGGCAAAGTTGTTGCTGGAGTGGTAAGAGGTGTAGTAACAATGGGAACAGAAAGTGGAACAGTCTATTTCGGTGGTTGGGTTGGAGTTGGAACTCTGTTGTGTTTTGGAGATTCTGGTGGAGTAGGAGATCATGGAGGAGTAGGGTCTTGGGGTGAGACATGACGAACCTCTTCTTCCTCACTTTGCTCATCTGCATTATCTGTGCTTGGAGGAGTGTTCCCTCTAGGTCTGCGAGCCATCTTCTTTATCTTCTTCGGTTTCGGTTGAGAAGTATCTCCTTCACCAGACTTGCGTTTAGAGGACTTGGACTTACGTTCCTTAGGATCCTCTTTCTTTGAAACCCTCTTTCCTCTGTTGGTAGGCTTTTCTAGTGCATCCAAAGCTGCTTGCTGCTGTGGAGACAGAATTCTCGGTCCGATAGGAGGAAGTTTCCTATAGTCAGCCAAGACATTGCTCTTTTCTGCAACACCATGATACATGGTTTTAGGAATCATTCCATAATGAGGAAACTTGAGCGGATCAGAAAGAATAATCTTCTTGGTATGGAATGTGGCAATAGAAGCAAGTAGAGCATCCTGCATGATCGGAATCTCTAAAGAATTGATTGCCTTCCTTGTAATCAGGGTCCAAAAACGCCCACACGAAACTTTAGAGTGCCTTGTCGATGTATTAAGACTCTGCACTACCTGAGACCAGATTATCGAGCCATAATCAAGATTGATCCCTTTCTAAAGGTCGTAAATAATGGCGAGAAAACCCTTGCTTGTAGTATCGGAACCACCACATCGTTCTGCCAAACCCTTAATCAGTAGAGTGAGCAAGCCATTCCACTGAGATGGTAAACATGATTTCTTCAATTTGGTGATGGTAGTCAGCACATCGGTATACACCATCTCGTACATCATCGAAAATAGCTGAGATGTGGTAATGAAGTCTGGCGAGATAACAGAAGAATCTACTGCAAGATTTAAAATCGAACATAACTTCAATTTTGAAACGGAGGCCTTCTTGTCATGGATGGTGAAGTAGATATGATCTTTGTTTTTGTCATATGTCGCCGTGGAATAAACCTGTGATAACAGCGACATTGGGACTGCTTCAACCTAGGTTAGGGCTAAAACCAGGGGGAATTTTTAACAATCCACAACCTGCAACATATATGAATCATATAATAACGGATTAAGTTCAATGATCATATTTTGGTTGGGTCTAATGGTGAGCAAGGATGATGATGCCGTGTGTTCATGTACTGAAGAGGAAGTCGCCATTGATGAATGAAGAAGATGATGAACACTGTTTACTCGTTCTTTGAGAGACTTGAATGCTGGTAAGTTTGAGAGAATTGAATGTTGGTAAAAGACAAATAAGATGTTCAACCCTTTATATACCATTACCTGGAGAGAGAAAATCGTGATGATTATGATGAGATCACTAAATGTCGCCTGAAAAATCGCGATGTGATAGGGTGGTTATTCCCAGATATACATCAGCACGGATGGCTTTAGAAACCATTCAAATTCGCGCGCCTTAATCTTATCCTCAATCGGCGTTTAAACTTCCACAGTAGCCCCTCGTTTGGTTACAATTAATAACCCAAAACTCAAACCAAACAGTAACCATAATGTTGGAAAATAAAAATTTTCGTGCATAAGAGTGACGAAGATAAAGAAATAAATCAAATGTGTATGGGATGTGAGTGATGTCTTATAGTTAGATATAAAGCAGAGGATCCCAGGCGAGAATCACTTCCTTCAAAGTCAAGAGAGACTTGAAGTGCTTGTGTGGTTTCCCGATAAATACGATCAACTGTTTGTTAATAAACATTGAAAGGCTTCTTTTAATGATAGTCTTAGGGTAGCTTATCTTCAACCGAACTTTGAGTTTCAACATAAAACCGAACGTTGGAAGAAGTACCTGTGAGACCGATGTGGTTTGTAGAACACGTAAGTGGGTTTTATTATTTTAGTGACTATAGTGAAATCATAAATCTTTAAAAAAAAATAAACTGGATCTCTTTGGGAAGAAATGCCTTGGTAGTAGACAATTTCATAGAAGATCACACACAAATAAAAAAAAAAGAGATTTCTTCAGGTAACCAGTAAGTTCTTGAATTTATAATTCACCGTCAATTCATTTTTGGTGTTGGATATTGGGTTTCACTCAGCATGTGGTAAACGTATCTAAGATCACAAACACAGATGTTGTGTAACCATGAACCTCAGTGGTAAAGACCGAGAGTCTCAAGGGTTACGTTGGTGAACCGAAAGTAGATGGAGAATATAAGGAGGTGGCTTAAGAACCGAATGTACCTTCTTCTAGATAATCATGACACTGCAGAAAAACTCTTTACTCATATGAGAAGAGTAAGGTAGCTCTAGACCGAGAATATAAATTAGCCTGATTTGGAAGAAACGATGTGTGTTAATCGAATCATTAAGGCCTGCTCAAGATCGTAGAGGCTTAAGACAACATGCAACAGCATGCTTCTAGGGACCCTTAACTAGTTCATTTTGAAATTGAATCTTACCTTCCTTATATCCACAGTCAATTATATGGGTATTTATATCACCTACAAAAAGTAAAGAAACACACCAAACAAGCCAAACAGACTATCATACGAGACAAATAAAATAAAAATAAAAAAATAAATCAGAAAGATAAAATATTTTTGGAATTTTTGAAATTTTCTGAAAAAGAATAAAAACAGAAAGATAAAATATTTTTGGAATTTTTGAAATTTTCTGAAAAAGAATAAAAATAGAAAGATAAAATATTTAAGTTAAAATCAAAAGAGAGATATGTATAGAATATACAACCGAAACCTTATCTTGAATTAGAGAAGCGAAATAGACCGAGCGTTCGGTTCATTTGGGTTCCAGAAAACTACGAAGCCAAGATTGACCGAGCGGTCTGTCCATTTCAGTTCCCTAAAAGTCTAGAGCCGAAATAGACCGAGCGGTCTGTCCATTTCGGTTGTCTAATTGTAATGAGAGTTTTGAGGATTCGGTACCGACTCTCCTTCCATCATGCCCAAGCCTTCTAAGATTTTGTTAAAGGTTGCTTCTGGTAAGGCTTTAGCGAAGATGTCAGCCAGTTGATCAGTAGATCGTACAAAGTGTACTTCCACGTTCCCGTCTTCTACATGATCCTTAATGAAATGATACTGAAGTGCAATATGCTTGGTTTTTGAGTGTTGCACTGGATTATGACAAATCCTAATTGCACTTTCAGAATCGTAGTAGAGAGGAATTTTCTTCATACTTAGCCCATAATCTCTTAGTTGACTTTGTATCCAAACCACTTGAGAGGTGCAGGATGTTGCAGCAATGTATTCTGCTTCGGCTGTGAATAATGAAACACAGGTTTGTTTCTTGGACTGCCAACTAACAAGTTTCTCGTCAAGAAAGTGTCATCCACCTGTAGTACTCTTTCTGTCCAGTCCACATCCTCCTAGATCAACATCAGAGAAGGCTTGGATGAAGAATCCAGATCTTGCAGGATACCAGAGACCGAGAGATGAAGTTTTCTTCAGATATCGAAAAATGTTCTTCACAACAAGCATGTGAGGTTCTCTTGGATTGGCTTGAAACCTGGCACAGTAACGAACAGCAAACATAATATCTGGTCTACTAGTCGTTAGATACATAAGGGACCCGATCATTTGACGATAAAGTCTTATATCCACAGCAGGTTTCTCCAAAGATGGGGTTAGCTTAGTGCCAAGTGCCATAGGAACCTTCACTTTTGAGTCACCCTTCATTCCAAATTTTGTCAGTAAGATCTTGGTGTATGCTTCCTGGTTTATAAAGATACCTTCTGGTCCCTGTCTTATATTCAAACCAAGGAAAAAGTTAATTGGACCCATTGTGCTCATTTCAAATTTAGTCTCCATCAACTTCCTGAATTCAGTTGTTCAGCTAGGATTCGTGATTCGTGGAGCCGAAGATGATATCATCAACATAAATCTGAACAATTATCAAATGTTCGCCTTCCTTCTTACGAAAGAAGGTTGGGTCAACCGAACCTTGTTTAAATTTTGACAGTTTCAAGAAGCAAGTTAGCGTTTCATACGAGGCTCTCGGTGCTTGTTTTAGCACATAGACAGCTTTATCCAGCACATAGCAGTGATCTGGATATTTTTCATTCACAAAACCAGGCGGTTGCTCAACATAAACGGTTTCTTCTAATTCTCCATTTAAGAAAGCATATTTGACATCCATTTGGAAAACCTCGAAGTTCTTGTGAGCAGCATATGCAAGAAAGATTCTGACAGATTCTAACCTTGCCACTGGAGCAAAGGTTTCTTCATAATCTATTCCTTCTTCTTGACAATATCCTTTGACAACCAACTGAGCCTTCTTATGAATGACATTCCCTTCTTTGTCCAGCTTATTTCTAAACACCCATTTCAGGCTGACAACAGAAGCATCTTTCGGTGTAGGAATCAACCTCCAAACTTTGTTGCGTTCGAACTCATGGAGCTCATCCTGCATTGCTTGAACCCATTCTGAATGATCAAGTGCAACATTTACAGTTTTCGGCTCAATTTTGGAAATAAACAAATTGAACATACAGAATTCCACTTTAGAGAATAATGCAGTTTGTTTTGCCTTCAGTTGAGATCGAGTAAGAACACTTTCTGAGGTTTCACCAATAATCTGTTCTTTGGGATGGTCTTTTGTCCATTTTACTAATGGAGGATAGATTGGATAATATTCTGGATTCAATTCAGCTTCTACTTCCATGTCAACATCTGACAAATCACCCTCACCTTCTTCAGTAGAACTATCAATTTCTTTCTCCTTCTCCCCCTCGACTGGTGAAGTGAAATCTCTGTTAGTATCAGAGTCTACATTTCTGGTGGAAGTAGGTTTCTCCCCCTCGATTTGACTATCACTTGGTTGTTTTGGATCAGTGTTTTCCCTATCAATCGAACCTGTAGATGTAGGATATGAACTTGGATTCTCCCCCTCACCAGAGGCTCCGCTTGTCTGTGAGGTTGTAGAGCTCTCCCCCTGGAATGTTGAATCGTTGTTTGAAGAGCCTGTTGATGAGTTAGTACTTGGTGGTTCGCTTTCCATCTCTTTAGTAGCTTCGTCTATGATCTTCTTGAGATTATCGAGTTTGTTATCTGCTGCCGTTGCTTCTGAGTGAATTGCTTTTTCTGGTTCATCGAATATCCGAATGTATTCCTCAAACAGGTTGGATATTGGAACCGAGACCTGTCTAGATTCTGAGAATATGTATCCTAATGCGCTTTCAGTCCTTTGAACCTTCTGCATATAATTGTTATTGAAGGTAACATAATAAGTCTCTTCAATTGTTTTGGAACGCTTATTCAACACTCTGTATGCTTTTGATGACAGAGAGTAACCCAGAAATATGCCCTCATCGCTTTCACATCAAACTTATTTCGGTTCTCTTTAGAATTAAAAATAAAGCACCTTGAACCGAAGATATGGAAAAATTTGACATTCGACTTCCCATTGTTGATGATCTCATAAGGAGTTATTGAGAATCTATTGTTGAGCAAGGACCGATTCTGAGTATAGCATGCAGCGGCAATTGCATCAGCCCAGAAGTATAAAGGAAGGGACGCAAAACTTAACATGGTTCTGGCAGTTTCACATAACGAGCGATTTCGTCTTTAAACAATCCCATTCTGCTTTGTGTATAAGGGGCCGAAAAATTTTGAGTAATCCCCTTATTAGCCAGAAAGTCCTCAAAATCCTTGTTCTTGAATTCCAGACCATTGTCACTTCTGATGTTTCTGACCGTTTTCTTTAGTTGTACTTCTATTTACTTGATAAATGCCTTCAGCTTGGGAGTAGCATCTGATTTCTGCTTAAGAAAGAAAACCCAAGTGAAGCGTGAAAAATCATCTACAATAAGAAGAATGTACTTACTTCTACCGATACTCTCTATAGCAGAAGGTCCACATAAATAAATGTGTAATAGTTCAAGTGCTTCTACTATCTTAGTATTGATGCGTGTAGGGTGGCTTTTTCTGCTCTGTTTACCCATCTCACATGCTGCACATAAAGGCTCCTTTTCGAATTTGAGAAGAGGAAGGCCTCGAACGTGATGACCAATCACTAATTTGTTGATGTCTTTGAAATTCAGGTGTGATAGATGACGATGTCATAACCAGCTTTCATCGGTGTTTGCCTTTGACAGCAGACAGATAGCTGGTGTCCCTTGAATTGGGTTAAGATTCAGAGGGTACATCTCTCCCTTTCGTGCAAATTTCAGCAGTACCTTCTTGGATTGTTTTTCCACTATCTCAGACCCCTCATCATCGAATGATGCTTTCAAACCCGTGCCAGCAACTAATTGTGACATGCTGATGAGATTGTGTTGCAATCCTTCTACATAAGCCACGTTTCTGATCGAGAAGTCGCAATTTATTATCATTCCGTATCCTTTGATTGTTCCATAGGAATTGTTTCCAAACTTCACAGACCCACCATCTTTTAGGGACCGAAACTCTCTTAGCTCCTCCTTCCTTCTTGTCATGTGATGCGAGCAACCACTGTCTATATACCATTCGTCGTCAAACTGCTTGTCACTGATTACCTGCAAATTCAAGCACATTTAGGAACCCAAAGTTTCTTGGGTCCTGGTGAGTTTTTCACAGAGAAGGGAATAACTGCAGAAACATTTACTAAAAAGGTTCGTCTGATGAGAGTGGTTTGATCTTTTCTTTTAATGGTATACACCTTGATTTTTGTTTTATCTTCTTTAAATTTTAGTGTATCAGTTGGGGTTGTTTTTGAAGATTTAGGATTTTTCGTTTGATTCCTTGGTTTAGTAGAGGATTTCTTATTTTCCTTCTCAGAATCTGATACCAGCTTGCCATTTCCTTTGATGTCTTTTCAAGAATTTGTTTCAACTTGGGATTTGGAGGATCCATTACTAGAATTGGGACCGAATCTGGATTGTGAGCCGAATCTAGATTGAGGACCGAATCTAGGTTGTGAGCTGAATCTAGGTTGAGGACCGAATCTAGATTGAGGACCAAAAGTGGGTTTAGGACCGAGACATGACTTTCGGTTCTGGGATTTGCAATAGTAGGAATTTGGACTGAAATTTTCCTTCCACTTTTCCTTTCCCTTGTCCATGGATCCTTTCCTGAAAGGCTCATAGTTGGGATTTTGAGAATTTCAATGCTTTTTTCCTTTCATTCAGATTCGTGGCATATCTCTGATTCTCAAGGGTTTCTGTTCAGCTAGCTCCTTTTGAGATTTGTGAATATTGAAGCTGGCCTTCGGTTTCTCTTTCTGAGTTGCAGTTGTCTCACTTTTCATTTTAGATTCTGTGTTCTTCTTAGTTTGTACTTTCGGTTCTGCCCTCTTGATTGGAACATCAGGTTCAACCATTGGTTCCTCAGGAACATCTTTGGTTCCACTTGAGCTTGGAATATCGAAACTTGAGGGTTTGTTGATGGGCTCTGGTATGTATCTACCTTTGACTCTCCATGTGGTTTTATCAGATAGTCCCATAGTTTCGTCTGCGTTGTCAATAGGAGCAGACCAGGAATAGTCTTCGCATCCTTCAGCGTTATCTTCGTCAACTAAGATTCTTAATTCCGCTGTTTGCCTTTGAGTGACCCCAGTCACAGCATATACCTGATTTGGAACGGTCTGAACCTTTTGATAGACCAAGGCCTTTTCCTTGAGTTTTGGTTTCTGTTCTTTTGATAGACGAGCAAACTAGATGGAGTTTTCTGATATAAGAGGTATTTCATTCTTGGTTTCATGGTTCATAAACTTCGAGCAATCAACTTCATCTTCTACTGAGATTTCACTCGTCTCACTTTCCGCATCAAATTCAGACAAATTATCTAAGTTTATTTTATTATCTTGAACAATTTTGGCATTTGACAGATCGAATGTTTGTATAGTTTCAGTTTTAATCTTTTGCCTATCATTTTCATCTAAGATATTTTTCAACATACTCTTATCTTCTTTAGAATCGATGAAGGTTTCTATCTTATCCAAACTTAGCCTATACGAACTTGATGTCTCTTCAGAGGACACCTCTGATTCACATTCTACTATAACTTCATCTTCCTTAAATTCAAGAATGGGAAAAATCATTTTATGAATTTTCTTGCCAATTTCACAGTTTAAATGTAATTGAGCAATGTTAGTATAAAGACGCTTCACAATTAAACATAAAACATTTCTTTGTTTTAATAACTTTAAATTGTATCTTTGCAAATAAATACATTCACCCCTAATTCTAACTAACTCCGCTTCCTTCTGCTCAATCCACATTCTCCTTTCCTCACTTTTTGAAAACACCCTGCCGAGTTGGTCAGTTAGGTTAGAATTTGCTAAGCGGGTTTGCATGAGGCTACTACTTAGGTTAGAATATTTAAAATTTAATTCATTTAATTCTACTTGATATTCAGTTTTTGAGATTTTAAGAGACTCAAGAATAGAATGTACGTTTTTGAACAATCGATCGCAGTCGTTGATCTTCTCACTCACCGGCTTGGCCGCAAAGCACTTGTTGTCTGTCAGGTTCTGTTCCGTATCTGCACTTTCGGTTGATGGACCAGCAGTGATGATAAAGCACTTTCCACCCGAACCTTCATTCTTTGCCACATATGCCTTTCCATGAGCGGACCTTTTTACCTCCTCGTCTTTAGAGTCGGTTGACCAGACTTCTACGCCTCCGAACTCATCTTCCCTTGCATTCTCCTTTACTATTAAGGCATTCATCGAGCTGTTGGATGCCTTTTTCTTCTTTGCTTCTTCTAATTTTCGCATATAATACGCCTCATCATCGTCACCCTCTCTTTTCTCAGCCATCTTTCTCAACATGCAATCTTTGGAAAAATGGTTCTTGTCGTGACAATAGTTGCAGTCGTATCCAGAGTCTCCTGCAAGCTTGCTCTCCTTTTTCTCTTCATCCTTTTGAGAGGAGACTTTCAGTTCATCCTTCATCTTTTCAGAACTATAACTTCCCTGCCAGTTTCGATTCTTGCTGACGGGAAATTTTCTCCTTGCAAAATTCTTTGGATTTCTGACCATCAAGGCATACTCCTCACTTGTAATGTCGCATTCTGACATGTCTGTCTCTTCTTCTTCTTCTGCAGTACTTTTTCCTTTAGAAACAAGAGCTAACGATCCAACACCAGAGATCACTTTCACTTCCTTGGTTACAACACTTTCATGAGACTTTAGTATTCCTACCAGTTTCGCCAGCGAGTACGATTTGAACTGTTCATGCTCCTTCACAGTGGAAACCACAGCCATCCATTCTGGTCTTAGCCCGTTCATGAACGTTACTTTCAGCTCCATCAGCTTTCTCTCTATCCCATGCTTGATCATCTTACTGAGGAGATGATTGAACCGATCAAAGGTCTGTATAAGCTTCTCTTAAGGTTTTTGTTCGAAAACTCCAAATTCTGACAACAACAGAGTTTGAATGGAGTGTTTTAGGTCTTCATCAGTTGAGTAAAGTTCCTTCAACCTATCCTAGATCTCTTTAGCAGTTGTGCATGAACCTACTAGCCGAAAGGTATTAGATTGCAAGGCGAATCTTATCATTCGCATGGCTTTAACGTTACACAAGAGCTTGTCCTTATCATCATGAGGCATCTTCTCAACATCTGTCACCAGCTTGTTGTAATCCGTTTGCGTCTTAACAGTCGTGTTAGTTCCCGAATGCACAAACGGTCCACGAGTGATAGCTTCCCAGATGAGATAGCCATTGTCTTCAGATCCAACCACGTAATCTTCAAAGTGATGAACTCATACTTCGTAGTCTTGAGTATAGAGTATGGGTACCCTGGTTGTTGATCCGATGTTGTTTGAGATGTTTATGGGGTTTGTATGCGAATCATTGTGAGACATGGTGAGCTGCTAGAATCAAACCTGTAAACTTGAGATTAGGGTTTTATCAAAAACTGAGTTATCGTCGATATGAAGACGATGACTTCTATTTATACGATAAAAGCGGAAACCCTAAAGTATTGTGAATACAGAAGTAATGTGTATTGATCACACAATCTCCTGCTCTGATACCAATTGTTAGAACAAAGTTCTTTTAGGATTGTATGATTCTAAGCAGGATATTAAATAAGAACTTAATAAAGAACACAAGAATGGCACTGAATATGTCGTATGATTAATGTGATAACACCTCAGAAGAGCTCGACAAAGAAGTTCAATCTATAGAGGTGTTTAGGGTTACAAGAATCTACGTAATTAATCACCGTTCTTAATATACGCATACATGCATGCATATATATTCTATAACCCTAATAGCTAATCTAGATAACAACGAAACTAATCTAGATAGACACGGATGGACATGCCCAATCTGGATACAAAATATATGTGGCCCAAGACGCAACACAACTGTACTCAACACATACTTTCCTCAAGAATAATCTTGGGTCCTCTAAGTAACCACTCATGTCCAGATCCATCTTGTCCAATATTATACACATGTTCTCAAATAAGTACCCATCACTAAACAACATAGGTCAACCCAGTATAGCACATCCTAGGCTCTCCAAAGTTCTCGGCCTCACCCTGCCATCAGTTGCTGAAGAACTCCCAATAATGTTAGTTAACCACTTCATGAACACAATCGCATGCATCAGAGCTTAGATAATGCTTCGAGTGAAAGACGCATTCCTACAACGGTTAGACTCAGACAAGAGCTGTGCAGTAGGGTCAAATCTGCCACTCTGAGATTATGTAACCTATGCTACATCTGACCTAACATGTTCAATTAATAATTAACTCACATCATCACGAGTCCCAGAAAACACAAAACAATCAACATTTGTCCAGTAAAACTCCAAGTCACAGCGAAATAAAGGACATCTCAATCTCACTTCCTACCAAGAAAGATTTCAAATATAGCATAACATCCAATTCCTCTTAGGATACAAGGCATCACATATCATGCCAATCCACCCACCAAACATTTTCGCAACTGAGAGACGTGAACATGTTATGGATCTAAATAAACAACTCGGAAAGATCCATGGGATAAGCAACCCAGCCCACCTAAGCCAAACCATGAAAATAACTATGGCAACCACCACACTACTCCCTGCCATCAGCTGCATAAAGAACTCCCATAATATCCTATAACTAGCTCATAAATACAATTTAATATCACTGAAACCAGATAATTCTTTGAATGAAAGGTCTCACATTACAACAGTTAGACTCAGACAAGAGGTGCACAAAAGAGTTAAAACCTAACCTTCTAAAATTATCTAGTCTCAACATATGTAACTGTATATATACTTGCTTACTATTTAGTTGAGGTTAATGGAAAATACTAAAAGCAGAAAGCAAGCAACATTCGAGAATCATGTAACCGGAACAAACATAACCTAAACAAGCCATCTTATCATTGGTTGATCAGTACTAGCATGCAAGTCTACAATTTCATATAGTACGCATATAAAGACATCTCTCCTAGCATGCTCCCATGCAATTCTGAGCATTTCCTTAGCCGTAATCTAGCATGCGATTCACAAATTCGCAATTCAAAGCATAACATAAATATGTATGGGTATTTTTGGAAAACTTACTTGAGCTCCGTCAATTACATGAACCACACCTATTTTCTTTTATTAGAAAACACTTTTTATAAAACATTTCTTTTTGAAAAATATACCAAATGCTCAGTTTGAGTTCAGACACACACGAGAGTATGTATAAATCCCTCAAACCAAGGCTATGATACCAACTTGTAACGTCTAAAAATTTCAATTTGTAAATTAGTAAAATCATTATCCAAAACAATATCATGAAAACCATAGTAAATCAAAGTGTATTAATAAAGATCCAAGTATATCAGATTCATGTAATATGTAGAACAATGTGGTGTGTGCAATGCAGTCATCCCGAGCTCTTCCTTTTCGAAACAGAAGTACCTGAAAACATAAAATGACAACTATAAGCACAAAGCTTAGTGAGTTCCCCAACATACCACATACTAAACACACATACTGCCAAGCATATTTGGGTGCTCGCCTACTCCTTGGGTTTACTTCAAACGGATACTATCAAGCATATATGGGTGCTTGCAATCCCCTTCAGTCTATTGCAACCAAATACTATCAAGCATATCTAGGGGCTTGCAATCCTATTCGATCTATTTCAACCGGATACTATCAAGCATATATGGGTGCTTGCAATTCCCTTTGGTCTGTTTCAACCGGATACTATCAAGCATATTTAGGTGCTTACAATCCCCTTTCGGTCTATTTTAACTGGATACTAGGTCTATTTCACCCCTACAAGTACCACAAAATATCATAATCAAATAACCACAAAAATATCAACAAATACTCGCATACCTGACAATTATCACAAAGAAAATCATCTTACTATAAACATCAACTAGTGGGCCGACATTGTTGCCTTCGACCCATGGATACAGTGAAGGTAACTCAGCTCGCCAACAAAATCCACAGCTAATAGCGTGCATAGCCAACGAACGGGTGCCATACACCTCCTAAGAAACCATTCAAGTTGAATCCTTAGTCCACCTTCTAAAGCTAGCAATTTGACAAAAGTCAACTCCACCAAAAAGTCAACACTCAAAGTCTCCGGTCAAAGTCAAAGTCGACAGTCAACATTTCCATCAGTTGACACTCACGTCGTGACCAGTCATTGGTCATATGTGAGAACGTACTCGGCCATATTCCAACTCAACTCGCTTCAACTCAGTCAACTCAGTCCCGAATGACCCACTCAACAGACCTTACGACGTAAACTTGCCATGGTCACATAGTAAGCTCACTCCATCGAAACAATCTTGTAAAAACCACTCTCACGTCATGACACTACATGTGTCGCATGGTGAGCCATGTCTGATGCTAAATCCTAATCTCTTAAGTCCTTAATCCAATAAGTCACCCATTCCAACTTTCCAAGGGGCTTTCATGCATCGAAAGCAACATAAAAATCTTTGTTTTATGGACATGATGTCCAATGCATGTCTTGAACATGATTATGTCAAAAAGGGTGAAAATGTGATTAAATCTCATTTATGGAACCAAAAATCAACCAAAGCATAGATTTAGCACACCAAACCTCAAATGGAACTCATGGGTCCATAAAGTTGGCAACTTTATGGAATCCAACCACTCAAACCACCCCCAACATGAAGAAAAAGGCATTAAAGCATAGATCTTAGAAGAATAACACATAAAGGTT
This sequence comes from Lactuca sativa, assembly GCF_002870075.4. Classification (NCBI taxonomy): domain Eukaryota; kingdom Viridiplantae; phylum Streptophyta; class Magnoliopsida; order Asterales; family Asteraceae; genus Lactuca; species Lactuca sativa. The sequence continues at coordinate 108,246,908 of NC_056625.2, read as the reverse complement.
GGAACTTGAGGACTTACCATGGTCCAAGGTATGATCTTTAAGGTGGCGAAGGAACTTGTTTGATAGATCTAAGGACCAAGAACATCTTCTTCTTCTTTAAAGTACCAATATCTTCATAAATGGATGAAAAAGGAGAGGGGTGGGTCAAAATGGTGAAAGGGGGCTAGGGTTTCTCTCAAGATGATATAGATATGATGGAGGCTCATAAAATGCCGTAAAAATGCAGAACCAACCTTCATATATGTTGAAAACTCTAAAAACTCATGGGCTTGGGATGCACAGTTCTCATGTCGTGAGCCCCACTGTGCTCATGTCATGAGCACAGTTTAAATCAACATTTTTGTTTAATCGCTTCTCACGTCGTGAGCTCTAATTGCTCATGTCGCGAGATCAAATTTCCCCCAAATCCTTTCTAACTTCAAACAACCATAACTTCTTCGTTTCATCTCTGATTTCGACAGTATTTATATCCGCGGAAAGGTAATGAGAAGCTCTACACTTCTATAAACTCCCCCTTGCCATAAAACTTTCTGAACTAATATCTAAGAGGCCCGAACTGGCACTTTACCGATATACCCTTAGACTACAAAAAGAAAACCAACTCCCCGATTATCTAATCTTACATTATCCACACTCAAAGGGAACTAAGTATCTTTCCCAAAGGCCCAAAGCCTTATGATAATCGTTATTTGATTCACGGCCCCGAATTATGAAACGATTCAAAACAGCATGTTACATGAATTCATTTGGGAGCACAATGGAGTTAAAAAAAACCCAAAAAGCTGGAACCTGGGCTGAATTTGTTGAATTTATAGAGTTTGTGTCCGTAACGCGCATTTTTGGAAAAACATGATCGTGTTTTCCATTCCGCAATTGTGTTTTGAGAGCCAAAAATCAATTTTTGGGACTTCAAAGGACTTAGACGATCATGTTTCTCAAAAGCATGGTCATGTTTTTGGTAAAAATGTATGAAATAGCAACATACTTCATTAACGCGAAAAATAGGAGTTTTTGTAAAGAGGGCTTGCACTCGTCCATAAAAGTGAGGCGCACTTTGGTCGTGTTTCTGAAAACTTGCGTCTAAAGTTGCTTTCCTGCATATAAATACCGTCTATTTATTTCAGATTTGAAAGAGACTATCAAAAACCTTTCCATACAATTTTAGGGCAATTTCTACACTTTTTCATCGATTTATAAAGATCCGAAGACTGCAGATCAATTGTCTTAATTAAGATTTAGTTGTTTAATCTTTCTTTTTATCAGTTTTAGATTGTTTTTAGCCATGTCTGGCTAAAACCGTAGATTTCAGTTCTAAAAAAGACTCATACTTTTTATGTGATTAATCATTAGATTTGTTTTTTTTCTTTTTGATTATACATAGTGATTTCAGTTTTATGCTTAATGCATGTTTTTTTAGTTCATTTTAAATTGATCACCTGATTAGGATTAAATCATTCAAGTTAATCATTTTTCAAAATCTATAATTGTTCTGATAAACTGGTAATAAATAACTAGTATCAGATTGGTTCCGCGATGGGTATTAATTATGATATAAACTGAAAATAACATATTTTTACGCTTCTAAGTTTATGAGAAGTATTGACTATTGTTGGGAATTTTACACATATCATAATGTTGCTTTTGTGACTTAATTAAGAGGTTGTTTAATTAGGTTAGTAAAGGTTAGGATTAACTGAAAAGCTACTTTTGGTTAATTAACTAGGTAAATGAGAACATACTGGAGCTTGCTAGCAGTTTTCAATATAATCTTAGAAAGAATGCTTCTTAAATAACCAGGTTTGGATAAATTGCATAATTAGTAGAGTCGTAGCAGAACACAAATGCACTTTTTATCACTGTTATTTTTAATTATTAATACTCTAAACCACCCCTCCCCCTCCTTTTATATTTTATGTTGTTCACTAGTATGTTCCTTGCACAAGTTATTGATTGTTAGGCTGTGTCAATATGGATTCGATCCTGCTTCCACATGTTACCCATTAGTGCAACCAAGTAGTAATTTTTTTTTTGTTTAGACGTTAACGACACGTTTAGCATCCACCATGGAATATAAGTTTATAGCACTTGATAAAAGTGGAAAAGAAACTGAATGGCTACAACAATTTCTGGAAGATATATCGGGATGGCCTTAGCCAGTTTCTGCAATCTCAACCATCATGATAGTCAATCAGCAATTGGACGGTCACAAAGTTCTATGTATAACGGTAAGTCCAGATATATTTATTGAAGACACAACACCATTAGACAAGTACTCTCTACTGGAATTATTTGAATCGACTACATTTGGTCTAAGGATAATACTGATGATCCGCTAACCGAAGGGTTAGTTACCGAGTTAGTTGCAAAGTTATCAAGATGAATGAGATTCAAATCTATGAACGAAGAACTTATTGCGAAGGAAAATTCAACCTAGTTGAGTGGAAGATCCCAAGACCTATGTTAAATGGGACAACCTAATTGTATATAACATATGTTAATCACTGTGTGGGTCAATCCCAACCCATTCCTATAAACAAACAGTGATGCAAGTCAGGCTTTTAATAGTTACTGATAAGTGGGAAATATTCAACCTTTGGCTTTTAATGATTTTGATGGAATCACCTATTTAAGAGAGAAGTAGGGTCGCTTCAAAGGTTATTGAATGGGAAAATTCCTAAGAGCTCCTACAGAACGAGGCAAGTGTCCATGACCATAACGGACATACAAATGAGAACTTAACTAGGTAAGAGAGAATAATAAGAGATGTGTTTTAATCATTTACACAAATGGAAGATTAGTCTAAGGAAACCAAGTGTACTAATATACTAGTAAAATAAATATGAATCTTAAGGGAAAGATCAAAGGGTAACACTTATCTATCTTATGCATGACTCAACTGATGGATGTTACTTAAGTAACATTAAATTACTGAAGCAATTTTCATTCATGTAGGGGATTGTTGCAAAATTAATTTTACTGACTTCCAAAAATGGACTTGGACTCTAAATATAATCAACATGTACAAATGATTATATATTCGTATTATGCTCCGTGATACCTTTGTTTTGATATATTACATGTCCAAAACGGATTAAATTTGAATAAGAAATTACATATCAAAGAAGGGTAGTTCGAAGAGACAAATATTAGGTTTTGTACCATCCTACATATGTGGGAGAAAGGAAAGGAAATGGGTATATAACTACAAGGGTTACTACCCTTGTAAGACTTATAGAACCAAATGCTCTCTCTTCTGTGTGCATGAAGGGTGCAAATGCGAGCCAGCTTGGCTTTGGTTCGCTGAACTTTTGTGCGAGTGCGTCCCGCGGGTACGAATGCACCAACAGTCCACCATAAATTTTAAGGACCTTATTGAAATTATTTTTTTCAGTTAATAGTTACAAAGAAAAATTTAAAGCTATTAATTATATATTTTAGTTCTGATTTCTCAATTGATTGTACTCTTTAATTTGACTGTTACTACTTCATTTTTAATATATTGGTTATGTTTTGCAGTATAAATGTTGCACCTCTATGACTAATTGAGTTACACCGAATGGAACAAAAATCATTTATTCCTCTCTTACGCTTGTGCTTTTGTTTCACCTTTTGCTGCAACCAAAGTAATTTTCGGGCCAATTGAGGGTTCAGATAATCTAAAAGAATTGTTTACTGTTATTGTATACGTGCATAATCAACAATTTACTGTTTGTTCTTTCAAGTAGACTAAAAAGGTTATATTTTCCTAACACAAGCAACATTTAGGGAGTTAATCTTCAAAGTCCATAAATATTTACAACTCTATCACTGTCAATGAACAAGTTGACGATTTATAGATAATATACATACACAATTGTGTAAAACCAATCGCCAAATCCATTGACTTTAAATTCGATTAAACTTTACCAAAACATCTATATCCGCAGTGATATATCAGATAACAATCAATCTTGGGTCGTTGAGTTGATAGTCTCACATTTGATTATATAAGTTATTTTCAAAATCAACTCTATCCGGTCACTTGTTGACTCAACGCATTTGGATTTTGGGGTTGGTTGACTCAACGCATTTGGGTTTTCAAAATACTAAATGTATTTAAGTTTTCTTTATTTTAAATTTTCAGTGTGTATAGTTTAATGAATTTTGTAATAATTCAATTTTACTTATCTATTTGTTACCTTGTGTCCATAAGATCCTAAGCCATGTGAATCGTTATAGATCAAGTTTACAGTCAACTTTTCCCATTTGCAATAATGGCAAGGTTTTCAAACTCCATAAACCATTGACTGAACTCATGGTGAACAGTTCTATGCAACAAGGATACGAAAACTCACCTCGACATAAATGTGTTTGAAAGTCAATGTCTAAATGGAGAAATTTTGTTACCATGAAAAAGTCAATGAATGCCTCTCTCCAACTATAAAAATACTGGATAAATATGTTGGGCTTAAAAAAATGTCAATAATGGCTGTTTTCCTGAAAGTTTCGAACGGCATGATGTATACTATGGCCGCCAAACGACCATACCCCTATTCCATGGGAAATTTATCAGTATTATTTATACATAATTTATATGTTTTTTTTTTAAATGGCAAACTATCTTATTCCTATTATAATCGTAAATACCATCTATGTCTCTTAGTGAAATTTAAACCCTTGACCTCTTATTTGAGGGAGTTACTTTTTACGGTTAGGCAAAAAGCCATTTGGTATAATTTATATGGTTAACATACAAAATCTTAACCTTAACCAAATTTTTTTTCCTGAAATATCTAAAAATATAGAAGTACCGCCAAAAATGTTTAATTAATACCGCAGAGGGTAGATTTATTGGTTAATATTATTAACCACTTATATCTATACGAAATATATTTTTGACTAGGGGTTCCTATATTTGACATCTTCATTGAATAATCATTGTGTTTTTAAGCCAAATTTTTTTAACTCTAAGTTTAGAAATGTTATGTAAAAAGCAAAAGAATAATTAAGAAACAATAATCAAATAATATCATTTTCTTTGTCTTACTTTTTTTTGGATTCCATAAAGATCTTCAATTTATGATCATTAGTTATCACAATACAAAGAGTGACAAGACAAATGACAACAAGGTGCGCCACTAAATTATTTTATATGACCTTTCACATAAGGGAAAACTATGAAGGGAAGAGTTCTCAGCCATTCTCAGACTCATGTATGTATCCTACCATCATTTACGTCCAAACAGAAGCTACAATTGGACACCGAAATAAAATGTGCTCAATGTTCTCCAAATGACTCTCAGTCTATCACACATACCACATAGTAATGAGTCCACCTCAATCCTTCTTCTATTAAGATTTCTTTTCATTGGAGTTTTTTTTTCCAACAAGTTACACATAAAGATGCTAGCTTTTATTATTACACAATTATTTCATCTTTTCTAGGACCTCCCATAATTAAGGGAAGCTTTGTCGATCACCTTCCTAGCCGAGGAAACTGTGTACAAAGTTGAGGCATCTAAATCCCGTTGTCGTATGTCTCCATGATCAAATAAGATTACATTTTGCATCACGATCTTCAATTCATTCCATTAGCTTAATCTTGGTCCTCACCATCGTTATGGCCTCAAACACGCTGACCAAATATGAAATGGGAACCACGCAAAAAGGAAAGAGTTTGGATTGCCCTATAGACAATAGACTCTAGGAACGTTTTTTTGGATATTACATAACCTAGTTTCATCCCAAAAAAAGGTCGATTTGTCATTTCCAACTAAGATGTACACACTCCATTACAAATGGATTTTTTCTATTAGTTTTTTCCACTAATTTCTAAGATGTACACACTCCATTACAAATGGATTTTTTCTATTAGTTTTTTCCACTAATTTTCCAGTTATGTTTGATGGAAAAAACCAAAAGTTAAACACATATACTAAGATGTACATACTCCATTACAAATGGATTTTTTCTACTAATTTTTCTATTATGTTTGATGGCAGAGACCAAAAGTTAAAGACAAGCCAATGGTCCTAAGATGCAAGTAATATTTAGGACTTTGTAATTTCTCTTTCCATCCATTCCATATTCCTTCTTATGTGTACTTATATTTATAATCTCTATAGTTACCTCTTGACATGTTATTTCCTTTTATGTTATGGGTATTTGCTCCCATGGATTAGAAAGAAGAATTGTGGAGTTTGAGATGGAAATAGCATTAGCAAAACGTCAAGGTTTCGTCATGAACATCCTGGTTTCTCTTCCACATCGTTTGAAGAGCTTCAGGTAAGTAATTTTTTATATTTTCGTTCAATACCCTTAACGAACAGATATACAAAATTTATTAATATGTATCTTTTTTCTCAAATTTTGAAACAAAAAATAGCATTGCTTGAAACAAAAAAAAGTTGACATACAAAAACAACATCAAGAACATCAACTCAGTTTTTGACATTTGTCTAAAAAGTGAATCTGAGAAAAAAGGTAAATAGTTTTTCACATTTTGTTTGGAATATATTCAATTAAATTACCATAGAATGTCTGAATAAGAAAAAAGTGAAAGTCCAACTCATAATTTGTCACTTCTTTTCCTTCATTGTCTCAAAAAGTTAAATTACAATGGCTTAACATAATTCATGTAACACTCGTCTTCCAGGTTAGATCTGTATAGGGCATAAAGGAGTCAAAGGCATGGTTTTTGGTAAAAACCATGTGTCGCGATGTGACCATATGGAGGTCATGACGTGAGGTATCTACTATGAGACCACATTTTCAGATGGCTCTCACGACATGAAGAGGGTTTGGTCATGAAGTGGGGAGGGCTGCAGCCCAAGCCCAAGATCTTTTAGGGTTTCCTTTGTATTTAAACCCATAATCTTGAAGCAAACCCTAATACCCTCCTCTTCGCTTGTGAGCTTATTCTTGGTGTTTGGATACCCTTGGAAGGAAGAAGAAGACCCTTATGGTCTGGGGAATTTCTTAGCAAGCTTGGAGTCTAAATTTAAGCCATTTATAGAACATTGTAAGTGTTCAATATCCAAACTTTATGTTGATAGCTTCTAGATCTTGGCTTCTTGTTCCTTTTTCTTCATGTTATGGATGTATGGATGGAAGGATTCCATAGAGTTGGAAAATTTATGGGTCGTTAAGGTCCATTGAGCGTTATATATGTCACTGGATCTGAAGTTTGGCTACATTTGAGGCATTAATGTGATTTTGGTTACAATTTTTCACCATTTTAACCTAATAAGAGACCATGGCATGCATTGGACATGCATGTCTATAAAGCATCAATATTTATATTAATGTTGGAGTAAGAAAGGCCTTTAGAAACTTGGAATGGATGGCTTAAAGGATTAAGGGTTGAGTGCATTATGTTATCCCAGTTTGTTGTAGTCTCGACGTGACCATTTGGAGGTCGCAACGTGACGAGGAGTTTTCCCAATTGTTTTGGATTGACTCTGTTACGATGTGGGGGCAAGGCCATTACAACATGATGAGGGTTTTGATTGCAATTGATTTGCTCAAATTTAGATTTTTGGCTCAGGGCTGAGTGCTAGCCATGACATGATCATGAGCTCGTCACGACGTGAGTATCAAAGGTTGACTTTGGTTATTGACTTTGACTTTAACTGTTGACATTTGGAATGGGTTGAATGTAACGACCCAAAAATCACGACTAAAAAAATTCTTTTAAAACATTACTGAAACCATATTTACAAAAACTGTATCATAAGTCTTAACATAATTTTTAGAGTATTAATTCAAAACATAATCTCATCATCATAGTCAATCATCCCCAGGCTAACTGACTATGGTGTGTGCACTGCAATCTTCCCGAGCTCCGCTTTTGAAAACTGAGTACCTGAAACCAAAACTGAAAACCGTAAGCACGAAGCTTAGTGAGCTCCCCCAATCTACCACATACCACACAATATCATATAAAGCACATACTGGGTCTTGCCCACTGCATCGGACCGAAGTCCGAACTAACTGGGGCCTTGCCCCCCACATCGGACCGAAGTCCGAAGCTGACTGGGACCTTGTCCCCTACATCGGACCGAAGTTTGAAGCTGACTGGGACCTTGTCCCCTACATCGGACCGAAGTTTGAAGCTGACTGGGACCTTGTACCCTACATCGGACCGAAGTCCGAAGCTGACTGGGACCTTGTCCCCTACAACGGACCAAAGACCGAAGCTGACTGGGACCTTGTCCCCTACATCGGACCGAAGTCCGAAGCTGACTGGGACCTTTTCCCCTACATTGGATCGAAGTCCGAAGCTGACTGAACATAACATAAACATATCCACTAGCATGAACACACATATACCACATCGGGCCGTAGCCCGGCTCACATAACACATAAATACTGTCTGAGCCATGAAGGCATCAAACATGCTAACTACTGCATCGGACCGAAGTCCAGAAAGTACGGCTAATTGAACGGGCTGGCATTGTGGCCTTAGACCCGTTTCTACCGAAGGGAAACTCACCTGAGACTGCTGAACTGATACTACTAGTCCTTGACTGCTACTTGACCTCTGACTCCAAACTGCTGCTCCACTAGCTCCTCGAGCTCCAATTGGTCTAAAATGTCTTCTCAATCCCGGATCTACCGTCCCTTCTTGCACCTCCAATGCCTTTCTTCCTTCTCCAAGCTTCAAAAGCTTCACTAAGGGTAGATCTTGCTCCAAAACGATTTTGGCGGCTAGGGTTTAGTGATATGTGCTAGAGAGGCAATAAAAGAAACCCTAGGGGAGAGAATGAGACGTTTAAATAAGCTCCAAATCCCGGATTTAGGGTTTTCCTTGCTCAGACCAGACTCGCCAAGTCACCTTGGCCGACTCGCCGAGTTGGTCGCTTATACCTCAACCTGGATCCCGCTCGGACTCGCCGAGTCTCCCCTTAAAATTGGGGTTTGCTTTCTTTACTTGGATTTCCAAACTTTGGGTGTTACAACTCTCCCCCACTTAAACTAAACTTCGTCCTCGAAGTTTGCTATGACCAACTGTCCTGCTAGCTGCCTCCAACTCTTTGTCTGGGAAATCTAACACCCCCCTTTTTGCCCATCACTCCAGCCACTTGTAGTGCTGGTCACTACTGTAGGTACATACTGAATCCTTCTCTCTTCCATAATTTTCTTAACGTTACTTCCTTCGACTGAGAATTCTGTTACCCCTCATCTGCCTACCGGATGCACTGACACCTAACGTTACTTCCTTCCATAATTTTCTCAATATCTGAGTTACCGGACTCCTACTGGTCACTACACCCCTCGCAATCCCTTAGTCGCTCCCAGCGGCTCCGCAAGATCCCTCGACTATTTATAATTGTTCTATCCACTCTGCTACTCATATCGGAACTATCTGAAACGCTAAGCTGCCTGCAATACTGAACTGCCTGGAACACTAAACTACCCAAAATACTGAACTGGCTGAAACGCTGAACTGGCTGGAACACACTGAACTGACTGAAACACTGAAACGCTGAGTTCCAACTCAACTGTGGAGTCAAAGGACTCCTCACTTAGTCGCTCCCACGACTTCTGAACGAAATCTTTCTCTGGAACTAGTCTCCACTAGTCATCCTGTCACTGTGGCTCTAACAACCTTCCGATCCAACCGATCGGGTCCATACGTCACATCCTGACATCATCAATTCCACGACTAACAACACGATGGCTCCCAGACTGACGGTAGCCCTTAACATACCCGAACCCCAACGGTCCACTGCTACTTTGATCTCATAACTGATGTGACGATCTATAGCCAAATTGCTGACTTATCCATAACTGAACCATTTGGAAAATCCGAAATCTAACCTGTGGATACCCATATCCTCACTGTTGCACCCGAACTGGTGGGTACTACTGCTTTCCCGCGTCCAACAACGCGCTCATGCTACCTACCAATTAGATAAAGGCTGCGACTACCCCCGCAGACTTACAACACCACTACTACTATCTGACTGCTAGTGAATGCTACGGCTACCCCCGCAGACTTACAACACTACTACTATTATCTGACTGCTAGTGAATGCTATGGCTACCCCCGCAGACTTACAACACTACTACTACTATCTGACTGCTAGTGAATGCTACGGCTACCCTCGCAGACTTACAACACTACTACTACTATCTGACTGCTAGTGAATGCTACGGCTACCCCCGCAGACTTACAACACTACTACTACTACTATCTGACTGCTAGTGAATGCTACGGCTACCCCCGCAGACTTACAACACTACTACTACTATCTGACTGCTAGTGAATGCTATGGCTACCCCCGCAGACTTACAACACTACTACTACTATGTGACTGCTAGTGAATGCTACGGCTACCCCCGCAGACTTACAACACTACTACTACTCCGAGGACATCCTGACTATCCCTAGTCCCGCTAGTGATTCCTCATCCTGATTTTTCAAAAACAGCCCTCAATCTTTGAATACTACATCATCCTCGACATCTTATATCCTTGATATACTTAGCGCTTCGTCGAGAAACTCTTTGGCATGATTCCCAAACCAACCGTCTACTAATCCGGATACAAGAAGCTTTTGTTGGGAAGTTTCCAAACTCCCAACTCCTGAATCTACGCAATCATGCATGCTGACTCTGCCCCTGGCTACTAATACGAAGACATCCCTTGCTAACCGTTCTCAGGATCCTCATTCCGACTCACTTGAGCCTCTACACGTGGTCCTCCAATCCTGGATTCTCGACCAGCTTCTAACCATCTCGATTACATGAACTAACTGCTGGGAAGGTCCTCGAACTCCCAAATCTGAACTCCTCAATCCATAAATCACTATGCTACAATCATTTCAGAGGTCGCGCAATCATTCTGAGTCTACGTGGCTCTTATCCTTGTATACTTGGAAGGGTTCTCCCCCACTTGGATTCGACTAGATCCTTACTGCTCACCAGTCGAAAGGATTTCCAACCTTCCTTTCATAAAAAGGGCGATATGCTGTCCGCCGACGTTTACCCTTGCCAGCGCTCCAACTAACTCTTACCAGATCCGCACCCTTCTTGCTATCTGACTGAGCACCCTTCGATCCTTAACGGTAATTGCTTTAGGGACTACATCTCGAGAATCTGCATTTGGGGTGCACATCCCCAACCCACTTCCGTACTGACCGCTAGCTACTCCACTAAAAACTCTGGACTATCACTATTGAGAATATAACTGATCATTACTCGACTAACGCCCTCCGCAAGTAGTAAGGCACTGCTTCATCTTACACATACATGGTACAGTTACTATATCCGAAGTAACCCGATCTAGAGGGAACGACCTCCAATTCACCATTCGAATTCCAAGGTATGCAGATGGCATAAAACTCAACCACAAGCAGGTAATATAATACCCCAACACTCAAGCTTACTGATAACAATGCAGCAACATAACAATAATATCACAATAATAGATGACAGAAAAGCAAAAGATACATACCTCCATCACTCAGTGCTGCTCGGATCCCTACTGAAATCTACCGGAAAACTCGGCTCCGAGCCGTAGGCGCCCTTGCCCGACCCTGATGTCCGTTGGGCTCTCGAAGTCCCAGGGGCAGGAGCTGGCACCTGCCCGGCTGTATACAAACTCGGACAGTGGGCCTTCTTGTGGCCTCTCTGACCGCAATGGAAACATATCTAGTAAAGTCCCTGGGCAATGGTAGTAGTACAATCCCTGCTGATATGACCCATTCGACCGCATCTGAAACAGCCCAAATCATCACCACTTCTACACCTGCACACACCCATGTGCGTCCTTCCGCACTTCCTGCATCGAATGCAGTTCTGATAGTTCCTCGTCCTCAAATCCGAACCCTTGGGCCTCTTGCCCGAACCTGTGGCTACCTGTGTCTCATCCGCTTTCCTCTTCCTTTCCGACTCCCTGCCTATCTACTAAACAACAGTTGTATGATCCTGGAGCCTCGCGATCAATCTATCAGTGATCCTCACGACCATGTCGGGCAGATCCTCGCGAATGGCTCGCGAAACTTCCTCAACTATCCAATCATACAGAGGTCTCTCCCGGAGACAGGATGCCCCACTCACTCCTGTCCCCTGATGGCAAAAACTGGAAATGGGATCTCCCTCCCTGATGGATCCCTGAACTCCATAAGAATCGGGACCTAGACGAGCCCCAATCTGTCCTGAAACTATCCCGGCCTTAAAGGCCTCAAGATGACTATCCATGAGCTCCACAATGGCTTCCCTAACCGAACCGAAAATCACTGGAGTCTGATCAATGCTGTTGCGCGTGATCTCTGCGAAAATGAAATCCCTCATCTGATCATCAAGCTGCCCGACTCTAAAGCCCGAGCCAGATCCCTCCTCGACGCCTGAACTGCTAACTGGTAGCTCGCGCAATGTCACCATGCTGAAAAATATAACAATTCCTGATCAATTTACACACTACTGCTGAGGGATTTCTCACTCACTCCACCGTTCCCTGGTTTCGTCTTGGCCCCTCTTGAATCGAGTACGGATCCTCAGCTTTCAGTAGTATGGGCCCCTACTACCTTCCACATCTATCCGTACTTTCCTCAAGAGTTACCTCAACTCCACCAACTCACTTCTACTAATACTGATCTCTGCTACTCTCATCCTAGGCTTGCCCTAAGGAACCTCTGATTCCACCTAAACCATTCCTCAGCTGCTGAAGGTCTCCTTGGGATGCCAATTAGACACCACCTGAATACCATCACATGTAATGAGGCTCGAATAATCATTCGAGTAAAAGTCTCGTCCCTACAACGGTTGGACTCAGACAAGAGCTGCGCCGTAGGGCCAAATCCAACACTCTGAGATTATTCAACCCTGATCACATGTGATGTGACGTATTCACCTAATGGCTAACTCCCATCACTCAGAGTCCCACAAAGCACAAAGCAAGCAGCATTCGGATAAAGGAAACATACTCAGGCAAAACTATTCTCATAACAAGAAACTGCACTAGCATACAATACTAAGCTCACACTATCAGGCATAACCTACGCAGGCTATCCTACTACTGTCTACTCAATACTAGCATGCAATTCTCATCAAGTTGGAACACATAAAGCAGGCACATAAGGGATCATCCTAGATCCTTAGTCCTATTCTGGCATGCTGTTCTACTGAAGCTGAAACTGAAACTGAAACTGAAACTGATACTGAAACTGATACTGATAATCATAACATAACTTGTATGGGTGAATTGGGAGTACTTACTTGAGCTCGGCTGATTGTATGCACCACACCTTTATCTTGTTTAAGAATTCTTTTCTTTCTAAGTGCTTTTTAAAATATCATTCGAAAACATTTTTCTTTTTGAAAATCTTTTTAACTTTCCCTTAGTTTGAGTTCAGATGCACCCGGAGGTGTATCCGAATCCCTCAAACCAAGGCTCTGATACCAACTTGTAACGACCCAAAAATCACGACTAAAAAAATTCTTTTAAAACATTACTAAAACCATATTTACAAAAACTGTATCATAATTCATAACATAATTTTTAGAGTACTAATTCAAAACATAATCTCATCATCAGAGTCAATCATCCCCAGGCTAACTGACTATGGTGTGTGCACTGCAATCTTCCTGAGCTCCGCTTTTGAAAACCGTGTACCTGAAACCAAAACTGAAAACCATAAGCACGAAGCTTAGTGAGCTCCCCCAATCTACCACATACCACAAAATAGCATATAAAGCACATACTGGGCCTTGCCCACTGCATCGGACCGAAGTCCGGACTAACTGGGGCCTTGCCCCCTACATCGAACCGAAGTCCGAAGCTGACTGGGACCTTGTCCCCTACATCGGACCGAAGTCCGAAGCTGACTGGGACCTTGTCCCCTACATCGGACCGAAGTCCGAAGCTGACTGGGACCTTGTCCCCTACATCGGACCGAATACCGAAGCTAACTGGGACCTTGTCCCCTACATCGGACCGAAGTCCGAAGCTGACTGGGACCTTGTCCCCTACATCGGACCGAAGTCCGAAGCTGACTGAACATAACATAAACATATCCACTAGCATGAACACACATATACCACATCGGGCCGTAGCCCGGCTCACATAACACATAAATCCTGTCTGAGCCAAGAAGGCATCAAACATGCTAACTACTGCATCAGACTGAAGTCCAGAAACTACGGCTAACTGAACGGGCCGGCATTGTGGCTTTAGACCCGTTTCTACCGAAGGGAAACTCACCTGAGATTGCTGAACTGATACTACTAGTCCTTGACTGCTACTTGACCTCTGACTCCGAACTGCTGCTCCACTAGCTCCTCGAGCTCCAATTGGTCTGAAATGTCTTCTCAATCCTGGATCTACCGTCCCTTCTTCCACCTCCAATGCCTTTCTTCCTTCTCCAAGCTTCAAAAGCTTCACTAAGGGTAGATCTTGCTCCAAAACGATTTTGGCGGCTAGGGTTTAGTGATATGTGCTAGAGAGGCAATAAAAGAAACCCTAGGGGAGAGAATGAGACGTTTAAATAAGCTCCAAATCTCGGATTTAGGGTTTTCCTTGCTCAGACCAGACTCGCCGAGTCACCTTGGCCGACTCGCCGAGTCGGTCGCTTATACCTCAACCCGGATCCCGCTCGGACTCGCTGAGTCTCCCCTTAAAATTGGGGTTTTCTTTCTTTACTTGGCTTTCCAAACTTTGGGTGTTACATTGAATTTGATGGGTTTTGAGCATTACAACATTCCTATGGTGCACATGCAACCCTAATGCTTTGGATCTAGGTTTTTCTCAAATTATACATGCAAATCAATTATCCAAAGCAAAACCCTAGATCTAGTATATACGATTCGAAATTCACATATATATTAGGGTTAGAAGATTACCCCACTTGTTATATTGTAATAACATGAACATTCCTTAAAGTCCTTGACTCTTGAAAGCTTAGTGCCCCAAGTGTTGCACCTCGAATGGAGTCACAAACACTCAACACAACAAGGATGACTTGGAGAGAAGAAAATCGGCCAGGGCAACTCCTAGAAGCATAGGAACGATTTCCTTAGGGTTTAGAGGCTTTATATAAGACTAGGTTGCTTAGTCTTCAAGCTGGACTTGAATAAGGAAACCCTAGTTCAAAACTTAAGCCCAAAACAATCCATGGACCTCCTTGGTAAGCCCTTGGACGAAATCTTATGGGGTAATCAATAAATTTGGTCCACTCCAATTACAAGGAGTCCCAATCCCAATTTCACAGTTATCAACGATTTGCAAAACAAATCCTCCATTATTAATCAGTTCCATTTAATCCCAAAATTAACATCAAATTAATTTTTGATTAATTACTAATTAATAATATGATTTCCAAATAATATATTAATCTTATAATATATTAATAAAATCATTCTGAGTACCAATTTATTATTCATATAATAAATCCTACTCTCTCTCTCTCCTCTAGTCATCCTATCAGGTTGCAAGAGTGAAGGCATCCCAAACGAACCATGCTCATAATCAAATCAAGTACACACCAAATATAGTTATAGGCTTAGACAACTAATCCAACAGTCTCCCACTTGGACAAGTCTAATAAATATTATTGCAAGTATGACTTCAGAATCTGATCAACAATCGTAAGGTGTCATCACTAAATCATCGAGGGGCCCATAGATATTGCTTTTATCCCATCTAGGGTAAAAGGAATGGATAAACTTTGACTCATATGCTTGTACTATTTATTCATCAAATCACACACTACAATACGTTTTATAACATCAAGTTATTGATGCATTTACGTATTATCAGTGTGCAACCGACTTGTAAACAATAACTATATGTCTCTGTTTCAAGAATATAAGATATTATCGTCTCACAATCACTCATGATAAAATCCATGAAGTGATTCAAATGAGTGTGGGTATAATCCAATACTTAAATTCTTATTTCAGGAGTACTCACAAACACTGCAACAAACATTTGCTATGTGTGACATCCCCAATTTTACGGCCAGAAAAGACCGATTTGTTTATGCTTTATTTTATAAAATCAGAATAATCCTTTGATTAAAAGAGTTGTGGAATTTGTTCCCAAAACAAAATATAATAAGAATTTATCAAAACATTTCTTAAAAGAAACGTATTTTCATTAAATAACAAAATTATGGGTTGTCATGTTCCGATACAGACCAAAAGCATAAACAGTATCAAATAGACCTTACAACAGTTATTTGTAACTACTAATCTATAATCCAAGATCTTTCGTCATGTAAATCGACTTATGGCCTTGTACAACTACCTATGATACAAAGAAAAATGAGTGGGTGAAGCTTGGGATCCTAGTGAGCATATAGGGTTTTCAACCCACAATAATATAATTATTATATTTAACCATCAAACAATCAACCCAATTACCCATCCCCGTTATCTTCTTTATTTCTTAAGATTTTACTCTAAGAATCAACTATCCTTCCTTCATTCATTCCTAAGGATTGACCTAAGGAATTGGCACAAAGTCCATTGATGCATGAGGTTTATAGAAAAAGCACTAAATCCGTAGCTGCCAAGGTTCATCTACACAGTACTAAATCCATAGCTACCAAGGTTCATCTACACAGTACTAAATCAGTAACTACCAAGGTTCATCTACACAGTACTGAATTCATAGCTACCAAGGCTCATCTACACGATACTAAATCCATAGCTACCATCGTACTTATATAAGGCACTAAGTCCATAGCTGCCAGGGTTTTTAGAGTACACCGGTGAACATCAAGTTCACAACACCTACAAGTTGCGAGCTTCCTAGTGTTCCACATGACTATCTAGAATAGTCTGTTGTTGTCATCCCTACTCTGCTGAATGACGGGGCCATCATTTGGGTAAAGGTTTCACTCATTTTTCACATGTCACC
The DNA here is from genome assembly GCF_002870075.4 of Lactuca sativa. Classification (NCBI taxonomy): domain Eukaryota; kingdom Viridiplantae; phylum Streptophyta; class Magnoliopsida; order Asterales; family Asteraceae; genus Lactuca; species Lactuca sativa. The sequence goes on along the minus strand of NC_056625.2, from coordinate 108,230,063 downwards.
CTCATCTCACGATCTATATCATCCTTCATCTCATCATCAAGCTCATCCTTCATCACACACCAACTGTTTTGTCTACCCGTGTTCTACCCCACATATTTGTAGATAAAAATTACATATGCAGTTTAAACCATTTAAAAACCTGTATAAAACATTCATTCAACATCTAGATCAAGTAAACAAACAATATATAAACACATAACACGTACTTCATAGCAAATACTTCATATCTATGTGTTAGAAGAACGTAACTACACACTCACTTGATTAGACGATGCTCAGACAACACTACAGCTCTTCAAGTACTATTATTTTTTGTGTAACCGGGATACCTTCCAAAAACCGGGCTTCTCGCAGGCAGAATTTCGGCTAGAAACTCTTTTCTTCTTGGATCATCAGGGCTTCGGGACTTGTTTCAGGTGTCGGGGTGATACTGAGGCTTTGGGGGGGGGGTACTTCAAGAGGGCTAGAGAGGTTATCGGGAGTGAGAGAGTGAAGGAAATAGCAACCATGGCCGGCTGCCCTTCGACTTTTATTTATAGGGCTAAAATTCATCGCTCATGTCGTGAGCTCAATGTCATTGCGTTCGTCACTAGGCCACTTGCCCTGGAAGACGTCCATCACCTGCTCACGTCGTGAACTCTCTGTTCACGTCATGAGCTCTGACACAGGGGTTGAAGTTCGTGCCCCGAACATCAAAAATTCATATCTTTCACATACAAGCTCCGGTTTCGACGTTCTTTATTTGCACGCGTAGATGAGATTATGCTCTACAACTCTCGATTAGACTCTATCGGCTAATTTTGACATTAACTTTTATTATATTATTTTTAGTAGGCCGGGACAGGAAAACTCCTTTAGAAATTCTTAACTTCTACATCTGACGCATGTTTTCATTTGTCTTTTTACCATTTCATTACTATCGATGAGATCTTCGATTCTCGTTTAGATTGTTTCGGCTAGAAATCACTCAATCTCATATTCAAACTTTGGGCTGCATACTGCTAAGTCGAAACTTCGAAAAATCATAACTTCCTCATACAAAGTTAGATTTAGACGTTCTTTTTATGCACGCTCTCGGTTTAAATGTATTCTACAAATTTCGTTTAGATTACTAAGGCTAAATATCGCTCTATCGTAAATTCACTAATTTACATCACACAATGTCGTACCGGATCTGTCGTACCAGATCTCTCGCGAAACTTCGACAGGTCATAACTTCTTCGTTATAACTCGGATTGCAGCGTTCTTTATATGTACATAAACCTTGTGACTTCTACTACAACTTGGTTAAGAATATTTATTCTAAACACTCTTCTATCAAAAAGTCATTTTTGACGTTTATCGTCTCTAAATTGACTAGCCCGGATCTACGGGCGTTACAATTATCTCCCCCTTAGGATGATTACGTTTCGGAATCATCAACGAAAATAGGACTTGTATAATGATTTTATACATTATCTTTTCATCCTAGGTAATAACCGTAATATATATGTTTCTTTGAACAAGTATCTAACTCTTGGACTTCTTGACCGCAAACGATGCTCAATCTTGCATCTGCTCCTCGTACTATGTTGGACGCTCAATCGTAACCTTCGAGTTACAAAATAAATCCTTAATGAGGACTCCTTCTTCTTCTTAGCATAAGTACTTTCCTTCATTTATTGTAATAGACCGATGGGTCATGTTCTGATGACCTCTCATCGTATGCTGCAACGCTTAGACTCAAGTCTCTTAGAGTCAAATTCCAGAATGAAATCTACATTCCTTCATATTCTAATGTGATATAATCACATTTTAGCATGTAGAATTTCTAGCTACCAATTCCTCTAACAACGAGCGCGATACTATCGATCGCATTGATTTCAATCTTCTTACTTAAGTCAGATGTTATATCGAACTTGGTTCTCCGAACCATGTAACAAACTCCTCGTAGTCGGACTCAATTTGATATGACCTATAGGGTCGGAATAACAATCATCTCACTAGTCATTACCGAAACGATGGTAATGACATACTTGAATAAAACGAGACCAATCACTAGCTTCTTGGTAACCTTGTGACTTTCCTGATCCAAGCATGAGTCCTGTGCTTCCAGTAGTATAGATCTCTACTACTATTCACACCTACTCATACACGTCCCAAGTATTGTCTCGCAGTCAACCAAGTCACCATACAAAATCACACAATCATTCAACACATCAAATAACAAAACCAAGGATTATATTATTTATTGAAACGATTACACAAAGGTTCAAGTTCACCCTATACTATGCCTCTAGTAGGCTACACCACATGTTACCATTCACATTGTTACTTCATAATTTGATCTTTGGATATGAAATCCTTATCTGACGATCTTTGGATATGAAATCCTTATCTTCATTGAAAGTTCTTCACGATTCTGTTGAAGCAGACATTTAGTTTCCTCCATCTGACGATCCAACGTCATTCGAATCATCGCTTGTACCCCAACCATTATCATTGGCTCAGGTACCACTGCTACTACAACTACTTGCTCAACCACAGGTGGTTAATTCCTATTTTCGTTTGTGTCTCCAACTCCGCTTCTTGTTCTTTCCATTTTTGATATATACACCGAATAAGGTGAATTTAGATCCTCATTCACGATATATATTCAAATCATCCTTATCACTCCGAAACGTTTACATGCTAGTTCTAATATCGTAGTCGTACGCTTAGAATCCTAAACACATAAGGTTTCTAGATCCGGTCGGCAACAGACCATAGATCCAAATAAACAATTTCATATATGGAAAACATATAGCATTTAGCACATATAAGCATTTTAGGCATCTTTCCTAAAATATACCAGTGCTCGTGTCTAAAATAATTTCTATGAATTCCTAGTTCGCTTAAAATAATGCTCTGATACCAACTTTGATATCCCCAATTTCACGGCCAGAAAAGCCTGATTTGATTATGCTTTATTTTAAAAAATCAGGGAAATCCTTTGATGAAAAAAGTTGCGGAATTTGTTCCCAAAACAAAATATGATAAGAATTTATCGAAACATTTCTTAAATGAAACGTATTTTCATTAAATAATAAAATCTCGGGATGTCATGTTCTAATACAGACCAAAAGCATAAACAGTATAAAATAGACCGTACAAAAGTTATTTATAACTATTGATCTATAATCCAAAATCTCTTGTCATGTCAACCGACTTATGCCCTTTTGCCACTACCTGTGATACAATGAAAACTGAGTGGGTCAGGCCTGGGTGCTTGGTGAGCATATAGGGTTTTCAACCCACAATAATATAATTATTATATTTAACCATCAAACAAGCAACCCAATTACCCATCCCCATTATCTTCTTTATTTCTTAAGGTTTTACCCTAAGAATCAACTATCCTTCCTTCATTCATTCCTAAGGATTGACCTATGGAATTGACACAAAGTCCATTGCTCCCTGAGGTTTATAAAACAAGAAGTAAATCCATAGTTGCCAAGGTTCATCTACACAATTTTAAATCCATAGCTACCAAGGTTCATCTACATAGTACTAAATACATAACTACCAAGGTTCATCTACACAGTACTAAATCCATAGCTGCCAAGGTTCATCTACATGGTACTAAATCCATAGCTACCATCGTACTTATATATGGCACTAAGTCCATAGCTGCCAGGGTTTTTAGAGTACACCGGTGAACATCAAGTTCACAGCACCTACAAGTTGCGAGCTTGCTAGTGTTCCACAGGACTGTCTAGAATAACTTGTGGTTGTCATCCCTACTCTGCTGAATGACAGGGTCATCATTCGGGTTACGGTTTCACTCATTTTTCACCTGTCACCCTCATCTCATGATCTATATTATCCTTCGTCTCATCCTCAAACACATCCTTCATCAGACACCAACTATTTTGTCGACCCATGTTCTACCCAACATATTTGTAGATAAAAATTACATCTACAGTTTAAACCATTTAAAAACCTGTATAAAACATTCATTCAACATCCATCTCAAGTAAACAAACAATATATAAACACATAACACATATTTCATAGAAAATACTTCATATATATGTGTTAGAAGAAAGTAACTACACTCTCACTTGATTAGACGATGCTCGGACAACACTACATCTCTTCAAGTACTATTCTTTTGATGTAACCGGGATACCTTCAAAAAAAACCGGGCTTCTCGCGAGGAGAGTTTCAGCTCGAAACTCTTTTCTTCTCGGGATCTTCAGGGCTTCGGGACTTGCTTCGGGTGTCAGGGTGATACCGGGGCTTCGAGGGTACTTCAAGACGGCTAGAGAGGTTATCAGGAGTGAGAGAGTGAAGGAAATATCAACCATGGCCGGCTGGCCATCAACTTCTATTTGTAGGGATAAAATTTGTCTCTCATGTCGTGAGCCACTAATGCTCACGTTTTGAGCTAAATGTCATTGTGTTCATCATCAGCCCACTTGCCCTGGAAGAAGTCCATCACCTGATCATGTCGTGAACTCTCTGCTCACATCGTGAGCTCTGACATAGAGGTTGAAGTTCGTGCCCTGAACTTCATAAATTCATATCTTTCGCATACAAGCTTCGTTTTTGACATTCTTTATATGCACGCATAGGTGAGATTATGCTCTACAACTGTCATTTAGACTCTGTCGGCTAATTTTTATTTTAACTTTTATTATATTATTTTTAGTAGGCTGGGACAGGAAAACTCTGTTAGAAATTCATAACTTCTTCATCCGACGTCCGTTTTCGTCTGTATTTTTACTGTTGCATTACTATCGACGAGATCTTTGATTCTCGTTTAGATTGTTTTGGCTAGAAATCACTCAATCTCATATTCGAACTTTGGGCTGCATACCGCTAAGTCGAAACTTCGAAAAATCATAACCTCCTCATACGAAGTCAGATTTAGATGTTTTTTATATGCACGCTCTCGGTTTAACGTATTCTATGACTTTCGTTTAGATTACTAAGGCTAAATATCGCTTTATCATAAGTTCACTAATTTACGTCACATAGTGTCGTACCGGATCTGTCATGAAACTTCGACAGGTCATAACTTCTTCGTTATAACTCGGATTTCAGCTTTCTTTATATGTACAGAAACCTTGTGAAATATACTACAACTTGGTTAAGATTATTTATTCTAAACACTTTTCTATCAAAAAGTCAATTTTGACGCTTATCGTCTTTAAATTGACTTGCCCGGATCTACGGGCGTTACACTATGTCTAAGTACTTAGACAATCTACAGTCGGATTCATGACAGTCTTACCTCATTACTTACTTCCAAAGTATGATTGACTGTGGATGTTTGAATAACCTATTTATTCGGGAAGTAAAACATGCGAAGTGAAACACAAGAATAATCTAATCCAATATGGTCTCAAAACTTTTGAATATAAATAAAACACTTATTATTTAATCATCATATCGATTAGACCTGACTCATTGTATAATGTTTCGAACAATCAACTCAATACTTGAATTAAAAAAATAGTCATCCCATGCTCCAAGCATGCACACTATGTTTATCTATGGCCCTTCTTTAGTGAGATAGATCAATTGAATTCATTACCAATGATGCTCATTTCATAATTTTCGAATTCATACAAGTGTAAGAATAAAAAATTCTTTCCATTAATAGAATGTGTTAGAGTCTAACCTTTCATGCAATGATCCCTTTGTAATGTCGAGGCTCCAAAGTCACAAAGACTTGGCTAATGATATTACAAAGCGTTCCATTGGAGATTGTTACAAGACAATTCCCCGAAATGAAGTCTCACATTCAAGGTACAATCCTTGAGCATCCTTATAACATTCATAAAATTCAATCCAATTTAAAACTTTTTAAATCATATAAAAAGCAATAATTATTACAAATTTGTTTTCAAAATAGTTTCATATTAAAGTGTCCTAGTAATCAAGATCATAAAAGTGTGAGGAGGTGCACGATCACGCCTTCGCCATCTGGTGATCATCTAAAGTACCTTAAACAAAATCCAAAACTGTAAGCCCGAAGCTTAGTGAGTTCCCTAAAAATACCCAAACAACAAATAACACACATATAATAACAGCATACTATGTGCCTAATCAACCATCATTTTGGAATGCCCCAGGCCCTCAACCATCAGGTTGGAATGCCTACATACTATGGGTCTAATCATCCTCGGGATGGTATACCCTCGGCCCACAACCATCGGGTTCGAATGCCCACATATTATGAGTCCAATCATCCTCGGGAAGGAATACTCTCGGCCCACAACCATAGGGTTGGAAAGCCCCGGTTTGTTGGCTCTCGCACAAAGTAGATTAGCCTCAACTACCAATCACTCATGTGCACATATATCAGATAATCACATAACAGTCTACAGACAAACAAACCGATCTACAGATCACTAAGCACGACAACATCCTATCTACCAGGATACCGATCTAACTGATCATAACCACATAGAAACATCCTATCTACTAGGAAACCAATTTCACAGGTCACAATAACAAAAAAGTAGGATAACAAACCAAAGGTCCAGCCTTCGTACCTTCGAACCTTGAGTATAGTAAGGAAAACTCACCTTACAAGTAGCGCGAGATGATAATGCCAAACTCCCCAAATACAGCTCCAAACTCAATCACTTACATCCACCAATGATCCACTTCCATAAATTTCCAATTTACTAAAATACACCTAGAAGTCAAACTGGTCAACCCTTAGTGAAAGTTAAAGTCAATAGTCCATGTTGACCTAACTCGTCAAGTGTAGCTCACTGATGATGGATTTTGAGCACTACATCATCCCTATGGTGTACATGTAACCATAGTGCCTTGGATCTAGGTTTTTCTCAAGTTATACATACAATACAATTTCCAAAGCATGAACCCTAATCTAGCATGCATAAATCGAAATTTATATCTAAAACAAAGTTAGAATCCTATCTTTCAATTGTGGCTAGCTTGATCTTCAACCTTTGAGAAATTATCACCTCAAATGTGATGCTTCTAATAGATCACAAACACCACAAGCAATGGAAGAATGAGAGAGAGGGAGAGAGGCACAAAATCGGCTCAAGATCCTTCTAGGGTTTTTTTAATGGCTGATTTCTAGAGTCTCAAGGGTTCCTTATATAGTTGAGCTACTAGGGTTACAATCAAAACCCTAATCAGATTGCTTAGGCCTTAAGCAGTTCACAGGATCCTTCCAGAAGGCACCTATGTATGATTTCTATGTGGGCTTCCCCATAGAATTCGTCAATCCATTCTTTAGCGATCGACAAGCCCAACTTTGCAATTTTCTTATAATTACAATACCAATCCCCTTAATTTAATTAATCTCTTTTGACCACAAAATTAATTCTAGATTAATTCTTGACCAATATTAATTAAATAATATGATTTCTCTTTTAATATATTATTCCTATAATAAAACTTAATTTCCTATTTCATATTGTTTCCTTTCAAATTACAGATTTTTTTTTTTTTGATAATAAAAGTTCAATACATATCGATTGAATGCAAACGGGCAACAAGCTGCGCCGCTAGCCCATTCTGGATGGCAAAACCAATTCCTATTATATATTAATAAATCATAATTAACCTCTTTCTCCATAATTCATTTAATAAAAATGCTTTGGTGAAGGCAACCCAAAAGGATCATGCTACTATCGGGTCAAATACATACCAAATATAGTTATGGGCTTAGACACCTAAGCCAACAGTCTCCCACTTGGATAAGTCTAATAACTATAAATTCAAGTACGACTTCAAAATCCAATTAGCAATCGTAGCTCTCAAAAGTCGTTGTAGAACTCTTACATGTCCTATAGATAAGGGATCATGTACTCTTCGGTTCTCAAGATATCATGCAGACAAATACATGGAACATAGTCATACTTATTGTCTAGCAGTTTGTTTCCCGATTTCTGATTTTTCTGACATAGAACTTATTTGAACACATCAACTTAGTCCTGACTGGGCCCAACACGTAAGTCAATGCAAAATCATCAAGGGGCCCAAGCTATCACTTTTAATCCTCTTAGGATAAAAGGAATATATAAACTTTGACGTATATGATTGTACTATTGACTTATTAAATCATACACAACAATGTGTTTTATAATATCAAGTTACTGATGCGTTTACGCATTATCAATGTACAACCAACTCGTAAACAACAACTCATATATCTCGGTTTAAAGACTATATGATATTATCGTCTCACAATCACTCGTGATGAATTCCATGAAGTGATTCATGTGAGCACGAGTTTAATCCAATACTCAAATCTTATTTCAAGAGCACTCATGAACGTTGCAGCAAACCTTTGCTATGTCTAAACGCTTAGACAATCTACAAACCAATTCATGATAGTCTTGCCTCAACACCTACTTCCAATGTATGATCGATTGTAGATTGTTTAAATAATCATATCATTCTGGAAGTCAAAGCATACAAAATGAAACAATAGTAAACAATTGATACAAGACAGTAACTTTACTCATAAATAAAACTCCTTTATTTAATCATCAAATGTCAATTACATTTTATCTATTACAAGTTTCTAAAAGCTATCTAATCACTAAAAGTAATATTGTCCTTCAGCCCAAAACTCCTAGAGTGCTGCAAGTGCTTAACCCTACTTAGTCCCTTCGTAAGGGATCTGTTGGGTTCTCTTCTGACGATATCCTCTTCACTACGAGGAGTCCCTCTTCTACCCGATGTCTAATGAAGTGATATTTTATGCTGATATGCCTAGATCTGCTACGATCCCTCAGTTCCATGGTTAAGACGACTGCACCTTCGTTATCCCAGAAAATCTCCATATGCTCCTTTATGGCAGGTATAGCTCCAAGGTCCCCAATGAAGTTCCTTAGCCATATTGCCTCCTTCGACGCTTCGCTCACTGCTATGTACTCTGATTTGCACGTTGAATCATCTACGGTCTCTTGCTTGGAACTTTTCCATGTCACTGCTCCTCCATTTAGGGTAAACACCTTGTCTCGGTCGGTCTGAAAATTGGCATTACTATACGCTCGCACTCTAAAGTCATTACTCCCACCGAGGATAAGAAACAAGCCCTTAGTCCTTCGTAGGTACTTAAGAATGTTCTTTACAGTAGTCCAATGAGCTCTATCGGGATTCCCTTGATATCTCCTGACCATGCTCAAAGCCAAGGCTACATTAGGGCGAGTACACATCATAACATACATGATTGAGCCAACATCATAAGCATAAGGTACTCGACTCAATTATGCTATCTCAGCTTCGGTACTCGGACTTTAAGTCTTACTCAACTTGGTATTGCTTTGGATTGGTAAATCCCCTTTCTTGGAATTCTTCGTTTCAACACCTTGTCCAAGTAGGTACTTTGACTAAGTCCTATTATACTTTTACTCCTATTTCTCAATATCCTTATCCCTAGAATATAAGCAGCTTCTCTGAGGTCCTTCATAGCGAAGCACTTCCCAAGCCAGTACTTAACCTCCTTCAAGGTTGGGACGTTGTTTACTATGAGCAGTATGTCGTCCACATACAATACGAGAAAGCTAACTATACTCCTACTGGCATTGACATATACACAGGACTCATCCTCGCTTCTCGAAAAATCAAACCCTTTGACCTTCACATCGAAACAAAGATTGTCCACATACAATACGAGAAAGCTAACTATACTCTTACTAGCATTGACATATACACAGGACTCATCCTCGCTTCTCGAAAAATCAAACCCTTTGACCTTCACATCGAAACAAAGATTCCATCTGCGAGACGCTTGTTTTAATCTATAGATGGATTTCTCAAGCTTACACACTCTATTAGGGTGCTTTGCATCGACAAAACCGTCTAGCTGACTCATGTAAATATCTTCAGCTAAATTCCCATTTAGGAAAGAGGTTTTGATATTTGTAACATCCCCCCTCTGGCACGTATCACAATATTGTTCGCTTTGGGCCACTTGGCACGAGGACTTCCTAGGGGGTCACCCATCCCGGTACTACTCCTGCCCGAGCACGCTTAACTACAGAGTTCTTATGAGATCTGCTGCCCTCATGGCTTTAATACGCGTTGTGACAAGGAAGGTATCCACACCCCTAATAAGGAGTGTTTAGTTCTCCTTCCAAGCCGATGTTGGATTAGGTGCAACCCACCTTCAACCCCCATTATAGAGTTCGACGTCCCTATCGAACACATCGACCTGTGCCCTAGCTCTGATACCATTTGTAACATCCCCCTCTGGCACGTATCACAATATTGTCCGCTTTGGGCCACTCGAAATGAGGACTTCCCAGGGGGTCACCCATCCCGGTACTACTCCCACCCGAGCACGCTTAGCTACAGAGTTCTTATGGGATCTGCTACACTCACAGCTTTAAAACGTGTTGTGACAAGGAAGGTATCCACACCCCTTATAAGGAGTGTTTAGTTCTCCTTCCAAGCCGATGTGGGATTAGGTGCAACCCACCTTCATCAACTATGACATCCCCAAGTTTCTCGGCGAGAAAAGACTGACTTAGTTTATGCTTTTAAAATAAAATCAGAGTAATCTTCCAAAAGATGTTGCAGAATTTGTTCCCAAAACAAAATATAATAAAAATTTGTCAAAGTATTTCTTAAAGAAATATATTTTCATTATATAACAAAAAATTGCGATGTCATGTTCCGATACAGACCAAAAGCATAAACAGTATAAGCCTTACAACAGTTATTTACATCTACTGGCCTATAATCGAAAATCTCTCATCATCGTCCAACTAAGCCCTGGTTTCTCTACCTATAATATAGAAAACTGAGTGGGTCAGGCTTTGGAGCCTGGTGATCATATAGGGTTTTCAACCCACAAAAAATAATTTTTTTAATTTCATCAACCAACAATAAATTTAATAATTTCATCGACCAACAATAACCCTGATTACCGGTTCCTGTTATCCTCACTTTACGTCTCTAAAACACTTATCATAAGAGATCTAGTCTAAGGATTTTCATCGTCGTGACAACACTGCTTCGGGGGTTCCTTAGCAATTTATGTCAAATAGGCACGAAGTACATCGTCGCCAGGGTTTATACAACAGACACTAAATCCATGGCTACCAGGGTTTATACAACAGACACTAAGTCCATAGTTGCCATGGTTTATACAGCATGTGCTAAGTCCATAGCTCTCATTTATCGACAGTATTATTCACGGGAATCCACCTGCAATACATGTCAATGGGTTTTTAGAGTACATCTGATGAACATATAGTTCACAACACCTATAGGTTGCGAGCCTACTAGTGTTCCACGGACCGTCTAGAATAGTCCATGGTTGTCATCCATATTTTGTTGAATGACAGGGGCCAACATTTGGGTAAGTTCTTATCTCATATTTTACCCCTCACCCTCATCTCATGATCTATATCACTGATCATCTCATTTATCCAACTCATCTTTCATCACATACCAACTATTTCATCTACCCATGTTTTACCCAACATTTTTGTAGATATAAAATACATATACAATTTAAATCATTTAAAACCTGTTTAAATCATTCATTCAACATCCATCTCAAATAAACAAACAATATATACTCACATAGCACGTATTTTATATAAAATACTTCATATCGATGTGTAAGATGAAAGTGACTACATACTCACATGATTTAACGATAATTGGGAAGCATTTTGTTTCTTAAAATGATCGTTTATGATAAAACCGAAATGTTTTCGCAAAAACCGGGTTCTGCACGGGCAAAGTTTCGACTCGAAAAAGTTATTTTCTCGGGGACTTCGGGGCTTCATGACTTACTTCGGGTGTTAGGGATGTTCCCTAGGCTTCAAGGTGGTTTAGAGTAGCTAGAGAGGGTATTAATAGTGAAAGAGTATGAGAATTAGCAACCATTTCCAGAGGGCTTCGCTTGCAATTTATAGGAGGCTGATGCCTCACATTATGTTGGGCATAATCTTCATGTACGCGGGGCGTACTGCCTTGCGAGGTTCTACGATGGGCGTAACTTCGGTACCCTAGGCGTACAAGACATGGCATTGGTTCGTTTTTCGGGCCTCATACGTGTCGATGGGGGTGAATATGTGCCTCTGTCCAAAGAAAGAGGTCGGCATGGCCAACTTCTGACCTAGTCCGAGTACGCGGGGCGTAAACTCGTACGCTGGGCGTACGGCTTCGGATAAGCTTTGAATTTTATATTTAAAACTTCAAAAATTCATATCTTTTGCATACGGGCTCCGTTTGTGACATTATTTATATCCACCCGTAGGTGAGATTATACTCTACAACTTTCATTTAGACTCCATCGGTTAATTTTGAATTTATTTTTAAAGTTATTTTTAACAGGTCGGGGCATGAAAAGTCCGTTAAAAATTCATAACATCTTCATCCGACGTCTGTTTTTATATGTCTTTTTACCGATAAATTACTATTAACGAGATCTTCAATTCTCGTTTAGGTTGTGTCTGCTAAAAATTGCTCAATCTAAAATTCGAGTTCCGAGTTGCATATTACTATGCCAAATCTTAGAAAATTCATAACTTCTTCATACGAATTCAGATTTGGACATTCTTTTTATGCAGGCTCTCAGTTTAACGTATACTACGACTTTCATTTAGATTGCTAAGGCTAAAAAGCACTTTATCATAAATTCACTTTTTACGTCATACAGCGTCATTCTGGTTCTGTCGCGAAATTTCGACAGGTCAAAACTTCTTCATTATAACTTGGATTTCGTTATTCTTTATATCTTTGGAATACTTGTTTAACCCACTACAGGTTTCATCATCGATACTAGCTTTATCTAATATTTATTTTCAACGCTTATTTTTATACTTAATTTATTAAATCATAATAATTAAGTTTAAAGCACATATTCATTCCTAATACTTCAAAACAAGTTCCAATGGTTGACCTAGACTATTACACCATCATTAATGCTTAGCCTAGAAACACAGGCGTTACACATAACCCCTACCAGGGTCAACTCAAGTCCAAGTCAAAGTCAAGGTCAAAACCTTGCTCAAATTCAACTTTGGTCAAAGTCAACATCTGGTTGACTCGACTCGCCGAGGTGGTCCACCAACCTGCCGAGTCCCCATGTTCACCAAAGGCTACAATCACGTCCCTACTCGTTGAGTCTAGAAAGAGCACGAAGAGTTTTCCTTTAACAAACATCGGGACCTTCTTCAACGGACTCGCCGAGTTCGTCCTAGAACTCGTCGATTTCATCTTCATCCGTATGAAGGTATTAAGTCTATGACTCCGAGTTCTCCCTGAACTCTTCAAGTCCGTCTTCATGTAGTTGGGACATTGCCATGAAATCGCTAATTTAGCTCATCCACTCGCTGTGTTCTATGATTTCCATGTCCCTAAAGAGCCTAGACAACTGGGTGATCTTCAATCATATCATCTTGTCCTTTAACAAAAAGGATTTGGTAGAACATACATCCCATCTCGCCGTGTCCTATGAACGACTCGTCAAGTCCCTCTTTGTCCCAAACTATACAGTCGATTTTACTTGTTCTAAATGCATCCAAACCCTAGATCTGACCTCCTAGGGTCCATATTATACGTAAAGCTACGAACTAGATGTCCATGCATGGGGTCTTTGGCTTAAAAAGCCATAAAAAGGGGTTTATATGTTGCATGGGTCTCCCATGGCCATAAAGTTGGCACCTTTATGCCATGGGAACCCTCAATGGTTCCAGATCTAAAGTAAAACTCCAAATATACACTCAAATCCTAGCTTCTCTAAAGCTTAGAAAAGGTAGAAAATAGCCCCAAATCAAGATCTAAGTAATGAATAGCCAATGTATCAGCTTTATACCTCAAATGAGCAGGAAATGTGCCAAAACTTTTGGATCTACTTGCTCTCCCTTGATCTCCTAAGCTTCCTTCTCATTTTCCAATTTCAAATACACACAAAAGGCACCAAAAAGATCAAAAACACTCAAATAAGGCTTAGGGTTTCGAGTTAGGGTTTTCTTTGGGTTGGGAGGGACGATGGGGGATGGTTGAGGTAGAATAAGTCGTTTAAATAGGGTGCAAACCCTAAATATTAGGGTTTCATCCAAACAACTTCTACTCATTAAGTCGGTCTCCCGACTCGTCAACTAGATGATTAAACTTCCCAGTCAAAATCGAGTCTACCCGACGAGTTGGGTCTCCAACTCGCCGAGTCCCAGAGCAAAACATACACTTATTGAATTTAAATACGTACCAGAAATCGGGTGTTACATGTGCGACATGGGTTGGAGTCGGTCATATGAGCACGCTTAAGAATCTCAAGAGCATATTTTTGCTGAGAGGGAAACATGCCTGTGGAGGATCGAGTAACAAATATTCACAAAAAAAATAGTTTAATGCACCAAGGTTTGTCATGGAGAATTCTGCACTGAGTAGGGAAATAAGCCTATGAAGAAGGCCTGTGGTGGAGGCTGTGAGGATTACGTCATCCACTTATAAGAGTAAGTATGTTATGTGGTCTCCCTGTTTGAGAATAAAAAGAGATGTGTCAGATTTGCTATGCTGAAAACCGAGACTGATTGCATGGCTAGAAAATCGATGAGACCAAGCGTGAGGGGTCTGCTTGAGGCTGTATAAGGATTTCTGAAGATAGCAGACAAGATGTGGTTTGTGTGGATCAGTGAAAGCCGGTGGTTGATGCATGTAGATAGTCTCGGATAAGTGGCCATGTAAAAAAGCATTATTCACGTCTAGTTAATGAATAGGCTAGTTTTGGGAGACCGCAAGACTAAGAATAGTGCGAATGGTGGCCGACTTTACGACAGGACTGAATGTTTCTTCACAGTCGATCCCAAGTTGTTGAATTTTTCCGTTTTCCACTAGCCTTGCTTTGTACCTGTTAAGAGAACCGCCAACATTGAACTTATGTTTGAATAACCACATGGAACGAACAACATTTATGCCTGGGGGGGGGGGGGGGCGAGGAACGGGAAGCCACGTGTTATTTTTAATTAGCGCATTATATTCATCATGCATGGCGGAATTCCAGTGTGGGTCTTTTAGGACTTGGAGATGTGTTTTGGGTATAGGAGATAAGGCTAAAGTGTGAAGATTGAGGCGGTCGACGGGTTTTATAATGCTGGATCGAGATCGTGTGGTAATATTATAAGTGGGAAGGGGTGGAAGGTGGACTTGTGTTGTTAGATAGAGGGGCAGTCGAGGCGAGAGGTGGTTGTGGGTGTTTCATCGAGAGCAAAGGTGGCAGTGTCGACTATGGTGGCTGCCGATGAGGCATCAGGGTGAGTAGTAGCTGGATTTTTTGATTGAAGAAGGCGGGAAGCGATGGGTTTGATATAAGTGTCGAGAAAATCATATAAGGGGGGTGAGTTTGGTGTCATGGATGCGAATGGGAATACATGTTCATCAAATTTGACATGCCGAGATATGATTATCTTTTTGTAGTGGAGGTCTAAGAACCGGAAGCCGCGGTGGTTGATGGGATATCTGAGGAAGACACATGGAGTAGATCGTGGATCCAATTTATGTGGATGATGGAGGTGGGGGTAACACAAACATCCAAAAATGCAAAAGTGATCATAGGTTGGTTGTTTTTTATATAGTTTGAAATATGGGGTGAGATTGTTGATGGTTTTGGAAGGGAGGCGATTCAGAATATGAGTTTCCATATGAAGGGCTTCAACCCAATATGTAGGTGGAAGGTGGGACTGAAAAAGAAGAGATCGAACAAGATTGTTGACGGTGCGGATCATACGTTCTAATTTTCCATTTTGTTGGGAGGTTTTTGGGAAAGAAAAACATATATGTATATAGTTTTTGTCAATAATGTCACGGATGGCATCGTTGTCAAATTCTCCCCCATGATCACATTGGAAGGCACGAATATCAAAGTTGAATTGTTTACGAATAAATCATCGAAATGTATTTATTTTGAGATTGTGTCACATTTTCTCCGGAGAGGGTAAACCCATATGTAACGTCCCAAAAATCCGTACCAAAAATTTGTCTTTAAATCATTACCAAAGCGATATTCATAAAAACATATCATAAGTCATAACATAAATTCAGAGTATCATTTCCAAAACATATTTTCATTATCAGAGTAAAACATCCCAGGCCGACACATCAATGGTATGTGCCTTGCGATCACCCTGAGCTCTTACCTCTGCTACCAGTAGTACCTGAAACCAAAACTGAAAACCGTAAGCATGAAGCTTAGTGAGTTCCCCAAACCTACCACATACCCTACATAAACACATACTGCACATACTGGGCCACGCCCGCTATTCCAGGCCTCGCCCGCTACAACGGCCCCGCTGCTCCACGCCCCTCCTGGCTTCGAGCCCTGCTCGGATACAGATCTGTTTCTTTTAGGCCTTGCCTGTCTCTGGCCCCCACCCGGTAACCACATATTACAAAATAGCATATAACACATAACTGAACATACCCTACTATATTCATGTCCTAAGGCCTCACCCTATCCTGTTACTAGCAAGTCATGAAACCTCGTCAAATCTCCTACTGTAAGTTAGATGCAGGCCCCCGCCCACACTCACTCCATACCTATCTCGAGCCTCGCCCCTGATTTGCTACTGATGAGATATGGAACACCGTCCATACTCTGCTTTTGGTGAGACATGGGACCTCGCCTACACTCACCTCTCTACCAGGAACATAAATGCATCACACAGACAAGAAGTACACTTTATCATGCAAACCATTCCATGGGCATCCACCTGACATTCGACCTTGGTCCTGTATATCATACATGAAAAAAGTTCCTAGGGCTAACCCCCGGGTCTTCCTACTCATAACTACATGGGCTGGCATTGTGGCCGTAGACCCATTCACACAAAGGGAAACTCACCTGCACTGCTGACCGACAATTCTCTGAACCGCTGCTCCACTAGCTCCCCGAGCTACCAATATCAATATACATAACACTTAGATCCAAAAATATCTCTAGAAGCCAACTAAGTCCACTCTTGTCAAAGTCAAAGTCCTGGTCAAAGTCAAACTTCTTGACTGACTCCACTCGCCGAGTCAACCCGTTGACTCGCCGAGTCCTTATTCTTTGAAACTCTCACAATACACCTCAACTCGCTAAGTCACCCCACCGACTCGTCGAGTTCAACGATCTCTGAGTCCCATCCTGTCCAACTCACTGAGTCACCACTCAACTCACCGATCTAAGTCTTAACCAAAAAAGATTGAGGTTCTGTGATCCCACTTGTCGAGTCCAAGAATAGACTCGCTGATTCCATGGAAATATTCAACAGACTCACCGAGTTGTTCTTCCAACTCATCGAGTTCCTGCCTATCTTCATCCAACTCGCCGGGTCCACCCATGTGACTCGCCAAGTAGCTTCAGTTCTTAATCCATACAGTGGCTTTTCGAGCCATGTAGGGGCTCCATCTTGTAGATCCACTCTTCCAAAGTCTTTTCCTCACGTAAAGTTGCAAACTTTATGTGAAACCAAGGAGCTATAGGCTTAAAACACACTAGGGCTAGGGTTTGGGGAAAACATGCTTTACCAATACACCAATAATTGTTACTTTATGGATCTCTGGGCCAAGACACACCTAGATCTGAAGTAGCAACCTCAGATCTGGATTTCTAACTCAAAAAGGCTCCTTATCATACCAAAATGACGCCAAAACATCATCCATGAGAAGATCTAGAAGCAAAAAAGGCAAGCTGATAGATTTTCATCTTCAAACTGATGCTCACAACAAAAGGGTTGGATCCTACAGCTCCTTAGTGGTCAAATCCTCCAAATCTTCCTCTTGCAAAAGCCCGAAACTCACTTTCTTCCTTCTCTCACTCAACTTAGGGTTTGGAATCGTGTATAGTAGCTTCTGGCCGACAAGGGGGACTAAGGAGAGGACATAAGGTCCTTTAAATAGGGTGCAAACCCTCAGATTAGGGCTTTCCTCGATCAGACCAGACTCGCCAAGTCCACCTGCCGACTCGTCGAGTCGGTTGCTTATTCCATAACCTGGATCCCGCTCCGACTCGCCGAGTTCACCTATGCACTCGACGAGCTGACCCCTTGACTTAGGGTTTTCCTTTCCTTTCTTAGTCTTTCTGATTATGGGTGTTACAACTCTCCCCCACCTAAACTAAAATTCGTCCTCGAAGCTTCTCTACGGCCAATCGCCCTGAAATATGCTTTCAACACTCTGCTTGGTAGACCTAACACCCGCTGACTACCTTCGCTGGACTTCCGCCCGGTCGTTCTTGCTAACATTAATCCTTGCGAATAATATTCTCGGGTTAACCCTAACCCTGACCACAATGGAAACACAACTTACTCAACTGACAATCCTTCTGGTACTCCCCGAGTACTTATGCTGGACATCCTAGGGGTTCACCCCCTTTTCCTTGTGCGCTTTCCGGCCTCCCCAAGGCAACGTTCCATAACCAACTACCTCCCTTATCGCTGTGAAGGAATTATCCTTCACCGAATCCATCACTCCTGCTACTTCCAGAGCGGTCATTACTGTCAGTACCTACTGGATACTTCTTACTACTATGGCTTAGTGTTGAGCACACATCACAGCGAATGGTTCAAATAATCCTTTGAGTAAAAGATTCATCTCTGCAACGGTTAGACTAAAACAAGAGCTGCACAACCGGGTCAAACCCTTCCCTCTGAGATTATCCAACCCTGCTGTGAGATGCATAGCACTCCCCGATCAAATAGTTGTCTTGCACTGTAGCCTTCTTACCATCACTGCCACTGACTGAAAACTTTTGTTGCCCCTTATCCGCCTTCAGGATGAATCGACACCACCCTGGTCCCTACTAATCTATCAATATCTGGATTACCGGACTCCTACCGGTCGCTAATCCCATCGTAATCTCTCAGTCGCTCCTAGCGACTTCTGAAGAAACTTAGGCCACCTAATACTGCTCCATCTACCCTGCCACTTTGGCGCTACAAGTCCTGGGATCCTTGATCACCTAACTTGACCCTAAGGTCCTTACCAGGTCCCACCTATGCTACTAAAACTCACGGGCCTCGCCCACGGGTCTCACCCAACAATACTACCGAGTGACCCTGCTCTCAGGTCTCACCTATACTGCTACTCACCTACGGGCCTCGCCCACGGGTCTCACCCAACTACATCCTGGAGCGGCCTCTCCCAAGGTCTCACCTTTCTAGGGCTATGCAGGCTAGTTCCATACTATTCTCATCAACTATCCATTCCTGATCCTTACCTTGATCACTAGGAGGTAAAGGCCTCGCCCAATCTCCACTAACTAAGATGCTAGGGAATGCTACGGCTTACCCGTAGTCTTACAACACCTTCCATGCTAACTGACCGCTAGTCAATGCTACGGCTACCCCGTAGTCTTACAACACCTTCCACCACTGGCTCGCTGCTGGAAAAATGTTGTGGCTCTCCCACCGCTCTACCATGCTCTACATGCTGTCTCTGCCACTGACTATTAACACGTAAGCATCCCATGCTAAATGTTCTCAAAATCGTCATTCCGAATCACTCGAGTCCTGTAGGCGATCCTCCATCCTGAAATTCCAAGCAGTCACTAACTATCTCGATTACATGAACTCTCTGCAGGGAAGTTTCTCAAACTCCTAACCCTAAACTCATCAATACATCCATCGCTGTGCTACTTCTTTTCCTTCTTAGAGGTCGTGTACTCATCCTAGATCTGCATGCTCTTACCCGTGTACTCTCGGAGGGTTCTCCCCCACTTTGATCCTGCCTACCTCACTGCTCAATGCTTGAGAAGAATTCCCAATCTTCTCTGCTCTACCACAATCAATCTGCTGAAGAACCGAGCTTGCCATAGCTAGGGATCTAACCGATCCATCACTCAATAACACCTTTTTGAATCCAGCAGGTCACTACTGAGTTCCACACAAGAATGTTATAGCTACTGCATCCTATGTAACCTGCTTCCATAGGGCACCACCCCCTAACGACCATTTTATTATCCAAGGTATGCAGATGACATATAACTAAATCACAAGCAAGCTGCCCAATTCAAAAATAATTGTACCAATAACGATGGAGAACCATAACAATATAATCATGAATAAAGAAAACAGAAAACGGAAGACACACACCTGCAATGTCCGGAGCTACTCGTGTCTCCATGGTAGTAATCTGAAAAGCCCTGTCTACAACCGCAGGCGCCTCTGCTTGGCCCTGACGGCTGTCGGTGATCCTCAGAGTTACAGGGGCAGGTGCTATCACCCATCCTACCAAAAGCAAACTGGGGCACTAGGCCTTCTTGTGGCCTTGCTGACTATAGTGAAAAGATATCAGGTCTGATCCCTGTATGGTGGTAGCACTACAATCCCTGCTAAGATGACCAGTCCGGCCACACTTGAAGCAACCCGAATCTCCACTACTTCCACTCCTATACGCACCCTCGTGCATCCTGCCGCACCTCCCGCATCAGCCGCGGCTCTGGTAATCCCTTGATCTCGAATCTAACCCCTTGGGCCTTTTGCCCGAACCTGAGGCTACCTGAACCTCATCCGACTTCCTCTTCCGGATCTGTTCCAAATCTCTCTCTCTCTCTCTCTCTCTCTAGCTCGTGTGCTCATATCCTCCAACGTTTTGCAGCTGTACCTGCTCACAAACTGCCTGATATCATCCCTCAACATATCGTGGTATCGGGCCTTCTTCATCTCCTCATTTGCGACATACTGCGGAACAAGAAGGGCCCTCTCCCTGAACTTGGCAGCGATCTCCGCCACAGTCTCAGTAGTCTGCGTCAAATCCTGAAACTCCCGTGCCAACTGCTGCAACTCAATAATCGGTGAAAACTCAGCCCTGAACCTGGCCGAGAAATCGCTCCATGTCATCGCGTCCAACGCGGAATCATCACCAATGACATGTCCAACCTCCTCCCACCAATCTCTCGCTCTGTCCTTCAGGAGACAGGAGGCGAGTTTGACCTTGTCCCCCTCGGGACACTGGCTCGTACGGAATGCGTTGGCAACATCGTCCAACCACCTGCTGCTAGTGATGGGGTCCCTATTCCCATGATAATCTGGTGCTCTGCATGCTCTAATCTCTCGGAATGTCAAAGTACGCGCTGTGACAACCTGAAATTTCCATTCTATACAACATATCAAGTCAATAGAAGTCAGAACAGTTACTGTTAATTTTCAGACTATTTGGGATAAGTTTAAGTACTCTTTGATTAACACTTTAGGAGATGCCAAGAGAGGGGATGTCCTAGGGTTTATTGTGCAACAATAACATTTCATACTCCAAGAAATTGGAAATTTACAACCCAAACATGGAGTTTGCGGTCCAAAACCCCAAGGGGTATATATATGGTCCTTAGCCATATTTTTTCATTTGTTCCATTTCCAACTAGAGAAAAACTCGATTCTCTCTCAAGGATCTTCAGCTTTTCATCCCAAATCGTAAGTCCTTCTATCTAAGAGTATAATAGGGCTTGTAATGTGTCTTAACATCAAGAAATCACAAGGAAACATCAAGATCAAAGAGTTTGCGGCACAAGAACACCTTGGACCATAAACCCTTCTTTAAGGGCCAAAAATGTGCCCTAGTCCCTCCCCTTCCTTGTGAAACTAGACTAGACTCATACCTTAATGTGTATAGGACTTGAAAGCACAAAAATACCATGTCCATGAGAGATTACGGCCGCAATCCCTAAGGGAACTGGTCTTAGGGTCGTGAAATCCTCAAAGGAGGTAAAGGGTGCACTAATCTCTTCCAAGGACTAAACCATCAAGTAGAAATACTTCTAAGGGACATGTAAGGCTTCAAAACATCAAGTGACCAAAAGATTAGGAGATTACGGCCATAAACTCAAGAGTTTACGACCGTAAACTCATTGTGTTATGGTCCTTGGGGAGTAAACTCAAGAAAAGGGTTCTTTGGAACCCTAAACCCAATAGCTATGTCCTACAACAACTTAGATACAATCCTTAGGGCTTATAACACTTATATAAGGTGTTTAGCATGTTCTAGGATGTCTTAATATTGTCAATTAGTAGTTTAAAGACTAATTGGATACATATATGTCTGATTATACGTTAACTACGATATTTGAGTGTGTACAAGTCTTCACTTGACACTTAGCAATCCTACATCGTTCAGTTCATCCAAACCACCATCTGTAGGTGAGTTCATACCCCTTAATCAATGTTTTAAATGATTTTAAATGCTTTAATGGGGGGGAATACAGGTAGAAAACAGCATGCTATAGAATCAATCATATGTGATTCATAACTGTGTTTTCATCCAACTGATTTCACATGCTTCAAAATGTGATACATGAAATGGTTTTCTATCTGAAAAATGTTTTGTTATCAAGTGAATTACTTTTGAAATGTTTATAAAATGACATCAAGTCATTGTTATTTATTATTCAAAACTCTTAAATGTTTTACAAAACCTTTTTCATGTCCTTGGTCAAATCTATATCTATACACTTATGTTCATATATATATATATATATATATATATATATATATATATATATATATATATATATATATATATATATATATGTATTGATATGATAGCTTTCATTCTTCAATCAGTTCCCACACTCTTGAGTAGCAAGGGTGTATAAACTTTCTTGGACCACAAATACATTCCATTAAACTATTATAGGGATAGTTTACGGGATACAAAACATTATTCCTATTACAAGGAATCACACCAGAGTCAGTTCATTCATGAGTCTATACTAAATGCTATATGAAGAGATATACTTACATGGATCCTCTTACATGGATACACTTACATGGATACTTGTACCTAGATACTATACGATGAGATACTATTACATACTTTACGTGTAGATTAGTCCTGTCTATCCTTGTACAAAAGGATACTATATGGGACTAACCATTCCGGCACCCACCTGTTAGCAACAGAGGTAATGAAAATCTACGAATGCCTATGGTTAATACTTATACTAGGGGTACCTTTATGGGACTAACCATTCCTACGACCTGCTGTTAGCTACAGAGGAAAATGAACATCTACGGAGGTTCAAGGTTAATACTTTTCGGTAGTCGCAATGTCGTGTTTATCCTAATACAGAAGGATAATACTTATATATGGCTTTATTTTCCCTGTTACTTTTATTTTGTGATACGTTCACATAAACGATGAGGTAGACTATATATTGTTAATAGTAGACATACAGGAGGAAAAACCATCTTTGTTACAACAATACATTCAAGTCTTGGTAGAAGACTACTTTCAAAACATTCAAGTCTTGGTAGAAGACTACTTTCAAAACATTCAAGTCTTGGTAGAAGACTACTTTCAAAATATTCAAGTCTTGGTAGAAGACTACTTTCAAAACATTCAAATCTTGGTAGAAGACTACTTTCAAAACATTCGAGTCTTGGTAGAAGACTACTTTTAAACTAGTAGGAAATATGAGATTTTCTAGGGTTTTCACACTTATATCAAATGTTTCATTCAAAGATTTACATGACATTCAAAACAGCTTTCCAATATAGAGTCATGACACTTAAATACTTATGAATTCACCAGCTTTATGCTGATCTACTCTTTCAAAATAACTTGTATTCTCAGGTCACCAGTAGACATGTACGATGACCAGGTTTTGAGAAGATCGAGCAGACAAGACTCATCTTTTATTTTGATTACATATTTTGGTGTCTTATTACAATGAAATAACACCCATGTATTAAAACTTTACTTTTAATGCAATGGATGACGTTGTTGCTTGTTTACTACTTTACACTGTTATGATACTTCACATGACATCCTCCACCCATGAACGTTTCCGCCGTTCTTGGTTTTGAGGTGTGACGCGCGCTCCCATCAAAGCCATCATCTCAGTACAGAAGGCTCGTAGCCTCTCATCCAAGTTCTCCAGTATACCTTCGTTGACCGTGCCATAGATCATAGGAGTCTGATGTAGGATACTGCGCGTAACCTCAACTGATATCAACTCCCTCATCCACTCCTCGAGCTGATCGGCTCCTGAACCCGAGCCTGATCCCTCTCGGGCGCCTGATCCGCCCACTGGTCTCTCACGCAATGTCAACATGCTGAAAACACATCACCATAATTAGCAGGATACTCGTCACTGCTGAGGGATCATACACACACACTACAAGTTTCTCGGTCTCATCTTAGCCTTTCCTGAATCGATTACGGATCCTATGCTTTTAGTAGTATGGGCCCATACTACCTTCCACATTTATCCGTACTTTCCTCAAGAACCGCTTTGACTCCACCAAGTCCCTTTTTCTACTACTACAGCTCCCAACGCTATCACATCCTAGGCTTACCCTAGGGAAACCTCTGACTCCACCCAAACCACTCCTCAGCTGCTGAAGGCCTCTTTGCGATGCCAATTCACCATCACCTGAATACCATCACATGTGACGAGGCTTAAATAATCCTTCGAATAAAAGACTCGTCCCTACAACGTTTAGACTCAAACGAGAGCTACAAAATAGGGCAAAATCTAGCGCTCTGAGATTATTCAACCCTGAGCACATGTGACATGACGTATTCACCTAATGGCCAACTCCCATCACTCAAAATCCCACAATGCACAAAGCAAGCAGTATTCAGACAAGGGAAAAATCTAACCATGACATACTCAAGCAATCATAATCTCCTATCAAGAATATGTACTAGCATGCAGCATAATCTCATAAACTCAGGCATAACCAAAACAGACTATCCTACTATTTTCTAACCAATACTACCATGCAGCTGAAAAGCACATATAACAGGCACATAAGGCATCCCCCTTAGATCCTTAGTCCTAATCTAGCATGCTGTTCTACTAACTGATAATCATAACATAAACTTGTATGGGTATTTTTGGGTACTTACTTGAGCTCAGCTGATTGCATGCACCACACCCTTCTCTCTTATCAAACTTCTTTTCCTTCAGAATTCTTTTTGCTTTTCTAAAACTGTTTTCTTTCTCAAAACTCTTTTACAAAACTTGTCTTTTCATTTTGAAAACCTTTATACCAATCCCTTAGTTTGAGTTTAGACACACCCGAGAGTATGTCCGAATCCCTCAAACCAAGGCTCTGATACCAACTTGTAACGTCCCAAAAATCCATACCAAAATTTTTTCTTTAAATCATTACCAAAGCCATATTCATAAAAACATATCATAAGTCATAACACAAATTCACAGTATCATTTCCAATACATATTTCATTATCAGAGTAAAACATCCCAGACCGACTAATCAATGGTGTATGCCATGTGATCACCCTGAGCTCTTCCCTCCGCTACCGGAAGTACCTGAAACCAAAACTGAAAACCGTAAGCACGAAGCTTAGTGAGTTCCCCGACCTACCACATACCCTGTATAAACACATACTGCATATACTCGGCCACGACCGCTATTCCGGGCCTCGCCCGCTACAACGGCCCCGCCGTTCCAGGCCCCGCCTGGCTTCGAGCCCCGCTCGGATACAAATCTGTTTCTTTTAGGCCCCGCCTGTCTCAAGGCCCCGCCCACTAACCACATATTACAAAATAGCATATAACACATAACTGAACATACCCTACTGTATTCCTGTCCTAAGGCCTCTCTTGTCTTGGGCCTCGCCCCTATCCTATTACTAGCAAGTCATGGAACCCCGTCCAAGCTCCTACTATAAGTGAGATGCGGGCCCCCGCCCACACTCACTCCGTACCTATCTCGGGCCTCGCCCCTGATCTGCTACTGATGAGATATGGAACACCGTCCATACTCTGCTATTAGTGAGACATGGGACCTCGCCCACACTCACCTCTCTACCAGGCACATACATGCATCACACTGACAACAAGTACACTTTATCATACAAACCATTCCTTAGGCATCTGCCTGACATTGGACCTTGGTCCTGTTCTTCAAAGTTGAGTGTATGAAATGCATCGAATTAGGTTTTGGGCTTCACGAGCGAGTTTTCATTTGAATAGTTGTTTCTGAAATGAGTAACATGTATAGCATCAATCTTAAAGTTGCAAGATATATCAAGAGTTGATCATACATAGATAGAATTTCCGAGCATAAAATGCTAGTTGTGACATCATCCCCCTGTTAGAGGGAATTTCGTCCTGAAATTCTTTTGAAAGTTATTCTTAGGAACTAGAGTAAAGGTGAGGGTACTTTTGCTTCATTTGTTCTTCGCGTTCCCATGTGCATTCTGGTCCACACTTAGTGTTCCGTTGAACCTTCACAATCGGAATGCGTCTTTGTTTTGTATGATTCACTTCCCTGGCCATTATCTCAACCAGCACTTCGAAGAATAGGAGAATATCGTTTGCTTCGATCTCATCCAGAGGAACGACGAGGGTTTCATCGGATAAGCTTTTTTTTTTTCAGATTCGACACGTGGAACACGGGGTGTATGTTGCTGAGCTCGGCATGTAGTTGTAGCTTATAGGCCACTGGACCAATCCGGGCAAGAATCTCGAATGGTTCAATGTATCGTGGATTTAGTTTTCCTCGCCTCCCATAATGGATCATCTCTTTCCAAGGAGAGACCTTTAAAAGTACCCGATCTCTGACTTGAAACTCCAGAGGCTTTCGTCGTTTCTCAGGATAACACTTTTTTCGGTCTCGCAATGCTTGGAGTCGTGCCTTGATTTAAACTATTTTCTCTATTGTTTCCCAAATGATTTCAAGTACTGTAAGAGTGCTGCTCTGTGTTTTCCCTCTTTCCAACTGGGTGTCTCCCACCTCAGCCCAACAAAGAGGCGATCTGTATTTGTGACCATACAAGGCCTCAAAAGGAGCAACCTTAATGCTCGTGTGATAGTCGTTACTGTACAAGAACTCAATTAAGGGCAAGTGTGTATCCCATAACCTGCCCAAATCAATCACAAAGGCTCAGAGCATATCTTCAAGCATTTGAATGGTTCGCTCGCTTTGGCCGTCGGTTTAAGGGTGGTAAGTAGTGCTCATGTCTAGTTTTGTTCCCATTGCTTTCTAGAGCGACTACCAAAATCGTGAAGAAAATATACTATCTCGATCCGAGATAAGAGATATCGACACCCCATGGAGTCTCACAACTTCCTTTATATAGATTCGTGTTAACATCTCCATTTTGTATGTCTCCTTTATTAGTAGGAAATGGGTGGATTTTGTTAGCCTATCGACAATCACCTAGATAACATCCAATCCGTCCGTTGTCTTAGGTAATTTGGTTATGAAATCCATGGTAATCCTTTCCCATCTCCACTCAGGTATTACTGGCTATTGTAACAATCCCGAGGGCTTCTGATATTCCAATTTAACCTTGGCACAAGTGAGACACTTGTCCACTTAAGTGGCAATTTTTGCTTTCATGTTCGGCTACCAATAATGTTGTTTAACGTCCAGGTACATCTTATCGAAACCTAGATGGATGGAGTATCATGTTTTGTGCACTTCGTTCATGACTACATCCCTGAAACCTAGATGGATGGAGTATCGTGTACCATAAAGGTAGTGCCTCCAAATCTTTAAGGCGAAGACCACGACTCCCAGCTCAAGATCATGGGTGGTGTAATTTATTTCTTGTGTATTCAATTGCCTAGACGTGTAAGCTACTTTCTATACTGCATAAGAACATAGCCTAACCCTTGATTCTAAGCGTCAAAATATACTACAAAGTCTTCACTTCCCTTTAGTAAAGACAACACTGGAGCACTACAGAGGGCTCGCTTCAAGGTTTGGAAAACAGCTTCTTGTTTGTTTGTCCAGTTGAAGGGTACCCCTATTTGTGTTAGAGTGGTGATGGGCTTGGCAATCTTGGAGAAATTTTGGATAAACCTTCGGTAGTACCCTGCAAGGCCCAAGAATTGACGGATTTCTGTTGATGTTTTTGGAATCGTCCAGCCTTTAATAGCCTTGATCTTGAAGGATCCACATGAATTCCCTCCTCACTAACTACATGACCCAAAAAGTTCACACTGTGAATCCAGAACTCGCATTTGGAGAGTTTTGTGTATAGCTTTTCAGCTCTCAGAGTTTCCAAGATCTAGCGTAGATGTTGACCGTGCTCCTCCTCACTTCGAGAGTATATGAGTATGTCATCAATGAAAACGACTTCAAAATTATTGAGTAATGGATGGCAAACTCGATTTATGAGGTCAATAAATGTTGCGAGGGCATTTGTCGGACCGAAATGCATAACAACAAATTTGAAATGGCCATATCGGGTTCGGAAAGCAGTTTAGGGATATCTTCTTCCCGAACTCGCTACTGGTGATAACCGGACGTTAGATCTATTTTATAAAAATAACTTGCTCCTTGAAGTTGGTCAAATAGATCATCAATCCGAGGGAGTGGATATAGATTTTTGATAGTGAGTTTGTTCAACTCTCGATAGTCGATGCATATTCTGAAGGATCCGTCCTTCTTCTTGACAAACAAGACCGAAGCTCCCTAGGGTGAGAAGCTTGGCTTGATGAATCCGTTGTTCAAAAGTTTGCTTAATTGACTGGATAACTCCTACATTTCGTTGGGAGCTAACCTGTATGGTGATTTGGCAATTGATGTGGCTCCCGGTATTAGGTCAATTCGAAATTCGACCTGTTTTTCTGGGGGTATTCTCGGATGGTCATCAGGAAACACATCCGGAAAGTCGCATGCCACTGAGATATTTTTGATGTTTAGTTCCTCGTTTGCTTTATCCACAATGTGAGCAAGGAAGGCATAATTTTCTTGTGCATGCAGTTTTGTGCCTTGATGCATGAGATAAGACAGAGATTGGCACCATGTTTATCACCGTAGATTATTAGGGTTCCGTGGTTGGGGAGGTGATGGCGAACGACCTTCCCATGGCACATAATATCAAAATGGTGAGGGCTTAACCAATCCATGCCGATTATCACATCAAAACTCCTAATATTTACTGGCATCAAATCTGTTTGAAATGACTGGTTGTTTAATGTTAATGTGCACCCTAAGTAAACGTCTTTGGTTGTTTCGGTTTTCCGATTAGCCATATCCACCGTGAAGGCTTCGCTTAGCTTCTAGGGTTGTTGGTTAAGTAAGTGTTTGAATTTATTTCTCATGAAACTGCACTCAGCCCCACTGTCAAATAGAATGCATGCGTAAGTGTTATTGAGGGAAAACGTACCGGTAACAACTATTGGGTCATGAACTGCCTCTTCTTGACCCAAATTCAGGAACCTGCCTGATCCTCCTCATCCTTAGTTGTTTTCTTTGGGGTAATTTGGCCTAAAATGGCCAGTTCCTCCACATCCATAACATGTGTGACTGCCCTCGACGTTATTGTTGTTGTTGTTGTTGTTGTTGTTGTTCTTGTTGTTGTTGTTCTTGTTGTTGTTGTTGGTGGTGGTGGTGTTGGTGTTGTTTGGCTGTTGGTTCTGTTGGGGTTGAGATCTGCAGTACTGGGCGGTATGCCCCTTGCGGTTGCAGCTGGTACACTGCCTTTCTTTGCATTCTCCATGGTGGTGGTAGTTGCATTTGTTACATTTTCGTAAAGTCCTTAAGTATGGCCTGGTAGTGGATTGCGCAGTTGAGGCTGGAGCAGCTGGTGTAACTTGAGTAATAGCAGTGTGGACTGCTACACTTTGCTGCTTTTTGGAAGATCTCTGGTTCTGTCGACCCTTTCGTTTGTTGTCCCTATTTTTCTTGTTTTCCCCTTTCTTATTGGTCTCAGTTTCTGCGGTTTTGGCTCCTTTCTTGTTGCCATGGTCATAGAGCTTCTGAGCTAGTCTTTTTGCACTGTCAAAAGTCTCTAGGTTTGCCGCAATCATGTTTCCTTGTATTGGGGAAGTTAATCCCCAAATGAATTGCTCAATCTTCTTCCCTTCTAATGTGATCATACCCGTGGACAAAAGGGCTAGTTCGCTGAATCTTGAGATGTTGGCCTCGATGTTTGAGTATTGTATTGTGAGTTTCCATAACTCCTGCTCTAATTTAAGTACTTCCCCACGGGGACAATATTCTGCCATCAACATTTCTTTGAGCTGCTCCCATGGCGTGGCATTCGCCACTAGCAGTGTCATATCCTCCACATGACCATTCCACCACGAAAGCGCTTGTTCGAAAAATATGCAAGCTGCAAAGTTCACATTGCATTCTTCAGGACATTGGCAGATCTCAAAGACTGGTTCGATCTTTTCCATCCATCGCGTTAAATTTATCATGCCTCCCGTTCCATTGAATGTTCGAGTATTGGCATTTGAGAAGTCTTTGTAGGTACAAACTTTTGTAGGACCTTGGTTCATTCCTTGGTTCGAGCTTCCAGATCCTTGACCGTTACCGCCACTATTGTTCCCAGTTTGAATGTGTGCCAAGGCTGTCGTGACTGCAACCGAGACTGTTGCTTGGAAAGTAGCAAAGTTCACCTCTGGCGGAGGCGGTGGTGGTGGCGCCGTGTTGTTATTCTTGCGAATTGGTCACCTAGGCATCTTCTGTCATGGAACAGAAAGATGGTGAGTACATGATAGTTTGTGGTTTCTAATTCCTTTGGCATATAGTGGTTTCGGTGGTTTGGTTGTGCATATAAGTGAATTCATACAATAACATGAAACAAGGAAAATATAACACATAGGAGATAACAACATCAAAAATAAAACATAGAACTATTTCATTAATGATAAACTTTGTAGTACAATGCTTGAAAATTTTCATTAGAAGGCGTACAGTACATAGAGAGGTATATGATTCGATAACATAACGACTTTATGAGTAGTGTAATCACTTAATCATAAAGTCAGTCGTACATACAATAATACATAAAAGAGATCCATAACAATACTGGTAGTGGGTGGATCTGATCCTAGTCGCGACGGGAAGTGCCTGACGGTACTGATGATATGATGCCTAAATGACATACCAAAATTTCAGCCAATTCACTCATCTCCTGAGTGATTTCGTCTCTCTCTTGCTCCGCTCGAAATGCTCTTGCTTTCGCTATAAAAGGTTGTTGCCTGAGAATGGAAACTTCCTCCTCCAAGGACCGCGTCCGGTCTGTGGGGTCCTCCTGTGCTATGTACGAATCTGGTATCATCTCTAAAGAGTGGGATTCACTATGAACTTCCCCAATGCCCTCTACCTCTTTAGTCTCCTCATCAGCTCCCTCGTCCTCGTAATATGTCTCTAGATACTCCTCAGGTCCTATCCCTGGATCCGCCTCTTGAACCATCTCAAGTTCCTCCTCCATCCACCCATGGGCCACCAAGGCCTGATAGTAAAGATCACCTTGCTGGTATTTATCCATGATGTCTGCACAAGAAGTGGAGGTGTGAGAGGTGTGTAAGGGGCGTGTATCTAGATAGCATTTTAAAACACTCCTATAGTATTTTAATTGTTTATGATTGAGTTCCTTAAAACTTTATTGATACGAGATAGGTCTCTAGATTCATTGCCCACCATGATCACTCCCAAAGATATGTCGGTCGTATTTTGAATAAATATAGTTGATCATGCTATATTTATCCCCAATACGACTACATAATTGTTCGGGTTTAACCACAATGTTCAATTCCTCCATAACCTTTTATTGTTATTGTAATGGTGCACACATAGGTATGTATTTTATTTTTGTTCAGACTAGTTTAGTCCCAATGTATTTATAGTTGCATATCTTGTATGATTCGATATGTCAGTTCACCATAAACATTGCTCTGATACCAATCTGTCACACCCCCAAACCGGAGAGGCGGAAACATCCGGGGTTTGGGTGACTTCATCTTGTAATATCATCACAGTGTAAATAATTAAATCAAGACAACATCATCATCACACATATAATAATACAACCGTCATTGTTTACATCAGTGAGTTGGGTTACAAATTACATTCACAAAATATAAGTGTACGACGATAACACAAATACAACAAAATCCATGAGTTCTTGAAGGCCAACTTGCTTAACGATTCCTGAAAATACAAGTTATTTTTAAAATGGTCAACATATATAATGATGGTGAGTTCATAAGCATATTTGTATAAAAAATTTGTATCACTTTGTAAACACCAGAAAATACGATATTATGTTGTAAAATGGTTTGAACGCTTTGTCTCAAATCTTGTATTAAAGCATCTGTGTTTCTGTTTGGAAAATGTATAAAGAGAGTATTCCAGAAAATCCTATATTTCCTGCTTCTAAAAGGGTTGTGGTCTTAAATCCTAAGACCGAGTAACAATGTGTGTATGATTTTGTATCACCGAAAATGTATATGTATTCCGTAAATTTACAGTGGAGTTAATTTCTATTGAGTCGTTATAACCATACTTGATATTATTGATCTGCCTGTCATGACGTTTTTCAGATGTTGCTTGTTTTAGGTAAGACGTTTGTCACCCTAGATCGGCCTAGTCTAGTTGTAGCGAACAGCTCAAGTGAGGGACTGTGAACCCCGTATAGATCTATACACAAACTCTCGCTCTCCCTTTAGGAGACTCTAGTTATAACTATAGGACTGAAGGTTGTACACTAGGTAGGTATAGATGAAAGAACGTCTCACGAGAACTTGAACTATGTTTACACGAATATTGTAACAATCTATTTAATGTCTTAAATAACGTTTTCGTGCATGTATTTAGGTTACAAGGCCCAATGTGTATGTACATGAATGAATGCGGCCCGATAAGAATGAAATGAGTATACAAGGTCCATCAAGCATGTAGATGGGTTAATAAGGCCTAATAAACTTGTAAGGAGTATATAGGACCTATCAAGCATGTGAATAGGTCACTAAGGCCCAATAACATGTAATGAAAGTATCAGGCCTAATAATCATGTAAATGGGTCACTAAGGCCCAATAAACATGTAAGGAATGTATCAGGCCCAATAAGCATGTAAATAGACCACGAATGCCTAATAACATGAAAATGGGTAAACAATGCCCAATATAAGTGAGAATGACGTAATTAGATCGCTTGTTGTTATATTGTTTTTTTAGCCCAATTATTTACCAAAATGAAATAAAAGCCCCACTTTTGTAAAAATGACATTCTTGGCCTATTAAGCCGAAAATTTACAATTAAGGCATATTTTTGGTAAAAATGACACTTTAGGCCCATTAAGTTCAAAGCTTTACTTTTAAGGGCTTATTTGGTATAAAATGACATTTTTGTCTCACTTTTTAATTAGAATGACATTTTTGGCCCAAATATTATGGAAATGACATTTTTAGCCTAGTTAGTCAAAAAATTACGTTTTTGGCCCATGTTTGTTTAAAATCACAATTTAGTCCATAAAGAAAGTCAAGAATTACCTTTTAAGGCCCATGAAACAGTGAGTTGCTAAATAAGACCCATTTTTGTGAAACTTAACATATATAGCCCATTAAAATCGTGAAGGCCCAAATAGAAGCCCATTTGTGAAAATTTACACTTTTGACCCCTTTAAAACCATGAATATCATAAAGATTCTTTTTTATTTGAGAATGACTCTTTTGGTCCTCTTAAAACCATGAGTTAACATAAGAACCTCACTTTTTGTTTATTTTGTTAAATATGGCCCTTTACACGATTTTATTTAGTTTTCAAACATTTTTAGCATGTTTAATCCTTTCCACTTCACAGTAAGTCACATAAGATGGTTTAGTTTACAAACATCACCATGTATGGTAGATATTTCGAATTTAGTAGAGATCTAGCATGTTTTCATGACACAATCACAACATATAACATGAAAACACACACATACATGCATAATTAGATAGATATAACACAAAGCAACTTGTATCCTCACCCAAAACATAGCAAAAACCAAAAATAAGGGGGTCTAAACTCACTTTGATTGATGGATCAGTTTTGGTGAGAAGATTAGAGGAGATTCCAGCCTAGCTTGCTTCTTGAGATGAGTTTTCGAACTTAAGGAGTTCTAAGGAGCAAGTGTCACGAAATAAAGTGCTTATGAGTGAAAGATTCTTCATAAAAATGAAGTTAAACATCTTGAATAGGAAGTAACTTACCAATATGGAATGGCTTTTGGTGAAAACTTGTTGAAAGTTTACACCAGCTCACGATTTTTCTTGAAGGAAAATGGAGGAATCCTTGAAGATTTAGAGAGAAGTTTAGAAATGAATTCAAGTGTGAAAATGAGAGGGGAGGTCGAGAATTAAGAAGAGAAGGGAGTGAAGGTAGTATGGGTTTTGCATGGTGGCCTTTAGTTGATGCATGGAGACATGTGAGATTATGACATTGTTACTTGGTGGTTTATAATGAAGTATCACTCTAATTACCCCATATTTGAGTTTTTTTTTTTTTTTGTATGTCGGCCGAGAATTGGAGAGAAGATGAAAGAAATTTGGGTGTTGGGCTAGAATTGAATATAACCAAAAATATAAAGTCCAATAAGGAAGTTTTCGGCCCATTAGGCCCACATTCGTGTTTACGGCCCAATATCATAAAAGGAATGGGTTTTCGGCCCATCACAATTAATTACTTGATTTTCGGCATAATAAGGTCCATGAAACAAAGTGAGATATTTTAGGCCCAATAAGGCCCATGAAAAGTATTATGGCCCAAAATGCTATAGTTTAATGGATGTGGGTCCAACTAGGGCCCAAATGAGGATTTTCAATCCAAAATAATCATGTTAAGGGTTATTGAGGGTTTATTGGCCCATTAGGGTTACAACTCAAAGTTGAGTGTACGAAATGTATCAAATTAGGTTTTAGGCTTCACGAGTGAGTTTTGATTTTAATAGTTGTTTTTGAAATGAGTAACATGTATAACTTCAATCTTAAACTTACAAGATACATCAAGAGTTGATCATACATAGATAGAATTTCCTAGCACAAAATGCTAGTTGTGACAGTTTGTCACCTGTAACCATTGTATTTTTCATGTAGCGGAGAGTGCTCTTGATGGGGCGAAACTTCTGTGCGGGGGGCTCACCCTGAGGAAACTCCCGGGTGCTAGGGCCCTGCAGGAATGACCATGTTGGGCATGGCTAAGCTGACTAGAGAATCCTAAGGCCCGAGGATCCTTCAATTGGCCTGCTCCAGGATGCGCATCATCAACCGGCTTGAGTACGCCAGCATAAGCATGGGTATGCCGAGCGTACCGCCGAATCACCCCGATGATGCGCATGCAAGAAGTATGTCGTGCATACTTAATGTATGCCCAACGTACTCACGAACCCGTCACCACCCTTTACTAAAATAAGTAGAATAATAGATTAATTTAATACCTGGCGACTCGGGCGCTACATATTTAATAGGATATAAATATTATAAATTAAAAATAATATTTATTAATATATAATAATCTAATAGAAAAGAATTACTCTGATAAAAAAAATTAACTAAAATAAAGTAATAATAATATAAGATAAGTATAATTATTAATATATAAATATTATATATTAAAAATAATATTTATTCATATATAATAATTTAATTAAAATATCCAATAACAAAGAAATTAAAAAGATATATCTAAAAGAAATTAATAATCTAATAGAATAATATTTATTAATATACAAATAGTATATATTAAAAATAACATTTATTAATATATAATAATTCAATAAAAATAAAAAGAAGATATGTAGAAATGATCCTTATAGTGTGGTTGGAGAAATGGTCTTTGAGGATAAAATAGTCATTAAAAGTTAACAACCAAGTTGCTAAAGTTAACAGAAGAGTAACCAAAACCACAACAAAACATGTTGAAGATGACGAAATCTACAAGTTTTCAAAGGTTTGGACTATAACCACATAAAATGAGAAACCACATGGACCATTTTTGCAGTTTTGTCAAAGCACATCAATGAGAGATTCCACATTTCTCAAGTCATAGATGATTTCTACCATTAATGCGAACAATTTGTGTTTGTGAATAAATATTATTCAATTTTAACAATCATTGTTAAAACTAGTGTCAACTAGCTAATACATAAAGTTATGGTTCTTGATGTACCTCTCACTTGGTTTGTCATTAGAAGCTTGCTTTCTACTAACTTAGCCTTCACAAGAATAAAAGAACCTATTCTTGGTGGGTTAGCATATAACTAGGGGAGTTTGTTTGGATAGATCAGTTTGATCCGATCCAATCAAGTGAATCGAAATTGATTTCGGTTTTCAATTCATAGATCCAAATAATCCAAACTAAATTAAAATCCGATTCCATCCAACTAAATTACAATTCGGTTGGATCGGTTTTTAAATCCCGAAACATTTTAAAACCGCATATAATTAGAATATTATCTAGTTTTATTGAAGAAACAAAAACAAATTATTTAGTTGTGGTTTAACATTTATAAACAACTACTAAAAATATATTATAATTTACTATTTTATAGATAAAAAGCTTTTAAGAATTTTTGCAAATTAAGGTTTTTTATTTGGTGAAATTTTTTGAATCTATTCGAAAAACTAAACTACTAAACTAATATATATATATATATATATATATATATATATATATATATATATATATATATATATATATATATATATATATATATATATATATATATATATATATATATATATATATTCGGTTCTTATTTTATAAACCAAACCAATCCGAAATCCAAAATAATAATTCGGTTTCGTTGAAACCCAATCGAAAAATCCGAAAAACCAAACCGAATTGTCCAATTCAAATTATCCGATTGGATAATTCAGTTTTATCCAAATAATGAACAACCCTACATATAACAATCTAAGCCACATTTAGAGTATTATACAAATATGTATTTACTAGATTTTGGGTTTAGAAGATTTAGTCCAACATCGGCTTCAAATCTATAAAACATTACGTAAGATAAGGATTGAGCCTCTCCATACTAAGTCTTATAAAGTTTTTAATCTACTTATTAGTTGGTATTTGTATTCAAGATACAATTAATAGTGATTGAAGTACTATCCCAAAAAGATTAAAGGAGGATATTTCTACCGATTAGATAGTAAATCATACCAAGTAAGATTTAATTCATTCTTTATTATCATTAACGCCTTAAATGGTTCTTACCGGTTTGCATCTCAACTTTTGAAACTTTCAACAAAGATTTCACAATTATTCTTTACCACGTAAAATATAATTAAAACTACTATAGTTGTTATTAAAGTTGATTTGGTATCTTGTGATTAATCTCAGACATTCAATAGAAAGGAAGTCATACACCAAAGTTTATAGTTCATTAATTATTTTCTCTACACCTTTGTGAAAATACCATTAGGAATCCTTTACATATAAATAATGTTAACATATGTCAAATTAACTACATTATTTGTCTTTAAAGATCTCTTTCTTGAAGTTGGAATATGTGAATGTCATTTATATAATAAACATAACAATGTCAAACATGATTTTGATTTAAAACAAATTTAAGTCAAAAGTATTTGCATATAGAACTTATTTTTATTTATAAAATGTTGATATTTACTTCATAATTCTATTAAGAGATCTAGTCTCATAAATAAAGGTTAATCATTTCAAAATATGAATATTATCGTTATGAAAAGGGATTAAGTAAATTATCAAACATTTGAATAAAATAAGTGAGACATAAATTTAGACATGCTAATTAAAACATAATTTTTTCCAAAACAAATATTGTTTTACATTACAAGTAATTTATGTTCTAAGCATAAATAATAAACTAAACTCCAAGAGTGTAGTTCCAACTTGATTGTGCTCAGCTGGTACTCTTCAGTAAATATCTACAAGCCATTTACAAATATTAGATTAACATTTAAGTACCACGTACCTAAGTGTTATATGAAAAGTATGAGTTCTATCTAGAAGATACTAGAAATACTAGTCTATTCCAGACATGTTTTCCAAATAAGATGAGTAAATCATCTTCTAATGTCCAGTTTCTTCATAAAAGAAACAAGATCCATTTATGTGGGCTTTAGTAGATTTCTTTGGTTTAAAGGTGTTCATCCATAAAACATGAGCCTACTGGATCACACATGGTGATTCTTTTAGCCTTGCATTACTCCAGTGTTTAAACTAGCTTTAAATAAAATATCATTGTATTTATTGGAATATTGCTTGATCTGTTATATCATCATATATATGTTTAAATTATCCAAGACTTCCTAGAAGTCATGAATAACTATTTCTAGCTTAATGGTAGAAGCATCTTTAACATCACAGTCACCACTAGAAAAACAGCCTTTTACGACATGCAAACAATGACACGCAATGATTTACGATACGCATTTTTTTATGTCCTTAAAATAATGTCAGTTTTTCAAAATATGAAGGATAGAGGACACGCATTTTTGCGTGCCCTAAAATTGGTGACCAACAAAAAAAATTCCAAACACGGAGGCACCTGTTTTAAACGGGCATCGTGTAAGAATGTCGTTTTATATTTTTTTAGTGAAACGAGCCTCCATCCTTTAACACCTAAGGGGGAAATGAAATCCAAAAAAATTTAAAACCCGCTTCTTCTCCGATCTTCTCCCTTTTATATTTTTGATGTTGATGTTATCAAAGTGATGCATCTCCTCCTTTTGCTGTAAAATCTTCTAATGAAGAAACCCTATTAGCACTATGCGATTGTGAATCTTTATCCCTTTTAGATTTTTGGCGCTCTGCAACCATGGTATCAACTACAAACCAGAATGAACCCTAGATCATATTCAATACTTATCCGTCCCCCATTCACCACTTGCTACCAACTATCACCATTTTTATGGCCTCCAAGCTCTGAATTAGGGTTTACTTTGGCAATAATTTCAATTTCTCTTACACCACATCCCAACTCTCTGATCCTATATCCCCCGTTGCTACTCCGCCTATTTTCTCCAGGCTCTGCCGCTCTTCGAAGCTCGACTCCACTTCACTCTTCACAACTCAATCACCCTTCAAAATGTCAATTCTCACATACGTCTCTCATCTCCTTCTAAACGACCTTGCACCCGTATAGTCGCCATGGACGGTACAGGGAAGGTATATATACATGTTTTTTTTCATTTTAGATAGTTTTTATGTGCTATCAGATCTATTGGTTGATATATCACAAACTCAATTTGTCTGCTTATAACGCTATTTTTTAGGGTTGTTGCCTTAAATGAGAATCGGTTACTGATGCACACAAGGTGCTCAACATAATGTCTCTGTTAGGTGTTCACCCAAATGAGACCACTTTTGGCTACCTTATTTATCTATATACAACAAAAGGACTCGAGCACAAGATGATTGAATTACAAGACTTGGTATCTAGGTTCAATTTGCCAAATAAATCCATTTTTATTAGTAATCTGATCAAGAGGTTATATGAAGCTTCATGGACAAAAACATCATGATGATATATCAACATCATCTGTAACCTCGCTTTTTTCATAGGATATAAACTTTTTTTTACTCTGAAAGTGTTGGAGATTTGACTACTCGGTTACGATCAGATTTTTAAAAAAAATTATGAATCTAGAATGTTTTAAAAGTATTATAAAGTTTGAATGTGAGATAGATACCTAAAAGTAATCAATGATGCTTTGAGAATGTCTGCCTAAAGGTCCCCCATAGATAACTTTTCCATAGCGTTGAATGTAATCAATGATGCTTTGAGAATGTCTGCCTGAAGGAGCTTCATTTGGTACTCTTTTTGACTTGTTATTACAGATAATTAAAGCATGTGAGTTATTGGATTTGGATTTTTAATCTTGATTTTTGACTTGTTAATACAGATAATTGAAGCATGTCGTATATTGGTGAAGGAGCTTCATTTGGTACTCTTTTTGGACCTGCCCTTGAGCTTGGAATAGTTTCTAGAAGGAGAGTGTATTATGAGACTCTAAAATATCAAAAAGATAGAAATGGTAGATTTGTGTCAGCCTTTGGGTACTCAACGGCCACCGTTGCTGCAACAGCTGATCATGTTCTCTCAACAGAGGTGTCCTTTTTCCAATATCGCCCTCTATCTTGATGAATCTTATTCCAAAATTGTGACTTTTTTTTGCAGTGGTATAGTCTTTTGGCATCAAGAAGTCAACTAAAAGATATTCTATTCGGTACCGGAAGTGGAATTGCTATCTAATATAGTTGAAATTGATTTCAAATCACTCATGAGATTTTCTAGTTTTTTTATTTATTTTCAGTATGTTGTTGTGGGAAGTAAAGGTCCTGCAATTCTTCTTGTACATAGTTTTGGTACTTTTTTGGAGCATTATCGTTGATGTTATTAGGGAACCAGTTCATCTTGTTGGGAATTCATTCGGATTTTTTTTCTCAATATTTTGTAAATTTTGTTTTTAATTCTATAAATTATAATGAAATCAGTTTAGGACAGGAGCTGTTTAAGAATCAATTATTATCTTTAGGGAACAAAAAGAGTAAATACTTTTGCATAAAATACATCTATGGGATTACACGTTTCTAATGACGAAAATGATAGAAATTTTAGATATCTGAATTTGCTATGGGAATCTATTTTCTGAAATTCTCCCATAGAGATTCTGATAGCAAAGTCTAGTACCCAAGAATTTTATGTTGGCCTTATAAACAACAATGATCAACCTAAATTCTCACAGTTGCATGGCATCTTACTTGGAACATGGGTCTTTTAAAGAGTCGTTCAAATTTTTTGCTGTAATGTGACATAAGGATGTTGTCCCAAACGAATCTACATTTTCGGTTGTACTCACTGTTAGTGCAAAGTTATTCTCTAGGAGATATAGAAGTATGTTACATGAACTTACAGAGAAGACCAGATTCATGGTTCAAAAGAATGTCGAAGATGCCTTGATTAACATGTACTCAAGGACTGGCGACATTAAAGCTGCTGAAAATGTGTTTTTAGGTATGACTAATTATCGTGATGTTACCACCTAGAACACAATGATAAATGGATATTGCTATCATGGCCTTGGTAACGAGTCATTAGCTTTGTTTCAAGAAATTTTGAGATCGGGGGTAGATAATAATGATGTGACTTTTATCGGCGTTCTGAGTGCATGTGGTCATGTGGGGCTTGTGGAATATGGGTTCTACTATATGTACGAGTTAATGAAACAGAAGGGTGTCAAACCTGGTTTAGACCATTATATGTGTATCATTAACATGCTAATCAAGGATGGACAACTAAATGAAGCTTTAAGTTTCATCATATCAACACCAAGCAAGTGGGATGTCTTTGCTTGGACTACCTTGCTCAGTTCTTGCTGTTTGAGGAGGATAATCCATCTGAAACAAATGGAAATTCTTCGTTAATGGTAATGTTATTGTGTGTTTGATTTTCGTTTAATTAATCTTTTTCATTGCAAACAGGTGTTATGTGATGTGGACAGTGCTAAAGAATTCATCTTGTGTGATTATAATAGAGATGCTCACTCATACAGGTAATAATGAATATCATAATATCTCATCACTTGCCTTGTCAAGCACCTTATTTAATACAATCATTAATCATTTTAAAAGTTATTGCAAGAAAAGAGCAATCTTGCATTTTTTTTACTAGATAATGTACCTTTCTTGAGCCTCCTCGTAATCAAGTATAAGTTGCTGGCCTAGTAGTTATCTAGATCAAATCTTATCATGCACCACAATAGGCTAACATATATTGTTATGTTTGTTTGCTACTTAATGGGCTTAATGGGGAAATGACTCATCTAGTAGTCTATATATGAGTGTTTCTTTTGACTTGATGTAGAAAGGAGTCAAGGACTTAATGGGTCCTAACTTTTTGATAAAATTTCCCTCACTTGTCCATTTCCCCTGAATGTACAACCACTTTCTCAAATACTTGTTTTAATTCCATTTATCAAGACAAGACTTTATATAAGTATCATTTAACAGTAAAACAAAAAACAGGGCCTATGTGTAGCGTTATTTGTCTTAAAGACATACATAAATACTAAAGAGCATATGTACCTTTTATTTCCAATTTAGTGATTTGGTCTGATAGGAATAGGATTAGTCGTCTTTTTAAAATAGTAATAGTAATGTTATTTTATTGGTTGTTGATAATGTGAAATATTTGTTTGGTTGGTTGTACTTTGTAGATCACCATGGTCAAATAAATACCATCCTCCATTAGATGGGGGGATGTATCCATCTCCTGAATTGAGGACACATGAAATAGAAGAAAATGAAGTCTTAGGTGTATATCGTGACCAGTGAGGTCCTTTACTTACACCTCGTTTGTATGTTGGATTTATTGTGTAATATGAAAGAAATATGAATGTTGTGTTTTAATTTAAGATTGGAATATGTATGTTGAGTGTTGGGGGTTTAAAGGTATTATGAAGGTGGTACTTCATCGGTGTACTTATGGAAGGATGATGAAAAGGAAGGCTTCCTGGCTTGCTTCTTGATAAAAAAAAGGTCAGTGTTGACAGTTGAGATCACATATAGGCCATTTTTGTATCCTTTTAACTAATATTAATGAATATGGATGAATATGGATCAAAGTATGCACATGGTGTGTGAGGTTACCTAAACAAGGGAGGTTGGGATGCTATACATCTTATTAAGGTAGACTATAGAGTTTTTTTGATCTGTTAACTGTTAAGAAGATAATATGATGATTAATTTTTTGTTGGAATTATTAGTGCATTAGGTTGGGCCAGAAGTGGAAGGAATGGCTGATTATTGTATAACAAGCACTGTGATGCTGTCAATGACTATAGATCATGAGAATTCTGGGAATTTTAGTTTGTCTGGATCAGTTTGAAGACAGGTATATGATCTTATTCTTATTATGTTTGATTAACCCTTCAGATGCTGAGGCTTTATCAAGTAAGTCTTCCTGAGGGTAGCTTAAAGTTAAAAACAATTCCTTAAATATGTTAGTTTATAATAT
This sequence comes from Lactuca sativa, assembly GCF_002870075.4. Classification (NCBI taxonomy): domain Eukaryota; kingdom Viridiplantae; phylum Streptophyta; class Magnoliopsida; order Asterales; family Asteraceae; genus Lactuca; species Lactuca sativa. The sequence goes on along the minus strand of NC_056625.2, from coordinate 108,187,403 downwards.
AATTTTAATTTCATGGGTGTGCTTTTAGGGCTAAAGGTGTTAAGAGTACTCAATTTGGGATTTAATGATGTTGTAGATGTTGGTTTGGTACATAAAGGTGCTTCTTGTCATTTCCTTATTTTTTATTTATGTTTTATACTAAACATGTATAAAGTCGAAGTTTTTGATGTCTATTAAATTAGAAGATTATATGTTTTTGTGCCACTTGATGCAGGTTCAAATAATTTGGAGAGTTTGAATTGGATTCATGTAGAATTCGGGATAATGGACTAATTAACTTGGCAGGTGATTCTTTTGTTACTTGTCTTTATATTATTATTTAAGTATTTTTTTAAAGCTTTTTACCATTGCAAAAATGTCATTTTTTCCCCTCCAACTACTTATTGTAGAATAAAGTTTTTAGTTTTTACTATTCTGAATAATATTTTATTCCACCCCCCCCCCCCCCCCCCGCAAATCATATTCTAATCTTAAATGTATATTATTTCCTGACTACTTATCTATTTGATTTAACAAAATAAAAATGAATATTTGTCTACAAAACAATTACCATTAAAATGATTTTTGTAAGACCCAATATCAAGTATTCAAAAACATAGTTATCGGATAATATTTTTATAACTACATATACGATAATTTTATTATCTTTGTATACATAAAATAAAATAAAAAAACCTGACATAGTTATTTTATAGAAATATGATGTGTGCTTCATAGACAACAAATTAGATAATCATTAAAAAGAAGCTTTTGTATTGGATACGTAAAATAAAATAAAAAACCTGACATAGTTATTTTATAGAAATATGACGTGTGCTTCATAAACAACAAATTAGTTAATCATTAAAAAGAAGCTTTTGTATTGGAGAAGACACTTGAAAATATGTTTTTCATAATTAACATAGCGGAATAGATACTCTTATTCATATTAAATATTTTTTTTTGCTAATTATATAACATGTATTTTTTTAGTGCATATACATTTTTATATATAGATGGTGATGCATATATATTTGTAAATGACAGGCCTTCATCATTGAAATGTTTGGAGCTGTCTGATACAAAGTCAGAAGAAATGGTCATTGCCATCTCTCAGGTTACACATTTTTCTAACTAAAATTAAGAAATATAAATTTCATAATTTGATTTTTAAGGATTAATTAATTAATCTTTTATAAAATCTGTTGCATGGTTGATGAATCTCCAAATTTTAAATCTTTCGTTCACTGTTATCATGGATGGAGGTTTATCAAATCTATCCAGATTATCAACTCTTAGATCACTTAACTTAGATGTTCGCCACATCACAGATGTTGGACTTTCAACTCTTTCATGTAAAAAAAAATAAGGTTAGTTTATCTCTTTGCTTAATAGTAATTTCATTACTTGTTTTATATTAGTTAACATAAATTCATTAATAAGGTGAATTTGTTGTTTTATTCAGTACACTGGATAGCATAACAACTACCTAATGATCCAAGCGCTTACTTGCCATCCATACCACCTGATGGACATAAACCCTAAGATATCATACTTTGGCATGGATAGAAGCTTTGGAGGAAACGAAACTCAAGCAAGCACTCAGAGGGTTGTTGGCACATAGTAAGCAAGATAATGCCATCGTATATAAATTCTGCTTCTCTTGAGTTCAGTTTTTTATTACATGTACTCAATATTGGAATAATTATTTGTATTTGACATATTAGCAAAATGAATTATCTTTTTTATTTATGGTATTTTATTTTGTATTAGTGAAATAAGTATTTGTATTTGACATATTAGTGAAATAAACTTTGTAAATGGTTGCTGAAGTTTATGACACGCAAATGCATGTCATCTTCATTTATGACAGGGGCTTTAATGATACGCAATGCGTGTCCTAAACGCACGTCGTAAACGACACGCAAATGTGTGTCATCTTCCTTTATGACAGGGCCTTCCTTGATACGCATTGTGTGTCATAACTGCATGTTGTAAATGCGTGTCATCAATGCGCATTGTAAATGTGCATCGTAAACAGATGACGCGCAAAAGCCTGTCGTCCCTCGTTATGACAAGGCCTTCCTTGAGACACATTTGAGCGTCGTATGATCGTGTAACGACACGCATTGCGTATCGTAAAAGGTTGTTTTTCTAGTAGTGAGTGACGCCTTTACTAGGTATCATGTTCAGGTTTATTGCTCAAAGCAAATGCTTTAGGGCCAAGACCTTTAATTGTATACAACTTCATATCTCTCGCGAGATTGTTTCATAAGAAATGAACTCATTCATTGAAGTTGTATCTATTGGATATTATTGTTTCATTAAGTCATTAAAGAAAACTAAAATTCATGATAATAAGAATGGATTATATAACTACAAAATTTTAACAAAATTCATTTTGTATTTTCAATATTCAATCTTCAATATTAATACCATTTTAGTTTCCAAAAACATTAATTATCAAAGTCTAGGATCCAAGTTGCAAAACAAATAAATGGTTAGGTATCCTTTATCCCATCCATTTGAATTAAACCTGGTTGATATCAATTATTAATTAAATCTTGCTATATAATTCCTAGATTTATGGGATCTCTAATAATAAATTTAATTACACATGTTTGATCTCATCTATGCCTTGGAACTCGCTTGCTTAGGTATCCATTATCAAAAAAGATTTCTGATCAAATCATCCAACATGAAAAACTTGTGTAATTAGCCTATAACTTGGTTATAAAAATCACGAAGACACCCCGGCCATCAAAAGACAACACTAAGCGGTTAGGTATCCTTTATCCCACTAGTACATACAAGAGACATGCAAGTGGTTTTCAAAAGGGTTGCATAGATTTGAGGTTTGTAAAATAAGGGTCTTCATATGTTTTATAATTCTAGTTTATAAACATATGATATCATGGTTCTATATAAAAGGCTAGTTTTTATATAATTTGACGCAATTCAATTTTAATAACCGGTATTGATGAGTTGAAAAACTCTTTGATCGTTTAGATCTTACACATGTTAATCAGAATAATGCAAACAGAAATATCAAACAAGAGAATGAATCAAAATAAGCTGAATGATTCAATAGATTCACGCCTCAGCAGAGCTCGACAAAGAACTTCTGCTGTAGAGGCTTTTTAGTGTTACAATCGATAAAAGGTTTTCGCTATGAATGATCAACTCCAAAATCTTTCGTACAAAGATGCATGCAAGCATCTATAAATACTAAACCCTAATAATAAAATCACGGATGGACAGGCCCAATCCGGATACAAAATTGGACTAAGGACCGAGCCCAAGACGCAACACGTAATGGACCCTACAATCTCCCCCTTTGCGTCAATTGGAGCGAGATCTTACTTTGGCTTGCTGGATCCTGCTGCAGGAACTTTCTTCGTGGTATCGAACAGACGAGGAATGATGGCTAGAATGGTTTGTCTGAAACGAATGTACCACTGGATCATATCATCGAAATACTTTTTGTTATCTTTAGAATTCTGCTTGCACCGATTAATGATCCCCAGAACATGCTCCAAGCACAAAGTGGTATATAGATGCTTATCAGCCAAGGCGAACAAACATTTTTGGCCTTCATTTCTGGTGAAAATGACTGAGTTCCGCTTTGGATCGATCCTCCCCATCTGCATCATATTCAAATCACTTGCAGAACCAACTGGAGAGATGGTGGGCTTCTTCTTGAATACACTAGCAATCTCATGATCCATCTTGGCAACCTCCATGATGTAGCAAACCAACATCCTCTTGAAGTGATCTATGATCGGCCCATATTCAGCTTCATTAGTGAGGAGGATGTTATGCAGGATGATCCAATCGTGTGGATTTAGGTTGGGAAGATCAGCAAGAGAAATGGCATGTTCGGCTTTAGCTGACCCCCTCAAAACTTTGAACCTGACATTTGTGAAGTTACCCTCCCGAAAGGGTTTGAGGACCCGAACGTTGACGATCTTCTGTGCACTCCATGTCTGATACTGAGGCTGAGCATAGCTCAGATAGATGTCAATAAGCTCCCTATCGACCTTCGGGTGAGGATGAGGGACTTCAGCGACGTGAGAAAATGCATGAAATATGAACGCCTTTCGGGTCAAGGGCATGTCGAATTGAGAATCGACTGAATTAATCTTGTCCAAGGAGATAACAGGTTCAAGCTAGAGGATTTTGGGGGTATCGATAGCTTCTTTGATAAGCTTCTCGAGAGTCCATATAGGAAATAAGGTTTTTCGACTTTCAAGGAGATCATGAGCCTCCTTCATCTTCCTTTCGTTTGCTTCTGCCTCTCTAGCGATCCGAGCACTCATGTCTGAATCCTTATCCCTGGCCTGTTTCTTCAAGAGATCAGCAATGGTCTCTTTGTCATCATCACCATCACTGTCATCCATAGCCTGTTTCCCCTTATCTTGAACACCCGAACCAGAAGCATGACCAGTTGTTGGTGGTTCGGTTGCTTTAGTTGAAGCTGATTTAGAAGAAGGAGGCGGTTGATATTGATTATCGCCCTTTGAATGTGCTTCTCCCCCTTGTTTTGGATGGGCCACGAACTCAGGAAGCCCCTCAATTTTGCTGAGCAGGGCAAGGGCAGGAGCAAGCTTTTCCGTAAGCGTTCGCCTCACTGAGTAGTTGAGAATTGGGTCGTGTGCTTCAATAATGTTGGAGAGGGCTCCGTGGACATCCGAAACACAACTTGAAATGACCGCTCGCTCATATCGAAGAGAAGCAACCTCCTTCTCTGATTGGGAAAGCTGAAGACTCTTGACCTTTAGAGCAGTTGTTTTGCATGCAAGCACATCCATCACAGAGTTCTCTGAAGCAAGGTCTTCTTCGAGCTTGGTCAATCGCTCCTCAACAACTGCCTGGAAAGATTTATTGTCAACTTCAAGAGTCTAAAGAAGACCGGCAAAGATTTGCTTGTCTGATGCAAATGAAGTAGCCAGCTTCTCAACAGCGGAATCAACCCTCGCTGCACTAGAGTCAGCTTCTCCCTTTAAAGACTATAAAAGAATATTAGCATCGTGAAATAGTTTTTCGACTTTTTCGGTCGCAGCAGCACAGTCCTTTGTGGATGCCTCGATAGCCACAGTGGCAGAGTTGATAGAGGCGTCATGAACCTTGGTGAAAGCATCAGCCATCCCCTGAATGGCAACCTCTGAGATATTGGACCGAGAGGAGGAGGAGGAAGCGAGGAGACTATCAATTTTCTCATAAAGTTCCTTGATGTGCTTTTTAGTGACAGGAGCATCATCGTCATCATCGCTTTGAACCTGGTAGGGACTATAGTAGACAGAATCAAAGGTCATGTCTTCCCCTCCAAGAAAAGTCTCAGTATTGGCTGAGTGATTGGGAGATGAAGGCGAAGGTGGAGGTGTAGTTGTGGGAGTAGGTTCGGGTGTGGAAGTATGTTCGGTTGCAGGTGTGTGTTTGGGTGCTGAAGTACGAAGCCCCGTATCATATATGTTGGTTCGAACTCTAGTGGTTGTTGTTGTTGTAGCTTCTGAGAAAATGGGAGGTGGTACAGGAATAGAAGTAGAAGGAATGTGAGTAGTGGAGGTTATGGGGGAATGGAAATAGAGATAGTGATTAGAGGAGGAGAGACAGGTTTGGTTGTAACTGGTACCTCATGTGAAGGCGAACAGGGAGGAGAATCGCCTCGAAACGACTCATCTGAGTCTGAATCCTCATCCTCAGATTCACTGGAAGAAGAGGCAAGAATGAGTTTCCTACTGGGCTGGGTTTTCCTCTTCTTTGGTTGAGGTGATTGGGCAGCCTTCGTTGATTTTCTCTTTTTAGGAGAAGGGCCTTTCGCCCCTAAGACCATGTAACACCGTAAATTTCAAAACAATTCTTTCATTTAAAATAATCATTTTATTCTTAGAACACTTGTTAAAAATCTCATTCATAATCAAATTACAAAACATAGCTCCATTTTCACTTGCATAGAAAACCAGGATCCTCCAAAATATGACTCTTGCTCTGGTGTGCACAATCAAGCCGGTGCCGTACCGTGATACTGAAAGAAACCTGAAAACAACAAAACACAAAACACTGTAAGCACGAAGCTTAGTGAGTTCCCCAAAATACCACACACATAACACATACAAGCCACTCGAGGCTATAACTCTATGGGTCCGTGCACCCAAACTCTGTGAACCCTCAGGTTCTAACTCTATGAACCTTCCGGTTCAAACTCTAGGAACCCTTCGGTTCCAACTCTGCAACCATGCACAGCATAAATCACATAGAAATAATGCAGTACAACACATAACATACATAGCATACAAATACTCTGTCACATAACTCTGGTTACCTACTCAGGGTAAAGTATAGTGAGAAGACTCACCTGGCAAGCAAAAAGCAGATATCTCCATACTCGGATCTCGAACTCGCCACCGCCTAACACGTAAGGCAAAACTCTCATGACTATAACTCTCGAGACTAGAATCAATCCTCTCAATGCACCCTCTTAAGGGTAAAAGACTATTTTACCCCTCTCTTGGCCCAAAGGCCACATCGCTGACCAAACCCTAAAAGTCAACGGTCAACCCTTGGTCAAAATCAAAGTCCTCAGTCAAAGTCAACCCTGACTGACCCTACTCGCCGAGTCAACTCTATGACTCGCCGAGTTTCTATAATCAGAACTTCACTCAATCCGCGACCTAACTCGCCGAGTCACTCCGAGACTCGCCGAGTCCAACAACTCTGAGTCCACTCGCACACAACTCACCGAGTCATCCCTTGACTCACCGATTCTCGACTCAACCAGGGAATATCGGGACTCTTCGACAAGACTCGTCGAGTCCAAGAACAGACTCGCCGAGTCCAAGACTATCATCAACCTACTCGTCGAGTTGTTCATACAACTCGCCGAGTTCCAGGCCATCTTCATCCAACTCGTCGAGTACACCCATGTGACTCGCCGAGTACCACCGGTCTGAATCCATTCGGAAGCATTCCAGGCCATGCAATTGCTCCAAAACATAGATCTAGCCTCCTACCACTCATCCATCACGTAAAGTGGCAAACTTTACGTGAATCCAAAGAGATCTAGGCCATTTGCACATTGGGCTAGGGTTTGGGACATGAAAGCTTCACTAAACACTCCAACACAGGGACTTTCATGCTCTCTGATTCTTCTCCCTTCTAGATCTGAGGTAGCAACCTCAGATCTAACCTCTAGACTTCCCATTACATCCATAGACAAGTTCCCACAAACCCCAAAATGAAGAAACACATAATAACAGCCCAAGAACGAGATATTACCTCCAAGAGATGCCCCAACTGCAATGTAATTTGAATCCAAGCAAAGCCCCTTGCTCCAAGCCTTCAATCTCCCAAAATTCCTTCAACAATTACTTCTCCAAGCTCCAATCCACTCAACAATGGTGCTTCTCCGCGATTTAGGGTTTTCTGGGGCTCAAGGGGTGATAAGGAGGCTGGGAGGAAAACATAATGTTCTTTATATAGGGCTCAACCCCGAGAATTAGGGTTTTCTCCAATCAGCGCCTACTCGTCGAGTCCTCCTCACTGACTCGCCGAGTCGGCTACTTAGCACGCGACCCAGTCGCGACTCTACTCGCCGAGTCCATCCATGGACTCGCCGAGTCACTCTTTCACAACTTACTCTTTTAGCCCTTCAACTCTACTCTTGATATTTCGGGATGTTACAATTCTCCCCCACTTAAATTATGCTTCGTCCTCGAAGCCTATGGCAACTCAACTCCAAAATACTCCCACGGCGCGCCACCTGGCCCTAACTGGACCAGGTTCATCAAAGCATAACCATCAAACTCGAACTCACTTCCTCTTTCCTTGCAGTGTCCTGACCACCGTCTCAAACCAGGCACCGGCTGTACCCTCTGATAATCACACTCAACAATCGAGAATTACCCGAGATGTATCACTGCTCCAAATATCAACAACCGATCGACCCATAAGGGCTAGAAAGCCATGAACCATCGGATCCCCGATCCGAATCCCACTTTATCCATTCCGGAACGACTGAGAGACCCATTCTCACTCTCAGAGCAACTCTCACGAGTTCTCCTCTTGCAATCACATACACATGCTGAACTAGCTCCAACACCCTCGGGTTGGAAAACTCGATACACTGATGATATCCTCAAACATCCCCCCAGGGTGAACCACTGATACATACCCAATACCCTGATCAGAATCACACTGAGAGTCCAGGATTCTCTCCCTGGATCCCTTCTGAGCCTCCTGGCTCTACACCTGCGGAATCCCTCCCGCGTCCTCAACAGACATCCCATCATGATGTCATTCCATACCACTGTAACAGACACCGCATTCAACCCTCATACTCTAAATCATCCATTCGCACTACTACCTTCACTTCCGTGAACCAATACTTCCCCCCCGGGGTTACATACCTTTCTCTGCCCTTACCTAGGGAAATCCACTTGACAACCTTGCCACTACTCCATGTATCGCACATGCTCTGGATCTGCTCGCAAGGACTCTCGGGTCCATGCGTTACCTCTCCTCAGCAAATGAGTGTCCGACACCTCCTCCTATACAACAGCTCAAAGGGCGGCATACCAATGCACTAATGATGGCTGTTAATATAGGACAACTCGACCAAGGATAATTACGTGCCGCAGCTTCCTCCGAAATCTAATACACATGCCCGAAGCATGACTTCGAGCGTCTGAATCGCTCACTCGCTCTGAAGTGTCCTCAGACAACCTCCTGATAAGCTCTAGCTCATTTCTCATATCCCTCTTCGAGACTGAGTACCAAGTCAGCTTTTGACTCCACAGCTGAGCCTCCAAAGGTCTCCCATAACATGATCCAAACATCTCACTAACCTTTTCCCCGTGACCACTATCACTGCCCAGTGACACGCAAGTCACGAAATCCTCTTTTCCTCATGCGAGAAAATACGGTCCAACCAAGGATCGTCTCAACTCTGATCTCTGGTTTCTGCTGCGCATATCCCTTGCGCATCTCACCGCATCTCCCGACAGAGACGGAGACCCCAGTCTTGCCCCCGATTCAACATCCAGGCTCCAAAAAGTCAATACTAGGGCTACTCAAACCCAAAACTCTTCCACATCATACATTGTTCGGAAAACATTCCATCATCACATTCTCTTGCCATCTAGTGAGTACTGCGGCCCCCCCGCAGTATCACAACACCCTCAGAATAGTGAGTACTACGGCTCCCCGCAGTATCACAACACCCTCTGACTAGTGAGTACTACGGCTCCCCGCAGTATCACAACACCCTCTGACTAGTGAGTACTACGGCTCCCCGCAGTATCACAACACCCTCTGACTAGTGAGTACTACGGCTCCCCGCAGTATCACAACACCCTCTGACTCCACTAGCTCGTGCTCCGAAGACTATCATCAACGGCTACCCATACTCGACTCGAATATCCATCACAGACTCTGGAGGCAATCAACATAACAAATGCCCACCCTTGCGAAAATCCACTCTCTCAAATAATCTCCCTGGATGCCCATACTCGAAGGGCTCCCACTAGATCCATAGATACCTGATATACCACAAGTCGATTCAATTCAAGATTCACGAGTAACTCCGAAATAAAGATATCATACCCAGATATCTCGGAATACCCCAACAGAACATCACAAGATCCTGCCACAACCACTGATCTCCTGCCCCAAGCATCATATAGACACAATAATACATTTCCTCTGAACCCCATAATTAGATCTGCATTTTTTTTTTCCAAATTGCAACCTCGGTGTATCCAATTTCTCAATTGGAATACAAGAAAACGCTAACGCTACTAAATACGCTGATAATTCTCCGAACCCATTTTCTACCGCTCAAAATCCAAACAAGGATACACATACTGACCCGGGAGTTGGCTGCCCAATCATTCTCTATCTACTTGCAACAACATTGACCACCAAACACCTGCCGTGGAGACATTCATCATTCTCAACAAGTACTTCCCGCATTAACTCACTCTGACCTCTTTCCTCGATCACCGACATCTCTGGTCTCATGATTTCTTACAGCAGATCTCTATACTCCACTTATAACTGCTCTTGACAAATCTCTACTTTCTTACATACTGTACCCGGTTCTCCCCCACTTAGGGTTCGAACCATCACCAATTAGCACGCAACCAACCCACAACTATTTTTCACCAGCGAAATCGCACCTGCCCCAGGAAAGTGCTACACAACGCCCGATAATTCCTTCTTAAGGAAATCAATCGACCTCATATACTGTGAACCTCTGATGAACTCCTCAAGAACTTCTCATCACGACTGCCTCTAGTCGTTCCAAATCTCATACCAATCTAGCACTAAGCATCTCAACTGCTCAATAACATCTCTGGCTCATAGACTGAACCGCAAAATCATCGTACCCCTCACCTCAACTCATCAAACATCGCTCCAACACCGGGATCATCCCAAGAACAGGGACCCACTCCCATATTCAACACCCAACATAGATAGAAAACTCTCTGCACTGCTAAACGCGACTGAACTCCCCACTGATACCACTATAATACATCCTACTATACTCAAATAGGTGTAGTGTGGTCCTCGACTACCTCAGTCCCAACTGACTATCTGCTCATGATAAGTCACCGCCTCGCGGCACACATGCTACCTAATACACTGGGGGAAAAATCATCATCAATGACGACCTGCAGGGTTTACCCCCAACCCAAAACTCAACATCATGCTTCTCATATTTGCACACGAACATAATCAGAACCACCCAGATCATAGAAGGTGACATCTCCTTTATCGACTGATCGCTCAACTCAGATTGAAATTCTTCCTTCTCACTGACTCCTTACTAAAATACTCTGAGAGGCTCTCGATCTTCCTCTCAAGGGACGCCTCTCCGAACTCAATCATAACCGGATAGCCGGGGAACCACAAACATCTTTCCCTATGAACCATGGTATTCATTCCATGACATCTCTTCTTAATATGCTCCGGCGTATGGTACTCGAACCATAACACCACTCCTCAATCCGCTTCGATGTATGGTACTCGAACCATAACATCACTCCTCAATCTGCTCCGATGTATGGTACTCGAACCATAACATCTCTCCTCAATCCGCTCCGATGTATGGTACTCGAACCATAACATCACTCTTCAATCCGCTCCGATGTATGGTACTCGAACCATAACATCACTCTTCAATCTGCTCCGATGTATGGTACTCGAACCATAACATCACTCCTCAATCCGCTCCGATGTATGGTACTCGAACCATAACATCACTCTTCACTCCGCTCCGATGTATGGTACTCGAACCATAACATCACTCCTCAATCCGCTTCTTAGGACCTTCAGAATACTCCCTGTTTCATGTATGGGTCCTCTGCTTTCAGTAGTACGGGCCCATACTACCTGCCACATCTACCCATACTTTCCACACGGACCATCCCAGAGCTCCTAAGTAGCTGCTCGACCTGATTTGTCACCAATCCCATCGCGCGTGCTCGCTCCCCAGCGAAATTCTCTACTCTACCCGCGCACTCATCTGGCTAGGGTTACTCCCTAGGCTCTTCCGTTGTCCTCCCACTTCTTTGCTATCAGCTGCTGAAGAGCCCCCTGTGATGCCAGCCATCTACCTCCTGAATATCGTCATATTCACTTGGTAGCTGACTCCCATCATCGAGAGTTCCACAAAGCACAAAGCAAGCAACATTCGAGCATCGAAGAATACATAGGTCTCCCTCTCTGTGATAACTCCACTTTCTCGGCTCATCCTCGGAAGTACCACTGAACTCTGCAACTCTACCCCTCATGGGTTCTAACTGGGTACTCTCACTCATCACATACTCAAAAGCATAACACATATAACAACAAGTCCTAGGCTAAGGCATCACAGATCAGGCTACTCTAGTCCTAAGATGTGAAATACCTAGCCTGCCTCTAGCATGCAATAATATCTCATAAAGTGCATCATAAATATCTCATAACACAAAAATAAGGGTATTTTGGGAAATCACCGTTCGGGCTCTGGCTGATTGTACACACTGCTCTTTCTTGCTTTCTTTTTGAACTCTTATTCACTTTTTAGAAAATTATTTCTTTGAAATTTTTTTTTTCTTACTTCCTCAGTTTGAGTCCAGATTTACCCAAAGGCGCATCCGAATCCCTCAAACCAAGGCTCTGATACCAACTTGTAACACCGTAAATTTCAAAACAATTCTTTCATTTAAAATAATCATTTTATTCTTAGAACACTTGTTAAAAATCTCATTCATAATCAAATTACAAAACATAGCTCCATTTTCACTTGCATAGAAAACCAGGATCCTCCAAAATATGACTCTTGCTCTGGTGTGCACAATCAAGCCGGTGCCGTACCGTGATACTGAAAGAAACCTGAAAACAACAAAACACAAAACACTGTAAGCACGAAGCTTAGTGAGTTCCCCAAAATACCACACACATAACACATACAAGCCACTCGAGGCTATAACTCTATGGGTCCGTGCACCCAAACTCTGTGAACCCTCAGGTTCTAACTCTATGAACCTTCCGGTTCAAACTCTAGGAACCCTTCGGTTCCAACTCTGCAACCATGCACAGCATAAATCACATAGAAATAATGCAGTACAACACATAACATACATAGCATACAAATACTCTGTCACATAACTCTGGTTACCTACTCAGGGTAAAGTATAGTGAGAAGACTCACCTGGCAAGCAAAAAGCAGATATCTCCATACTCGGATCTCGAACTCGCCACCGCCTAACACGTAAGGCAAAACTCTCATGACTATAACTCTCGAGACTAGAATCAATCCTCTCAATGCACCCTCTTAAGGGTAAAAGACTATTTTACCTCTCTCTTGGCCCAAAGGCCACATCGCTGACCAAACCCTAAAAGTCAACGGTCAACCCTTGGTCAAAATCAAAGTCCTCAGTCAAAGTCAACCCTGACTGACCCTACTCGCCGAGTCAACTCTATGACTCGCCGAGTTTCTATAATCAGAACTTCACTCAATCCGCGACCTAACTCGCCGAGTCACTCCGAGACTCGCCGAGTCCAACAACTCTGAGTCCACTCGCACACAACTCACCGAGTCATCCCTTGACTCACCGATTCTCGACTCAACCAGGGAATATCGGGACTCTTCGACAAGACTCGTCGAGTCCAAGAACAGACTCGCCGAGTCCAAGACTATCATCAACCTACTCGTCGAGTTGTTCATACAACTCGCCGAGTTCCAGGCCATCTTCATCCAACTCGTCGAGTACACCCATGTGACTCGCCGAGTACCACCGGTCTGAATCCATTCGGAAGCATTCCAGGCCATGCAATTGCTCCAAAACATAGATCTAGCCTCCTACCACTCATCCATCACGTAAAGTGGCAAACTTTACGTGAATCCAAAGAGATCTAGGCCATTTGCACATTGGGCTAGGGTTTGGGACATGAAAGCTTCACTAAACACTCCAACACAGGGACTTTCATGCTCTCTGATTCTTCTCCCTTCTAGATCTGAGGTAGCAACCTCAGATCTAACCTCTAGACTTCCCATTACATCCATAGACAAGTTCCCACAAACCCCAAAATGAAGAAACACATAATAACAGCCCAAGAACGAGATATTACCTCCAAGAGATGCCCCAACTGCAATGTAATTTGAATCCAAGCAAAGCCCCTTGCTCCAAGCCTTCAATCTCCCAAAATTCCTTCAACAATTACTTCTCCAAGCTCCAATCCACTCAACAATGGTGCTTCTCCGCGATTTAGGGTTTTCTGGGGCTCAAGGGGTGATAAGGAGGCTGGGAGGAAAACATAATGTTCTTTATATAGGGCTCAACCCCGAGAATTAGGGTTTTCTCCAATCAGCGCCTACTCGTCGAGTCCTCCTCACTGACTCGCCGAGTCGGCTACTTAGCACGCGACCCAGTCGCGACTCTACTCGCCGAGTCCATCCATGGACTCGCCGAGTCACTCTTTCACAACTTACTCTTTTAGCCCTTCAACTCTACTCTTGATATTTCGGGATGTTACAGACCACTTTCTTGTCCTTCCCCTTTTCTGGCTTCTTGCCCCTGGGAGCAGGTTTGTCAGCATCGTTGATGGACTGAAGCGTCTCTGGAGTGAGCTCTCTGGGACCCGAAGGAAGAAACTCCTTGTACGTCTTGATGATGCGGCTCTCCCTTGATACACAAGCATACATTGACTCTGGAATAGAGCCAACAAATAGGAACTTGGAAGAATCCGTCACAATGATCTTCGTGGTGTGGAAGACGCCAATCGAGGAGAGTGGAGAGGTGGCCACAATAGGGACATGATACTTGTCCATGGCCCATTTGGTGACGAGCGTCCAGAACCTGGCGTAGGAAATTTCAGAATGGCGAGAAGTAGAGGAAAGGCTTTGGATTAACTGTTGCCATAGAACTGAGCCATAGTCGAGGTTGACACCATTATACAGCCCATAGAGAGTCTTCATGAACATACGACTAGCCCCATCAGAACCTACACTCCTTTCTGATAGAACCTTGAACAGGATCGTGAAAAAGCCATTCCACTGAGGAGGAAGACACGACTTCTTGAACTTCGTGACGGTGGTAAGGATTTCAGTGTAACCCATGTTGTAAAACATGGAGAACAACTGTCCCACTAAAATCGACTCAGGGTTAACCCTCGACTCATCAGGTTCAAACCCTAGAAGCGAGCAGAATCGCTGTTTTGAGATGGAGGTTTTGGTATCAAGAATGTCGAAGAAGATGCAATCAACAGACTTATCGTAATGAGCAGTGGAGAATATCTAGGAAAGACACTCCATAGGCACCGTCTCAACCTTGGTCGGTGCGAGAACCAGTGCAGAGTACTTGAGACACTCCACTATGGGATACATGAAGGCATCATAGGTGACGGGATTGAGATCAATGATTAAGCTTTGCTGGGGTCTGATTGGGAGAATGTGGGAGGTTTCATCAACAGAGGAGGAATCCGCCATTACTGAGAGCTTTGAAGAAGAAGATGAACAGTGGAAGAAAAGCGTCTTTGCTAGCTCTCAGAAATTTGGGTGCAGTAAAGAGATAAAAACATAGGGTTTAACCCTTTATACCGTCTCTAGAAGTGAGAGAAAAATCCGCCCCCAAATCTTCTTGAAAAACGAATCGGTTCCTGAGTTGATTGACACGTGACAGTTAGCAGCTTCTATGATTACGCATGAGAGAGAAAAACGTTTCCATTTTGCATGTCTTCCCATCAAATGCCTTTTTGAATTCCTGAAACCTTTAGTCTCCCGGCTGAGTCATCATCTTATCTTTAAAATGAGTTGTCTCCACTAAATAAAAGCAAACACGTAGATAAACCACAGCATCCCGTTGAGAATATAGCATTAAAGACCAGAGCTATAAAAATAGCTTGTAGTGAACTAAACCAGACTTGTGGAAAATCAAAAATATTTTTGTGCATAGAGTGTCAAAGATAAACAAATAAAGCAACATATATGTGGGAAATTGTGATGTCAATATAGACACGAAACAGTGGATCCCGGGCATGAATCTCTTCCTTCAAAGTCAAGAGACTCTTTAAAGTGTTTGTGTGGTATCCCGTTGAATTACGATCAAGCACTTCTTAAGAAGTGTTGAAAGGCATCTTTTAATGAGGCTTAGAGGGGTGGCTTTCGCTTCAGTTCAGAATTCCAGATCTTGACATAAGATAGAAACCGAATGAAGTACTTATGAGACCAATGTGGTATGTTGAACAAGTATAGGTTTGGATCGTATTTTAGTGACGTGTTGGAAATGCTTGGTCTGAAATCTCAAGAAAATTTAAAACTGTATTCTATGGGAAGAAATGTTATGGTATGTAAATTTTTCATAAGAATCACACAAATAGAGATTTCAAGGTACAACCACTTGGGTGGATTCGTTAATTCATAAGTGAAAGTTAGAGCAAATTTAATTGTTCACCGTCAATTCATAGTGGGTATTGAATTGTGGGTTTCACTTAGCACGTAGTGACATGAAGCTAAGATCACAAAAGACAAAGATTGTGTAACCATAAACCTCAGTGGTAATTTCTGAGAGTCTCAAGGGTTACATGTATGAAGTGAATATGATGGAGAAAAATGTTTGAGGTGGTGTAAGGAAACTAAAGTACCTCTGCTATAAAAAAAAATAGTGACCAAGCAGAAAACTCTTAACTCATATGAGAAAAGAGTAAGGTAGCTCATGATTAGAATAAATGTGGCTGCCTAATTGGGAAGACAAGGTTTGTATATACCCAGTCAATAAGGCTTTATTCAAAATCAGTTGAGGCTTTGGACAACATACATCAGCATGCTTCTATGGACACTTAGCTAGTAAAAAGTGTGAGAATGATACCTGCCCCATCGATATTCCGTAAATTGTTAACATAAACAGAAGTAGAGACAAAAAGAAAGAAAATATTTTTGGAATTTTTGATATTTTTGTAAAGAGAAAAACAAAACAAATGAAACAAAATTTTTTTTTGAACTGAACCCGAAATGGACCGAACGCTTAGTTCATTTCGGTTCAAAAAAAAATATTTTTGGATTTTTGGAAAACGATTGTACAAAAGTATACAACCAAAGATATCACCTTTTTGAGATAAGAGAAAACAAGTGCAGTGGGATCGAACCCGAAATAGATCGAGCGTTCGGTTTATTTCGGTTCCCGTGTGAACTGAACCCGAAATAGACCGAGCGTTCGGTTCATTTCGCTTCCAACTTTTAGTTTTGAGAAGGCGTTTTTAGAACAGACTCCGATTGCATCATACCTAGGCCTTGTAGGATTTTATTGAAACTTGCTTCAGGAAGGGCTTTGGTGAAGATGTCGGCCAGTTGATCATTGGTTCGAACAAAGTGAATTTCTACGTTTCCATCTTCCACATGATCCTTAATAAAGTGATACCTCAATGCTATATGCTCTGTCTTGGAATGTTGCACTGGGTTATGACAGATCCTAATTGCACTTTCTGAGTCGCAATATAGTGGGATCTTTTTCATATTGAGTCCATAATCTCGGAGTTGGCTTTGGATCCAAATCACTTGTGATGTACAGGAGGCGGCTGCAATGTACTCTGTTTCGGTTGTAGACAGAGAAACACATGGTTGTTTCTTAGATTGCCAGCTCACCAACTTCCCGTCGAGGAATTGACAGCCTCCTGTAGTGCTTTTTTAGTCTAGACCACATCCTCCTAGGTCTGTATCAGAGTAAGCTTGAACAAAGAAACCTGAGTTTGAGGGATACCAGAGACTGAGAGAGGTGGTTCGCTTCAAATACCGGAATATATTTTTCACTGCCAGCATGTGTGGTTCACGAGGATTTGCTTGGAACCTGGCACAATAGCACACTGAAAACATTATATCGGGCCTGCTAGCTGTGAGGTACAACAGGGAACCAATCATTTGGCGATATAGTGTTATATCGACTGCCGGTTTTTCCATAGATTGAGTGAGCTTGGTACCGAACGCCATTGGGACTTTGACCTTGGAGTCTCCCATCATGATGAATTTAGCAAGGAGAGTCTTTGTATATGCTTCCTGGTTGATAAAGATGCCATCGGGTCCCTGTCTAATATTTAAACCAAAGAAAAAGTTAATCGGACCCATTGAGCTCATTTCAAATTTAGTCTCCATCAACTTTCTGAGTAACATGCCCTAGGTGCTTGTTTCAGACCATAAACAGCCTTATCCAAGATGTAGCAGTGATATGCATGCTTTTCATTTACAAAACCAGGAGGTTGCTCCATGTACACGGTTTCTTCAAGTTCCCCATTCAGAAACGCACACTTCACATCCATCTGGTAGACCTCGAAATTTTTGTGTGCAGCATAGGCAAGAAATATTCGAATGGATTCCAGCCTTGCTACCGGAGCGAATGTCTCTTTGTAATCGATTCCTTCTTCCTAGCAATATCCTTTCACCACTAGCCGAGCCTTATTCCGGATTACATTTCATTCCTTGTCAATTTTGTTTCTGAACACCGATTTGAGACCGACAACTGAGGCATCTTTTGGTGTTGGAATGGGTCTCCAGACCTTATTTCTTTCGAACTCATTGAGTTCGCCTTGCATTGCCTGAACCCAATCAGAATGATCGAGAGCAATATTGATGATCTTCGGCTCTATTTTGGAGATGAAAGAATTAAACATGCAGAATTCTACTTTAGAGAATAAAGCAGTTTGCTTCGCCTTCACTTGAGATCGAGTTAGAACCTTTTCAGATGCATCACCCACTATTTGGGACACAGGATGATCTCTGGTCCATTTGGTGAGAGGAGGATAATTTGGATCATAGGATGGGTCTAATTCAGCGTTTACCATTTCTTCAAACTCTGATTGGATATCATTATCATAGAGCATATCCGAGTTCTCCCCCTCGACAGATGATGAACCAAGAAGTCTTTCTTCGACTGGGCTTTCGGGCTGATCCGGACTTTCGGGTGCTACATGACTTTCGGGTGCTACCGGACTTTCGGGTGCTACCGGACTTTCGGGTGCAACTGAGCTTTCAGGTGCTATCGGACTTTCGGGTGCTACCAGACTTTTGGGTGCAACTGGGCTTTCGGGTGCTACCAGACTTTCGGGTTCGTCAAAGAGTGGATTCTCCCCTGGACATGTGAGACCTGTTGATTTGAAGAAAGTTGATTCTCCCCCTGGACATGTGAGACCGGTTGATTTGAAGAGAATTGATTTTCCCCCTCGATCGAAGTACCGCTCTGGGGAGGTTTGTTTCGAACTGGTTCTTCTTCTCCCATTTGTTTGGCTGCATCTTCGACAATCTTCTTAAGGTGATCAATCTGGTTGTCTGCTGCGGTGGCCTCAGAGTTAGTAGCTTTCTCAGGTTCATCAAACAAATCCATGAACCGGTCAAAGAAATTGGCGATCGATGTCGTGACTTGACCTGTTTGAGAGAAAATCTCTCCAATTGCTTCTTCGGTAGACTTCAGCTTCTTGACGTAATTGTCATCGAACGTCACATAATAGGTTTCTTCAATTCTTTTAGAACGCTTATTCAAAACCATGTATGCCTTTGAAGTAAGAGAATATCCCAGAAAGATACCTTCATCAGCTTTGACATCAAACTTGTTGCGATGTTCTTTGGAGTTGAAGATGAAGCACCTTGAACAGAACACGTGAAAGAACTTGACATTCGGCTTCCTGTTGTTAATAATCTCATAAGGGGTGAGAGAGAAACGCTTGTTGAGATATGATCTGTTTTGAGTAAAATAAGCTGCAGCAATGGCGTCAGCCCATAAATATAGAGGAAGGCAAGCAAAACTTAGCATGGTTCGGGCCGCCTCACACAGGGACCGGTTTCGCCTTTCGATAATTCCGTTCTTTTGAGGTGTATAGGGGGCTGAGAAATTGTGACTAGTGCCTTTTTCTGCTAAGAAATCTTCGAATTCTTTGTTCTTGAATTCCAGTCCATTGTCGCTCCTGATGTTTCGAACAACTTTTCTCAGTTGCACTTCGACTTGCTTGATAAAGATCTTCAGTTTGGGAGTCACCTCAGATTTGTGCTTTAGAAAGAATACCCAAGTAAATCGTGAGAAGTCATCAATAATAACAAGGATGTACTTGTTACCGTCAATGCTCTCGATTGATGATGGACCACATAAGTCGATGTGAAGCAACTCAAGTAGTTCAACAACTTTGGTGTTTATGATTGTTGGGTGACTTTGGCGACTTTGTTTCCCCATTTCACATGCAGCACATAAGTGTTCATGATCGAACTTAAGCAGTGGAAGTCCCCGAACATGACCACCAGTGACTAGCTTGTTGATGTCTTTGAAGTTTAGGTGTGAGAGCCTTCGGTGCCACAACAAACTTTCGTCTGAATAGGCTTTGGACAAAAGACATATGGCTGGATTCCCTTTGATTGGTCTGAGATTCAGAGGGAACATTTCACCTTTTCGTTTAGACTTGAGAATAACTTTGTTGGATTTCTTCTCTATTATCTCTGAACCTTCGTCATTGAACGAAACTTTGAGACCTGTACCTCCCACCAGTTGAGACACACTGATGAGGTTATGATGCAATCCCTCTACATACGCCACCTTCCTGATTGTAAAATCTCCATTGGTTATCATCCCATAACCCTTTAGCGTTCCATAAGAGCTGTTACCAAACTTGACATTGCCACCGTTTTGAAGTGACCGAAACTCCCTTAACTCTTCCTCCCTTCCTGTCATGTGACATGAGTAGCCACTGTCTATGTACCATTATTCGTTGAACTGCTCGTCACTTATAACCTGCAAATATTAAGCAGATTTAGGAACCCAAAGTTTCTTGGGTCCTCGTGAGCCTTTTACAGAAACAGGAATAGTAAGAGAAACATCAACAAGATATGTTTGTTTTATTAAGGTTGTTTCATCTTTCCTCTTAATAGTAAACACTTTGATTTTATTAGAGTTAGATGCATGTATTTTCGATTCAGGTTGGGGAGTTTGGGCTTTAGCTTGCTTTTGGTCTTCATTCGCTGAGGAAATCTTCCTTTTTCCTTTCAAATCCTTCGTCGATTGTGAGGTTGGTGTAGGACGAGAATTAGGCTTAGAAGATGAATGAGAACGAGAGGAATTAGAGGAATAGAAATTAGAATGAGAATCTTTCCTGAATTGAGGTTCAAAATGACCCTTTCGATTGTGACCATTTGAGGGACCGAACCTGGACCTTCGGTTGCTTTTTGTTGATGGACCGAAACTGGCTTTTCGGTTGTTGTAGGTTGCAGGGCCGAAACTGGGTCTTCTGCTGTAAAAGCTTGATGGACTAAACTCCGGTCTTTGTCTATTGTTGTTTGGTGGACCGAAACCAGACTTTCGGTTGTTGTTACTTTCGGGACCGAACCTGTCCTTCCGGTTTTGTTCTTCCTGAGGCCTGAAAGTCTTTTTCTGGTTCTTTTGATCCAATGAACTGAAGCTTCTTTTACTCTTATTTTCTTCTCCTTTTGACTTGGAGTTTCTATCAAAGTGAGTATAGTGAGGATTTTGGGAGCGCCAAAATTGCTTTCGCTCTGAGAGATTTTTCTTTTATCTCAGATTTCTCTACTGCTTTTGATTTTTCACCTGTTTCGATTGCTTGTGAATATTTACCTTTTGTTTTGGCTTTTGCACAACTGGTTCACTTTCCATGGAAGAGGTTTCGCTTGTAGAAGAGACGCATTCTACCGGAACCTCTTTTGTGCCACTGGAACTGGGCACGTCAAAGTTGGTAGGTTTATTTAGTGGTTCAGCCACATATCTACCTTTGGCCTTTCTATGATGTTCGCTCCGACAAACCAACTGTTTCATCTGCGTTGTCTATCGGTGCAGACCAGAAAATGTAACGCCCCAAAATTTCAAAACAATTAAAACTTTTCAAAAACCACTCATTTTAATAACGTTGTTACAAAAAGGTTTTCAATACATTATTTGACAGAGTATTTTCCCAGGTTCATATCATAAAACACCAACGCGAGGAACGGTACGATCACGCCTTTGCCTTGCCACAGACTCCTGAGAACCTGAAACATAAAACCACAACTGTAAGCCCGAAAGCTTAGTGAGATACCCCCAATATACCAACCACATATACGCCCTTCCAGGCCACGACCTTCCGGTCCATACATATTGCCTTCCGGCCCATAACATATTGCCTTCCGGCCCATAGCATAAAACGCATACATAACATAACAAATCATAGAACGATCCTGCATACCGGGTCACACCCCAGATCTAGCAATCATACGCATAACACATAATCATATAACAGTTCACAGTTAGCAATTGATCAACTGATCACATAACGTGGCATTACTCTAATCAAGATACCGGTATAGCCGGTCACTAGCATAACATTAACCTACGAATCAGTCAACATACTGAATGCATACATACGCCTTTCCAGGCCATGACCTTCCGGTCCACATAGCAATGCCTTCCGGCCCATAACATGTAATGCCTTCCGGCCTATATCATAACAATGACAACTACCCGGATTTCCATCCGATAAAGAGGGTCGGCCTTGATGCCATAAACCCTAGCGATATAGTGAGGATAACTCACCTCAAAACTGCCGACTGAACAGATAGCTCAAGCTGCTCCGATCACTGATACGATCTCCACCTCTGGACAGCCACCAATGCACTGAACTCAAACAATAATCAACAATTACCAAAATACCCCTGGAACCATTGGTAAATCCTTGGTCAAAGACAAGGTCAAAGTCAACCCCTGACTGACCCTACTCGCCGAGTCAACCCTATGACTCGCCGAGTCCCCATACTCAGAACTTCACTCAATCCGCGATCTAACTCGCCGAGTATCCCCCTTGACTCGACGAGTTCCTCCTGGAAGAATCGCGGGGCCACCCCGACTCAACTCGCCGAGTCTGAAGAACAACTCGACGAGTCCCAGTTATTCTTCAAGCTACTCGCCGAGTCTGTTCATCGGACTCGGCGAGTCCATGCCATGCAACCGCTCAAACTGCTTCCTAAGGTCAGAACTGCTCCGACCATTCATAGGTCTGGCCTTCCTAGACTGGTCCATCACGTAAGGTCCTCATTTCGGTGCTCATGATACACCCCAAGACTTATAATTTACATATTGACCTAAGGCATAAGGATTCCAATCCAAAACCTTCATCAATTCCCGAAATGCACAGGCATGGGACATTCTGGACCTCCAAAGGTCCCAATACAGGGTTACAATCGTTTGGGGGACTAGGGTAGCATTCAATCTAATCACAAAAGGGTTCCACAAACCCTAATTCCATGAACACATCAACATAGCAGAGCATAACTCGAATTCTTACCTGAAAAATGTGCCCTCTGTGTCCCCAAATCCTCAGAACGTGACTCCCTTGCTGTTCCTTTAGCCAAGCCCTTCTCTTCCTTGCACAACAACACTTCCAAGATCAACAATGGCCCTTGAACTTTGCTCCAGATGCACCCAATCGATTTAGGGTTCTTCTCAGAAGGCTAAAAATGAACAATGACGGCCAATAAGTGCCTCTTATACGTCCCAACCTGAACGGTTAGGGTTTTCGCTAAACAGCGTAGACTCGCCGAGTCCATATCTAGACTCGTCGAGTCCAGTCGCGGACCCGCGACCAGGTCTGCGATCCTACTCGGCGAGTCTAGGCTCCAACTCGACGAGTCCCCTCTTAAAACACCCCCAAAAACATAATTATTACAATACTTGGAATTTCGGGCTGTTACAACTCTCCCCCACTAGGACTAGACTTCGCCCTCGAAGTCTCACTCTGAAAATAGCTCCGGATGCTGCTCCCACATCTCACGCTCCGGCTCATAGGTCATTTCCGATCCCCTCCGGCGCTGCCACTGAACTAACACCAGAGGTATCTCCTTATTCCTCAGAACCTCGATCTTCCGATCTCTGATGACCACTGGTCTCTCAGCATAATTCAGGCCCGCATCCACCTGAATGTCTTCTAATGGGACCACTGCCGACTCATCGGCTTTACACTTTCTCAATTGCGACACATGAAAAATGTCGTGGATTTGTCTCAAATCCGTGGGCAACTCCAAACGTTAGGCCACCCGGCCTACCCCCGCAATCACATGAAAAGGCCCAAAATACCGGGGCCCCAACTTGCCCCTCTTCCTGAATCGAATCACTCCTCTCCAATGAGAGGCCTTCAGGAGTACGAGGTCGCCGACCTGAAAACAAAGCTCGGACCGGCGTCTGTCTGCATAACTTTTCCTGTCGGCTCTGAGCAGTCAATAACCTCTGTCTAACCTGCTGAATCTGCTCTGTCGACTGAAGCACGATCTCTGTACTGCCCATCACTCTCTGGAACCGAGAATTACCCAAGATGCAACTCTGCTCTAAATCTCAATGATCACTTGACCCATAAGGGTTAGGAAACCATGAACCACCGGATCCCCGATCCAAAGCCCACTTTGTCCATTCCGGACCGACTGAGAGATCCATTCTCACTCTCAGAGCAACCCTCACAAGTTCTCCTCTTGCCATCACATACACATGCTGAACTAGCCCCAACACCCGCAGGTTGGAAGACCCGATACACTGATGATATCCTCGAACATCTCCCAAGATGAACCACTACATCCACCCTACACTCTGATCAGAATCACACTGAGAATTTAAGATTCTCTCTCCCCCTGCATCCCTTCTGAGCCTCAACAGACATCCCCAAACCGGATGGGTTCCTACTTCGCTGCCGCGAACACGATGTTCGAAGCCATACTCGAATACTCTAACCATAACTCTGCTTTGCAGCTTTCATTCTCGTGAACTTGCACTCCCCTTCGGAGTTACACACATTTCTCTTTTCCTTCCAAGGGACCCTCTTGGCCATAATGCCACTCCAACCGGTGCCACGGTGCTTGCCCCAAGCGACACCACCCTTTTTGCGTAACCGCTATTCACATACTCTGGTTCTCATTGCAGGGGCTCTCAATCCCATGCACTCTCTCCACTTATCAAAATCACTGCCTCGGCTAAACAAGATCACTAACCCGGGGCCAGACCTTCCAATGCAATCACACTGCAACATACACAATCCGCAATCTCAAACTGATCCAACAATACCAACAAAGTCTCCAGCACGACTGGACCGACTCTCATAACACATACTAGCCACTCGAGGCTATATCTCTGTGGGTCCGTACACCCAAAATCTGCGAACCCTCAGGTTCTAACTCTGGGAACCTTTCGGTTCCAGCTCTAGAAACATGCACAACATAATCCCGTGGGATTAATGCAGTACAACCCATCACGTACCTCAAACATACAAATACTCTGATCGCATAACCCCGGTTACTTACTCAAGCTTGATCCCGGCCTTCTCTCAGGCCTCCACAATCAAATGCCCTAGGTCTGTATCCCGCCCCGCATACCCGACACTCGCTCTCGTCGACCTATACTCTGAGCTAACAAACACTGCTGAATCCCAACAGCTAAGCACCCTCACATACTCATCGATCTCCCGGAGAATTCTCCAATTCTCCCCCACTAAAGCACTGACTAACTGCCACCGATCGTCATTAACGACCTTTCAGAACAATCCTGCACAAAGAGAACATTTACACACTGACTGCTTCCCACAAGCATAAGCAATCCTCAGCAAAACACATCTTCTCCCTGATCAATCCACTCAAAAGAATCCGGTCTTTCAATTATCCACTCTATGACTGCAGATGCTACCCGACATTCAACTCAGTGCCGCATCTCCACTATCAACCCTCACGAATGATAACCAACGAAATTCCCAAACAATAACCCATAACCAAACCCACAACCTGCAAAGGATGAATAACGCATCGAAAACCGCATAAGGATACCGGCACCAAAACACCAACTGTAACTATATCAAACCATCAGGGAACAACGAATGCCAAAGCAAAAACCTGAAACACCAATCCATAATCATGCCAAACCCGCGAAACAACGAATACCGCCTCGAAATCCACACAAGATACCAGCACAAACAATACGCCACAATCAACGCGAGATAATCAAGACATCACGAAGGCATCATACCCGCAGTTGCCTCCGGCACTGTTCTGTCTCCCTCTGCCGCAAGCTGATAAGCACGACTCTGAGCCCTTGGGGCTCCGCTCCATCCTGTCCTCCTCCTGAACTCCTCAAGGTGGCCGGTGCTAGAGCCTGTACCGGTCCTGCAGAAAGTTGTGGACAGTTGACCCTCAAATGTCCAACCTGGCGACAATGGTAACAAATCCTCAAATCCCGAATCGACACTGACTGTCGACAATCCCGCGCATAGTGCCCCTCCTTTCCGCACTTGCGGCATGCACCACCGGACCAGCAACCTCCGGTGTAACCCCTCCCACACTTCTCACAAGTGTGGCCGCTCCGATCCCCCATTCTAACATCAACAGTACTGGACCGTTTTGGCGCTGGCTGCAACTGCATCGGAGCCCGCCTCAGCTCACACAACTGCAACTCAACCTCTAACTCACGCCGCATGGCGGCCTCCTGCAACACCAACAAGGTCTCGCTCTTCTGTGCAGACACGAACTGTCGGATATCCCCCTTGAGCATACTCAGATATCGGGACATCTGAGCCTGCTCCGAAGCGAACTCAGGGCAAAACATCGCCCTCTCAATAAACATCCTGGTGATCTCAGTCACCGACTCCGAATCCTGCTTCAGCTCAAGGAACTCCCGAGCCAATCTCTCCCTCTCATCTCGCGGAATATAGCGAGTACTGAACATCTCTCGGAACCGATCCCCTGAAACCGCAGCCCCCTGCGCATCGAAATATGACCCCGTGGTCAATCTCCACCAATCCTTCGCCCCGAGCCTCAATAGGTTCAGAGCACCTCACCCTCTGATCAGCAGGGCATAAACTCGTGGAGAAACACCCCTCCATGTCTGATAACCATCTCATAGCAGCAATCGGGTCCTGAACTCCATCGAATGTGGGAGGTTTCGTATAATAGAAGTCCCGATACTGAAAACCCCGACTAGGTCTTCCCTTTGCCGCTGCTACAGCTGCTGTAGCCGCCGCGGCAGCCATCTCTGCGAGAGCCTCATATCGCTCATCAAGCTACTCAACCATGGCGGTCCTGATCGACCCAAACAATTCCGGCAACTCAGCCCGTAACAATGCAGCAACCTCATCACTCAGGATCTCGCGAACCTTCGCGTCCAACTCGTTCGTGCTCGTCTGATCGATAACCTCAGACGGTACCGATCCACCCGGAACTCGCTCTCCAGCTCCCGATCCTGATCTGGATCCACTATCATCATGCCTCGAAATCTCCATACCAAAAACACCATACCAAATCCCAGACACTTCCTACAATCCTGGGATCCACTCTCGCAACTCTACCCTAGAGATCATGGTTTCCCTGATACGCGTATGGGTCCTGTGCTTTGAGTAGTACGGGCCCATACTACCTTCCACACCTACCCATATTTGTATGAAGTACTACCACAATACCCTAGAGAACATGCATAACAACTATCAACCCTCACCACTAAAGAAACACTGAGAATCTCCCATAAGGGACCCTAGGCTACAGGCATCACAAATCAGGCAACATTATCATGAATTCCTGAAGATCCCTAGCCTAACTCTAGCATGCTGTTCTATCAAGCTCAAATAAAACAAATATCATGTATGGTATCTTGGGGTTACTTACTGGCTCTGGCTGATCGTACCTCCGTGTCCTCCTTTTACTTAATTTGAAAACCATTTTAATTTCTCTTTTTAAAATCCTCCTCGATTTGAGACTGGGGTCACACGAATGTTTCCCCAATTCACTCAAACCAAGGCTCTGATACCAACTTGTAACGCCCCAAAATTTCAAAACAATTAAAACTTTTCAAAAACCACTCATTTTAATAACGTTGTTACAAAAAGGTTTTCAATACATTATTTGACAGAGTATTTTCCCAGGTTCATATCATAAAACACCAACGCGAGGA
Organism: Lactuca sativa; assembly: GCF_002870075.4. Lineage (NCBI taxonomy): Eukaryota > Viridiplantae > Streptophyta > Magnoliopsida > Asterales > Asteraceae > Lactuca > Lactuca sativa. The sequence goes on along the minus strand of NC_056625.2, from coordinate 108,160,017 downwards.
ACGGTACGATCACGCCTTTGCCTTGCCACAGACTCCTGAGAACCTGAAACATAAAACCACAACTGTAAGCCCGAAAGCTTAGTGAGATACCCCCAATATACCAACCACATATACGCCCTTCCAGGCCATGACCTTCCGGTCCATACATATTGCCTTCCGGCCCATAACATATTGCCTTCCGGCCCATAGCATAAAACGCATACATAACATAACAAATCATAGAACGATCCTGCATACCGGGTCACACCCCAGATCTAGCAATCATACGCATAACACATAATCATATAACAGTTCATAGTTAGCAATTGATCAACAGATCACATAACGTGGCATTACTCTAATCAAGATACCGGTATAGCCGGTCACTAGCATAACATTACCCTACGAATCAGTCAACATACTGAATGCATACATACGCCTTTCCAGGCCATGACCTTCCGGTCCACATAGCAATGCCTTCCGGCCCATAACATGTAATGCCTTCCGGCCTATATCATAACAATGACAACTACCCGGATTTCCATCCGATAAAGAGGGTCAGCCTTGGTGCCATAAACCCTAGCGATATAGTGAGGATAACTCACCTCGAAACTGCCGACTGAACAGATAGCTCAAGCTGCTCCGATCACTGATACGATCTCCACCTCTGGACAGCCACCAATGCACTGAACTCAAACAGTAATCAACAATTACCAAAATACCCCTGGAACCACTGGTAAATCCTTGGTCAAAGACAAGGTCAAAGTCAACCCCTGACTGACCCTACTCGCCGAGTCAACCCTATGACTCGCCGAGTCCCCATACTCAGAACTTCACTCAATCCGCGATCTAACTCGCCGAGTATCCCCCTTGACTCGACGAGTTCCTCCTGGAAGAATCGCGGGGCCACCCCGACTCAACTCGCCGAGTCTGAAGAACAACTCGACGAGTCCCAGTTATTCTTCAAGCTACTCGCCGAGTCTGTTCATCGGACTCGGCGAGTCCATGCCATGCAACCGCTCAAACTGCTTCCTAAGGTCAGAACTACTCCGACCATTCATAGGTCTGGCCTTCCTAGACTGGTCCATCACGTAAGGTCCTCATTTCGGTGCTCATGATACACCCCAAGACTTATAATTTACATATTGACCTAAGGCATAAGGATTCCAATCCAAAACCTTCATCAATTCCCGAAATGCACAGGCATGGGACATTCTGGACCTCCAAAGGTCCCAATACAGGGTTACAATCGTTTGGGGGACTAGGGTAGCATTCAATCTAATCACAAAAGGGTTCCACAAACCCTAATTCCATGAACACATCAACATAGCAGAGCATAACTCGAATTCTTACCTGAAAAATGTGCCTTCTGTGTCCCCAAATCCTCAGAACGTGACTCCCTTGCTGTTCCTTTAGCCAAGCCCTTCTCTTCCTTGCACAACAACACTTCCAAGATCAACAATGGCCCTTGAACTTTGCTCCAGATGCACCCAATCGATTTAGGGTTCTTCTCAGAAGGCTAAAAATGAACAATGACGGCCAATAAGTGCCTCTTATACGTCCCAACCTGAACGGTTAGGGTTTTCGCTAAACATCGTCGAGTCCAGTCGCGGACCCGCGACCAGGTCTGCGATCCTACTCGGCGAGTCTAGGCTCCAACTCGCCGTGTCCCCTCTTAAAACACCCCCAAAAACATAATTATTACAATACTTGGAATTTCAGGCTGTTACAGAAAAACTCATCATAGCTATCTGCATTATCTTCATTCACCATGGCTGTGAGTTCGGTTGTCTGATGTTCAGTTACTCCTGTGACCTTATACACCTGATTGGGAGTGGTTCTAACCTTTTGGTATACAACGGCCTTTTCTTTAAGGATTGGGGACTTATTTTTGGACAGACGAGCGAATTCCACATAATTTTTAGAAATAAAGTTTTTGTGGTTTGCAGGTTCGCTCCTAATAAACTCTGAACAGTCAACCTCATCCTCTATAGAGATTTCACTCATGTCATCGTCCTCATTAAGTTCAGATGCATTTTCAACATGAATTTTATTTTTTGAACTTAATTTGGTACTCAATGAGTCAAATTTTTGTATAGTTTTGGCCCTGAGTTTCAACTTATCATTTTCATCCAAAAGATTCTTAAGCATGTCCTTATGGTCTTTGGACTTTATAAAAGATTCAATTTTGTCCAGACCATACATATAAGTGGGATTTACATCATCTGAAGATACAACACTTTCACAGTTGTATGCTTTGGCATCAATTTCATCCTCTTTTAACTCAAGGACGGGCAAAATCATGCGATGTATCTTCTGGCCTATTTCACAGTTTAAATGCAGCTGAGTAATGTTTGTATAAAGTCTTTTTGTAATTAAACAAAAAACATTCCTCTATTTTAACAATTTAAGATTATCTCTTTGCAAATAGATATTCTCATCCCTAGACTTAACCAACTCCAACTCCTTCTACTCAATCCATATCCTTTGCTCCTCACTCTTGGATGATACCCTGCTTATTTGGTCAGTTAGATTAGAATTCGTGACACGTGTTTGAGTTAAACAACTATCTAGATTTGAAATTCTTGAATTCAAGTTATTTAATTCTTTTTCATATGATGTTTGTGGAATTTTAAACGAAACAAAAATGGATTGTACCTTCTTGATCAGTTCATCTAGTTCACTGATCTGCACACTGAGAGGCTTCGCTATAAAGCACACATCCTCTCGCTCCTTAGCCACTTCGTTTCCACCATCAGTGTTGTATCCTCTCATCTGGGATACATCTGTCACCATCAGACATCTTCCACCAGCATCACCACTCTTCGCCACATAAGCCTGTCCATGAGACGATTTGAACTGCTCATGCACTTTAACCGTCGACACAACTGCCCTCCATTTTTTCCTGGGATTTCAGAATCCCCACCAATTTTGCCAAAGAATACGATTTGAACTGCTCATGCGCTTTAACCGTCGACACAACTGCCCTCCATTCGGGTCTTAGGCCATTTAAGAAAGTGACCTTCTGTTCGATGAGCTTTCTTTCAATGTCATGTTTGATCATCTTGCTGAGAAGATGATTGAACCGATCAAATGTTTGTGTAACAACCTCCTCTAGCATCTGCTTGAACTCTCCAAATTCAGAGAGAAGTAGGGTCTGAATTGAGTGCTCCAGATCTTCATCTGTGGAGTACAGCTCCCGCAGCCGATCCCAGATTTCATTTGCAGTACCACAAGAACTTACTAATCGAAATGTGTCGGATTGAAGAGCGAATCGAGTTAGTCTCGAGGCCTTAATGTTGCATTGGAACTTCTCCTTTCATCCTGAGCGACGTCTTTCACATCTTTTAAGAGATCATTATACTCCTTTTGAGTTTTAATGATTCTTGAAGTGCTTGAATGAGCGAAAGGGCTAGCTGTGATAGCTTCCCATATCAGATACCCATTATATTCCGATCCAATAACATAATCTTCAAAGTGGTGCGTCCACACTTCATAATCTTGAGTGTAGAGGATTGGAATCTTGGTTGTTGATTCGATGTTTTTAGAGATTTTGATGGGGTTGGATTGAGAATCGTCCATGCTTGATCGTTTAACCTGTTATAAGATCAGACTTTGTAATACGTAATATTAGGGCAGGATGAATAATTAATGAGATAGGTCAATTATGGAGTGACGGCTCAATAAATATCATTGAATGCGGAATAAACCCTAATTACTTCTTTCACATAAGAGATGTGTATGAATTACACAGTCTCCTGTTCTTATACCAATTGATGAGTTGAAAAACTTTTTGATCGTTTAGATCTTACACAGGTTAATCAGAATAATGCAAACAGAAATCTTAAACAAGAGAATGAATCAAAATAAACTGAATGATTCAATAGATTCACGCCTCAGCAGAGCTCGACAAAGAACTTCCGCTGTAGAGGCTTTTTAGGGTTACAATCAATAAAAGGTTTTCGCTATGAATGATTGAATCCAAAATCTTTCGTACAAAGATGCATGCAAGCATCTATAAATACTAAACCCTAATAATAAAATCATGGATGGACAGGCCCAATCCGGATACAAAATTGGACTAAGGACCGAGCCCAAGACGCAACACTTAATGGACCCTACAGGTAGTAATTTTGAGTGCATTTGAACCTTTATATATATTTAATAAAACTTAATTTTATTACTTATATGTAAGGACTTTGTATAAGTTACAAAAATCACTATTTTAATACTTATAATCGAGTATTTCAAAATCTGTCGTTATTAACAATTTTATAAAACCATGTTTTATTTTAAAATAATAACTTCTTACATCTTATGTCTAATTTTTGAAACCCAAACTACATGTGATGTTTATATTCTCCAAAAAATTTTAGCTTGTGAAAAACTAACTTATCAACCACACACAATAATTACATAAAATAAACAACACAAACATGCATAAAAAGATATGTCCATAAACATAACAAACTAATGACATTTTTGTGAGCCAACACAAAAGACGCCAAGTCCATTCCTAAAGGTACATTTAAGGGGACCAAAAATATTCTTGTAATTTTGTTGTATAATCTCCTCCTTGAGTAAATACTCATTGTTTGCAAAAGATTGGAAAAACTTCTTGAAGGCTAAAATTCAGCAATTGTCGCTAAAAGTCCAACAGCCCTTTGTAATCAGCACTAGTGACACTTTTCAGAAAATGTCATTGAAAATCCCCCGCACCTTTTAGATTCGAAAATTGCTCTTTTGTCTTCAAAAAAGTGGTTCCAACTTCATTCCTTGTTACATTTTTGTACAAATAAATTATTTCTAAAAACTAGTCTACCACTTTACACAAATAAACTGGAAAACTAATCTATTTAATTATTACATACCATATGAATAAATAAATTATTACAACCATTATTTATAACCAAAACAACAACCACAACAACACAACAATCATAATGGTCCTTGGCTAATTTATGCACATTATATACATCAACATACACATAAAACAACCTTTACTTTTCTAAGACAACTTTTAAATGACAAAAGATGCATGAAACTTTTGTCACATAAAATAACAAATATAAAGTTGTCACAGAAAATATGTATGAACTTATTTTTATACAAAAAACAAGTAATCCATATTCTCCAAAAACTAAGATTTACAAAAAAAAAGTAATAAAACAATCTAACCAAACTTGCAAAGTGGCTCTGATACCAATTTTTGGGTTTTAGTTCAAAAATAGTTTCATAAACTAGAAAAATATGGCAACGAAAGACTTCAACTTTTGAACATAACATAACATTTTATACTCACCAAGGATCTCCATGCAAGTTTTAGAAAGATTTAAACACCAACCAAAGAAGAGGTAAAGAAATCACAACCTTTCTAGTTCTTTGGGTCCTCTTAGGAGGCTTGGAAGTTGATGAAGAATGTGGAACCTTTGAGACACCAACGATCACTCAACTTGATGCAGATGCTAGTCCATAAACTCTTAATCCCTTAACCTTTAAGTTCATAACCAATATGAACTTAAAGAGGTCGTGAAAATGCAAGTAATCTTCAAGAAGAGAAGCATGAAACTTTTGTCACATAAAATAACAAATATAAAGTTGTCATAGAAAATATGTATGAACTTATTTTTATACCAAAAACAAGTTATCCATATTCTCCAAAAACTAAGATTTACAAAAAAAATAAAAAAATAAAATCTAACCAAACTTGCAAGGTGACTCTAATACCAATTTTTGGGTTTTAGTTCAAAAATAGTTTCATAAACAAGAAAATATGGCAACGGAAGACTTAAAATTTTGAACATAACATAACATTTTATACTCACCAAGGATCTCCTTGCAAGTTCTAGAAAGTTTTAAACACCAACCAAAGAAGAGGTAAAGAAATGAAAACCTTTGTAGTTCTTTGGGTCCTCTTAGAGGTTTGGAAGTTGATGAAGAATGTGGAACCTTTGAGACACCAAGGATAAATCAACTTGATGTAGATGCTAGTCCATAAACTCTTAATCCCTTAACCTTTAAGTTCATAACCAATATGAACTTAAAGAGGGCGTGAAAATGCAAGGAATCTTCAAGAAAAGATAAAGAAAAGAGAGAGAGTAACCTCCTCTAAGGAGGTTACAGTTTTGGGAAACAAGAATGAAGCACCCAATTCAAGAGTGGAAGCCTCATATTTATATTGTCTTAAAGTGAAGCCTTTAACCATTAGGTCCTTCCACTTTAGACAAGAATGTCTCTAAAGCTTACATTTCACCCATGCTTCTTATTACTATTGATTAAACAAACATGAAAGCCATACTCTTGCCTTTTGACTCTTATTTTATAAATATAATAAAAGGAAGAGGACAAAAGCTTTATATTTTATAAACCAAGTTTATAAAATATAATCTTTAACTTTTTGGTAAAAGACATAAGAATTTGTCTAGTCCAAAATGTTGTGCATGACTTTTTAATTAATATCATATGAATTATGTGACATTACTTGCTAATGAAAATTATTATTTCCATAAAATAAATAATTTCCAATTTAACTATAAGAGTTTTTTGAATATTTATTAAAATCAATTTCTAATAAATAATCAATTATATCATGTTGTTGTCAGTATGACTCATTAGTATAATATGTTATTTAGAAATATCACTTTAATATGATTCTTGAGCATACTAGATCTTTCATCCTTATGACTAATGCTAGTCTTGATTCGTCAACAATCTCAATGTCTACATCAAGATCTATCAAGTAAGAAACAATCAGGTAGGGTCCGTTTGGTATATAAAGTTTTTTATTTGATAACCCCACTTTAAACACCTCACTAAATCCAGCATAGACATCGCTCACATAGGTAGATCAATCAATATAATGAATTTGGAATCACTAATAAATCTTAATTATATGTTCTTAATAACGACTATAACTATGACTATACGTTAGACATAAAGCAAATTAAGTGTCGCGATCTATTGGAATGTGAGAGACGTATCACGCCTGCGCATGGATTTTTTATAATACTTCACAAGTTCGTATCTTCTTCATATGTGGTCCGTTTTCGACGAATTTTATATCAACACATAGTTGTCGACAAGATCTACAATTTTCATGTAGACTATGTCGGCTAATTTTGAATTTATTTTTAAAGTTATATTTTTAACAGGATTAGACTATTATTCGTTAATTGGGGGAAGAATTCACCCAAATCAGATCTTTTGAGGAATGTATCGAGAGAGAATTTGATTTGGTTAGACAATGTGTGGTTGGTAAACAAGGATCATTTTTTCTCAAGGTACAAAATTGTTGGAATAGTGTCTAAGGCTGTAACTATATTAGAGAAGTATTTGATCCGGTTGTGCATGGTCCTTTTGGGTTGCCTTCACCATAGCAACTTGATAGGATGATTTATTAAGAGAGAGTAAATATTATTAATATATTATGGGAATAATATAGTGAATAATATATATTTGTTATTTGATTAATATAAGTCATAGAATTAATTAGAATTAATTTGGTGACTTAAAGAGATTAATTAAATAAAGGGGTATAAACTGTCAATTGTTTGATAGTTAAGCTTTAGACTGTAAATCCATTGGGATATGCTTTGGACGAATTCTAAGAGTGTTAGGATAGCCAAAATCGTCCAAAGGCTTATCTATGGAATGGATTTGGATAGCCTTAAGAGAAGATTATCCAATTAGGGTTTAGGTTGTAACCCTTAAGGAGTCTACAAGTATAAATAGACCCTATGGCTGATGGAATTCGACACTTAACCTAAAGTAAGGAACCTCTGGTCGAAATTCCTCCCCTCTCCTCTCTCCTAAATCATTCTTCTTGCTTTGGTGTTTGTAAGCCATTAGAGGAGTGACATTTGTGACTCTAGAAGCTCCAAGACCTCAAGATCAACAAGGAACTCAAAGGTATGATTCTAGATCTGTTTCAATGTTGTTATTTAACCTATTTAGTCATTAGAAGACTTGGATTCAAAGCATGTTTATTAGAAAGCCTAGATCCAAGCATTAGGGTTTTGCATGCGCACATAGGAAAGTTCTTATGGCTAAAACCCATCAAAAATGTATCGTCAAATATACAGTATGATTCCACAAGATCTAGTTTTGTTCAAGTAAGAGATTCTAGCTAATTAAAAGAATCTTCTGATCAATCCAACGATCATTTTGATTCCATTACTAATGAGGATTCGGAATATCACACATTGATCAATCAAAGAGAGATTCAAAAACTAAAAGAAAGATCGATTCTTTGGGATCCTAGCTTTCTTCAAATGGAAGCTGATAAAATTTCGTAACTCTCTCGTCAAATGTCCCTTCTCTAATTTCTTTATATCGACGACTCCTATTAATGAACTCTTCAACTTTCATTAAGATTGTTTTTCTCAACTATCGACCGATTTTAATTTTGGTTTCTGAGCCATATATTGCTATGATGAAACTTAAAAAAATCATAATTTCCTCTCACGAAGTCTAATTTGGACGTTCTCTATATTGATGTTCTCGGTTTTACAACTACTATGAATTTCATTTAGGTTACTTATTCTAATAAGTAATTTATCAAAAATTCACTTCTTATGATCTGTAAAGACATGTCAGTTTAATCACGAAACTTCAAAGAAGCATAACTTCTCCATAGGAAGTTGGCTTTTAGAGTTCTATATTTGCATGAAATCCTGGTCTCATATACTATATTTTTGGTTAATATTATTCGTCCTACATAAAATTCCATCAAAAATTCATATTTATCCCATATTATATCTTAATTCTCTAGTCTAAATCTGCAGGAGTTACAGTTATCTCTCCCTTAGGATTATTACATCCCAAAATCATCAACAAAGTAGGACTGGATGACTATCCCACGTGTAACTTTTCCATCCTAAGTAATAATCATCCAAGCTGAGGTCTTCATACCCATTACTGTAATAGACTAAATGGTCATACCTTTATGACTTTCTATTGCACGATGGATTAGCTAGACTTAGGTTTCTTTGAGTCATACTCAAGCATGGAGGATACCTTCCTTCATGTTCTAATATGCTACAACCACATTATTATAGGTAGCGTATCTAGCTACTGGCTGCTTAGTCTTAATGGCGATTACAATACTTCTGTTGAACACTTCGATTTCCTTCCCTCTAATCTTTTAACTAAAGTTTGATGTTATATCCAACTTGGTTCCCTTAACCGGGTAACATACATCATATATTTTATCTTAGTTAGACTCAGTTTGCTATGACTACTACAGTTGGAATAACATTCATCTGCTGAGTCATTAACGAAAAAATGGTAATGATGGACATGAAAAAAGCAATTTGAGTGCCTTAATAACCTTGTGACTCATCCCGATTCAAGTATGGACCTTCTTTTTCCTGTAATGCAGACCCATACTACCTTTCACACCTATTCATACTCATCCCAAGAATTTTCTCACAGTCCCCATGTTACTATTCCTAAAAATCAAAAAATCAATTTAACACATATAGATGTGTCCATGAAATTATATATAACAAATCTCCTAGACTCCATCATAGAATTTCTTCCATTCTTATCTTCAACTGCGATTCTACTTCCCAGTCCTTGGTATAAATTATTTCTCATGTAGTGTCATATCTACAATGCATACTATACCAAAATTTATTCCTAACAAACCCATTATATGGAAATCATAATTTCCTATTGTCACCAAACAATCTTACATAACTTGAGAGTTTATAACTATTGAACTGATTACAACATTTATTCATCCTTCATGCCTTATATTCTAGGCTACACATTGTATTATTATCTATAGAGGTGACCACTTTTAGTCGTGAACCTTAGAGAACCAGATTCTTTCTCTTGTCCTCCTTAGGCATCATATGCGTCTTCATCCAAGATTGTTTTGAATTCGCTTGACATTGGTGCATTTGATTTAGTAGCTCCTTTCTTCTTCAGGAAGTCATCCTTGAAATTCCCGACTTATTCACATTCGAAGCATAACTTTTTGTCAGCTGTACATTTGCTAACATAGCGACCAATCTTGCCACATCTATAACATGTGACTACTTCTGGGCATTGTCCATAATGCTTCACCTTCAAATTCTCACACCACCTTGTTTCACTTTTGTCCTCGTACTTCCTATTGTTAGGGCCAGATTTTGAGAATTTTCCATTCTTTTTGAAGTTTGGATGTCCTTCGCCGTTCCTTTTTTCGAAAACTTCATTCTTATCGTCGCTTCTCTTCTTGATCATTTCTTCTACCGACCTTGCAGCCTAGATGGTTTCCTTAAAAGTATGTGCCAAGTTAACTAAAACAGAATACTCGCATGTTAGTCCCACAAAGTACCTATCAATCTTGAATAGTTCATTGGGGACTACACACAAGGCAAGTTCCATTTTGTCAGTGAAAGCACTAGTATACTCATCAACAGTCGTGCTTCCCTTCTTCAATGCTAAGAGTTGATTATCTAAGTCCAACATATTCTCAACTGATCAGAATCTACGCTTGAATTGGGTTAAGAATTCTTCCAATGTCAGTTTCAACAGCTTGTTAAGGATCGTTTCACCCTTAAATTTCCTCACAGAATAAGTGGTTTGAATCTGGCTAGTTCAGGCGCAAGTGAAGAAGGCTAGCTCCAATTCTAAAATCCAGTCGATTGCTCCCATAGGATCCTTCTTCCCGTTAAACGAGGAAACGATTGCAAGTGATGAAATCCTTATACTTCCAGTAGCCTCTAGGCTCATCATTTCTTCAGATTTCTGATTCTTCTGGTCCTTGATAACTCTTAGGCTCATTCTTTCCTTCCTGGACCGTTGTTTCATATGGAACTGGCTCATGGTTAATTGGATCAACGACTATCGGCCCGTTGATCAATGGTACTTCACCCCTAGTCTTAGCTAGCCACTATGATAGGAGTTCCATAAACTCAAGCTTTTGTTGATTTTGTCATGTTTTGTCTCATCAATCGAACTTCATCCATCCGGAGTTGACAGCTCCTGCTATGAATTTTAATAAGAAGCAGAAATTAAAATGAAACCCTAAAAGTCCATGGGCCAAATACAAACCCAAAAACCAAACCCAAAAATTAAGGAAAAATAACAAAATTGTTCATAACTCCATTTAGAAAGGGATTTCTGGACTCAAAAATGGGTAAGTCCCCTTCGAGTACTTATCTAGACATGCTCCTTGCTCCAAGCTTCGATTTGACTGGTCATAGGCCCAAAACGGATATTCGTAGCCAAAGTTATGGCCATTTCCGCAAAGCCCCTTTATTCACACGATCGTGGGCCTCTAGGAACGCAGGGGCCTGATCCTCCACACTAGGGCCCGCATCATTCCCTCTTGGGTAGACAAAGTTCGACCTCGAATGTGCACCATGGTCGTCATCAGAAGAATCCCCATAATAAGGAAGCAAATGCTTTACACTGAGAACATCGGAACAACGAATGTGCCTTGACAACCGTAGACGGTAAGCATTGGAATTAATTTTCTCAACAATCTCCACCGGTCCAATTTTCTTAGCTAACAACTTGTTGTACTCACCAAACGAAAAACGATCTTTAGTCATGACAGCCCAAACAAAGTCACCTACTTCAAAATCAACTTGTCTGCGTTTCTTATCTGCATCTTGCTTGTACTTGAAGTTAGCCCGAACCAAGTTGTCATGAACAGCCTTATGAACATCATGCAGTCCTCCAACAAAATCCTGCACTTTCTTTGGAACAACCCTAAAAACAGGCAGTGACATCAAATCAAGTGGTCCCCGTGGCTGAACAAAATAGACCACCTGGAATGGAATATATCCAGTACTTCGGTTGACAGCATGATTATGAGCAAACTCAGCTTGACAAAGCTTCTGATACCAAGTCTTCACATGATCACCCACTAAACACCGCAAAATATTACCAAGGGATCGATTGACAACTTCTGTTTGGCCATCATTTTGAGGATGATATGCACTACTAAAATTGAGCTGAGTGTTCACCATTTTCCATAGGCTGCACCAAAAATGACTTAAAAACCTAGAGTCTCGATCTGAAACAATAGAAGACGGCAATCCATGCAAATGGTAGACGTCTCGAAAGAATAATTGGGCCACATTAACTGCATCTGTCATCTTTTTGCAAGGAATAAAGTGCACCATATTAGAAAAATGATCAACAACCACAAATATTGAATCATTTCCCCGTTGAGTACATGGTAAACCCAACATAAAATCCATGTTGATGTCTATCCAAGGTTGTGATGGAACAGGAAAAGGCATATAGAGTCCTGCATTGGTAGATGTGCTCTTTGACACCTGACAGATTCGACACCGTTTAACATATCTATCGACCTCCTTACACATTGTAGGCCAAAAATAAGATGATTGCACCAACTGTAAAGTGAGATCTCGGCCGACATGCCCTTCACCATGCAACTCCCTAATGATTTGAAGGCGGAGACTACAATCAGGGATGCATAATTGATTGCCTTTGAAAACGAAAACTTCATGTAGCTAGAAAATTAGACATCTATCGAGATTATATACCCTGTAGAACAACAGAAAAATAAGGATCAACCGTTAGCTGCTCCATGAGGACATCCATCCCCGGCACACCAACCCTCATGGAAACTAGCAAATTACACCTCCGACTCAATGCATCAGCCACCCGATTCGACATTCCAGACTTGTGTTTCACCACAAAAGTGAATTTTTCCAAGAACGACATCCACCTCCCATGTTTGTGTGACAGCTTATCTTGACTACAAATATGTCTTAATGAATCATGATCTGTGAACAAAACAAATTCCTTGTGAAACAGATAATGGCGCCAATGCTTTACAACTTGGACCACTGCATAGAACTCAACATCATAAGTGCTATAACGTAGCTTTGGCCTTGTCAACTTCTCACTAAAATAGGCAATCGGTCGTCCTCCTTGACTTAGAACTGCTCCAATCCCAACCTTGGAAGCATCTGTGTATAATTCAAAAACTTGAGAAAAGTCTGGCAATACAAGAATCGGTGATGTAGTAAGCTTATCTTTTACTAACTAGAAAGCTGATTCTGCTACTTCGGTCCAAGTAAAGGTCTTCCCTTTCATACAATCAGTCACCGGTGCCATAATAGAACTAAAGTTGGGAATAAACCTCCTATAGAATGAAACAAATCTATGAAAGCTTCGAACTTCAGTGATGGTAGTTGGAGTTGGCCATTGTCTGACAGCTGCTACTTTAGACTCGTCCACCTGTATTCCTTCCCCAGAAACAACATACCCTAAGAACAAGACTTTAGGAACCATAAATACACAATTCTTCATGGCTACATACAAACTATCTCGTCGAAGTACAGTCAAAACCTGCCTCACATGGTTGACATGCTCACCAAAAGTAGCACTGTAAATAAGTATGTCATCAAAATAAACAACTACAAATTTACCAATAAAGGACCTGAACAACTGGTTCATCACACACATAATTGTACTAGGAGTGTTTGATAAACCGAAAGGCATCACCAACCACTCATACAATCCTTCACGAGTCTTGAAGGCGGTCTTCCACTCATCCCCAGGCCTAAGTCAAATCTGATAGTACCCTCTCTTGAAGTCCAGTATTGTAAACATAGAGGCACTGCTAATCTGGTGAAGTAGGTCATCAAGTCGAGGAATTGGAAATTTGTACCTCACTGTGATCTTATTGATGACACGACTATCAACACACATACGCCAAGTACCATCCTTTTTAGGAGTCAACAAATCAGGAACAACACACGGGCTCATGCTCTCCCGAACATGACCTTTTGAAATCAAGTCCTCCACCTGTCGTCGCAACTCCTCATGCTCTTCGGGACTCATTCTGTAATGTTGCCTATTAGGCAGCTGGGCTCCTGGTTGTAAATCAATATGATGTTGGATGTCACGTAAAGGTGGCAAACCATTAGGTAATTTATTAGGGAAAACATCAACGAATTCCTTGAGCAGAGGAACCATAGCCTCAAGAATTTCAACCTCCTTGGTGAATTCCTTCCCTAGCAATACAAAATTTTCACCTTCCGCCTCCAACTCGTCTTCAAACTGAGCAAGGGTCAGTAGAGTAGCTGAAGGTTTCGGAACTGGCTCCTTTGGCTTACTGGGAACCAATGTTATCTTCACACCACCAAACAAGAAACTTTAAGTATTAGTCTGCCCGTTATGATCTATGTTACGATCATACTCCCAAGGTCTGCCCAACAACAAATGACAAGCATACATAGCAACCACATCACACCACACATCATCTTTATATGTGGTACCAATAGAAAATTGAACAAGGGCTCGCTTAGATACAGTGACCATGCCACCCTTCTTAAGCCACTGTAGCTTGTAAGGCTTAGGGTGATTTTCTGTTTTCAAAGCCAACTTTTGAACCGCTTCTTCAGATATAAGGTTATCACAACTTCCTGAATCAATAACAAAAGTACAAACCTTTCCCAAAATAGTACATGTCGACTGAAATATGTTGTGTTTGAGCCAATCATCACCAACAACTTTTGGTGTAAAACAAAACCACCTTACCACCAAATTTACCCCCACATCTCCAGTTACAACTTCCTATTTGAATTGAAGCTCTTTGTCATACACAAGGGGATCTTCGTAATTTTCACCAGCATCATCATTTTGCCAATCATCTTTCTCAGCAAACAAATGATGTTTTCCAACCTTCTTGCACTCTGATTGTCAGTGACCTGTCTCCCCACAACTAAAACACTTCAAACTGCTACTAACAGTTGTCCTAGGATTTGGTCCAACACTGTTAGATGTAGGTCTTTGTTGATTAGGCACAACACGGGGTACCTTACCACCTGTCCCGGAACTTCCTCCAATATTGGCAGTTGATGACGAACCGCCCACCCGACGACTTTGTTTCTCAAAAGCCAACGCTCGTTGGTGCGCTTCAGAAATAGATATCGGGTCAAACATATTTACAGAGTCCATGATTTGGACCCATAGACACCCAATATATCAAGCAACGAGTTGTTCCTCTGTCTCCTGGATATAGTTTCGGGCAATGAATTGGTAGAACTCAGTTGTGTAATCGTCAACTGATTTGGCACCCTGCTTCAGATTTTGCAACTGTTGGTACATCAACCTTTGAAAGTTATGGGGTAGGAAGTTGGATCGTAAACACTTCTTCATCTTCCTCCAAGTCATGACTTTTGACTTTCCAAGCCTGTCTCGTGTCAGTTTCAGTTGTTGCCACCATGCAGACACCCTACCACGTAGCCTGGTAGCGATCAATGACACTCTTTTGTTTTCAAGGACTTCTTTGAACTTAAAAACTTCCTCAATAGTAGCCAACCAGTCGATGAACCCCTCCGGATTCAAACTTACCCCGTCAAATTCCGAGATATCAATTCTCATTCCGGTCTCCCAACTCCTATTGTCACCTTTAAACGCCTTCGCCACCTTTCTAGATCATCTTCAAAATATGAACCGTCACTGCCACCGAACAGGTTCCCAAACTCACCATCTTCCACTTGTGAATGAGTTCGGTTGGGCTGAAGTTCTGTTTTATGTTGCGTCTTTTGGGCTCGTTAGATTAGCCTTGTATTCTCCGGTTTGGGCCTGTCCAACCGAGAGCCTTTTATGTATTGTATATAAGTTATCGCTTGCATGCATATTAGGTTAAGATTCAAGATTTCAGTTTTAGCATTCCAGAGTCTTACGATATTGCTCTCTTGTAATCTTCCAATCCTTTACAGTTGATGTTCTTATTCGAGCTCTTCTAAGGATTTTATTTAATCATTCGACTCGTTTGATTCAAGCTGTTTGTTCTTATTATTGCGTTCTGCCTTGTTATTAATATAGTGTTCTTGCTGTTTCATATTGATATACTTGTTCAAGATCTAATCGATCTTCATAGATTAAAAGTTGTTCTTAATCACATCAATTGGTATCAGAGAGGGAGGCTGTGTAATCGATACACATCTTTTCTGTGAAAAAGATTTCCATTAGGGTTTTCCGCAATCATCGATATTTATTGAGCCGTCATCTTAATTGACGTATCTTAGTATTTATTGTTTTGCCCTAATCTGCTTTATTACAAGTCTGATCTTTGAACAGGTTATTGCGATCATAATGGACGCAACGCAATCAAACCCTATTAATATTTCCAACAGCATTGGTTCGACGACAAAAATTCCAATCTTATACACCCATGACTATGAAGTGTGGGCACATCATTTTGAAGATTACGTGATTGGATCGGAGGACAATGGTTTTCTTATATGGGAAGCCATTATCAATGGACCGTTTTCTCATTCCACGACATCCAGAGTTATTAAGACGCAAAAAGAATACAACGATCTGCTTAAGGACGTGACGAATATTGCGCAAGATGAAAAAGACAAATTCCAGTGCAATATTAAGGCACTGAGGTTGATCAGATTCGCCCTTCAGTCCGACACTTTCAGACTGGTCAGCTCATGCACTACGGCGAAGGAAGTGCGGGATAGACTTCGCGAACTGTACTCCACAGACGAAGATCTTGAACATTCTATTCAAACCTTGCTTCTATCTGAGTTTGGAGAATTCAGGCAAGGGGCTGAAGAAACTATGACCCAGACGTTTGATCGCTTCAATCATCTTCTCAGCAAGATGATCAAACACGACATTGAAAGGAGGCTCATCGAACAAAAGGTTACTTTCTTGAACGGACTGCGATCTGAATGGAGAGCAGTTGTTTCCACCGTCAAAGCACATGAACAATTTAAATCATACTCTTTGGCAAAACTGGTGGGTATTCTAAAGTCCCAAGAGAAGATTGTGGTTCAAGAGAAAAATGTTGTCTCTAGTCTTGGTTCGTTGGCCCTCCTATCTAAAAGTAAAGCTGTGATGGAGGATGAAGAGCTCAATTTAGAAGAATATGACCTCTCAACTGAGGATTATGCCATGATGGTATCCAATCCTAAGAGGTTCATAAAGAAGAGATTTCCCAACAACAAAAACCAAAACTGGCAGGGGAGTTACAGCTCTGAAAAGGCAAACAATGAACCGAAGGCTGAGGAGTCCAAGAAGGAACCGAAGGCGGATGGCGATTCTGGAGTAAGCTGTTTTTACTGTGGTGGTAAGAACCACTATGCTAAGGACTGTGTTCTTAAAAAGATGGCTGAAAAGGATGACGGAAAGGATGAGGAAGCCGTGCTGCAGAAGAGATTGGATGAGTTGAGAAAGAAAAAGTCTACCGCTAACCCTTCTATTAATGCTCTTATTGTGCAGGGTTCGGTTAACGACGATGAGTTCGGTAGCACCGAAGTTTGGTCTACTGACTCAGAAGATGAAGAAGTGAGGAAGCCTACTCATGGAAAGGTTTATATGGCTAAGGAGGAAAGCAGTGGTGGAAAATGCTTCATGGTGTCAAGCGCATCTCAGATGAGGGGATACAATACCGATGGAGGAAGCAATGGACCGAAGGTGCAGGAAGATATGTGCTTCACGGCCAAACCACTCAGCCAACAGTTCAATGAGCTTGATGAACTGATAAAGAAGCTTCACTTAGACTGTGAGATAGGCAAGAAGATCCACCGTATGATTTTACCATTCCTAGAATTCAAGGAGGATGAAATTGATGCCGAAGCTTACAATTGTGAAAGTGTGATTTCGTCTGATGATGTCAACCCAACTTATCAGATTGGACTGGACAAAATTGAGTCCTTCATTAAATCAAAAGACCATAAGGACATGCTCAAAAATCTTTTGGACGAAAATGACAGACTTAAACTGAGAACCGAAACCATACAAAAGTTTGACTCTCTAAACACCAAAGTAAGCTTAGAAAATAAAATCGATGTTGAAAATGCATCTGAGCTTAACGAGGACGAAAACATGAGTGAAATTTCTGTAGAGGATACGGTTGACTGCTCAGAATTCGTTAAAAGCGAAACTAAAAACCACAAAAATCTTATTTCTGAAAATTCAGTAGAATTCGCTAGATTGTCCCAACAAAAGTCCCCGAAATTAGTAGAAAAGGCTGTTGTGTATCAAAAGGTCAGGACCACTCCGAATCAGGTATACAAAGTGACTGGAATAACCGAACATCAAACAGCTGAACTCACGGCTATTGTTAACGAAGACAATGCTGATGGCTGTGATGAGTTCTTCTGGGAAGCTCCTATTGACAATGGAAATGAAACCGTCGGACTATCTGAAAGAACCTCTTGGATGAAGAAAGGGAGATACATACCTGAACCCTTGAACAAGCCTGATAATTTCAGTGAACCAAGCACAAGTGGTACAAAAGATACTCCTCAAGAGGTTGATCGTTCAGCGAAAGAAGACATTCCTTCAACGCCAACAGCTCGAAGTGAAACTTCATCAGATACTCCTTCCACTTTCTCAGGGCAAACTGAATCTTCTTCAAACATTCCCTCTGCACCCTCAGCTCAAAGAAAAACTCCTAAAGTTCAAAAGGAACCAACAAAGGTGACATCAAAAGCGAAAGCGAACGTTCATCATCAACCTAAACAGATGAGGGATAAAAAGATAGAAAGGAACCTAAGATACAGGAAAAACCTTTCTGAAAGGAAACAATTCTGGCACTCCCAGAATGCATACTATTCACACAAAGACAAGAATCTGAAGTATGAAAACAATCCCGTAAGAAAGCCTGATAATTCCAACAACCGAAAGTCAAGGTTCGGTTCGCAAGAAGATACCAACCGAAAATCAAGGTTCGGTTCGCAAGAAGATACCAACCGAAAGTCAAGGTTCGGTTCGCATGAAAATACCAACCGAAAGCAAAGGTTCGATTCTGAAAAGAATTTCAACCGAAACCAAAGGTTCGGTTCCAAGAACCACTCCAACCGAACTCAGAGGTTCGGCTCTGAAGTCAGACGAGAACAAGACTCAAAGGTTAAACCCACCAACGATCAAAAGCAAAAGGGGCACCTAGAGTCATCAGCAAGGAAGTCCTCCCCATCCAAATTCTCTCGTTCTAACTCTTCTCGTCATTCTACTTCTACTCATTCATCTCCATCTTGCTCTAAAGTTAATCCCACTCTTCCTCAAAAACCTCATTCATCAGCTGAACAGAAGGGAAAGCGAAAGGTCGATGAATCCAAGCCTGAGCCCACAGGAAACCAACCTAATCTTAACAAAATAAAAGTATTCACCATTAAAAAGAAAGATGAAACAACTTTAATTAAAAGAACATATCTTGTTGACATCTCTCTAACTATTCCTGTTCCCATGAAAACCTCACATGGACCCAAGAAACTTTGGGTTCCTAAATCTGCTTAATTTTTGCAGGTTATAAGTGACGAGCAGTTTGACGAAGAATGGTACATCGATAGTGGCTGCTCGCGTCACATGACAGGGAGGAAAGAGGAACTCAGGGAATACAGATCTCTTGCAAATGGTGGCAATGTTAAGTTTGGAAATAACTCTTTCGGCACCATAAAGGGATATGGGATGATAACGAATGGTGATTTTACCATTAGGAAGGTGGCCTATGTGGAAGGACTTCAACACAACCTCATCAGTGTATCTCAGCTTGTTGGAGGTACAGATCTCAAAGTTTCATTCGATGATGAAGGTTCTGAAATCATAGAGAAAAAGACAAAGAAAGTGATTCTGAAGTCAGAGCGAAAGGGTGAAATGTTTCCGCTGAACATGAAACCCATCAAAGGAAACCCAGCAATATGTCTGCTATCAAAAGCTCAATCCGACGAAAGCTGGTTGTGGCACAGAAGACTCTCTCATCTAAATTTCAAAGATATCAACCGACTTGTCACTGGAAGTCATGTTAGGGGTCTTCCATTGCTCAAGTTTGACAGAGAGCATTTATGTGCTGCATGTGAAATGGGAAAGCAGAGTCGTCAAAGTCACCCATCCATAATTAACACAAAAGTTGTTGAACCACTCGAATTGCTCCATATCGATTTGTGTGGTCCTTCATCTATTGAAAGCATCGGTGGTAGCAAGTACATTCTTGTTGTCGTTGATGACTTCTCTAGATTTACATGGGTGTTCTTTCTAAAGCTCAAATCTGAAGCGACTCAAAAGCTGAAAGTGTTTATCAAGCAAATTGAAGTCCAGCTCAAGAAGGTCGTTCGCAACATCAGGAGCGACAATGGTCTCGAATTCAAGAACAGGGAGTTTGAAGAGTTTCTTGCAGAAAAGGGAATTAGCCATAATTTCTCAGCTCCCTACACACCACAACAGAATGGAATAGTCGAAAGACGAAACCGATCTCTGTGTGAAGCTGCCCGAACTATGTTAAGTTTCGCTTCCTTACCTCTTTATTTTTGGGCTGACGCTATTTCTGCTGCTTGTTATACACAAAACAGGTCCTATCTCAACAAGCGATTCACGCTCACACCATATGAGATATTAAACAACAGGAAGCCCAATGTGAAATTTTTCCATGTTTTTGGCTCAAGGTGTTTCATCTTTAACTCTAAAGAACACCGCAACAAGTTTGATGTCAAAGCTGACGAGGGAATCTTTCTGGGTTACTCACTCACTTCAAAGGCGTACAGGGTCCTAAACAAACGATCAAGAAGGATTGAAGAGACATACTATGTGACCTTCGACGATAGCTATGTCAAGAAGCTACAGGCCATAGATGACACTGCCAGGGAAATCTTCCCTCAAACTGGTCAAGTCACAGTCTCAATCGCCAATATGTACGAGAATTTTCTGGATCTCTTTGATGAACCGGAAAAAGCTTCTCTCTCCGAAGCAGGTGCAGCCGACAACAAAATAGATCATATGAAGCAGATTGTCGAAGATGCTGCAAGAAGAATGCATGAAGAAGAATCGCCTACTAATGAATCTCCAACCAACAATGCTTCAGTCGAGGGGGAGCCAAGTTCTCATGTCGAGGGGGAGCCTAGCTCACATGTCCAGGGGGAGCCAAGCTCTACTACTTCAACCGAAGGTCCTTCATCAACCGAAGGTAACTCTCCAACCAAAGGTGCCCCTCCAAACGAAGGTGCTTCAATGCCTGAAAATCCAGCACCACAAGAAACCCCTGAGCCTCGTGTTTCTCAAGACTCATCAATTGAGGGGGAGCATGATGATATGAGGCTTGATTTCGATTGCCAATCTGAGCCTGAAGAGATGATCAACGCTGAACTAGATCCAACCTTCGATCCGAATTACCCTCCTCTTACAAAATGGACCAGAGATCATCCTATCTCTCAAGTAGTTGGTGATGTATCTAAAAAGGTTCTGACTCGATCTCAACTGAAGGCAAAACAGACATCCTTATTCTCAAAGGTTGAGTTTTGTATGTTTAACTCATTTGTATCAAAAGTTGAACCGAAGACAGTGAATACTGCCCTCGATCACTCTGATTGGGTTCAAGCAATGCAAGACGAACTAAACGAGTTTGAAAGGAACAAAGTCTGGTGCCTCATTCCAACTCCTCCGGATGCTTCAGTTGTTGGTCTCAAATGGGTTTTTAGAAACAAAATGGACAAGGAAGGTAATGTCATAAGGAACAAGGCTCGTCTGGTTGTCAAAGGATACTGTCAGGAGGAAGGAATAGATTACGAAGAGACGTTCGCTCCAGTAGCTAGGCTAGAATCGGTTAGAATATTTCTGGCCTATGCTGCTCACAAAAACTTTGAGGTCTTCCAAATGGACGTCAAGTGCGCATTTCTCAATGGAGAACTTGAAGAAACGGTGTATGTGGAGCAACCTCCTGGGTTCGTGAACGAAAAGTATCCAAATCATTGCTACATTTTGGATAAAGCTGTGTACGGCCTCAAACAAGCTCCGAGAGCCTGGTATGAAACGCTTACAAAATTTTTAAAGATGTCCAAATTCAAACAAGGTTCGGTTGACCCAACCTTCTTTCGCAAAAAGGAAGGTAACCACCTTATGATCGTTCAAATTTATGTCGATGACATCATCTTTGGCTCTACGAATCCCAGCTTAACAGCTGAATTCAGAAAGTTGATGGAGACTAAGTTTGAAATGAGCTCAATGGGTCCTATTAATTTTTTCCTTGGTTTAAATATAAGACAGGGACCCGAAGGCATCTTTATCAATCAGGAAGCTTACACAAAGACTCTCCTAGCGAAGTTTGGAATGATGGGAGACTCAAAAGTCAAAGTCCCAATGGCATTCGGCACCAAACTTACCCCTTCACTGGATAAACCGGCTGTCGACATCACGCTCTATCGTCAAATGATAGGCTCACTGATGTATCTAACTGCTAGCAGGCCTGATATCATGTTTTCTGTATGTTATTGTGCTCGATTTCAGGCTAACCCACGCGAACCTCACATGCTGGCAGTAAAGAACATCCTACGCTATCTCAAGCGAACCGCCTCCTTAGGTCTATGGTATCCATCCAACTCTGGCTTCTTCGTTCAAGCCTATTCTGATGCTGACCTTGGAGGATGTGGACTCGACCGCAAAAGCACAACTGGTGGCCGTCAATTTCTTGATGGGAAGTTGGTCAGCTGGCAATCCAAGAAACAAACATGTGTGTCGCTGTCTACTGCTGAAGCGGAATACATTGCCGCTGCATCCTGCACATCACAAGTGATTTGGATCCAGAGTCAACTTCGAGACTATGGACTCAATATGAAGAAGATCCCTCTATATTGTGACTCTGAAAGTGCAATTAGGATCTGTCATAACCCGGTGCAACACTCTAAAACCAAACACATAGCACTGAGGTATCACTTCATCAAAGATCACGTGGAAGATGGAAATGTCGAAGTTCACTTCGTAAGAACCACTGATCAACTGGCTGACGTCTTCACCAAAGCTCTTCCAGAAGCATCATTCAATAAAATTTTGCAAGGGCTAGGTATGATGGAATCAGAGTCAGTTCCTCACACTACCTCTCGATCTCAAACGTAAGAAGCGAATTCAACCGAACGTTCGGGTTCGGTTCAACCATTTCACTCGCTCATTTCTTCAAAGGTAGTTTTTCTGAGTTGTATATTTCTTGTGCAAAATTTGTTTTTCTTTATGTGAAAAGTTTTTTTTTTATTGCATATCTAAACTCCTTGGTTTCTTAAAAATTTTCCTGAACCGAAATCTCCAGAAGGTTCGGGTTCGGTTTTCCAAAATTTTGTTGAACCGAAACCAACTGAAGGTTCGGGTTCGATTTTTCAAAATTTTTCTGAACCGAAACCAACCGAAGGTTCGGGTTCGGTTTTCCAAAATTTTGTTGAACCGAAACCAACTGAAGGTTCGGGTTCGGTTTTTCAAAATTTTTCTGAACCGAAACCAACCGAAGGTTCGGGTTCGGTTTTCCAAAATTTTGTTGAACCGAAACCAACTGAAGGTTCGGGTTCGGTTTTTCAAAATTTTTCTGAACCGAAACCAACCGAAGGTTCGGGTTCGGTTTCTCAAAATTTTCCTGAACCGAAACCAACCGAACGCTCGGGTTCGGTTTTTCAACTTTTTCCAACCGAAACCAACCGAACGTTCGGGTTCGGTTTTTCAATTTTTCAATTTTTTTTTCTTCTCTATTCCAAAGTTTTTTTTTAATTCAATTTCAAAAACTCCAAAAATATTTTAATTTTTTGTTTTGTGTGTTCATTCGTTTATAAGGATATATTTGAGAACTTACTTAAGTGTCCCTAGAAGCATGCTGCTGTATGTGTCCCAAGCCTCATAAGATTTTGAATAATAGCCTTCATGACCTGGTATACACAAACCTTGTCTTCCCAATAAGGCTAACTCATTTATTCTAATCATGAGCTACCTCACTCTTTTCTCACATGAGTTTAGAGTCTCCTGCTTGGTCCTTATGTTCGCAGCAGAGGTACTATGTATTCTTTCACCATCCCCATTATACTTCTCCATAACCTTCGTATCCTCACTGTAACCCTTGAGACTCTCAGCAACTACCACTGAGGTTTATGGTTACACAACATCTGTGTTTATGATCTTAGCTTCGTGCCACTACGAGCTGAGTGAAACCCAAAATTCAACACCAACGAATTGACGGTGACAAATTAACATGATCAAGTTTTCACCAATGACTTAACGAATGTACCTTCATGAAATCTCATTTTTTTCCTTTTTGCGTGGTTCCAATGAAATTGTTACACACCATGACATTTCTTCCCAAGGGATCCAGTTTTAAATTTTTATCTGAGATTTCATATTAATCCAAGCCACTACAAAATTAACTCAAACCTACTTGTTCAACAGATTACACTGGCCTCACAAGTACTTTGTTCACGTTCGCTCTTATATCAGGAATTGAATTGTTGAATCAAAGCAAAACCACCCTTAATTGGCCTTATTTAAAGAAGCCTTTCAACATTTATTGATAAATGTTTGATCGAAATTCAACGGGATTCCACACTAACACTTTGAGGTCTCTCTTGACCTTGAAGGAAGAGATTCGTGCCCGGGATCATCAGTTTCGTGTCATAATTGACATCACAGATCATTCCAAAAAGAGTTGCTTTATTTCTTTATCTTTTACACTCTTTGCACGAAAATCCTAGATTTTCAAAAATTCCGTTACTAATTATTTTACAGGCTGGATAATCAA
The DNA here is from genome assembly GCF_002870075.4 of Lactuca sativa. Lineage (NCBI taxonomy): Eukaryota > Viridiplantae > Streptophyta > Magnoliopsida > Asterales > Asteraceae > Lactuca > Lactuca sativa. The sequence continues at coordinate 108,135,566 of NC_056625.2, read as the reverse complement.
TGGATGGTTAATACTGAAGTTGTGGTTGCCAATAATCCACGTGGGCATTTTATTCAAAAGGTGGCGTTTAAAAGAAAAGGGATAAGTTCAAGAGGTTGCTGACGCGGCGGGAGTTCAAAGGATAGATATTCAAACGACGGTAAAAAGGCGGGCGCGTGAATTTGAAGAGGCCGCGCTTTTTCTGACACTATTGGACGCGTGTGCAGTATTGAAGCGTCATCCATCTGGCATTAATGGCGCGTGTGGAAATGGAAACGGTTTCTCTCTCTGAACCGGCGCTTATTGGGCGGCGTGATACTAGGAATCTGACACTCTCTCTCCTACGTGATCATCGCACGTCCCAACTGTCACCAATCAGTCACTCAAAAAACCCTTCCGTATTTCAATAAGAGATTTGAAACGATCTTTCTCTCTCCTGTTACCTACTATAAAAAGCCATCCACACCACCTTTTACCTCTTTACTGCCCCCATAATTCCCAAAGCAAAATTACTCCCAAAACTCTCTCCCGGTCATCTTCTTCTCCACACCTGCAACAATGGCTGAATCTTCATCCGTTCATGCTACTTCTCAGATTCTTCCCATCAGACCTCAACAATGCCTTGTCATTGATCTAAACCCACTAGCCTATGATCCCTACATGTCGCCGGTTATCGAATGCCTCAAGTTCTCCCAGCTTGCTCCGGCATTGTCCAGAATTGAAACGGTACCAATGGTGGCTCTATCTCAGGTCTATGCGACGGCCTACTACGACAAGGGCGTCGACCGGATATTTTTCGAAGTGGCGGAACACAAGACGTCGATTTCTCGTCCCCGCTTCTGCACCATGCTTGGGTTTGCTGCAGACCCATCACGTGTTAACCCGGAGACGATTCCGGTTGGCATGTTATACAGCATGTTCTACAACATGGGCTACACGGAAGTTCTAACCTCCGTCGCACGGTTCAAGAAGTCATGCCTACCGCCCCTGTGGAATGGGCTATTTACAGTTCTCTTCAAGGGACTGTCTGAGAGGAGTTCAGGATCGGACGGGGCCAGTCGTCTTTTCCTGACAATCATGTATGGGGTGTACAACGGGATCAACCTCGATTATGGGTTTGTTCTTTGGCAACAGCTGATTCAGAGCCTTTCTTCCACTTCTCGACACTCTGAAGTGTCGCTGGCCCGGTTCTGGATCCTGATCACAAGATGGGCCATGGACAGGTTTGAGGTCCCAACTGCTGACGGTGCACCGATGTCTTCTGTTGGCACGTTCCACACCAAGAAGATCATCGTATACGATGCATCGAAATTCTCCTTCATTGGCTCTATCCCGGAGTCGATGTATGGAAGTGTGCCATCAGACAGCAGTATGATCAAGGCGATCAAGGAGTTAGGGCCATCTGGTCCGAGGGAACTGACACCAGACATGCTGCGATCAATCCATGATGCCGACAAGCCGGTGGCCAGGGGTAAGAAATCAAACAAGGGGAAGAAACCATCCAAAGCCCCCAAACCTTCTCCCAAGAAGCGCAAACAACCGAAGGCTGCTTCGTCACCAAAACCGAAAAGGAGGAAGACCCAACAAAAGCGAAAGCTAGTCCTTCCCTCCTCATCAAGTGAATCCGAAGGTGGGAGTTCGGACTCTGAGGGAACACAAGGAGACGAATCTCCACAAAGAGGCAACACACCCCCTCAGTCCCCAACCCCGGAGATGGAACTTCACCAATCCCCAGTTCCTTCCCCTCCACCCACAATACCTATTTCCATTCCCACCATAAACCCTACTATACCACCAACCTCATTTCCTATACCACCACCCATATTCACCACATCAACCGAAACACCACCTGTTACCGAAACCCCACCCGTAACCGAACCTCCACAAACCGAAACCCATACACCACCACCACCCGAAACTAACCCCCCACCCACTCAACCTGAACCAACCAAACCCATAACACCCCCAGCTTCACCACCACCTCAATCTCCAGAAGACGCCTCCGATGGCGATGATCAATATCTTGGTGGTGACGACCTGAACTTTGATTCGGTCTACTATAGTCCGTTTCAAGTTCAAAGTGATGAGGAGGATGATGCTCCTGTGACAAAGAAGCATCTCCGCGAGCTGAACGAGAAGGTTGATCAACTTCTCGCCTCCTCTTCCAATCAGCAGTCATCCTTATCTGAAGCTGCCCTTCAGAGGATAGTTGATGCCTTCTCTAGGGCTCAACAGGACTCAGTGGCCTCAGCTACTGCTGCGATAGACGCCTCCACCCGAGCTTGTGAGGCAGCGACCGAAAAAGTCGATAAACTATTCCATGACGCTACAATCCTGCTGCAGTCTATGCAGGAAAGCGCCCAAGCCACCAAAACAACTCTGGAACCAGTTGTTAATCAATTGGCCCAGTTTGTAAAGACGGAGTTATCCTCGTTCGCTACCCTCAGACAAAACCTTAGCGACGACAACTCGGCACTCCGTGCCTCCATCGATGCCCGCTTGGCAAAGCTACAAGAAGATCTTGCGGCTGAAAATTCACTGATGGACGTCCTGGCGAGTAAGACTACTGCCCTCAAGGTCAAGAGCACCCAACTTTCCAACTCCGAACAACAATTGGAGGCTCTTCGATCCGAAAGGGAAGTCATCAAGACGTGTGTTTCGGATGTCCACGCCGCTCTATCCAACATCCTGGAAGCACACGACCCCATCCTCAATCACTCGGTGAGGCGTACCCTCGCTGAGAAACTCTCTCCGGCCATGGACCTCTTGAGTAAAATTGAAGGCCTACCCAGTTTCGTGTCCATTCCGAAACAAGGGGGAGATGAGAAGAAAGGATCGAAACCACCTCCTTCCTCAAAAGCAACTCACACAACCGAACCAACCCCAACTGGTCATGCCTCGGGTTCGGGTGTGAAGGACAAGGGCAAAAACATTGCAGAAGGAGGAGATGACGATGAAGATGAAGACAAGGAGACTATTGCAGACATGTTAAAGAGAAAGAACAGTCGCAATACTGATGACGATGTCAGTCGTGTGGCACGTGAAGCTGAAGAAGCCGAACGTAAACAAAAAGAAGCCAACGATCTCCTTGAGAGCCGAAAGCTGCTCTTCCCTGCCTGGACCAGGGATCGTTTGATAAAGGAGGCCATAGAAACTCCAAGCATACTATGGCTCGAGCCGGTGATATCGTTCGACTGCAACAACTCGGTCGATTCGCAATTTGATATGCCGTTGACTCGAAAGGCGTTCATCTTCCACGCCTTCTCCAACATTTTCGAAGTCCCGCATCCGAACGATGAGCTTGACAGGGAGCTCATTGACTTTTATCTGGAGGCCGCTCGCCCTCAATACCTTACATGGAGCGCCCAGAAGATTGTCAATGTTCGGGTGATGAAGCCGTTTGCTGTGGGGAGATTCACAAACGTCAAGTTCAAGCTTATCCGAGGATCTGCAAGAACTGCTCACATGATCTCTCTGGCGGATCTGCCCAATCTGAACCCTCATGATTGGATAGTCTTGTACAATATCTTGCTGACAAACGAAGCCGAATATGGTCCCATCTTAGACCATGTCAAAAGGATGCTGGCATGCTATATCATGGAGGTGGCCCTAATGGATCAGGAGGTTGCCACAGTGTTTAAGAAGAAACCGAAATTCAAGCCTGTGGGATCGGCCAGTGATCTAAACACGATGAAAATGGGCAAGATAGATTCGAGGCGAAACTCTGTGATGTTCACCAGAGCCGAAGGACAGAAATGTCTGTTCGCATTAGCTGACAAGCACCTCTACACCACTACCTGCTTGGAACACGTCCTATCAATCGTCAAGCGGTGTAAGGACAATTCGGCTGATGACATCAAGTACTTTGAAGATATGATCAATTGGTACATCCGGTTTAGACAGACCATCCTTTCCATAACCAAATGTCTGTTTAGTACCGTGAAGAAGAAGGTACCAGCTTCAGCCGCCAGCCCAAGTACGAAGTGAAGGTCTCGCTCCAAATTGATGCAAAGGGGGAGATTGTTGGGCTGAAGTTCTGTTTTATGTTGCGTCTTTTGGGCTCGTTAGATTAGCCTTGTATTCTCCGGTTTGGGCCTGTCCAACCGAGAGCCTTTTATGTATTGTATATAAGTTATTGCTTGCATGCATATTAGGTTAAGATTCAAGATTTCAGTATTAGCATTCCAGAGTCTTACGATATTGCTCTCTTGTAATCTTCCAATCCTTTATAGTTGATGTTCTTAATCGAGCTCTTCTAAGGATTTTATTTAATCATTCGACTCGTTTGATTCAAGCTGTTTGTTCTTATTATTGCGTTCTGCCTTGTTATTAATATAGTGTTCTTGCTGTTTCATATTGATATACTTGTTCAAGATCTAATCGATCTTCATAGATTAAAAGTTGTTCTTAATCACATCAAGTTCGAGACCTTTTCCCTCCTCGATTCATCAGTTCGACCATCCTGTCATTCAGTTGGTCAACCATTTGATCCATCCTCTCCACCATTTGTGACATAATACGTTCTTCTAGTTCTTGCTCATGAACATTGGCGAGTGTCCTGTTTCTCCTTAGAGGCATTTTGAACCAGGAATTCGGCTCTGATACCAACTAATGTAGCGCACAAAAACAACACAAAGATAACCAAAAATGAACCTGTTGATTCTAAAAGAATAGGACAATCTCTTGAAAACCTCGTTGATTCTATGAATACCGTGGGATTGGCTTCAAAATATGGGTTAACACGCATAGAATTTGGGAGAAAATTGAAAGTTCATAAAACTGATGATCGACCATCTGAATTACATCAAAAACAGTTAAATAAGAAGCAGAAATTAAAATGAAACCCTAAAAGTCCATGGGCAAAATACAAACCCAAAAATTAAGGAAAAATAACAAAATTGTTCATAACTCCATTTAGAAAGCGATTTCTGGACAAAAAATGGGTAAGTCCCCTTCGGGTACTTATCTACACGTGCTGCTTGCAACAAGCTTCGATTTGACTGGTCGTAGGCCCAAAACAGAGATTCATAGCCAAAGTTATCGCCATTTCCGCGAAGCCCCTTTAGTCACACGATCGTGGGCCTCTAGGAACGCAAGGGCCCGATCCTCCTCAATAGGGCCTGTATCACCTTGTGATTGTCATGACATTCTATAAGCATAGCTTCGAGTATTTTTTATAGTATTAATTTACTTATCATATATATATATATATATATATATATATATATATATATATATATATATATATATATATATATATATATATATATATATATATATATATATATATATATATATATATATTCTAGCAATTAAGGAATCTTCCTATAACATTCTATCATATAAATCATTTTGCACATAATAACATTTAAGGCACACTCCATAAGTATTCTTAGTGCTTGTGTCAATTCAAGTATACGACCTAAATTAAAATAGAAACACACCTCACAATCATTTCTTAGCATTCTATGTTTAAGTCTAGAAATTCCCTAAAATTTATGTTCGCTTGAATTGATGTTCTGATACCAACTGTTGCATCCCAAATTTTCAAGGTCCAGAAAGACCTTATTTATGCTTATTTTAAATAAAGTGATCTATATAAATGTGGAATTGGTCCCTTAAAAGGTATTTGCAAAGAAAATGGTTTTCATTGATTATTAAACTTGAGATGTCATAACTGATACAAAACATAAGCAAAAACATTATTGGCCTTACATTAACTTATTGTACTAAAGGCTTAAACTCCTCGAATCTCTTAGTGGATTGTACCTTCATATTGCTTATTGGGATACAAAGATACTGAGTTGGTCAGGTTGGGAAACCTAGTTAGCAAATAGGGCTTTCAACCCACAATATTGTAATTATATATTTTTCACAATAAACAAAATAATCTCAATTACTCGTTCTCCTTATCCTTACTCTCTAATCCGTAATGCTAGTTTTAAGAGATCTACACTAAAGGATCTCAATGAGTAAACAATACATGTTTGGGGAATCCGTAGCAATACATGTCAACAAGGCAACCCTCAGGGCAATAGAGTATCCGAATGAACAATGTTCCTTTTTCCCTGAAAAGTATGGTCATTAACACCTACAGGTGACAAACATACTAGTGTTCCACCTGACTACTTAGAATAGATAGTTGTTATCACCTATACCCTATTAGAAGACTGGGCTCAGTAGTATAATGTGTGACCTCCCACCATTATTTTATTTCCCCAAATAACCTTTACTACACAATACGAATATCATAAAGTAATTTAAATAAGTAAAATCATGTTATAGCTCAAATATCAAATACACATATAGTAAGCACATATAGCATTTTATAGTTACTTCATATCTATGTGTAAGCTGAAAGTTGCTCTGCACTCACCTGATAAAGTGGATGACTGGAAATTTGGATAAAGCTTCGCCTAACACCTTGACATTTCCCTTTAATGTGACCTAGGTATGATTATTACAAATCTTAGTCTGATATTCCTTATGACTAATGATATTCAAGATTCCTCAACAACCCCAATGTCTACATTAAGATCAATAAAGTAAGGAACAACCAGGTAGGATCGTATTGGAGGTAGGGTTTGTTTGATATACAAAATGTACTATCTAGAAACTCCACTTTAAACACATCAATAAATGCAGCCTAGACATCACTCATGTAAGTAGATCAATTAGTATAACGAATTTTGAATTACTGATAAACCTTAATTATAGGTACATAATAATGACTATGAATATTACTATACCTAACACTTAAAGCAGAGTAAGTATAGCTCAACTTACAGAGTATTCTGATGAAAACTGGGAATTATGCGGGTAGAACTATAACCCAAGAGCTTCTAATTTCTAGTTATATGACACCACATGGCCTTGATAAAGTAACTAGGGAGTAAGGGGACAAAGAGTTAGAACTGATCTCCCGACGATTCAGAGGAAAGATGTGTGAAAATGAGCTGAGAACCAAAAAAAATTTAGGTTGGGGACTGAACTGTTCCACACACCTATTTCTCTGTTCATCACACACTTGGTCGGGGTGTTGACGTGGTGTTGTATGAATTGTGACACATGTCATGATGTTGTAATATGTTTGAGGCACGTCGTGCACCTTGTAGGTGTGCGTGCATACGCGAATTCTTTATAAAACTTAAAAAAGTTGTATTTTCTTCATACATGTAACATCCAAAAAAACATAAGTAAAAATTTCATTTTTAAGTTCATTAACCCCAATCATCACAAGGTTCAAAACCATCTAAATACATAGTACCATAAAATATCAAAGTAACATAAATCATAAATGTGGAAATTGTGAGGGTGAGAATGTTGTGCTATCCTTCCGGCCCATCCCTTTAGTACCGGAAGTACCTGAAACCAAAACATAACTATAAGCACAAACCTTAGTGAGCTTCCCCAAAGTACCATATATATCATACATAATATAAAAACACAAGGCAATGTCAGATCTGTATAAACCCCCAGGTCGGTATCAACAACAAATTATAGCAGATAGTTGTGTCAGGTCCGCATCGACCTCCGGGTCCATATCAACCTCGAGCCCATAATGAATCCAAGCCTAGATTGGTTCCATGTATATATCATATAATGACAATATTAAAATCCATATAATAGCATACATTCTACACATACGATACAGTGGGCTGCCCTTGGTGCCTTCAACCCAACAAGGTGGTAAGAAGACTCACCTGTAATTGAAGATAAGTGAATCGTACACTCGAGTAACCACGAGTATGGCTCCTTACACTAAATGTAACCCAATAATGAGCCTAGCTAATTATAATACTCAATTCAAGGTATTTTACATTTTGACCCTTGGAACGAAATTTTTTTGCAAAATTGGTCCCTTATAACATTAAATGGAAATTTGGAGGCTGTGTGAGTACGATGGGCGTACATCTAGTACACCGGGCCTAGGCCGTCAGGGGTCAAACCCTAAATTTTAGGGTCTGTACCCTATTTAAACAACCTTGTGCCCCAAGGTTCTCTCATTAGCAGCCTCCAGCCCTTTAAGCCTTATTTCGAAACCCTAACCCATTTTAGACAGATTTGATCCTTTTGTTGGTGTATTATGGTGGGTGTTTGGTGAATCTTGAAGAAGAAGAATCTTAGTGAAGGATAATTGATCAAGTTGGAGCTTGTAGATCCAGAGTTTACTCACCTTTCTCATTCTGATCCCATGAATGAGTTCTAGTGAGTAATTGTCACTCCAGAGGTTTTGAGTTGCTCCTATTGATATTTCTAAGGTCCCTAGTCCATAAGTTTTCATCTTGATGGTTGTAGATCAACCATACATGGGTTAATGCTCATTTGGTGAAAGTAGAATGCTAAATGTAGGGTTTGAGTCTCATTAAGCTATGCAAAGGCATCAAGATTGTAACTTTATTATTTCAAACAATCTCCAAGGTCTGCATCTGCAAAATGGACATTTGGACCTAAAGCATTAAGTCCTTAATGAAGTTTTGGCAAGTAGGGGCATACGACGGGCCTACTCCAACATAAGTTGAGCGTACGCAACTGAAACCCCGATTATGCTTTATCATCTAATTATTAATTAAGGTTGTATTTGATTGGTTAGCATGAGGATTCTCTGGTTCAGTAGCCCGATCATCTATTTGTTTAGCAGCCGATCGAGGTGAGTTTACTCACTATACTATAGGACACTAGGGATTGTATGTGCTTTTAGTATTTGTGACTCCCGTTGTATGTATGTATGTATGTATGTATGCATGTGTGCATGTTTTCTATATGTATGCAGGGGGAAATAGTCCTAGGGGTGAAATAGACCAATACGGTTGAAAAGTACCGAATGATTTGAAATAGACTCGGGGATTAAATAGACCTCGTACATCCTTGTGCTGACATATGAGTTGAGATAGACTTAGGGGTGAAATAGACCTGATACAACCTTGAACTAACGAATGCGTATGGTATGAGGTATTTTGGGAAACTCACTAAGCTTTGTGCTTACGATTTTCAGTTTATGTTTTACGGTACTTTCAGTTCGAAGTGGAAGAGCTCAGGATGATCGCAATGCACACGCCATGATTTTCCGCTCTACTTGACTCTGATGTATTTTTCAATGATTGCTAATGTACTATGATTACCTTTATAGTTTCTATAAAAAATGTTTGGTTGATGATTTTATTAGTACAAAAACAAAATTTTTGGGACGTTAGAAGTTGGTATCAGAGCCTTGATTTGAGGGATTAAGGTATACTCTCAGGTGTTTCTTTACTCAAATTGAGGGATTGATAGATTTTTCAAAAAAACAAATGTTTTATTAAAGGATTTTCTAATAAAAGAAAGGGGTGTGGTGCATGCAATCAACCAAGCTCAAGTAAATTTTCCTAAAATACCAATACATGTTCTATGTGATATGCTTTGAATTGTGAATTTGTGAATCACATGCTAGATTTTGGCTAAGGATCAGCTCAGGATTACATTATAGAGTGTTAGGAGAGATTCATTTATATGCCTATTTTATGAGCTTACAAACTTCCATGCAAGTACTAGATCAATTAGTTGATATGATGTTATGTTTTGGTTATGCTTTGACTAAGATTGCCCAATGCTCTAATGATGCTTGCTTTGTGCATTTAGGAGTTCTCATTAATATCAGCTAAATAGTAAGTGAATGCGTTAAATTACATATTATTGAGATTAGATAATTTTAGAAGGTGAGGTTTAACCCTACGGTGTAGTGTCAGTAACCCTCAGTTGTCATAGTCGAAGGAGGAAACCTGCCCCACAATCTGCTCGCTCTTCCGATGTTCCTCCTGTTGGGCCTCCCGAATCCGCTCCAACAGCGGAGTCACGACTGTCATCCTCAGATAGATATCCCTGATCGGTGTTGCCTTGCGGCTAAGAGCATCGGCCACCACATTGGCCTTCCCCGGGTGGTAGAGGATCTCGCAGTCATAATCATTTACCATATCGAGCTACCGACGTTGCCTCATATTCAGATTTGGTTGGTCCATGAGATACCTCAGTCTCGTGTGGTCCGTGTAAATGGTACAGCGAACCCCTTAGAGGTAATGACGCCAAATCTTGAGGGCGAACACAACAACCCCCAACAGCAAATCATGTGTCGGGTAGTTCGCCTCGTGAAGCTTCAGCTGCCTCGAAGCGTAAGCAATAACATGTCCTCTCTGCATCAATACTACACCCAAACCCGATATGGACGCATCGCAGTATACAAAAAAATCCTCCATGCCCTCCGGGAGTACTAAGATTGGTGCCTCGCACAATCTCTGTCTCAATGTCTCGAATGCAGCCTGCTGCTCAGGCCCCCAACGGAAGACCACGACTTTCCTCGTTAGCCTGGTCAGGGGTACGACTATGTTGGAGAAATCCTGGATGAATCTCCGATAGTAGCCGGCTAATCCTAGGAAACTCCGAATCTCAGATGGAGTCCTCAGAACCTCCCATCCCACTACGGCCTCCACTTTGGCCGAGTCCATTGATATCCCGTTCTCGGTGACAAGATGCCTAAGAAATTGCACATCGCGCAACTAGAACTCACACTTGGAGAACTTAGCATACAAGTTCTCCCTTCTCAAAGTCTCCAGAACCTCTTGCAGATGCTCCTCGTGATCCTCCTGAGTCTTGGAGTATACCAAGATATCATCAATAAACACTATCACAGACCGATCTATCATCGGTCTACACATGCGGTTCATGAGGTCCATGAACGCGGAAAGAGCATTGGTGAGCCCGAAGGGCATCACCACGAACTCGTAGTGGCCATAGCGCGTCTAGAACGCAGTCTTCTGTACATCCTCCTCTCTGACCCTCATCTGATGATATCCTGAACGCAGATCAATCTTGGAAAACCACGATGTTCCCTGAAGCTGGTCGAAGAGGTCATCAATCATCGGGGGTGGGTAACGGTTCTTCACCGTTACCTTGTTTAGCTCCCGATAATCTATACACATCCAATGCGTCCCGTCCTTCTTCTTAACAAACAGGATCCGGGCTCCCCAAGATGAACTACTCAGCCTGATAAATCCTTTGTCTAGCAGCTCCTGCAGCTGCATAGACAACTCCTGCATCTTGGGAGGAGCTAACTGATATGGTGCCTTGGTTATCGGAGCCGCACCAGGGACTAGGTCGATCATGAACTCCACCTGTCGCTCTGGAGGTATCCCAGGAAGCTCTACAGCTGGCTCAAACTCCACCCTGAATCTGGTCACAAAGTATGACTAGGTCATAGCCTCAACAACCGAGGCTCCTAATGAGTCACCAACAGACTCCCACTAATCTCTAGCTCTGTCTCTCAGACACCCTCCTGCATATCTCACATTCAACCCCTCGGGGCAGAAGTTGGTCAGTTGTGCAGACTCAATGTCCGCAATCCATCGTCTGGCAGCAATGGGCTCCTTCGCCCCATGGAAATCCGGCGCACCACTGCCCCTGAAGTCCTTAAAGGACAGTAAGCGGGGTCCTGACTGGTTGGTCTCCATGTCACTCCTGAACGCCCTAAGGCGATCCTCCATCAGCTCGACAATCCCTTACTTGATCGACCTAAAGATGACCGGGGTCGCATCAAGGATGCCTCTACTAATCTCAGACGCGATGAACTCACGTAGCCTCTCATCTACTGGTTCGGAGCCTGATCCCAAAACCGATCCCTCTCCTGAGCTACCAACTGCTGGCCTCGGACGTAGTACCACCATTCTGCATTACATCATGACAACCATCAGTGATACTGATACATCTAGAGGGATCACACCCACTACAAGTTCCTCAGTCTTGCCTCGGCCTTCCTCAATTCGAGTACGGATCCTCTGCTTTCAGTAGTACGAGCCCATATTACCTTCCACATCTATCCGTACTTTCCTCAAGGACTGCCTTGACTCCACCAAGTCCCTTTTACCACTGCTAATCTCTGCTACTCTCATCCTAGGCTTACCCTATGGAACCTCTGATTCCACCCAACCCAATCCTCAACTGCTGAAGGCCTCCTTGTGATGCCAAATAGCCACCACCTGAGTATCATCACATGTAGCGAGGCTCAGATAATCCTTCAAGTAAACGGCTCGTCCCTACAACGGTTAGACTCAAATGAGAGCTTCGCAATAGGGCCAAATCCAGCACATGTGACGCGACGTACTCACCTAATGGCTAACTCCCATCGTTTAGAGTCCTACAAGCACGTAGAAAGCAGCATTCGGACGCAGGAAACTACTCAAGCAACTCTATCCTTATAACGAAAAAACTGTACTAGCATACAATGCTGAGCTCATACTACTAGGCATAACCTAAACAGGCTATCCTATTACTGTCTACTCAATACTAACATGCAATTCTCATAAGCTAAAGCACATAAAGCTGGCACATAAGGCGTCATTCCTAAATCCTTAGTCCTATTCTAGCATGTTGTTCTACTGAAACTAATAAACATAATATAAGCTTGTATGGGTACTTTGGGGAATACTTACTTGAGCTCAGCCGGTCGTGCACATCACACACTTTGTTCTCTTCCCAAAACTCTTTTATCTTAGTTTATAGGAAACCATTTTCCTTGTAAAAAATCTTTTAATCCCTTGATTTGAGTCCAGACACTCCCAAGGGTGTGTTCGAATCCTTCAAACCAGGGCTCTAATACCAAATTGTAACGACCCAATTTTCACGTCCAAAAATTTCATTTTTAATTAACTAATTTAAACAACATTCGTAGGAAAATATTTTCGAGGCGGAACATCTCATACAACATTGTATAATGACTGGAAACCCAAATCGTAAAATAGTGATAATGTCAGTGTTGGGCTGAAAAGAGTTTTGATGTTGCGTCTTTTGGGCTCGTTAGATTAGCCTTTTATTCTCCGGTTTGGGCTTGTCCAACCGAGAGCCTTTTATGTATAGTATTTAAGTTAATGCTTGCATGCATATTAGGTTAAGATTTTAGCGATTATCGATATAGCGATTAATCAAGAGTACAATATTTTCCAGTAATTGTTCTTGTAATCTTCCAATCCTTTACAGTTGATGTTCTTAATCGAGCTCTTCTAAGGATTTTATTTAATCATTCGACACGATTGATTCAAGCTGTTTTCTTCTTAATATTGCGTTCTGCTTTGGTTTTAATATTGTGTTCTTGCTGTTTCGTATTCATATACTTGTTCAAGATCTAATCGATCTTCATAGATTAAAAGGTGTTTTAATCCCATCAGTCAGAGTACAATCCCAAGGAATCTCAAAATGCGGAATCTAGGGTGTGTGTGTGATGTGCAGCTACCGCACCGGCTCCTTCCCTTTCGCTAAAGAGGTACCTGAAACAAAACTAAAAACTGTAAGCACGAAGCTTAGTGAGTTCCCTCATCGTACCACATACCAAAAAATATACTGTCAGGCAATTCTGGGGCGCCTGACGTACCTAGGTTAAACCATTCTGGGGTGTTTGACGAACCCAGGTCAAGCCATTCTGGGGTGCTTGACGTACCTGTCGGTCTATTTCACCTGACTATCGGGGACTATTTCACCCCTACTACTACCACATAAACACATAGCATAACATAATGCACTGTCAGAAAATTCTGGGGTGTCTGACTTACCTAGGTCAAACCATTCTAGGGTGTTTGACGTACCCAGGTCAAGCCATTCTGGGGTGCTTGACGTACCCGTCGGTCTATTTCACCCAGCTACCGGGGACTATTTCACCCCTACTACTACCACATAAACACATATCATGCTAGCATATAAACATATCAGACATTCGCAATCCTCGGTGAATATCACAAAGACAATCACCTAAAATACAACTCCTACTGGTGGGCTGGCATTATGACCTTGGACCCACCGCTATTGGAAGGTAACTCACCTCGACGAGCAGCTGCTAATAGTCCGTTCGGGAATCCTTCGTCTGCTGCTGCTCCGGAAATCCTCCGACTATAATCCCCACAAAGCACTTAGTCAGAATCTAGTATCTACTCTTAGGGTAAAATGACTATATTACCCCTAACCAAGTCCAAGCCAAAGTCAACTTCCATTTGATCCGACTCGTCGAGTTGGGCCGTCAACTCGTCGAGTCCCTAACCCTTTACCCGTCCTTGACCATGACTTGACTCCTCGAGTTTGCCAATGACTTGACGAGTTCCTCCTCTATATGAACATCTAATGAACCTTCATCCGACTCGCCGAGTTGTATGAACAACTTGTCAAGTTCACCTTCATCTGATGAACAAGTTCTGTCCTTGACTCGCTGAGTTGTATGAACAACTCGTCGAGTTCATCTTCAACCATAAGGAGATTGCCTTGGACTCGCCGAGTCTGTTCTAGCACTCGTCGAGTCCTATGAACTCCAGGTCTCCCAACACGTCTAAACAGTTATGGGACTCCCTTTTCTAACAACTGACCAATGCAGAAAGGTTTAAGATGGCTGAAAGCGCACCGACTTGCCGATTACAACCTTAACCGTTTCTATACAGACGATCTAAATGGGATTTAACACACCAAAACCATAGATCTGGCCTCCTAATGTCCATTTAATACGTAAAGTTCCAGACTTGATGCACATGCATGGGTTTTTTAGCTCAAAAGTCCATAGAAGGTGCTCTACAATGTGCATGGGGCTTTCATGGCCATAGAGTTGGCACCTTTATGCCATGAGACCCCTCAAATGACTAAGATCTGGAAGTAGAACCCCATGAATCACCTTACAAATCCGAAAATGGATTAAGAAGCCGTAATTACACCATGAATCTAAGCCCTAAAGATGAACAACCAAAAAGAAAGACCAAAACAGGGGCATTTACCTTTCTCAAACTGAGGATGAAGTAAAATCTCTGAATCAACAAGCCCCAACTCGAATTTCTCAGCTTCTTCCTTCCTTCTAAGCTTCACAAACCAACCAAGAGCACCAAAATGGCCTTAACACACACAAACGGCTAGGGTTTAGATATTCAGCTCTAAGGGAGTGTTAGGGACAAGGGAGGCTGAGTTAAGGTGTTTATATAGATGGAAACCCTCAGATTTAGGGTTTTACTCGCACAACGCCCACTTGCCGAGTCCGTCTCCCGACTCGTCGAGTAGGTCACTTAAGATGTCTGTGGATCTCGACTCTACTCGACGAGTGGGTCCTCCGACTCGTCGAGTCCCAGAGAAAAACATAAAAATGCTTGAATTAAATGCGTACCAGGAATAGGGTGCTACATTCAAGCTTAAATAATATCTAGATATTATTATTGACAAGCATAAGATGTGTATAGTGGCTTGTGGCTTCACTCAACAATATGGTATCAATTATCAAGACACTTTTACCCCAATCATGAAACCTACCACGTTTGCTTATTTCATTCGTTGGAAGTTTGTAGTCTTTAGCACCTTTGGTGGATTATTTTACAACTAGGTTTTAAAGAGTTTCAACGACCTCAATATGTGTGCAAATTAAAGAAGACAATTTATGGTCTAAAACAATCTCCTTGTGTTTGGTTCTCTTAGCTAAGTGATAAACTTTATCAACTTGGTTTCCATTCTTCTAAAGCTGAAACTTCTCTTTTCTTATTTCATCATGGAGATATCACTATATACATGTTGGTTTATATGGATGGAATTGTCATTCGGGTTCCCTCTACAAATGCGATTAATAAACTAATTCATGCTTTATCTTCTTCTTTCCCAATTAAGGATCTTAGTCGTTTGAATTATTTCTTGGGGATTGTGGTCGTCCTCAATTCAAAGGGGATCACCTTGATGCAACATAAGTATGCATCAGATTTACTTAATCGCGCTCATATGGAGAATTATAAAAATGTTTCAACACTATGTCTGTTAAAGAGAAATAGGCTTATATTAATAGTAAATTTTTTAATGAAGATTATGCTTTTAAATACAAAATTATGGTTGGACGCCTACATTATCTCCCATTAACACAACTAGATATCTTATTTCCTGTAAACAAAGTGTGTCAATATCTTTCCAAACCTACAATTATTCATTGGGAGGCGGTCGATTAAATTTTGTGATATATAAAGGGCACGATAGCCACATGACTTTGTATATGACAATCTAACTTTACGCTTCTATGTGTATTTACAAACTAGGCGAAAGCCTGCGCGTTGCGTATAAACACCTATATAGTTGAAGTCTTTACAAATATATGTTTTTTTAATATAGCAATAACGTTGTAGCTAAATTTGATATAATAATTTGTATACTAAATGTATATAATATATTGATTAGTTTGAATTATATGATAATATATACATCTATTATAACTGCATAATCTCAATCGTTTAAATGACTTCTATCTGTGAGTTACACATGAATAAAATTAAATATAATATATAGTTTAATGTTATTTATATTTGTTGTTATTGTTAATTAATTTTTTAAAATTAATTTGCATAATCTTTTAATTTCTATCATTAAAACTATTTAAAACATCAAACATTGTTTTTTGATTTTAAAGGTAGCAATATAATCATTTATATAGAGTTATTTTTAGTTATTCTTATTATAAATTATTTTAAGCTATTTATTTTAAAACTATTAATGATTATAAAAAATATCATTAGGAAATATTTTAGTAAAATTGAAATTACAATTTAGTTTTTGCATTTATCACTACAATTTATCACTTTTAACTATTTACAAAATATTCTTTGGTTTTTTAAGTGGGACTGAAATTTATGGTTAAGTTGACATTGTAATGTAATATTTAAATTTACAATTTAAGTATTAAGTCCAAACTGTTCAAAATTTGTAGTTTTAGACTGATAATGGCTACATACAACAATATATTAAATCGATTAAATTAAGTATAACATGTGAAATGTTAAAGATATAATTTTATAAGTAGAAGTAACAATATTATTTTAAAATTAAAATTTAGTTTATTTATGACTACGCTTTAGGTTTAATATTTATTTAACTTTGTCAACCAACTTATAACCATTATTCGAAAGACATTAAACTTAATCGCTTTTAACGATTTACAAAATATTCTTTGAATTATTTAACTTAAACTAAAATTTATATTTAAGTTGACCCTTTAATGTTATATTCAAATTAACAATTTAAATATTTTATACAAATTGTTCCAAAATTGTATCTTTAAAATGATAATGATTTACATCCAACAATATATTAAAACTAATAAATTAAGTATAATATTTTAAAAGTTAAAAAACATAACTTTATAATAGAAGTAAAGATATTATTTTAATATTAAATTTAGTTTATATATGATTACACTTTAGATTTGATATATATTTAACCTTATTAACCAACTTATAATTATTATCAGAAAGAAATTGAAAAGTCATTAGAGTTTAAATTGAATGTGGTAAAAGGAAAAATGTATGGGAGATTCAAATGAATGTGGTGAAAAGAAAAATACTTCATTTATAATATAATATGATATCATGCTAATAAAATTAATCTCTATGGTAATGTTACTGCTAATACATATTTTAGGATAGATTATGTAACCTATAACATATTTTTGGATATATTATGTAACCTATAATTAGATATGTTGTATAGATAAGATCCAATTATTTAGGATCTATTGTTATTAATACTTGTACCCATATATAATAGAACTAGGTGGAAGACCCGTATATTATACGGGTTGGTACAAAACTGAAATATTAAAATTTAAATAATATGTATTTTTTAAAACAAAAATTTGAAATAAAGAATGAAAAACATATCAATTGCAATTTACTATCATATTTATTACATTTAATATTTTATATATATAAGTAAAAGTATTATATGTCTTTTTAATTTTAAAAATTGAAAAAACTCATAAAATGACATGTAGATATTATTTATTTAAAATATATAACAAAATGACAAGTGTCAAAATTTATAAGGAATTGACATGTGGCAAAAATTGATCTTCGTTTATTATAGTAGATGAATCCCTATGAAAATGTTACTGCTAATACATATATTGACTTATAATTCCATACTTTTTCTATAATTTTTATATAAAATGTTAATGACCGTAATAATCAATGATTCAACCTTTCATTTTAAAGATCGTTTATTTACCATATATTTTGAAACATTATTGAGCATAAAGTTGGAAAGAGAATGAACCTTTCATTTTAAAGATCTTTTGTTTACCATATATTTTTAAACATAATTGAGAATAAAGTTGAAAAGAGAATGAGACAGATCATTAACTGGTAGACTAAAGATGAAAGTATAGTTTTGATTTGATAAGTTAATTTATTAAATGAAAATTTAAGGAGTAATTTGAAAGTATTTATTAGAAAGGTGAGATGAAACTCTCAATGGTTTATATTCCATGTCAAAAATGTGACATAAAATCTCTTTACCAAGTAAGGTCGACCATCGATTCCTCTTATCCTCTACCCTTTCATATCTACCCACGTGGACCACAAGCCTTGACATGCTGCTACCTATGTGACAATGTCCTTATCATTTTCATAGCGCACACACAACACTTTTTTTGTAAATATTATGTGTTCATATTTTAATTAGAATGCGTTTCGTTTGGAAGGTTTGGAGGATTGATGTCGAGAGCACTGAGCTTCACCTCCTTTCAAACATACATCCACATCAGCCATATGATTGTCAAGACGAGAGAGATTCGGCAAGGTTTTGCACAGTTGGGGGGTGATGTTATCCTCATGGCCGAACTCCATGTCACTCTCCGCCTCATCCTTACGCCTCATCCTTACGGAGTTCATTTTATTTCCACTGCGTCCAACCTAATTCAACTACTTCAATTTTTATGAATTGTTATTGATTGGTAATTTTAATTTTAGGAATTATGTTGATTTATAAGATTATCTAATTTTCTTACACGATGAGAACATACTTTAAAGAATTATGTTATAATATACATTCTAAAACTGTGTATTCAATTTGTAATCTTTATAACCATTTCTTTCTTTTTCCCTTTACAGATATATAGAAAAAAATGGCAATCAATTAAAGATTGTATGTTAACGTTAAATATTGTTTTTCTTATACCAAGAAAACTCAAATTAACATTTCTTTAAAAGGAGTTTCATCGGTCATGTTTCACCGTTAAAACATAGTCAATAAGTAACCAAAATAACCTTGTAAAGTTGTAAGGGATGATAGAATGGTTCCTTCTAAGGGTGAGCGGTTGGGCGCGGTGCGGTTATTGGCAAAAACCTCACCACTAATTGCAAATACGGTTAATCCTTTTTCAAAACCGATTGATACGATTATTTTTGTGTGCGGTTATGCAGTTATTTTTGCGGTCAGTTTTTTTTATTTGTGGTTCGGTTATTATCCCTATAGATTTTGTACGGTTTTTAACTACAATTAAGTATTTATTATTTTGCATGACTTGGTTGAACAATTAAGATTTTTTTAAACGGTTTTAACAGTGTAAACATATTACTTTTAATAATAATAAAAACATAAGGTATAAAACAAATAACTTAAATCACAAACAACTAATATTTAAAAACGTCAAATCATTAAGAGTTAACAACAAATATCTTAAAATACGAGTTAAGGAAGAGAAAATATTGATTGTTTGAGGAGTGACTGCGTGAGGGAGGCTAGGACAAACATGATGAATTTATTTTTTGAGAAGTCCCACTATCCCCGAAGACTCAAATTTTAGTTCTTTTTTTTTATTAATTTTTTTTAAATTTAGTATATTGATAATTAATAAAAAAAAATGTATAAAATATTATAATATATGTAGTGTGGTGTGGTTTTTTTGCGGTTTATGAAAATTAATTACCGCACCGTACCGCAAATTTGTGGTTTTTGAAAACAAATAACCTCATCATCAGTTTTCAATGTGGTTGCTGTATATGCGATTTTTTCGGTTATTTTTAAGTGCAATGCATTTTTTTGCTAACCCCTACTTCCTTCCAATTCACGCAAATGCATTTTTTTGTTAACCCCTATTTCCTTCCAATTCACGCAAACTACATCATTAGTTTTTCTTTCTTATTTTTCTTTTATCTTTTCAACCAAAACATATAGAAGTAATATATTTCTCAACTCATTCAATTTATTTGTCACAACACTATTTTTACTAATTAACAACATACAAATTAACATAAAATATATATTTGTTAAATTTAATAGTATTATAATTTTGTATATTAAAAAAATATTATATATATATATATATATATATATATATATATATATATATATATATATATATATATATATATATATATATATATGGTTAAGTTCAAATGAGAACACTATTTAATTTGAGAACGTGAGAACACTACTTTATGTTACTATTCTACTATGAATTTTGTATATACGATGATATGGTATTATTTATCAACAAATATACGAACAATCACACATTAATATTCACATTAAAATTTTGTATGTATAACTTATTGCATTATTCATCACTGAATATATGAACAATCATATATTTAACATTCACATTAGAATTTATTAAATTACTACATATATACATATATATATATATATATATATATATATATATAAATACAATAGCAATATAAAATTGAATATATTCATATTATAATTACTACAATACTATACATATTGAATTTATAATAGAATAATAACATAAAGTAGTGTTCTCACATTAAATAGTGTTCTCATTTGAACTTAACCCTATATATATATATATATATATATATATATATATATATATAGAGAGAGAGAGAGAGAGAGTGAGTGAGAGCTAGGTTCAAATGATTTTAGCAAATATTATGTGCATGAATGCACCAATAGGAATTTAGGAATAATTTAATCATTAAATAAATTAATAAGGGTAAATTAGTAAATCCTGACTCTAAATTTATGGTAATTGAGAGAAATGAGGGATTTGATTTTAAAATCACCAAAATAAAAGGAGGAAGAACGACCTGCCTTCATCTTCTGCTCCGTTTCTTCACAACCCAACCCTAGATATTTAAGATGTGGGTTGTACCCCCTGTGCTCTCCAAGAGTCCGAATCAAAGTCCAGAACTTATCACCGCTCCTCTCGACTCTCCCTGCTGGAATCAATCAGCAATCACCTCAAAGAGGGCTTTCGATTCTACAATGGCGAAGTGGTGCTAGGGTTTATTTTAGGTTTATTGTACTTATGCGATTACTCAATCGTACCAATCGGAGCATCGATTCATGAGTATCGCAACAAGCTCTTCACTCCTCAATTGAACGCTTTCCTCTTTCATGGCGGCAATGAAGGTATCTTCGCTTCCAAACATTACGAAGATCATGACAACCATTCTTCTATTACCTCTCTAGGAAATAAACCCCTCAAGGGGGAGTCGTTCATCAGGTTTTACTTCAGTTTGTTTTTCTTTTTATCTACAGCTTGATCTTCATTTCTCTTATTGATAATCAACCACCTATCCAAGAAATTATTCCCCAATTTAAATCTGTAGAGACACATAATCATTTCTAAATCAGTGGAATTTTTATACATTAATTGTTTATCCCATTCTTAAAGAATCAGATAGTGGGAAATATCAATTCTTCTCTTTGACTTTTGAGTAGATACTTTGATTATAAAAGTCTAATTCAGTAATTGGTTTGAAATTGTTTTTATACTTGTTCTTCTATGTTTTATTGTAGTGATTTTGAATATAAAAGTCAATTTATGTTAGAATCTTGTTTTGCATATATTGGCTTTGGTTGTTTTGTTTTTCTAAACCATTTGAATTGAGTAAAATTATATAAAAAAAAACTAAAAACTTCTGAGTTTTGTAGATAATAAGAGGAAAACAAAAACTAAAAGTTGGTGTGTATTTTTGTGGTGATGTAAGCAGGAACATGTGTTTCTTTCAAATATTCATGATTCACATATTTTGTTGGAAATTAATGTATGTTAGGATGATGCATGAATGATGATGTAACTTATGAAAAAAAGATATGTGATACTTCATTCTCAAAGAATGAAGAAAACAACAATATTCTCTCAGAATTTCAGGATTCAACATCCAAAAACAGCAATATTCTTTTAGAATTCAAGAATTCATGAAGAAAACATAGAGAACAAGAGTATTCTAGCAGAATGTTGTTATTTTTTAAAAATCTTAGTCATTTTTTGTTGATATTCTTTTGGAATATTTATAACTATATTAAAATGTATAAGACTTTTAGTCTGTAAGAATATGTATGAATTTGTATTTAAGTTCGGATGTATAACAATATATTAGAGGGTTTGTTATTTTTCAACATCTTATTCAAGAATTTTGTTTTTCTTCAATAATATTCTATTAGAATAAAATTCTAAAAGAGTATCATTCTAACAAAAAATATTCTGATAGAATAAAATCGGTAAAAATTGAAATTGAATTAATTAAAAAATTTAGATTTTTTTAAATTAGGAGAATTAATCATCCCTAAAAATCCAAAAATTTCTTTTTATAAATGTAGTTAATTGTCCAAAATACAATTTTGCTAAAATTTGTGTGATTATATGGTACATGTTACCCCATTGTAATATCGTACACTCTCAAATCATGTTCATTGATTAATTTCATCCGTTGGTCCAGATCTGTGCATTCTGGCACATAATAGTTAGTAAAACAAAATAACCTAAGCATATATATATATATATATATATATATATATATATATATATATATATAGAGAGAGAGAGAGAGAGAGAGAGAGAGAGTTAGGTTCAAATGTTTTTAGCAACTATTGTGTGCCTAAATGCACCAATGAGAATTCAAGAAATAATAAAGAATTAAATAAATCATTAAAGGGTATTTTGGACTTTTGGTACTTTTAATTAAGGAAATCATTTAATTGAAATCATTTAATTGTAGAAATAAAGTTAATATATTTGACCTAGTTATGTTTGGGGACGAACACATTCATCATCAGCATCATCACAATCACCATCGCCGATTCGGTTTCTTTTTCTACAATTGACGTATCCTCTCGTCTCGCACCCTCCTTCCATGTACCTATCTGCACCACCACCTGCAAGGACCTTCAACAAGATTCGGGCTTTATTCAATCTTATTTCACAATCGTTATCTTTATCTCTCCCATTCCAGATCCATGGACCGATCCTAGAATACAATGATTTATACTCACCAGTCATAGGTATGTAATTATATTTCTCAAATATTTCTTTTTGTGGATTCAGTTCAACAGTGATTTAATTGACGTTTTTATTATATGATGTTAGTGTTCTTTGACTTTTTTTGGAATGGCTTGCATATGAATATTTATTAATCGATCAATCATTTTTTTCTTATGTTCATGTTCAGAAAAGTTTGCAAACGATCTTATAGTTGTTGTTTATGTAGTTTTGAATATCGAAGGCTTATTTGGGGAATCGTTACTTGGGGGCTAGAATTTTGTTTGAATTCTTGTCATCAAGTTGAATATAGCTCAGGTATGGCTGAAGAAGTTCCCGACCACCAAAAAACTGAATTGGTAAGACTCTCACTAATTTTTTTTTGAAGAAACTGAAGGAGCACACCATGTGTTCGATAAAATGCATAGTTGAAATCTAGGTTTTTTAAGCATCTTGATGTCGATCATTTTGCTAGAATGGAATATCAAATTCTAATTTGTCATAATAGAATCTTGAATTCCCTTTCAACTTAAGCAGTGAATTACCGTAACCAATTCTGTTAGAATAAAATTGATGTATATTCTTGTTATTGGTCTTGATTCTTATGGAATAACATCCTAAATAATAAAACATTACATTTTTTCAGAATAATGTACATGGTAAGTTTAGGGATGATTGTTAATTTTGGTTTGTAGAAATTATAGTTATATTTTATTTGAATATATATCACATTCTTGATCAATTGATTTGAGGATTACATTCTATTAGAGTAAATTATAATTCTTTAATGTCTATTACATTTTATCAGAATTTATTGTTTTTATTCTCTTAGAATGAACTGATTTTTTAATATTTGAAAGTTAATTGTTGTTTTCTTTGTGGATTTAGGTCTTGAAGAGGTTGTCATTAATGTGGAAAATGAAAAAAAAAAAAAAAAACATAGAGAACAAGAGTATATTCTAACAGGATCTATTCTGCCAGAATATGTATGAATTAGTTTTTGTTGCATTTGTGATAAGAATAGTTGGAAGAATGGCTTGAAGACCTGATAAGAATGACTTAAAGAATTAGCCAAAGATTGATGACACTCACAGTTTAAGCATGTTTTTATTTTTTAAGAATTACACTTGTATTTTATTCATTACCTGTATATTCAAGAATGCTGATTTTTTATGATATTCTTTTAGAATGTGTATAAATATATTAAAATGTATAAGACTATTAATATGTAAAAATATGTATGAATATTTAAGTTCGAATGTATATAAAAATATTAAAATGTTGTTATTCTTCAACTAGGAGTTCAAAAATTCTGCTACTCTTCATTAATATTCTAATAGAATAAAACTCTTAAAGAACATCATTCAAACAAAAATTCATTCTGACGGAATAAAATCGAAAAATACATTTACTAGTTTATGGTTGACATTCTATCGTTCTGACAGAATAAAATCGGATTTTTAAATTTGAATTAATTTAAAATATTCAGATTTTTAAAAAATAAAGGAATTAATCATCCCTAAAAATCCGAAAATTTCCTTTTTTAATATAGGTTAATTGACTAAAATGCCCTTATGCTGAAATTTGTGTGATTATATGGTACATGCTATCCTATTCTACTACCATAGACCCTCAAATCATGACATTTGATTATATATTCCATCCGATGGTCCAGATCTGTACATTCTAGCACACAATAGTTAGTAAAAACAAAATAATCTAACCCTATATATATATATATATATATATATATATATATATATATATATATATATATATATATGAGAGAGAGAGAGAGTGCACATGTGTGAAAAAGAAGAGAAAAAAAGACAGACGGAAGAAGTCTGATTTTCCAACCGACCAACGAGCCTTCATTCCAGCATGTCATCTCCTTGGAGCAGTCCCTCCGACCGTACCACCAACCCAAATCCGTCCATCCCGAGCCGTTTCTACCTCCCTAAAATAATATTTGCCATATAAACATTCGAAGCAATTACTAAATAACAAGTATAACCAAAAAATATTAAACTCAACCTTTCCTTTCATTACAGCTAGGAATGCTATGAAAGGCCACTATCACGCACTTGTCCAATTATTTAAGGCGGAAAAAGGTTATAAAAAAAAGTAATATTAATAATAATTCTAGTACATATTTATAGAAATTGAACCCTTTTTACATTCATAAAGAATATTAAAAAATATAAATATACTATTCAATATCAAATTATTTCTAAAACCTTAATGAGATATAATATGTTTGTTATATTGTATGTTAAATAATTAAAAAAGTATAACATTGTAGAATGTAATAAAAAAAATGTTATAATGTTGTGATGGTATTAACCATGGGTATGTGATTGTTGACTAGAATCGATCATTTCGTTTCAACATCATCTTCTTTTCTTTATGATTTGTTTAAAGCAACTTCTTTTTTCTTTTGCCTCATCAAATTCTATGAAATTGTCATCACAACTTTATTATAACAAGTATCATTGATACCATCATAGTTACCAAAGTTTTGATAATTTATACGTTCAACACAATAAATTTTTCGTTCTACAAACATTTGATGTGGATCTTGAATTTGATGTTGTACAACCGACATTTAATATTGTACAACCAACATTTGAAAATAGTGCTACCAACGGCGTTTGATATGGTGATACGAGTGTGTTTGATATTTGATATGGTACATACTATCCGAAATTGATATGTTGTCGTTCGGGGCCTATATTCTTATAGTTGATTCAACATCTGATCAAAATATGTATTTTTACATTCTAAAATGAACTACAAACACAAAATTACAAGCTAAAAAAAAAGTCAAGTAATTCCGTTTTCATATAAATGACTTATGCGTATAGTTAATTCACTATCTAACCAAAATATGTATTTGAACTGTCTAAAAAGAAGTACAAACACCAAATTACATGTTGGGAAAAAAAAATCAATCAATTCCGATTTCAAATGAGTGAGTTATACACATTTTAATAAACAAGACAAATTTCGGTCCGGCTTCTGTTTTTTTAGAATCGAACCAGTGTTAGAAACGGAACCGAAACTTATTACTAATTCTGGTCTGGTTCTTGTTCTGGTGGGGTACATATATATATATATATATATATATATATATATATATATATATATATATATATATATATATATACATATATATATATATATATATATATATATATATATATATATATATATATATATAAAATGGAAAAATGATGTACTTACAACAGTAAATAAGAGTAAGTACCTTACCACCAGAATGGTATGACATTTTGTATCATATACAGATTTTAATCATCCAATGTCTCTAAAATTTAACTTGCAACTAAGTTTACTTCCATGATTTTCAGGAATTTCATCATTTTCTTCCTTTACATAATTTTCATTTTGTAGGTATAATATATATAGATCAGTAGGTGTTCTATAGAAAGATGTGACTTAAGATGAAAATAATAGTAAAATTCTGAAAATCTAGGAAGTAATACAATTAGGAGTCAAAGTTTAAGTTTAAGTGCATTGGACGATTATAATGCAAATACGATACAAAACGATGTAGTATGGTCGGTTAGGTACCTAACCTTATAGACCGATATAAAGTGTGTGTGTGTGTGTGTGTGTGTGTGTGTGTGTGTATATATATATATATATATATATATATATATATATATATATATATATATATATATATATATAAGTTCAAATGTTTTCAACAAGTATTTTGTGCACATATGGACCAATCAGAATTTAGCACAAATTAAATTTTTAAATAAATCAATAAAGGTAAATTAGTAATATTGCATTTTATTAAATAAATTCTAAAATTAAAATCAAATCAAATCCCTATAAAATTCCAATAAGTTTTTAAACCTTAAAAAAACCATTATAACAGAAAAGTAATCGACATGTTTTTTCCCCACAACAATTGTTAAACACCAAATCACAACTACCGACGTCTCTTTCTTCGCCAGAGACAATCGCATCCGGCAAGTGTATTATGATCAAGGGTATTTTTGGTACTTGATATGAAGCAAGGGGCAGCTCGGTTGAGAAAAAGGAACGATAATACATCGGAAGAGGTGGAGTCTCGTTGGTGCTTTTAATAGAAAAACCCTAATGTCGCCACCACCATCATCAAGCGACCACCCTCCTCTGTCGGTCTTTATCTTCTCAGGTAAAATAGTGGAAATCATTAGCCAATCTCACATCTTAATCTTCAATCAGAAGTTTGTATCTCTTATATTTTTTTTAAAACAATTTTATTTTTTCTTCATTACTTCAAATCACTTAGCTTTTCAATAAACTATTGGTTTTTTTATTGTTTCTTTTCTTTACTCCGCATCAAGTCACATGTATGTGGCTTCGGGCTGAGGATTTTATCTTTCGCTTTCTTTGGTCATTCATTGTCTGTTTGCGTGTAGTTTTTCTTATTTATTTCCATGGTGTGGTTGTTTTTATGGATTCTGTATAAGCACTTCTATTTCATTGAGTTTCCCTAAGTTTGAGTTTTGATTGGCTCGATTTGTAGCTATCTGGTTTTGTTTTGCTGGGGCTCCTCTATGATTCTTGCTGTCCGGAATGGTTTTTAGGGTGGTTGAGCTTTTTACGCCTGGTGTTTTTTTGTTGTGTTGTTGGTTCTTTGTCTTGTATGCAATTGTTTGTTGCTGCTTAGTGGTAGTGTGATGGGTTTTTCCTGGAGTTGTGGTATGGTTTTTGCTATTGGTTCCTTTTAAGCTTTATGTTTTTATTGGGCTTCTCCTTTGTTGGTGGTTTTTCTTTTACATAGAAGCATTTGATAATGCACAGAAGGTGTTCTAAAATACCCTTTTAATTAAATTTGAGTGATATTATGGTACATGATATTCCATTGTAATATCATAGACCCTCAAAATCATAGTCATTCATTATTTTCAACTGCTGGTCCCAGAATTCTCCTTACATGCACACAATAGTTACCTAAAACAAAAAAACCTAATCATATATATATATATATATATATATATATATATATATATATATATATATATATATATATATACATGCACACAATAGTTACCTAAAACAAAAAAACCTAATCATATATATATATATATATATATATATATATATATATATATATATATATATATATATATATATATATATATATATATATATAGGGTGTGGTTTTGGTGAGGCTTCTTTTTAAAGTGAGAACTCGTGAGGACACCTTAAAAAAAATTGAAAAAAAATCAATAAAAAATAAATATCATAAAATCGAGCACAATACTATATCCGGGAGAAAAAAATCGGAAACAAAATTTTGCATCATTAAAATTGAATCATGGATCATAAAAATGATTCATGATTCAATTGAAATGATGCAATTTCCAAATGTTTTTCTCCTGGATACAGTACTATGCTCGATTTTTATGATTTGTATTTTTTTTATTTTTTTTTCAATTTTTTATAGCGTCCTCACGGGTCCTCACTTTAAAAAGAGTCTTCATCCAATATTATCATATATATATATATATATATATATATATATATATATATATATATATATATATATATGTGTGTGTGTGTGTGTGTGTGTGTGTATGGAGGGGGGGGGGGGGGGGGGCGTTCCCTAGGAAATACATAAACCCTAGAAAAAGATGACATCCAATTTAAGCATGACAATACATCACTACAATTACTTTTAGAGTAAATTACATAAATGGTACATGTGATTTTGGATAATGCATGTATTTAATCCCTAACTATTTTTAACTTGGAGGGTCCCTTACACTTAATTTTGTTACGTATTTGGTCCATAATAAACATAAAAATACAATCTTACCCTTATAATTTTTTTCCAGGTCTATATACCCTCTATATGTTATTTAAAGCATAAGTAATTTAATAATGAAAATGCATGTTCTCCCCACTACACAACCACACTCCATTACTTATCTTTCTCACGCATTTCAATATAGTCTTATCTCTATCTCCACCTTTGAATGCCTCCCTCATCCATCCTCCTTTTTTACCATTGTATTGCATCCCACAATTCTCTATCTCACACATGCTTTAACAAATAAGTAACACTCATGTATGGATGGCTACTTCAACAAATATCTTAATCCCACAATTACGGCAATGACCCCATTGTTTCTACTGTCATGGTGGTTGTTGACCTGGTTGAACATTTACTTTTGTTGACCATTGACCATTGACTTTTTACCAATTTGAAATGGGGTCAAACTTGGAGGTTCTAGATTGCTAATTGAGGATTTATCTCTTTTGGTGTCATCCGGTTCGTAGGATTGAGCAGTGCAAGGTGTAAGTGTGTTGTTGTGCTTCTTCGGTTCTTCAGTTTAGGTGAGTTGATAACTATGCTACGTATCCCATTGTATATCATGCGCATGATAGGATAAAATTATTGTTAGAGTCAAATTATGATAGTTGACTAGGATAACTCCATGATATGCATGTGCAATTTCGGACATTTGGTGTCTTGGTATGTGAGATTGGTAGGGTCTTACTTGTTGCTCATATGATCTTTAGGAGTTATGTTTGGTTAGGGTAATTAGGGATTTCTAGTTATCTTGATCATGTATTATTGAGCAAAGAACGACTTCATGGAGAAATGGTCGATTGTCGGGTAACTAGGGAAGGCTAGTTGCCAAGGGAATGTAATATGCTAGTTGGATAACCCGAGAACTCTTGGTCTATTGCATGATTGCGATGTTCTTGTCTAATTGTTCTTTCTTGGGTGGATCGAATGTTCGATTGGCTATCTGATCCCTCACAACATATGAATCTACGTATTGCATGAAAGACAAGGATTTGACCCCTGGCATTTGAATGAAAGACTAGGGTTTGTCCCCTTGAAATTGTATGGAAAACCAGGATTTGGCCCTTATCACTTATACAAGTAAAAACCAGGATTTGACCCTTAGCAATGGCACGAAAAGAACATGATTTGGCCCATGTAAATTGATGTTTTTTAGCACTACAACATTCCTATGGTGCGCATGCAGCCCTAATGCTTTGGATCTAGGTATTTCTCAAGTTATACATGCAAATTCAAATATCCAAGGCAAGAACCCTAATCTAGCATATAGTTTTCATATTTAGTGAAGAAACGTAAGTTAGAAGAATACATTTATTGTTAACTAGTAGTAACAAGTATCCTTTCCTTGATCTTGACCTTCAAGAGCTTAGTGCCTTAATTGCTGCACTTGTAATGGAATCACAAACACCATTAGCAATTGGATGAACAAGAGAGAGAGAGAGAGAGAGAGAGAGAGAGACTAGGATTTTCGTCTAGGGTTTCCTCTAAGGATCAAGTCACCAAAAACCTCATACCAAGGGGTCTATTTATACTTATGGTTGCTAGGGTTTTTAGGTGAAACCCTAATTTGACTACTTAGGCCTTATGCAACCTATGAAACCCTTTTAGAAGGCCCTATAGACGAATTCTCCTATGAGCTTCCCATAGAATTCGTCCACCTCGTTCTATTAGGAGTCCACTACCCAACGTGCAACTAATAGTTAATTGCAATAATAGACTCCATACATTTAATCAATTTATTTTGATAACTCAATTAATTTTTGATCAATACTAATTAAAGAATATGATTTCTCCATTGATATATTATTCTTATAATATATAAATAAATCATTTATCAACCTCTTTCTCATAATTCATCCAGTCAAGTTGCTATGGTGAAGGCAACCTAAAGGACCATGCTATTATCAGGTCAAGTACATACCAATTATATTTATGGGCTTAGACACCTAATCCAACCGTCTCCTACTTGGATAAGTCTAATAACTATAACTGCAAGTACGACTTCAAAATCCAATTTGCAATTGTAGCTCTCAAAAGCCATTGTCGAACTCTGACCTAGTCAATGAGGCATCCTTTAGATAAGGGATCATATAATCCTCCATTCTACAAGATATCCCGTAGACAATGACATGGAACATAATCATTCTCAATGTCCAAAACTATGTTTACCGATTTCTGATTTTTCTGACATAGAACTCAATTGAACTCATCAATTCACTCCTGACCAGGCCCGACACATAACTCAACACAAAATCATCGAGGGGCCCAAGATATCTCTTTTAACCTCTTAGGATAAAAGGAACAGATAAACTTTGACTTATATGCTTGTACTATTTACTCGTTAAATCATGCACAACAATACCTTTTATAACATCAAGTTACTGATGCCTTTACACATTATCAATGCCCAACCAACTTGCAAACAGCAACTCATATATCTCAGTTTAAAGATTATACGATATTATTGTCTTACTATCACTCGTGATAAATTCCATGAAGTGATTCATATGATAGTGTGTTTAATCCAATACTCAAATCTTATTTCAAGAGCACTCATGAAGGTCGCAACAAACCTTTGCTATGTCTAAACACTTAGACAATCTATAAACCAATTCTTGACAGTCTAACCTCATAACTTACTCCCACAGGATTATTGACTATGGATAATTTGAATATTCTAATTATTCTGGAAGTAAAACATGCAAAAGTGAAACAAAAGTAAACAATTGACACAAGATAGTAAACTTTACTCATAAATAACACTCATTTATTTAATCATCTAATTTTAATTACACTTTATCTATTACAAGTTTCTAACATCTATCTAATCACTAAAACTATTATCCTCCTTCAGACCAATTCTCCTCACATGCTGTAAGTGCTTAACCCTACTCAGACCCTTTGTGAGGGGATCTGCTAGGTTCTCCTCTAACGATACCCTCTAGACTACGAGGAGTCCCTCTTCTACCTGATGTCTGATGAAGTGGTATTTTTTGTCGATGTGTCTGGATCTACCATGATCCCTTGGTTCCTTGGTTAAGGCAACCACTCCTTCATTATCACAGAAAATTACCATAGGCTCCTTTCTGGATGGTATAACTCTGAGGTCTCCAATGAAGTTCTTCAACAATATCGCCTCCTTCGACGCTTCACTCACTGCTATGTACTCTGATTTGCACGTTGAATCAACCATAGTCTCCTGCTTGGAACTTTTCCAAGTAAGCGCTCCTCCATTCATGGTAAATACCCAACCCGAATGAGAGCACTGAAGTTATCCCTGTCGGTCTGAAAGATGACATCAATATACCCTGTCACTCTCAAGTCATCACTCCCACCAAGGGTAAGGACACAGTCCTTAGTCCTTCGCAAGTACTTAAGAATGTTCTATTACTGCGGTCCAATGAGCTCTAACCAGGTTCCCTTGATATCATCTAACCATGCTCAATGAAAAAGCCACATCAGGGCTAGTATATGTCACAACATACATGATCAAGCCAACGGTGGAAGCATATGGCACTCGACTCATTTCGCTCTCTCGGCATCAGTACTCGGGATCTGAGTCTTACTCGGCTTGGTATTTCTTTGGATCGGCAGTTAACCTTTCATGGAATTCTCCATGCTAAAACGTTTCAGCACCTTGTCCAAGTAAGTACTTTGCCTTAGTCATATTAGTCTCCTACTTCTATTTCTCAATAACCTTATCCCCAAAATATAATCAGCTTCTTCTAGATCCTACATAGCGAAACACTTCCCAAGCCAGGACTTAACCTCCTGCAAGGTCGGGATGTCATTACCTATGAGAACTATGTCATCAACATACAAAACTAGAAAGCTAACTATATTCCCACTAGCCTTGACATACACACATGAATCATCCTTGCTTCTTGAAAATCCAAACTCTTTGACTTTCTCATTGAAACAAAGATTCCATCTCCGAGATGCTTGTTTCAATCCATAAATGGAATTCTCAAGCTTGCACACTCTATTGGGGAACCTAGCATCCACAAAATCTTCTAGCTGACACATGTAAACATCTTCAACTGGCATCCCATTAAGGAAAGAGGTTTTGACATCCATCTGCCAAATTTCATAATCATGAAATGCAGTGATGGACACATAACCCTAATAGACTTGATCTTGGCTACTGGTGAGAAGGTCTCATCATAGTCAACCCCATGGGTTTGAGTAAAGCCCATCACAACCAATCATGCCTTAAACGTATGCACTTTCCCATCCATGTCGGTCTTTTTCTTGAAGATCTACTCGCACCCGACTCTCTTATGACCTGGTACATTGTCAACCAAGTTCTAAACTAGATTGTCATACATGGACTGAATCTCGCTGCCCATTTCCTCTTTCCATTTTGTAGACACCGGGCCCACCATGGCTTCCTTGTAGTTGTTAGGTTCATCCAAATTTATCAGTGTACTATTGCTGATAAACGTATCACCTTCAGCTGTTATATGGAAACCATGCAACACAGGTGGAACCCTAACTCCACTGGAACGTCTTAGAGGTAAGGACTCATCAACTGGTTCAACAATAATCTCTTCCTCAAGTTGAGCGCTAGTGTTAGAGGTTCCTTCATGACTTCACTCTTGAAGCTCTAAAAGATCAATTTGCCTCCCACTGTCCTCTTGGCATATGAGTTATCTTTCTCAGAAAACCCCTATCCTCACAATGAAGACAACATTGTCACTCGGTCTGTAAAAGAGATATCCAAAATATTTATGTGGATAGCTGATGAAACTACACCGCTCATTCCGAGGTTCAAGCTTGTCGTCAGTCTCTCATCTTACGAAACCCTCGCATCCCCAAACCTTGATATGTGCCAATGAGGGAACCTTCCCTATCCACATCTCATGAGGTCTTTTGGCAACCTTCTTAGTTAGGACTAGATTAAGGATATGGGCGGCAGTCTCTAAGGCATACTCCCAAAATAAGATAGGTAGCGAAGCTCGACTCATCATGGAATGAACCATGTCCAACAAGGTTCAATTGTGCCTCTTAGCCACACCATTGAGCTGCGGTGTCCTAGGCGATGTCAATTGTGAAAAAATTCCACATTCCTTAAGATAGTCGTGGAACTCGATACTAAGATACTCACCACCCGTATCAGATCTGGGCATCTTTATCTTCCTGCCCAATTGATTCTCCACTTCTTGTTTAAACTCTTTGAACATTTCAAAGGTTTCTGACTTGTTCTTGATTAAGTAGATACACTCATATCTACTATAATCGTCGGTGAATGTAACATAGAAGCGATTATCATCCCTTGTGGTGAATCTGAAGGGCCCACACACATCGGTGTGTATGTGATTCAACAATCCCTCACCTCTTTCACAAGTACCAGTGAAAGGTGATTTAGTCATATTTCCAAGGAAGCAAGATACGCACGTGTCATCCGACTTTAAGTCAAATGACTCCAACACTCCATCCTTTTGGAGTTGGGCTATGCGATTCTTGTTGACATGTCCAAGACTACAATTCCACAAGCATGCCTTGTATAAAACGCTAGACGAATCGATACACAACACATTATTCCCTATGTTGTCTACAATGATCATAGTTTCATATACACCATTACAAGGAAACGCTTCAAAATATAAAGTACCATTATAGAAAGCATTAATAGATCCAATTTCACTATTGAATGAAAATCTAAAACCTTGTTTATACCAACCATGAAAAGAAATAATATTCCTCGTCATTTCTGACGTGTAGCAATAATCATTCAACTCTAAACCTAACCCGCTACTAAGCACTAAAGAATAAATCCTGATCTTGGTGACACGCAACGATTTCCTATTCCTAATTATCAAGTTCATCTTCCCATGCTCCACATCCCTAATTCTTCTTAGCCCCTGCTAATCAGAACAAATATGAAAACCACATCCTGTATCAAGGAACCAAGAACTAACATGTGATGAGTTATTAGAATGAATAGTATAAATACCTGCGAAGGATGGCTTTATCTTCCCATCCTTGATGTCCTGCAAGTATTTCGGGCAACTTCGATTCCAATTACCTTTCTCGTCACAGTAGAAGCACTCTGCTTTTTTTGGATCGGATGAGGGAGCAGCATAACCACCTTTTCCTTTGGATCCATTTGAAGAAGATCCATCATGAGACTTTCCATTGTGATTCTTAGAGGGAGCTTTCCTATTCTTCCCCTTCCCTTGTCCAATAGCTAAGACTGGGGCAGCAACAGTAGGGGTGGTTGTGACGGCTTTGCCTTTCAACCCACTTTCAGCAGTTCTCAACAAACCTTGAAGTTTGCTCAAGGTGACTTCCTCCTTGTTCATATGATAAGTCATCTTGAATTTATCATAAAAAGGAGGCAAAGAGTGTAGAATGATATCAATCGCCAAATCTTCGTCAAAGTGGACATTCAACTTGAGCAACCGATCCACATACCTTTGCATTCTTAGCAAGTGGCTCGTGATAGACTCTCCATCTTTCATCTTGGTCATTATCAACGACGCGACAATCTCATACCTTTCTTGATGCGAACTTTGATGGTACTTTTCCATCAAATCTTCGCACATATCGTAAGGCCACTAGTCCTCGTAGAACTGTTGCAACTCAGGAGTCATAGTGGCTACCATTATACACGACACCTTTGTCGCGTCCTTTTCGTGATCCATATAATAAACTATTTCTTCAACGGAAGCTGTAGTTTCATCTATC
Organism: Lactuca sativa; assembly: GCF_002870075.4. Classification (NCBI taxonomy): domain Eukaryota; kingdom Viridiplantae; phylum Streptophyta; class Magnoliopsida; order Asterales; family Asteraceae; genus Lactuca; species Lactuca sativa. The sequence goes on along the minus strand of NC_056625.2, from coordinate 108,100,038 downwards.
TCTTTGAGATTTTCATCGAGGACATATTCTTTTTCCTCGTATCAGAGGGCCATGCAGATGTTGCGAAGCCAATCATTTAAATTGGACCCATCGAAGGTGACCCTCCCACAAATGTTCATAAGAGAAAAGGAGCTTGATGGGTTCAAAACGTTGTTTGAGCCAGACATCCAAAAAAAGAAAAGAAACAAAGTTTAGATTAGATAAGCAATCCTTAATATAACACCCAAATGAAATATTAAGGCTAGGACCCAACACTATAATTTACAATTTGGAAGAGGGATGTCGTAGTCCAATTGAAAATTATATGAAGGTAGGTAAATGAAGATTTACCAATTCCACCATGAAAAACGAAATGAACAATTAGGTTTTAAATGAAATGAAATTCCTAGATTCTATTAAGATTCATCGACCTTTTCAATGGCATGTTAAATCTCGATTATGCCCTTCAAGTTTGTGACTGGGATACTAAGCATCACAAACAAGGTGTGAATAACCATGAAAATTAGCTCGGTACTCTCGAGTCATTTACCACATAATCAATGTGTCGGTTAACCTGATATTTGCATACTTAGCTATATTTGTAGTATAGATTTATATCATTTATTAGCTAATTATTTACATTTTATGGACAAAAGATACTTAATATTGTTAAAATTGTATTTTCAGTCTAGAAGGGAAGCTCGGAAGCAAAAGGAAGCAGGAATTACGATCGAAAGCTCGGGAATGGAAGAAAGAAAGAAGATGCCTAATTCTGAAGCTACTCGGCAAGTAGGGACGACTACTCGATGAGTACATAGGAAGGTTCGTGAAGAAATACGTGAAGCCCATGCCGCATACAATTTCTTCAAAGGGACTCGACGAGTTGGTAGGCTACTCGACGAGTAGCCCTTGTTTTGAGATATCTATAAATAGAAGCCACAAATCCGAATGAAGGCCCTCTCTAGCTTTTGGAGAACTTACTTGGCGACTAAGGAACTTGCTGGATATCAAAAGAACGTGTGAAGAAACCTAATCCTTTAATCTCAAAAGAATAAGGCAATCTAGTTAATTTTCCACTTTACCTTTGTATAAAATGATGTTAGGTTTATTTAGATTCGTTTTCAGGTTTTCATATACTGAAATCATGAACTAAATTAGTCAGTTTCTGTTTAGGAAAGACGAATTTGCTCCTATGGTTTGATACACTCTTTTAATTAATTGTTAATTGGTGATTTTGTTAAATTAAGTTTTTTAAAGACCCTTATGCATTAACCATAACTATTTTCGGTTAATTGCTAAGTAATTAAGCTGCATGAACATCTCTTGATTGCATATCTCATATAAATTTATGTGAACACATTGCTATATGCCTAGGAATAATGAATATGAAACTAGGATTAACTAGAGAATGTACAAATTAATGTGTGAGCTTGATTGACACACCATCAACAAGAGGTTAATTGAATCACCAATTCAATTAGCTAATTACAAGTCTTATTTAATCCGAATAATTGAACTAGGAGGTTTATTAGTTTAATCACTTGATTACTGCTTAAATTAATCTATTTTCTAAGGATTGGTAATAACGAATGTGAATCTAATCACCATAATCGGTAACCAATAACACTTAATCTATTACATTAACATAAAAATTAACCATAGGAGTAAATGAGTTGAACCTAAACAGAAACCCTTTTGATCATTGACTTTAGTTGTTTTTACGTGTTTTCAGCTATTGGTTGATTAGTTAAGTTTTAGTTATAGTTTCTAGTCTTGTAAAACTAGAGATAATCCTATTTTCATTACTTGTCTTTTAGATAATATTAGTTATTAGTTTTAATTTTCCGTTCCCTGAGTTCGATGCCCTACTTATTTAGCCATACCCCAATTGATAGGTCCACTGCCTTTGTGTGTTAATTTTATTATTAAAAGTAGGTGTAAACTAGTTGAGTTTACACACCACCAAGTTTTTGGCGCCGTTGTCGGGGAACTGTTCAAAAATTAACTAATTTCTAGTTTTATCAATCCTTTGTGTGAGATTTATCTTGCACTAAGTTATTTCTTAGGTAATTTAGTAATTAGGATAAGTTTTAAAAATTTTCTATTTTTAGAAGTTAGTAAGTAATTTTTCTGTTTTTGCTCTAAACTCGCCGAGTGCAATCGAAGCGACTCGGCTAGTCCATCGCTGTTACACAGTTTCGTATTTTATTTTTTTGTTCTTTTGACGCGTTTCTCTTGTTTTGTTTTTAGAAATTATATGACCTGAGGATCGAACACACCCCTGGTTCCTCCATACGAAGACCCAGAATCCGCTCTAAGGAAAAACAAGGGCAAGAACGTAGGAGAAACCGCAACATTGTAGAGTTGACCGCTAAAGAATCTAAAAGTTGTATTTAGTAAGAAAAAGGACAAGAAAATAGGAGAGGCCAGCAGTCAAAAGAGAGAAGAAAGAAAGTTAGAGAATATTGAAGATAACCCAAAAGAAGCCGAATTCGAATACGACTACAAAACCGAAAACGAAGAAGGAAGCGAATTTGAAGGAGAACTAGCTAATCCCATGGCTAACATCGATGAAGTTCCCATGGGAGAATGGAAGAAGAGAATACATGACGATACCGGCCCGAGACTTGCGCAACCCGCAATTCCCGCTACTGCCACTTTCGAACTAAAGGGCCACATACTTGCTCAACTCAAGGAAATTCCCTCCTACGGAAAAGATCACGAAGATGCCTATAAACACAAGGATGAGGTCAACTATGTAGCTGATTATTTTAATGTTCCAAATGTGCCTCAAGAAACCCAGCTGCTTATGCTTCCAGTTACATTCAAAGGTGTTGCAAAGGATTGGATCAAGTCACTCCCCCCCCCCACCCCCCCATCACTACATGGGCTAAGATGAAAGAAGAATTTATTGACCAATTTTCCCACCTTCGAAAATAGCCAAGTTGAAGAAAGCTATTGCCAACTTTGAACAACAAGATGGAGAATCCTTATATGAGGCATGGGAGAGATACAAAAGTCTTCTAAGGAATTGCCCATATCATGATCTTAGTAGCCAACAAGAAGTCTCCTTTTTCTATGATGGAGTCAATGTCACAACTAGGAAGCTCCTTGACTCGTAAGGACCCCTCACAAAGAAGGCACCCCCGATGATCAAAGAACTAATTGAAGAATTCTCTAAGCACTCTAGAGAATACCATAACCCAAGGAATGACTTGACTCGAGGGGCGGTAAATTCCATTACGGATGACATGGCAGCAATGATGGAAAAGTTGGAAAGAATGGACCAAAGAATGACTAAGAAGGACCAATCCATCCATGCTATTAGGGTAGGATGTGAAAACTGTAGAGGGCCTTACCTTACAAAAGATTGTGATCTTGATGAGAATGGGAACCGGAAGGTACAAGTGTTCTATTCAAGTGGTGATAATTTTGATGATAATTGGCGAAAACCGAGGAAAGAATGGCTATCATATGATGAATACAAAAGACAAGGGAAGAAAAGTATAAGAAAAAAGATAGAGGTTTTTACCAAAAGGAGGAACCGGTACATGAAAAGAAATTAGATTTGGAAGACATGCTTACAAGATTCGTAGCCGCATCAGAGAAAAGACACAATGATACCGATGCTACACTTAAAGATCAACAAAATATGTTGAGAGAACACCAACTTATGATGAAAGATCAACAAGCTTTGCTTAGGAATCAGCAAGCATCTATTCTCTACATAGAAAAGCAGCTGGGGCAACTTGCACAACAAGTGAATGAGAGAAGACCGGGTGGACTTTCGAGGAATACCGAAAGTAACCCGAAAGGTGCACATATAAATATTGTCACAACTAGGCGTGGGAAGATTAAAACCCCTCTGACTCCTATTCAGCATGAAGATCCTAAACTGGTGCAAGAGGATAAAGAAGAGCATGCAAAAACACAGAATCCCGACTCGACGAGTCCCCCAGCTGAACAGAAAAACCAGCCTCCGGTTAAGCCATATCAACCTCCACTTCCCTTTCCGGCTCGAGCTAGACAAGAAAAAAAATGAAGTAGACTACCAGAAGTTTCTGGAACATATAAAAGCTCTTCAGATCAATATGCCATTCATAGAAGCGGTTGCACAAATGCGAAAACATGGAAAATTATTCAAAGAGCTGCTAACCAATAGGAAAAAGATGGAAGAAGTAAAGAAGGTGGTCCTAAACGAAAACTGTTCAGCTGCTATGTTGAACAAACTTCCTAAGAAGAAAGGTGATCCGGGAAGCTTAACATTGCCCTGCCAATTTGGAAACTTAGTTACCATTTATGCATTGGCTGATTCAGGGGCAAGTGTAAATCTCATGCCTTACTCGTTTTTCAAAAATTTAGATCTTCCAGAGCCAAGGCCCATTCGCATGGCGATTCACCTAGAAAACAAGACGGTTACATTCCGTAGGGGAATATGTGAAGATCTCTTGGTGAAAGTGGACAAGTTTGTGTTCCCCGCGAACTTTACAGTTTTAGACATGGAAGCGGATCCCCAAGTCCCGATCATACTCAGAAGACCTTTTCTTAATACAGAAAGTGCTATCGTCGACATGCGAGATTCTAAACTTACCCTTCGGGTAGGAGACGAATCAGTCACTTTTGGAGTTGATTAAGCCATGAAGCATGCAAGGAGTAGTGATGACACAACATTTTCGATTGGCATGTTGGAAGAATTATTGGAAGATTGGAATGAAGATGATCCAAACAAGTCCACCGTCACATTTGAAGAAGAATTTGATGCTGAAAGGGACCTGCTGGAAATAGAGAGACTGCTTGAGAAAGCCGATTATAACGATCTGATCAAAAGTGCAGAAAACTCGACTCACCGAGTAGCCTCGACCGAATCCGCGAGTCCATTCGAAGAACCACGAACAGTCGCAAATATTACCCTAGACTTGACAAGTCCCCTCACCGGACTCGACGTGTTCAACATTCAGAACACGAAAACTGAGCTTAAAGTACTACCATATCACTTCGAGTACGCATTTCTTGAAGATGGCCAGCAAAAACCTGTAATTATCGCTGATGATTTGGCCAAACATGAGAATGAAAGCCTTGTGGGTGTACTAAAGAAGAGGCAAGGTGCTATAGCATGGAAGATAACCGATATCAAGGGAATTAGTCCGGCCTATTGTTCCCACAAAATCAACTTAGAAGATGGATCAAAAGTTGTAGTACAACGCCAAAGAAGACTCAACCCGAACATGCAAGAAGTTGTGAAAAAGGAGGTGCTGAAACTATTAGATGCCGGAATCATTTATTTGATCTCCGATAGCCCATGGGTGAGTCCGGTCCAAGTGGTTCCAAAGAAAGGAGGTATGACGGTAGTGGCTAATGAAAATAACGAATTAATTCCAACGAGGACGGTAACCGGGTGGCGTGTTTGCATCGACTATAGGAAACTGAATGATGCCACATGCAAGGATCACTTTCCATTGCCATTTATCGACTAAATGCTTGAGAGGATTTCCGGTCATTTATATTATTGTTTTCACGATGGGTTTTTGGGGTACTTTCAAATTCCAATCGACCTACAAGACCAAGAGAAGACCACTTTCACATGCCCGAATTGAACATTTGCATATAGACGCATGCCTTTTGGGTTATGCAATGCACCGGCTACTTTCCAAAGGTGCATGATGGCTATCTTTCATGATATGATCGAGAAGTTTATGGAGGTTTTTATGGATGACTTCTCGGTTTTCGAGTCCTCTTTTGAAGATTGCTTGTCCGACTTGGATCTAATGCTAGCAAGATGTGAGAAGACCAACCTTGTTCTCAATTAGGAGAAGTGTCATTTTATGGTGAAGGAAGGAATTGTGTTAGGTCATAAGGTCTCAAAGATAGGGATAGAGGTGGATAGAGCGAAGGTTGATATGATAGCCAAATTACCACCTCCAACAAATGTCAAGAGGGTAAGAAGCTTTCTAGGCCATGCGGGATTTTATAGGCGCTTTATTAAAGACTTTTCGAAGATCACAAGGCCTTTGACTCAATTACACTTGAAAGATGCACCATTTGATTTTTTCAAGGAATGCCATGAAGCATTCCATTTGCTGAAGGAAAGATTGACCACTACTCCTATCATGATAGCACCTAATTGGGATCTTCCTTTCGAGCTAAAGTGTGATGCTAGTGATTATGTTGTGGGTGCTGTTTTAGGACAAAGGATTGATAAACATTTTCAACCGATATACAACGCAACCAAGACATTGAATCCGACCCAAGAGAACTGCACTACTACCGAGAAGGAGCTGTTAGCAGTGGTATACACTTTTGACAAGTTTCGGCCATACTTAGTTTTATCCACGATAGTCGTTTTTACCGATCACTCCGTGTTGAAGTATCTATTTGCTAAAAAAGATACGAATCCCAGATTGATACGTTGGGTCCTACTTCTACAAGAGTTTGATATCGAAATACGCAATAAAAAGGGGATGGAAAACGTAGCTGCCGATCATAGGACCCTTTCCCATGTCTAAAGGGATTAAATATATCTTGGTGGCGGTTGATTACGTGTCTATGTGGACAGAGGCACAAGCATTACCCACTAATGATGCTCGAGTGGTGGTACGATTTTTAAAAAAACTATTCTCAACATTTGGAGTTCCTAAATCTATCATTAGTGACCGGGGCACTCACTTTGCAAATGATCAATTGGCCAAAGTATTAAAGAGATATGGGGTGCAACATAGGTTCTCAACATCATATCATCCACAAACAAGTGGCCAAACTGAAGTAACAAATAGGGCGTTAAAAAGAGTTTTAGAGAGATCGGTTGGAGGAAATTGGAAGGAATGGTCGGATAAATTAGATGATGCACTTTGGGCCTTCCGAACAGCTTTTAAGACACCTATTGGTACTACACCATGTAGGGTAGTCTATGGAAAAAATTGCCACTTATCGGTTGAAATAGAGCACAAGGCTTATTGGGCATTAAAGGTGTGCAATTTTGATTTGGCTGAACATAGAACTAACTGGTTAATGCAAATGAATTCCTTGGAAGAGCTTAGGAATTAAGCCTACACCAGTTCCTTGATCTACAAAGAAAAGACCAACAATTGGCATGATAAAAGATTGAAGGGTAATAAAGACTTTAAAGAGGGACAAAAGGTGTTACTCTTCAATTCAAGGTTTAAACTTTTTCCGGGCAAGTTAAGGACACGATGGGATGGTCCATTTATAGTAAAGAAAGTTTTTCCACATGGGGCGGTTGAGCTTATATCAAGAGACAAAATTCCTTTCAAGGTTAATGGTCATAGAGTGAAGAAATATGAAGAAGGAGTTCCAAAAGATGAAGGACTTGAAGAAGGGCTGCTTCTGGGAGGCACTACAGAACCTTAGAGCGGAATGAAGTCCAGCTAAAGACTCTTCAAAAAGAAGCGCTTCTGGGAGGCAACCCGATTTTAGAGTTTGCTTTTCATTTTCCTTTATTTCTCATTTTTATTTTCATTTTTCTTAGGATCTATTTTTATCGATCTTCTTCTTCTGTGCTTATGATGATTGCTTGAGGACAAGCAATGCTCAAGTGTGGGGTGGTAGAATTTTAAAAAAATTATGAAGCAAAGTATAGTACTCGTCGAGTCCATACGCTTACTCGGCGATCCCATTTAATAAATCCCAATTTCACGCGAAATCGCATTGCTAGTCGGCGAGTAGGAACACCTACTCGGTGAGTCCACATATTTACCCGGAAAAAAATATTTATTTATTTTTTTTACATTCTGTAAAAGGGGTTTTACCCTAATTGTAAAACATTTGCAGCCAGTCTTCCAGCCGCCATCCCTACACGACGAGCGAGTTCTCTCTCAAGCTTCCATCTTGTTTCCTCTTTTCTCATGCGAATCCAACTCAAAGGTAACTATTTTTCACTCTTAATCTGTTAAAAGTTTCAATCTTTGGTAAGTTATGCCTTTAATTTCTGCAAAATCCCCATTTTGACTAAACTTGGATTTTAGGGTTTTGAGTTCTTGTTAAAATAGGACGTTTTAGAAAAAAATTCTTGAATGGTTATGCTCCTAGGACATACCGAACCAAACCCTTGGGGTAATTTACACATTTGGTTTGTTTATTCCACCAAACAGATCTGGAATCGCAAAGTTCGTCCTACTCGCCGAGTCCATGCTGCTGATGGCCAGAATCTGACAACTTTTATTTTCCTGTGCTTTGTTGGTTGTTTTTCTTGGTTGTGTTGTGCAAGAAACATGTCCAAGAGGTGGAAAACTTCAAGAGGGGGCAATCATGGGAACATTCCATGGATTAATTTTCCTCAAATAACTTCAAAGTCTTCACTTGCACGTGTAAAAAACAAGCTGGAGGCATTGAAGCGCAAGGAGATCTATGTTCCTAATGAGCTAGATAGGGCATGCATAGGCCAAGTTGGGTTGGTGGAAGAGCATAACCGTTTTTGGTCAAATCTGTTGAAGTTGATGGGGTTACAATAATTTTTGACTGGTGGACTCGATTATTCAAGCTTCAAGAACCTATGTATGAGGAGTTGTGCTGGGAGTTCTTTGCCACCATCTCCTTCCAGGGTGGTAATGACTACTACAGTCCGAATGTTATTTCTTTCTATCTTGGAGGAGAGTTGCGTCAGTGCAACATTGTAGAGTTGGCATAGAGACTTGGTATTTATGATCAACACGTGATAATGTCTGAGAATCTTGAATCTTTCTTTGAACAATGCCATAAAGACTTTCCTGAAGATGTGGTTGCATCAACTTGGTGGACTACAATTGGAAACCGGGTTTACATTCCTTCATCCTCCCAAGAGGGGAGCATCCGTTCCCCGATTCATCACTTGATACATCGTCTGATCACAAGTTCTATTAACATGTGAAAGGATGACGATAAAGTCCCTACTCTATATATTTTCTTCATGTGGAGTATTATCACTCCTAATCTCTTTTGCAATTTGCCATATTATATGGCAAAATATTTAGCGGAAGGGGCAGTTAAGGAGTGGGTCACTTCAAAGATTAATGGGGGCATGTTTGTTACAAGGCTTGCAAGGACTTATGGTATTTTGGACCAACAAGAGGCACAAGCATTAACAATGGTTCCTAGTCCTCCCTTTAGCACAACATTATTCAGGAGAGGTAGGATTATTGAGGACTTTAGTAGGGGGCATATTTCTATCCCCAATGATGATGAACCATTAGTTTCGGAGGAACTGGGAAGAAGGGTGAGACAAAGGAGAGAGCAAGTCTGGGAAAACCCATCGGTTATTCCGGTGGTTGAAGAGTTACCTATGGATTGGTAAAACATTCAGTTGAGAAGGTACCAAGATGACCTTGGGAGAGGCATGAATTATGTTAACGAGTCATTTGTTTATTTATTTGAACAAATGAATTTCGTACCAAGGTCGGGACCCGGATTCCCATATGTGTCAAGTTGGGACGAAAGGATGCAAGCAAGGAGAACCCAAACTGGAGGGAGTGGGCTGCAAGGAGATGAAGATTGAAGTTTGATTTTGTGTTTAATTTGGATGTTTAAAAACAATTTGTTTTGTTTGTTTTTGTTTTGGTTGTTTGGAACTCTAAACTTTTAGGACGTTAAGTAGGAATTTGCTTTTATCGCTTGTGGTTGTTTTTATTTTCAAATTAAGGCTAGGATGCATGCGAGATTTTCAAGTGTGAAGGCTAGAGTAAGGGTCAGTTCTAGAAGAAAATGTGCAATTTTTTAGTCTAAGGTCGAGTCCGTTATAAAAGAGGGTTTAGGAGTGTTGCTAATTAAAGGTAGATGAAGGGAAGACACTAAATCATCATACCCAACCACATCAGAAACGGACTCAAAAGCAGAAGAAACATTTATCACTCATCGATGTACTCGCCGAGTGCATATTTTGGGCTCGGCGAGTCCGCTTGAAAAATAACGATTTATCTGCTAAAAAGCATTATGCTCGTCGAGCAGCCGTATTTACTCGGCGAGTCACTCGATATTTCACTATCAACATTTGGATTTTGACCATATTTGATATGGGTTTACTCATATTCTTTTAAATCTATTTCCCGAAGATTTTTCAAGACTATTTTTTTGCATATTTGGAGCCGTACCACACGAGATAATGACACCCAATACATGGATGAGTTGTTCCCATGTGTAAAGTTAATTGAAGATGGTGTTTTGAATGAAGAAGATCAACCTCGCGACTACTATCGCATGGGAGTTTGTTCCATTTCTCTCTTTACTTTTATGTTCTTTATTTTTTTTTAATATGCAATGGGGACATTGCATAAATTAAGTGTGGGGTAGGGGGTTGGTTATATTTATATTAGTTACATTAGAATCTTAGGTTAAATTTTGAAATTTTTTGCATGAAATTGCTAGGGATTAATTTAGAAAATTTGGTAAAGGCAATTAGGATTCTATCCTAGTGTTACGTTTGATGATTGTATGAAGACCCAAATGTTTAGTTGAGCCTATACACGTTCTAGTGCATTTGTGGCACATTTATTCTAGTGAAATCATGGAACAAAATCACAACCTCGCTTAGTTTGAAGGATGCAATATGTTTAGCATCGTGTACTTGAAATGTATCCAGTAAAATTATTATTTTTAACCAATAAAGGTTGAAGTTGAGCGCCCCTGCTTAAGCATGTAGGGTTTTGAGTGAAAAAAAAGTGAGTTACATGTGAAAAAAAGAGAGAGAATTACAAGAAAAGTTTGAAGAATTTTGGAGCAATCAAAGTAAAGATCAAAAGATCAAAATTCTACAGAAAAAAAGTGAAGATACCAAAAATCAAAGAAGGCGGTGAATTCAAAGAAATCAAGATCAAATTATCAAAGAAGTGTAGAATTCCAAATAGATCCATATTGGTATTAAAAAATTTGTAATTTTATAGTTATGTAGGCTTCGGTTGCTCAACCAAAAATACTTTGAGGTTAGGAGGTTTTCTGAGGATGGATTCGGAGGGAGGCATAAAATAACATTGTTCGGAAAAAGTGGGCGAGTGTTTATGAGGATTGTGAGTATTTATAATTAGGGGGTGCTTAGAAAAAAATTAGACACAAATGCATGTGTTGCGGTCTTGGCATAATGGTTGGGTTTGATTGGAATTGTCTTATGTGGTACTAGTATGCTAACATTCAATTTTGCTTGAGGGCAAGCAAAAGTTAAGTGTGGGGTATTTTGATATTTGCATACTTAGCTATATTTTTTGTATAGATTTATATCATTTATTAGCTAATTATTTACATTTTGTGGAAAAAAGATACTTAATATTGTTCAAATTTTATTTTCAGTCCATAAGGGAAGCTCGGAAGCAAAAGGAAGTAGGAGTTACGATCGAAAGCTCGGGAATGGAAGAAAGAAGGAAGATGCCTAATTCTGAATCTACCCGGCGAGTAGGGACACTACTCAACGAGTACATACGAAGGTTCGCGAAGAAATACGTGAAGTCCTTTCCGCATACGGATTCTTCAAAGGGACTCGACGAGTAGCCCCTGTTTTGAGATATCTATAAATAGAAGCCACAAATCCGAATGAAGGCCCTCTCTAGCTTTTGGAGAACTTACTTGGCGACTAAGGAACTTGCTGGAGATAAGAAGAACGTGTGAAGAAGCCTAATCCTTTAATCTCGAAAGAATAAGGCAATGTAGTTAATTTTCCACTCTACCTTTGAATAGAATGATGTTAGGTTTATTTAGCTTCGTTTTTAGGTTTTCATATACTGAAATCATGAACTAAATTAGTTAGTTTCTGTTTAGGGAAGAAGAATTTGCTCCTATGGTTTGATACACTCTTTTGATTAATTGTTAATTGGTGATTTTGTTAAATTAAGCTTATTAAAGACCCTTATGCATTAACCATAACTATTTTCTGTTAATTGCTAAGTAATTAAGCTGCGTGAATATCTCTTGATTGCTTATCTGATATAAATTTATGTGAACACATTGCTATATGCCTAGGAATAATGAATATGATACTAGGATTAACTAGAGAACGGGTAAATTAATGTGTGAGCTTGATTAACACACCATCAACAAGAGGTTAATTGAATCACCAATTCAATTAGCTAATTACAAGTCTTATTTAATTCGAATAATTGAACTAGGAGGTTTATTAGTTTAATCACTTGATCACTGCTTAAATTAATCTATTTTCTAAGGATTGGTAATAACGATTGTGAATCTAATCACCAAAATCGGTAACCAATCACAATTTATCTATTACATTAACATAAAAATTAACCATAGGAGTAAATGAGTTGAACCTAAATAGAAACCCTTTTGATCATCGACTTTAGTTGTTTTTACATGTTTTCAGCTATTGGTTGATTAGTTAAGTTTTAGTTAAAGTTTCTAGTCTTGTAAAACTTGAGAAAACCCTATTTTCATTACTTGTCTTTTAGATAATATTAGTTATTAGTTTTAATTTTCCATTCCCTGAGTTTGATACCCTACTTATTTAGCCATACCACAATTGATAAGTCCACTGCCTTCGTGTGTTAATTTTATAATTAAAAGTAAGTTTAAAACTAGTTGAGTTTACACACCACCATAACCACACACACTCCATTGATCTATGATAATTATCGAGCTACCCTTCGTCACCCGTGCTAGTCCATGTTAGTGTGCCAATTAACCACACACGCTCCACTAACGACTTGGCAAGGTGAAAGTGCAATTTCATGGTATAACATTGTAACATCCTGAGTTCAGGGGTGCAAAGTTTAGGGTTCAAAGTGAAAATGTGAATGGTCAACTCGGCGAGTCCATGGGTAAACTTGGCGAGTAGGGTCGAGATTCTGGTCGCGTGTCTAGTGTCCAACTCGGCGAGTCGGTGGTTGGACTCGGCGAGTTGGTGCTGTGTGGAGAAAACCCTAATCTCAGGGATTAAGCCCTATATAAAGAACATAATACCCTCTCCCCAGCCTCTTTTCTCTCCCTTGAAGTCCAGAAACCCTAATATTCGTTGTGAGAGAATTAGAGAGCATTTGGATCTTGAAGGAGTGTTTGTTGAAGAGATCTTTGAAGATTAAGAGGCTTGGAGCAAGGGGCTTTTCAAGGTTTTGACTTATTCTTCTGTTGGAGCCTTCTTTTGAGGTAATGATTCGTTGTTTGAGTTGTTATCCATCTAGATCTATCATTTGTGGGATTTTTGGGTGTATATCTAGTGCTATCTTGAATTTGGAGGTTAGATCTGAGGTTGCTACCTCAGATCTAGAGTAGTGATGATCCAAAAGAGCATAAAGTCCCTGTTCAAGAGCTGCTGATGAAGTCTTTTGGCCCCAAACCTTAGCCCAAGAGTGTATTATGCTTAGATCTCCTTGGATTCACGTAAAGCTTGCCACTTTACGTGATGGATGGCCTGTATAAGAGTAGATCTATGGTTTGGAAATCCTGCATTGCTTGGATAGCCTCTGTATAGGTTAAGAGCTAGTAGTACTCGGCGAGTCACATGGGTGGACTCGGCGAGTTGCATGAAGATACGCAGAAACTCGACGAGTTGGAAGAACAACTCGGCGAGTTGGTTGAAGATAGCCTTGGACTCGGCGAGTCTGTTCTTGGACTCGCCGAGTCTGGTCTTGTGGTCCTAAAACTTTTTGGTTAAGCTAAGAATCGGTGAGTCAAGGGATGACTCAGTGAGTTGAGTCATGTTATGGGAGTTTCAGAGCACGGAGACTCAACGAGTCAGCGGCTTAACTCGGCGAGTAGAGTCGGTCAGGAGGGTTGGTTTTGACCAAAATTTGACCAATTGACTTCCAGGGGTATTTTGGTTGTTATTGGTATTTATTGGTTTCGGTGATTCAGTGGTGGAGTTCGTGACGGTGGTCGGAGCAGCGTGATCATGTTCTTCAGTCGGCAGTAGCAGGTTAGTCTTCTCACTATACGTTACCTTGAGTGGTAGTTATGTGTGACCGGAGGGTCTTATGTGCTTACATTGAGTATTATGTCATATGTTATATGCTATGCATCATGTCTTTGTGATTTATGCTATGCGGAGTTTATAGACCGGACCGGAGGGTCCAACGATACAGACCGGACCGGAGGGATCCAACGATACGGAACTGGAGGGTTCCGCTGAGACACACTGATCAGAGGGTCATATTGTTGCCTTGAGTGGCGTATGTGTTGTATGTGGTATTTTGGGGAACTCACTAAGCTTCGTGCTTACAGTGTTTTGTGTTATGTGTTTCAAGTTTTATCAGGATCACGGGACGGCACCGGCTCGATTGTACACACCAGGGGAAAAGTTTGTTTTGAGGATCCTGGTTTATTAAGTGATTGAACCAAAGAGTCATGTATTTTAATTAAAACAAAAAGGAGTTTTTTATGAAAAATATTAAAGAGGAAAACTATTTTAAATGAAAATTTTGTTTGAAAATTTCGGTGTTACAAGTTGGTATCAGAGCCTTGGTTTGAAGGATTCGGGTACACCTTCGGGTATGTCCGGACTCAAACTGAGGATTGAGAAAAAGGTTTTCAAAAGAAATGGGTTTTCTAAAAATGAGTAAGAGAATTTGTAAGAGAAAGAGATAACGAGCAGTGTGTACAATCAGCCAGCGCCCGAACGGTGATTTCCCAAAGATACCCTTACATTGTGTGTTATGAGTAATATGTGAAATGTTATATATGCTAGATAGTAGGCTAGGTATTTCATATTTTAGCGCTAGAGTGGCCTGATTTGTGATGCCTTAGCCTAGGAGTTACTGTTATTTGTGAATTGCTTTTGTGTATGTGCGGATTATGAGTATCTAGCAGGAATCCTATTTAGAGAAGGATTTGAGTAGAGGAGTAATCTAGGAGAGATACCTAGATGAGCATTTGAGGAGCCTTCTGAGAAGGTAGTCGGATACCCGCGTGAGGTGGAGTTGCTTGAGCTCGGTGACGTCTTTGATTACGAGTGTAGCAAGCGGAGTTGTAACCTAGAGTGGTGATAAATGTTGATAAGGGACTACTCGATGCCTGAATGCTGTTTGCTTCATGCTTTGTGGAATTCTCGGTGATGGGAGTCGGCTACTAAGTGAATATGACGATATTCAGGAGGTAAACGGCTGGCATCACTAGGAGTTCTTCCGCGGCTGATGGCAGGAAGGTGTGGGAATCCAGGAATAGCCTGGGAAGTGATCTTTCTTAGGTGAATAGGCGGATAATGGAGAGTATTCGCAGGAAGAGCAGCCAGCAGGGCGGAATTTGTAAGTGAGGAGGTTGAGCAGCTACTTAGGAGATCTGCAATGATTTATGTGGAAAGTATGGGTAGATGTGGCAGGTAGTGTGAGCCCGTACTACTAAAAGCAGAGGACCCATACTCGATACATGGAAAGTTCCTGGGATTCTAAGTAGCAGATGAGAGGGATCGTATGGTTTGAGTACCATTATCAGTGGCAGATGAGAGAGATCGTATGGTTTGAGTACCATGATCAGTGGTAGATGAGAGGGGATTGTATGGTTTGAGTACCATGCTTGGAAGCAGGTTGGGAAGTGATGTCCTGGTTCGAGTACCATGGTTTGTAGTGGATTGAGAGAAGATAACATGGTTCGATAACCATGAGTTATAGCAGGCAGAGAGATAGCAACGTGGTTCGAGTACCATGGCTACGATGATTAGTGTTACTGGTCCTACCAGTTATGCCATTATGTTGATTATACCGAGATCAGGTATGAGAGAGTATGCGGCTTGAGGGCCAATTTGAATGAGTTCTAAGGAGTATGCTTGAGAGAGAAATGGGATTCATTTTAAGAGGTTTTATTTGTGAGGTGCCAGTGGAAACTGCACGGCTTAAGGAAAAGTGGGATGATGTTGTTGAAGAAGAGGGGTTCGAGTCATGCCATCGGCTGATGGATGAGCCATCACCTTCTATGGAGAGAGTTACGTGGTTTCCGTTCTTGAGAAGGAGAATGAGCTATCGGGTTTCTGGTTCCAAAAATTTGAGGTCGTGGAGTAGTACGGGTGGTGATCTTTTCAGGGTGTTTGAGCGGTTTGTCCATGGTGAAGCATTTCTTGTACCATAGAGCCAATGGTGGAAACGGAGAGTCTTGGGTGAATCGAGACAGTTAAGTCCTTGAGTTCAGAGAGCCGCAGCAGAGGTTAACAGGTAGATGTCCAGAATGTGATCTCCTCACCAGGAAAAGCAACAATTGGTCTCGTTAATGCCAGGTGGTGCATTGCGCGAGTAGTTTCTGGAGTTGTGTTGTCGCAAGCTTCGAGGATGAAGCCTAATTTAAGTGGGGGAGAATTGTAACATCCCGAGTTCAGGGGTGCAAAGTTTAGGGTTCAAAGTGAAAATGTGAATGGTTAACTCGGCGAGTCCATGGGTAGACTCGGCGAGTAGGGTCGCGATTCTGGTCGCGTGTCTAGTGTCCAACTTGGCGAGTCGGTGGCTGGACTCGACGAGTTGGTGCTGTGTGGAGAAAACCCTAATCTAAGGGATTAGGCCCTATATCAAGAACATAATACCCTCTCCCCAGCCTCTTTGCTCTCCCTTGAAGTCTGGAAACCCTAATATTCGTTGTGAGAGAATTAGAGAACATTTGGATCTTGAAGGAGTGTTTGTTGAAGAGATATTTGAAGATTAAGAGGCTTGGAGCAAGGGGCTTTTCAAGGTTTTGACTTATTCTTCTGTTGGAGCCTTCTTTTGAGGTAATGATTCATTGCTTGAGCTGTTATCCATCTAGATCTACCATTTGTGGGATTTTTGGGTGTATATCTAGTGCTATCTTGAGTTTGGATGTTAGATCTGAGGTTGCTACCTCGGATCTAGAGTAGTGATGATCCAAAAGAGCATAAAGCCCCTGTTCAAGAGCTGTTGATGAAGTATTTTGGCCCCAAACCTTAGCCCAATAGTGTATTATGCTTAGATTTCCTTGGATTCACGTAAAGTTTGCCACTTTACGTGATGGATGGCCTGTATAAGAGTAGATCTATGGTTTGGAAACCCTGCATCGCTTGGAAATCATCTGTATGGGTTAAGAGCTAGTAGTACTCGGCGAGTCACATGGGTGGACTCGGCGAGTTGCATGAAGATAGGCAGAAACTCGGCGAGTTGGAAGAACAACTCGGCGAGTTGGTTGAAGATAGCCTTGGACTCAACGAGTCTGTTCTTGGACTCGGTGAGTCTGGTCTTGAGGTCCTAACCTTTTCTGGTTAAGCTGAGAATCGGTGAGTCAAGGGATGACTCAGTGAGTTGAGTACGGTTTGACTCAGAGTTGTGGGACTCGGCGAGTCTTAGGGTGACTCGGCGAGTTGAGTCGTGTTATGGGAGTTTCAGAGCACGGAGACTCGATGAGTCAGCGGGTTGACTCGACGAGTAGAGTCAGTTAGGAGGGTTGGTTTTGACCAAAAGTTGACCAATTGACTTCCAGGGGTATTTTGGTTGTTATTGGTATTTATTGGTTTCGGTGATTCAGTGGTGGAGTTCGTTACGGTGGTCGGAGCAGCGTGATCTTCTTCTTCAGTCGGCAGTAGCAGGTGAGTCTTCCCACTATACGTTACCTTGAGTGGTAGTTATGTGTAACTGGAGGGTCTTATGTGCTTACATTGAGTATTATGTCATATGTGAAATGTTATGCATCATGTCTTTGTGATTTATGCTATGCGGAGTTTATAGACCGGACCGGAGGGTCCAACGATACAGACCGGACCGAAGGGTCCAACGATGCAGACCGGACTGGAGGGTCCAACGATACGGAACTGGAGGGTTCTGCTGAGACACACCGAACGGAGGGTCATATTCTAGCCTTGAGTGGCGTATGTGTTGTATGTGGTATTTTGGGGAACTCACTAAGCTTTGTGCTTATAGTGTTTTGTGTTATGTGTTTCAGGTTTTATCAGGATCACGGGACTGCACCGGCTCGATTGTACACACCAGGGGAAAAGTTTGTTTTGAGGATCCTGGTTTATTAAGGTGCTGTTTGTTTTTCTTAAAAACCTCTTCAAAACTCTTATTGTTGCGCGACGCAGCACACGCACAACACTTTTTGTCCCGCGGCAGTTTGTTTTTCAGAAGTCTTCGGGGCTTAAAACCTCTGCCCGTGTGCTTCTTGGGGAAGCACATGTTATTCCTCTTCCCACTTCTTCCCACCTCTTCCCACCCCTTCAAACCTAAACTAAAAAAATCCAACCCCAAAAAACCATCGGTGCTTTTTTTTTTTCCAAAAATTGAACGTGTTTAATATTACATGTTGTAATGGTCCTCCTTGAAGTATATTTAAATTTACATTTATGGTCCTTTACTTATATATTAAATTCTATTTTCATCCCTTTAACATTTAATATATTAAATTTATATCTCTTTAATTATTTTCTCCCATTTAATTTACTTAAGTTAATTAATTTTAATGTTGTTTTTTAAATAAGTGTCTATTATTTTTTTTAATGATGATATAAAAAATAAAATGGAAAAATAGATTGTAATAAAACATATCACATATTATATTTTATTATTTCAATGTTTTAAGACTACAATTATTAAATTTTTTGTGTTTAAAAACAATTTTCGGTTTATTAAATTAGTTTATTTTAATTTTTTTAATGTCTGCAGCAGTCTGCAGATGTTAATAAAAACAAACACGCTTCTTATTACAGTCTGCAACCGTTTGGTCCACCTCTTCTGCTGTAGAGGTTTGCAGAGGTTGTCCGCAGACTTTTTGAATTTTTGCTTCGAAAAAACAAACAACACCTAAGTGATTGAACAAAAGAGTCATGTCTTGTAATAAAAACAAAAAGGAGATTTTTATGAAAAATGTTAAAGAGGTAAACTATTTTAAATGAAAATTTTGTTTGAAAATTTCAGTGTTACAAGTTGGTAACAGAGCCTTGGTTTGAGGGATTCGGGTACACCTTCGGGTATGTCCGGACTCAAACTGAGGATTGAGAAAAAGGTTTTCAAAAGAAATGGGTTTTCTAAAAATGAGTAAGAGAATTTGTAAGAGAAAGAGATAACGAGCAGTGTGTACAATCAGCCAGCGCCTGAACGGTGATTTCCCATAAATACCCTTACATTGTGTGTTATGAGTAATATGTGAAATGTTATATATGCTAGATAGTAGGCTAGGTATTTCATATTTTAGCGCTAGAGTGGCCTGATTTGTGATGCCTTAGCCTAGGAGTTACTGTTATTTGTGAATTGCTTTTGTGTATGTGCGGATTATGAGTATCTAGCAGGAATCCTATTTAGAGAAGGATTTGAGTAGAGGAGTAATCTAGGAGAGATACCTAGATGAGCATTTGAGGAGCCTTCTGAGAAGGTAGTCGGATACCCGCGTGGGGTGGAGTTGCTTGAGCTCGGTGACGTCTTTGATTACGAGTGTAGCAAGCGGAGTTGTAACCTAGAGTGGTGATACGTGTTGATAAGGGACTACTCGATGCCCGAATGCTGCTTGCTTCATGCTTTGTGGAATTCTCGGTGATGGGAGTTGGCTACTAAGTGAATATGACGATATTCAGGAGGTAGACGGCTGGCATCACTAGGAGTTCTTCAGCAGCTGATGGCAGGAAGGTGTGGGAACCCAGGAACAACCTGGGAAGTGATCTTTGTTAGGTGAGTAGGCGGATAATGGATAGTATTCGCAGGAGGAGCAGCCAGCAGGGCGGAATTTGTAAGTGAGGAGATTGAGCAGCTACTTAGGAGATCTGGAATGATTTATGTGGAAAGTATGGGTAGATGTGGCAGGTAGTATGGGCCCGTACTACTGAAAGCAGAGGACCCGTACTCGATACATGGAAAGTTCCTAGGATTCTAAGTAGCAGATGAGAGGGATCGTATGGTTTGAGTACCATTATCAGTGGCAGATGAGAGAGATTGTATGGTTTGAGTACCATGATCAGTGGCAGATGAGAGGGGATTGTATGGTTTGAGTACCATGCTTGGAAGCAGGTTGGGAAGTGGTGTCATGGTTTGAGGACCATGGTTTGTAGCGGATTGAGAGAAGATAACACGGTTTGATAACCATGAGTTATAGTAGGCAGAGAGATAGCAACATGGTTCGAGTACCATGGCTGCGATGATTAGTGTTACTGGTCCTACCAGTTATGCCATTATGTTGATTATACCGAGATCAGGTATGAGAGAGTATGCGGCTTGAGGACCAATTTGAATGAGTTCGAGGGAGTATGCTTGAGAGAGAAATGGGATTCGTTTTAAGAGGTTTTATTTATGAGGTGCCAGTGGAAACTTCACGGCTTAAGGATAAGTGGGATGATGTTGTTGAAGAAGCAGGGTTCGAGTAAGGCCATCGGCTGATGGATGAGCCATCACCTTCTATGATGAGAGTTACGTGGTTTCCATTCTTGAGAAGGAGAATGAGTGATCGGGTTTCTGGTTCCAAAAATTTGAGGCCGTGGAGTAGTACGGGTGGTGATCTTTTCAGGGTGTTTGAGAGGTTTATCCGTGGTGAAGCATTTCTTGTACCATAGAGCCAATGGTGGAAACGGAGAGTCTTGGGTGAATCAAGACAGGTAAGACCTTGAGTTCAGAGAGCAGCAGCAGAGGTTGACAGGTAGATGTCCAGAATTGTATCTCCTTAACAGGAAAAGCAACAATTGGTCTGGTTAATGCCAGGTGGTGCATTGCGAGAGTAGTTTCTGGAGTTGTGTTGCCGCAGGCTTCGAGCACGAAGCCTAGTTTAAGTGGGGGAGAATTGTAACATCCCGAGTTCAGGGGTGCAAAGTCCAGGGTTCAAAGTGAAAATGTGAATGGTCAACTCGGCGAGTCCATGGGTAGACTCGGCGAGTAGGGTCGCGATTCTGGTCGCGTGTCTAGTGTTCAACTCGGCGAGTCGGTGGCTGGACTCGGCGAGTTGGTGCTGTGTGGAGAAAAATCTAATCTAAGGGATTAGGCCCTATATAAAGAACATAATACCCTCTCCCCAGCCTCTTTGCTCTCCCTTAAAGTCCAGAAACCCTAATATTCGTTGTGAGAGAATTAGAGAACATTTAGATCTTGAAGGAGAGTTTGTTGAAGAGACCTTTGAAGATTAAGAGGCTTGGAGCAAGGGGCTTTTCAAGGTTTTGACTTATTCTTCTGTTGGAGCCTTCTTTTGAGATAATGATTCGTTGCTTGAGCTGTTATCCATCTAGATCTATCATTTGTGGGATTTTTAGGTGTATATCTAGTGCTATCTTGAATTTGGAGGTTAGATCTGAGGTTGCTACCTCGGATCTAGAGTAGTGATGATCCAAAAGAGCATAAAGTCCCTGTTCAAGAGCTGTTGATGAAGTCTTTTGGCTCCAAACCTTAGCCCAAGAGTGTATTATGCTTAGATCTCCTTGGATTCACGAAAATTTTGCCACTTTACGTGATGGATGGCCTGTATAAGAGTAGATCCATGGTTTGGAAACCCTGCATGGCTTGGAAAGCCTCTGTATGGGTTAAGAGCTAGTAGTACTCGGCGAGTCACATGGGTGGACTCGGCGAGTTGCATGAAGATAGGCAGAAACTCGGCGAGTTGGAAGAACAACTCGGCGAGTTGGTTGAAGATAGCCTTGGAGAGTTCAGTACGGTTTGAATCAGAGTTGTGGGACTCAGCGAGTCTTAGGGCGACTCGACGAGTTAAGTCGTGTTATGGGAGTTTCAGAGCACAAAGACTCGACGAGTCAGCGGGTTGACTCGTCGAGTAGAGTCAGTCAGGAGGGTTTGTTTTGACCAAAAGTTGACCAATTGACTTCCAGGGGTATTTTGGTTGTTATTGGTATTTATTGGTTTCGGTGATTCAGTGGTGGAGTTCGTGACGGTGGTCGGAGCAGCGTGATCTTGTTCTTCAGTCGGCAGTAGCAGGTGAGTCTTCTCACTATACGTTACCTTGAGTGGTAGTTATGTGTGACCGGAGGGTCTTATGTGCTTACATTGAGTATTTTGTCATATGTGATATGCTATGCATCATGTCTTTGTGATTTATGATATGCGGAGTTTATAGACCGGACCGGAGGGTCCAACGATACAGAACGGACCGGAGGGTCCAACGATGTAGACCGGACCAGAGGGTCCAACTATACGGAACTGGGGGGTTCCGCTGAGACACACCGACCGGAGGGTCATATTGTAGTCTTGAGTGGCGTATGTGTTGTATGTGGTATTTTGGGGAACTCACTAAGCTTCGTGCTTACAGTGTTTTGTGTTATGCGTTTCGGGTTTTATCTGGATCACGGGATGGCACCGGCTCGATTGTACACACCAGAGGAAAAGTTTGTTTTGAGGATCCTGGCTTATTAAGTGATTGAACAAAAGAGTCATGTCTTGTAATTAAAACAAAAAAGAGATTTTTATGAAAAATGTTAAAGAGGTAAACTATTTTAAATGAAAATTTTGTTTGAAAATTTCGGTGTTACAAACATCATTTTCATATTTTCCTAAAGTAACTATGATTGGGAATTTATAAAAAAAATCATTTAGTTACTTTATAACTTTCATTATACTTATTAATGAGGAATTAATGTCTTATCATACCCGTTCGGCTAACGACCCTCAACCAATCAAGGAAGTGGTGAGTGAGAGTGGACACTCATTCAACCGCCATTTTATAGGCAGTTTCCTTATACCCCCTTTAGAGATCGGTTTCATGAATGAGGCCTACTAATGGTAAGACTGAGTTATGTTATATATATATATATATATATATATATATATATATATATATATATGTATATATATATATATATATATATATATATATATATATGTATATATATATATATATATATATATATATATATATATATATATAAGTATTAAGCTTTTAATATTATAATAGTATAAGGGTTGTATTTTAAGCTTTTAAAATACTAGGGTTTTAGAATTTAAATTTCAGAAATAAAACTTTTAATCAATTTTAAATTCCAAAACTTGAGGAAAAATTTTAAAACTTTTCAAAACTTCTAGATTAAATTTTAAATAATTTAAACTAATAATTTAATTTTAATCATTATCTCAAAATTTGATCATAATCCTTTTATTTGGTAAGAAAATTCAAATCAGATTTTACAAATAATTAATTTATCATAAAATCTCATAATTATCTTAAAATTTGACAATTATCTTACATTTAACTTAGGATATCAATTACCATATCAGAAAAAATTTGAATTTTAATTAGTAAAACAACTTATGGTAATTATCCAAATCTAAATTAAGTCATAAATCCATAAATCTGCTATCTGACTCGTCTCCACGTCGTGCAATGCCATTACACATCGTGGAGAGCCAACACGTTGTGTTTATCAGTCAAAAACAAAATTTATTTTCCCTTTGCTTTGAATAATTCATTTATGCATCAAATATAACAGAAAAACAACCTAATCTCTGATACCACGGAGGTTTTTGAGCACTACAACATTCTTATGGTGCACATGAAACCCTAATGCTTTGGATATAGGTTTTTAACAAGTTATACATGCAAATTCAAATATCCAAAGCAAGAACCCTAATCTAGCATACAATTATCGGATTTAGTGAATAAATATAAGTTAGAAGAATAGCCTTCTTGTTAACTAGTAGTAACAAGTACTCCTTTCCTTGATTATGACCTTCAAGTGTTTAGTGCCTCAATTGATGCACCTCTAATGGAATCACAAACACCACTAGCAATTAGATGAACCTGAGAGAGAGAGAGAGAGAGAGAGAGAGAGAGAGAGAGAGAGACTAGGATTTTCGGCTAGGGTTTCCTCTAATGATCAAATCGCCGAAAACCTAATGCCAAGGGTTCAATTTATACTTATGACTGCTAGGGTTTTAGGTGAAACCCTAATTTGACTGCTTAGTCCTTAAGCACTTTATGAAACCCTTCTAGAAGGCCCTATGGACGAGTTATCCTATTGGCTTTCCATAGAATTCGTCCACCTCCTTCTATTAGGAGTCCACAGCCCAACTTGTAACTAACAGTTAATTTTAATATCAGTCCCCGTACATTTAATTAGTCTCTTTTGATCACCAAATTAATTGTAAATTAACTTTTGATAAATACTAGTTAGATAATATGATTTTTCAATTAATACATTATTATTATTATTATTATAATATATTAATGAATCATTTATCAACCTTTTTCTCATAATTTATCTAGTCAAGTTGCTATGGTGAAGGCAACCGAAAAGGACCATGCTACTATCGGGTCAAGTACTTACCAATTATAGTTATGGGCTTAGACACCTAATCCAACAACAATATGTAACTATAAAACTATTATTTGGCCAATAGCATTCACTTGGGGTTGGATTGACCTAATTATTTCATATACGATTGTTATGTATGAATGTTGATAGGAGGAGTGATAGATCGGCGCTAGAGTCGAGAAGTTTGTGTTGATGCATTGTATATATGATGGAATATGTGATATACCGGGGAACTCACTAAGCTTTATGCTTATAGTTCTAGATAAATGCTTTTGTAGGCTGTTCGGCGGTTTTATAATTTAACTCTGATAATGTATGGTTTTATCAAACGAATGTTACTTAATGATGTATAAGATAAAAGTTATAATTGTTTAATTTATTTTAAAAATGAAAAAAAATATCTTTGAAATTTACAGGATGTTACAATATGTATAGGGGAAGTTATATTGAGAAGAGAAAAAGATTGAGAACGCAAGAACAATTATAAATCAATCATTTTATAATGTTAAATTAGTAAATTTGTGTTTAAATTAAATTGTAACATAGTAAAATTTTATTCTAAATTTCCTTAAATCTATCATTGATAATTATAATTACCAAAAAATAATTATATTTTTTAATCGAATATAAACTATTTTTAATAAAGTTTTCATTCAAACTAAAATAACAAGTAATACTTTTTTCACCGTATCTTTTGATTTACGCGACTTCATTCATAAATGATTATATTATTATGTAGTAATAATTTTAATGAATTAATGTTTGTGACATTCCCTATTTTACTTAACCGAAAAAAAGAACTTTTCTTTAAACTTTCAAAACCATGTTGTCCTTGTTTGGGGGAAATATCAGTATAATGTAATATTTTGTTGAAACTATCTTGTTTTATTAAAATATATTGAGTAAAGATGTTGTTTCAAAATAAATAAATAAGACCTAAGGATGTCATAATCAATACAGTACATAACTTACAACATAAAGACCTAACAATCATGAACACTATTGCGAATTGTCTCTTTAAATCACATTGAATCCTAATCAAGCTCCAACAACATTAACACCACTACCTGTGACACATATAAGTTTAGTTCTGGTTCAAAAACTTAGGGAGACACATAGGCTTTTTAATCCCACGATAATATTATGATAATAATCCATAATTAATGAAATTGCAAAACCAACTTGTAACAGCCAAAAAATCACGATAAATTTATCTTTTAAAAACAACCCATTTCTTTCATAAAGTGTTTACAAAACCAATGTTTCAAAAGTATTATTCAAAATTAGTGTAACTTTCATATTATGGAATGTCCGTTTTTAACCCTATTGTGTTCTTGAGAGTTTTAAGTCATAAAGTGTGTTTTGTTGGTGCTTTGTGAAGGAGAAGAAGAAGTGGACCACTTGGAGTTGTGCTTGGAGCTTGAGGATTTGAGATTAGATCATCATTTGCTAGTATTTGGAGGTAAAAAGCTCTCAACTTGCTAATCTATTATGCTAAATCTAGTTATGTGTTATTTTGTGCTTTTTGAAGTCCTTGGAATGATTGTTGAGCTTCTTGATTCACTCCAGAAGTGATTGGTGGTAGATCTAGCTCTCTTTTGGTCCCTTTATCCATAAAAATGAATGATTTGAGGTGTTTATGGACTCATGCATGTGCTAAGACCTTTTGGTAAGATTTTTTGAGCTTTAGAGCCCTATTAAGCCGTGCATGCATGTAAAGTTGCCAACTTTACATGATAAGTCACCTTAAGGAAGTCAGATATAAGAATATGGAGTAATGGTGAGCGAACTAAGTGTTTAATGATGTGGGATGGCCAACTAAGGAGTACGTTGGGCGTACTAGCCCCATAGCTTGTATGATAAGCGTACTACCTGAGTACGCCAGGCGTACTTAGCAATGAGCTTCTAAATTTTGGGCTTTTCAGTATTGGGAACATGTTGGGCCGTAGGAGTCTAGGCTTTGTTGGGCCATCAAAATTCTATTTTTGGGTTGATGCTATTTTTTGGACTATTTTGGTTTAACGCACATGAAGGAATTTGGGCCCAATTTGGAAAATTGGGCCATATTTGGGCCTTGGTTGATCATTTTGGAATTTGGGCCTTTCGATAGTTGGCTTGGGCCTTGGTCATGGGTCAAGTTAGGTAAAGGCTAAAAAGGTCTTTTACCCTAGTTTGGACTCTTAGTGTGAGTCGGGATCCAACTATTAATTGGATGGTTTTTTAATGTTGACATCGCGGAAATTTTAGCGGACCAACAACCAGAGGTTTATCTGTGAGATTCAAGATTCTAAGGTGAGTTTTCTCACTGGGCTTAGCGGGTCGAAGGCACCAATGTCAGCTTATGATTATTATGTTAGGATTTTAGATGTTTATGTGAGTCTTGCATGTGTTATGTGCTGGTATGTATACCAAATGGGGCTCAATACCCGACGAGGCCCGATGACTGTATGTATGCCGAGCAGCGCTCAATACCCAGCGAGGCCCGATGATTGTATTGTATGCTACTGGCTTTGTGATTATCGTACGTGTTAGCATAATTATATGTTTATATGCTTATATGTGTACCAGACGGGGCCCGATGTCAGGCGGGGCCTAATGAATTACAGATCTATAAGCCGAGCATGACTCAATGTCGGGCGTGGCACGAGACCAAGTGGGACTCGATGGCGGGTGGGGCCCGATGTGTGGCTGGGGCCTAGTATGTCTTTATTATGTATAATATGTGGTAGTTTGAAGAACTCACTAAGCTTTGAGCTTATAGATTTCAATTTATGTTTTAGGTACTTCTGGTTCAAAAGGGAAGATCCTAGGATGATTGCATAGCACACGCCACTCTATTCAACATTTTGAGATGATTTACTCTGGTATTTTGTGTTGTAGTGATACACTTTGGTATTTTTGGTTGTATTACAATGTTTTGGATTACCTTTTTATGAATTTTAAAAATTAAAGTATATTTTGTTACGTTACGATCAGAGAATCCCAAGATCCAATGTCATAAAAGTAGGAAGATGTGCACGATCACTCTTTCGTTTTCCCACGATCCTTTGGAGTACCTAAAACAATAAATTGAAACCGTAAGCACGAAGCCTAATGAGTTTCCCCCAAAGTAGAACCACTCGTCATAACAACAATAGTATGCATACATGAGCCTTCAGCCTAACTAGACCGCCTCGCAGGCCTATAGACTATCTAGATCGCTCTCAGAGCCTTTAACATGACAGGACTGCCGCATCGGGCCTACAACCTATCTGGACTGCTCTCCGGGCCATCGGCCTGACTGTACCGCCTCGTAGGCCTTCATTCTATCTGGACCGCCCTAGGTATTGTGGCTTTTAGCACGAAGCAGGACCTCCTCAACCTAAAAAACCATAAAATATCATTATACACCATAATAGTCAATAGCTATTAGATACAGTTAGGCATACAAATCTAACAAAATCACTAGAGCATAACAACATCCTAGAACCATGATACATAATTAACTTATCACTACAACATAACAACATCCTAGATACCAGGATATAGATCTAACAGATCACTACAGCATTAAAACATATGGTAAACCAGGATATCTATCCAACGGGTCGGCCATGGTGCCTTCACCTGTAAGTACAGTGAGGAAATCTCACCTCTCATCTTAAAACAATTCGAATGAATCTCTGCTTTGACAGTCGGCTCTACAGGTCACCTATTCAACAGATAGAGACCAAGGTTTAATTATAGCTCGAAATACCCAAGGTCCTAAAAGTCAATATCCTGTTAGTATAAGATTCAGTGTACAGGACAAGGTTTGAAAGCTTAAACCTTGAATTAACTTTTAAGATCTATGTTTGGTGGTAATATTTTGGTCCAGTCAAGTCCGGTAAACCAGTTAAGTTTTGAAGATGATATTCAACAAAGTGTTCAACAAAATATTTAAGAGAGTAAAATAAGTATGAGCAAAGTAAAGACAATTTAAGAACAAGTAGAATGACAGTGAAAGAGATTTAACTTGCAAGAGAATTTGTAATTGATGTGAAGAGAATAATTCTATTTCTTGATTACAATCCATGAAGCATTATCTCCTAAAATAGTAAAGGGGAGACAAAGTACAATTTGTGAACATTCTATAGACTAGGAAAATCTAAGTGTTTGGCAAATCTTACACATAAAGAATTTACTTGATTTTCTCATAATAACTGTTTAATAAACAAAAAGACAAAACGCATTTAATGCTTGTACATACTCTATAACATCAAAAGATTAACTTTGGAAATGTCTTCATCTCGGAAGAAGACAAACTTCTGAACTCTTCACATATCATATTGAGGTTGACTTTGGATTTGGTTTGGCTCTGATTGCTAGAGGTTCACATTTTATGCATAACATATCCCTTCCTAGCGGAGTACGCCCAACATACTCTGATGTGGACCAAAAAGCGGGGCGTTGATCGTGTTAGCGCAGCGTACGTCTAGGTACACCCAACTTACGCTGCCCAGTCCCAAAACTTCATTAAGAGCTTATTCCATTAATCCCTTCCGTCTATAACTCAGATCCAAACCCAAAATGATGTCCTAAGTCATAAAGTTTCCAACTTTATGATTTAGCATGGCTATTAAGTGCATAATTTCCAAAACCCTATGTTCATAACCCAATAAGACCATCTAACATGTGCATAGGTTACATCTAACACTCAACATCATATTTTTATCATTCATAATAGCTTCATAATGGATAAAGTTTCCAACTTTATCCATTAGAATGGTCCCAACAAATAAGATCTAGTCTTTAAGTCTCAAAGGGACCCAAAAGTGCATCTTTTTCAACTTAATCCATTAAGTCCATGTCTCTAACCTTCATATCTGAATCAAAATTATGTTTAGATGGATAAAGTTTCCAAATTTATCCATAATAAGTTCACAAAATTTCAAGATCTAAACTTTATGCACTTAAAGTGACTAAAAGCACATAACACCCAAAACTAGCTAGATCTAACAATTTCATCATCAAGATTCAAACTTTATACCTCTAAAAGAAAGATCAAGGTGAACAAGGTCTGGATCTACAAGCTCAAAGCAACCAATTCTTCTTCAGTGAGTTCCTTCTTCTCCAAGGTACACCAAGAACACTCCAAAGCACTTAAAACACCTTTTTTTTCTCACAAGGCTCAATCTAGGGTCAGGGTTTCAAAAGAAGGTGTTGGAGAGGTGGAGGCTGATAATGTTGTGGGTTTATGGAAGTTAAGGAGCATAAATAAAGCTAAAAAAATAGGGTTTGAGAACTGATCACGTACACCCAACATACTCAATTTACGCCCAACAAACTACGATGCCCTAGTACGCCCAACATATGCGGCTAACCCAAAAATCGTCCTAGCTTCAAACGGTCATAACTTCTTCGTTCCAATTGTGTTTTCGTCGTTCTTTATATCCACGAAAGAGTTATGAAGAGCTCTACAATATTATCTAAATGTCTTGGGTTTAAAATTTCTCGAACAAAAATCCATATTTCATGGAAGAACCTGGCTTATAACTTTTCCCTTTCTACCCTTCGGTCTACAACACAACTCAAGGGTAAAATCTCTTAACTATCATTACCTCCTTCCACAAGGACTAAATTTTGCTTCCTTAAGGCCAAAAACCTTACCAAATCGACTTCTGGACCATGGCTTAGAAATGGCAGGAAACAAGATGTTACAATTCTTACCCACTTAAATTAGATTTCTTCCTCGAAATTAGCTATCTCTTTCGCTTCACGATGGAACCCCTAGCCAAAAACCCACATATTTTATCGACTCTAAACCTCCTCGGCCAGTGTCATCATGCTAATTTTGCACTTAAGTGCACCATTGCGATGAGCACAAACTGGAAAAACAGAACCCCTGGCTATTTACTACTAATGAAACGTTCATTCAAAAACAAGGCGACTCCCAACACAATTCTTATCTATATAACTGCTACAGAAAAGTAGGTACACCACCAAAATATTCCATAACTTCATAGATATAGGACCGAACTTCTAATGAGAACTACAGAGTCGAGGACTCTAAGAACTACAACCACCGAATCAACTCTATCAATATGCATCCCGAGAACAGGAACCCATCAGATCTAAACTTCAAAACTAAAATTTTAAGATTGATATTCATCCATTCTATGAAGACCCAAAACTAGCTACATCTAACAATTTCATCATCAAGATTCAAACTTTGTACATCTAGAAGAAAGATCAAGGTGAACAAGGCCTAGATCTACAAGCTCCAAAGCAACCAAAGCACTTAAAAACACCTTCTTTTGCTCACAAGGCTCAATCTAGGTTCAGGGTTTCAAGAGAGGGTGATGGAGAGGTGGAGGCTGATAATGTAGTGGGTTTATGGAAGTTAAGGAGCTTAAATAGAGCTCAAACCAAAAAAATAGGGTTTGGGTACTGATCACGTACACCCAGCATACTCAATTTGTACCCAATATACAACGATGCCCTAGTATGCCCAACGTACTCCTTGTACACCCAACATATGCGGCTAACCCAAAAATCGTCCTAAATTCAAACGGTCATAACTTCTTCGTTCCAATTACGTTGTCGTCATTCTTTATATTTACGAAAGAGTGTTGAAGATCTCTACAATATTATCTAAATGATTAGGGTTAGGGAAGAGGTGACTTAGGGGAAGAGATGTGAACGTGATTTTGAGGAGAGGAGGAGTATTTTCCAACATTCATTTTTTTTTATTTATATAATTTATAAGGTTTGGGGTTACGTTTAAAAAATATAAGATCTTGTATTGAATTTTATGACATTTTGGCTCCTATGCTCATATATAAGCTAATGTTTATAAATTATTGACCATAATATAATTTAGGGCTCATGATATATGTAAATAATTAAAGATGTTATATATAATATAAAATTTTGGGGGAAGTTTAAATTTTATAAAACTTGCATCTATTTTATAAAATTTTGACACTTATTATAAAGTTTGGGCATTTTTGAATATCACAATGGATGTAGAATATCTTGGATTGTTTTGAACAAAATAAAATTTGTTAACACCATAATGAATTGAGTTAAATATTTGAAAAAAAATCAAATTTCTCAAAATAATTAATTATATTTGGTAGAAAGCTACATAGTTTGATTGAAATCAGATTATTAGCATTCTATGTAGTAATTCTAAGATTCAAGTGAAATTGAGGAATCAACTATACTAGTCCTACTTTTCAACTTTGACTTAAGTTTCTATGAGATTGACCTAATTTCTATGTGTAGTTCAAGTGCATGATTTGGCTACATGATTCATGCAAAGAGGTTCGGTATAAGGAATGACCCAAATATGGATAGTCATTAGAGTTAAGTAGTTGTAGAACTCACATACCAATGTTAAATCTAAGTACACTATTCTTCGATTTTACTTATTTCCAAGTTTCTAGTATGTTATAACTCAGCTTTTATTTACCAAGTCTAGTATGTGTAGTGCCTATACGTGCAACTAAGTTTATTCAAATCTAGAACTGTCTCGAAATTTTATGGTTGTCACATATGAGTAGGTGTGGAAGGTAGTTTGAGCCCGTACTATCGGATGCGTAGGACTCGTACTTGGATCAGCAGGAGTCTTAAGGTTACTAAGACACTAGTAATTGGATTTATTCTTGTTGATTTCCATCATCACCTTTGTTTCAGTGATGACTTCTGTTCCAACCCAAAGCAAAGCAAGTCCGACTAATCTACGATATAAGTTCGTCATAGCTTCCGACTTTAGATTGAAGGAAGAGATGGTCAAAGTGAGCAATAGAAGTATCGCAGTCACCGTAGCCTATAGCTAGAAGTGCTACATGCTAGGATGTGATTGTATCACGTTAGAACATGAAGGAATGTTTCCTTCGTGTTAAGATTTTGACTCAAAGAGACCCAAGCCTAATCATTGTATCATCGATGAGAGGTCATTAAGGACCTTAGTTTAGATTAAGAAAGAGCAAGAGCTTCCAATGTAAATTTAATTTAGAAGGAAGAATAGATACAACGCCGTTAGTGGTCAAGAAGTCTAAGAGTTAGAAGCTCAATAAAAAAGGCATCGGAGTTACAATTACCACCTAGGATGGAAAGGTAACATGTGAAGTCATTATAAAAGTCTTGTTTTGTTGATGATTCAAGGACGTAATCATACTAAGGGGGCGATAATTATAACGCACGCAGATTCGGGCTAGTTAATTAAGACATATTAAGCATTAAAAATGACTTTTTGGTAGAAGTTTATTTACGATAAATAACCTTAATCAAATTTATAGTGTATTAGTGTATGTTAAAAGGGTTCCGTACAAATAAAGAATGCCAAAATACGACTTCTTATGAAGAAGTTATGCTTCTTCGAAGTTTCGCAATTAAACCGGCACGACTCTACGTATGGTAAAAAGAGAATATTTGATAGATTAATTATTGGCCTAAGTGATATAAAATAAATTTGTGGTAGTATATGCCTCAAAAACAGAAGTAGAGAAATTCCAAAAATTGACTTCGTAAAAGGAACTTATGATCTTTTCAAGTTTCAGCGCAACAGTATACGACTCAAAAACAGAAGTGGAGATCTGTTGAGTGTTAGGAAAAATAATCTAAACGAGAGTTAAAGATCTCGTCAATATGGTTTCGTCGATATAAAGATAGTCGAGAACGGATATCATATGAGAAAGTTATGAATTTTTAACAGACTTTAACAATCTAATCCTGTTAAAAATATAGCTTTAAAAACAATTTCAAAATTATACAACAAAGTCTAAATGAAAGTTTTAGATCTTATCGAGTGTTTTCTGAGGATATAAAGAATGTCAAAAACAGAGCATCTATGAAGAGGTACGACATGTTTAAAATCAGGAAATTTGCGCACGTGCGAAGCGTACCACACGCACTGATGACGTGGCACCAAGGGAGGGTGGCTGTAACGCCTGTGTTTCGGGCTTGCCATTTGTAGCAATGTAATAGTCTAGGTTGACCTTTGTAACCCATTTTGAAGTAATAAGATTGTATTATTTGAGTATTTTGTGTTTTGTGCTTAATTGCTTAATTATGTGGTTTGATTAATTAAGAATAAAAGTAAGCGTCAAAATTTAAGTGTAAAATAAACTTAATATATTTGATTAATGTTGTAGTAATTGAAATGAGGTTTCCGAATATATATAGAACGCCCAAATCTGACTTCGTATGAGGAAGTTATGATTTATCGAAGTTCCGGCTTAGCGATATACAACCTGTTTTACTCGATTTGAGATCGAGCGGTTGTTAACCGAAGCAATCTAAATGAGAATCGAAGATCTCATTGTTGGTGTCGAAGCGATAAAAAGTTAGGCGAGAACGGACGTCAAACGAAGAAGTTATGAATTTATAACGAAAGTTTCTGTCGCGGCCTATTAAAAATAATTAATAAAAATAAAGTCAAAATTAGCCGACGGAGTCTAAATGAAAGTCGTAGAGCGTGGTCTCACCTTCGCGTGGATATAAAGAACGTCGAAAACGGAGTTCGTATGAAGAAGTTATGAATTTCCGAAGTTTATTAATCATTTTGTATTTAAATTTAAATCAAAATTCGGAAGCATTATCCGAAGGAGTCACCGATCTGATCCGAGGTACGCCCCGCGTACTCCGAGGGATGTCGACACTCACACTCGAGCACTTCGGATACGTAAGCAATGACGTTTTGGGCAGTACGCCCCGCGTACTCCGAGGCTCCAGCCTCCTATAAATAGGAACCGAAGGCAGCCGACCCAATTGCCAATTTCTTCTCTTCTCTCTCCCGTTTTGCATCGTTTTGCGTGCCAGAAATACCCCGAAGCCCCGGTATCATACTCTAGCCCCGAGGCAAGTCCCGAGATCCCGAGAAGTGCGGTTCCCGAGTCGAAGCTCTGCACGCGAGAAGTTCGATTTTTGTGAAGATCTTCCAGATCTGTTGTGGATTACTACTTCTATAAGCCGTAGTGCTGTCCGATCATCTTCTGATCAAGTGAGTGTGTAGTTATTTTCTTTCTAATACAATAATACGAAGTATTTTATATAAAAATACGTGCTATGTGTATATATTTGGTTGTATTATGTGTGAATGAGTATTCACTCTCTTCTATCTTATAGATCTGCTTATTTCTTTATGAGATATGTGTTATGTGTGTGTGTGCCTCATCTGTTATGTGATATATGTGTTGATTAAAGCATGCTATACAGGTTTTCTTTAAACTATGTATACAAATGTATATTTTTATCTACTAATATGTTGGGTAGAACAAGGGTAGACAGTTGGTGTGTAACAAACAGATAAGAGGCCTCGTTGTTGTTTGATTGAGTCATCTAGTGGAGTTTAGATGACGACCACTGGCTATTCTAGACAGTCTTGTGGAAACATTAGCAGGTTCGCCACCTGTAGGTGTTAATGAACTTGGGTGTTCATTCGCTGTACTCCATCCCCCTCATGGTTGCCTTATTTGACTTATATTGCTGAGGTACCCCCGAAGCATGTGTTGTCGCCCGGATGAAATATTCTTAGACTAGGTCCCTTATGTTAGTTGTTTTAGGGACATTAAAGTGAGAATAACGGGAATGGGTAATTGGGTTATTGTTGGTTGGTGAAAATTAAATATGATATTTATTGTGGGTTGAAAACCCTATATGCTCACCAGGCTCCCAAGCCTGACCCACTCAGTTTTAATTGTATTACATGAAGTGGCGCGAGGGCATGAGATGGATGAACCATCAGTTGTTTTGATTGCAAGTCTGTATATGTTTATATTTGTTGAATGACTTGTAATGTATTCGTTTATGCTTATTGGTCTGTATCGGAACATGACACCCCGAGTTTTGATTATAATGAAAATAAATTTCGTTATGAAATGCTTTGGTAAACATTGTTTTATCATGTTTTGTTTTTGGGAACAAATTCCGCAACTCTTTCAAATCAAAAGGATTTACTCTGAAAATATTTTAAAAGCATAAATGAAAATCAGTCTTTTCTGGCCGAGTTTGGGGGATGTCACAGTGGCACATGGCATGGTCGGAAGCCACTTCCTCCTAGAGACTCATCGATGTGTCCCCACAATAAAGCGACATGTGGTTCCATAAGAGTGTGACACATATCGCCTTCTAGAAGGGGGCGAGGTGGGCGATCAGCGACGAGGCACGTGACAGAAGCCCAATGGAACCACCCATGCCGTAGTGTGCGGCGCACATACCTAGAGTGTGCGGTGTGGAAGGTTTTTATTTCCTATAAATAGACGGCTTCATATATTATATCATCTCCACACTCTTACATACATTCTCTCTCGAGAGATCATACTTTTTAAGTCATTTTTCTCTCGTTTCTAACCTGCACTGAAGCCCTACGACACCCCTCAGTTCTTATTTGAGTAATAGCATTTGAGTAGGAGATCTCGAGTCAGTATTCTGCCTACTTAGATTTCGGTTTTCATCAATAACCTCTGTAAGTTAAGCTACACTTAGTTCATGTTAAATGAAACTTTTAATTATAGTCATAATTGTTATTAAGAATCTATAATTAAGGTTAATCAGTAATTCCAAGTCTTTATATTGATTGTTCCACTTATGGAAGTGATGTCTATGTTGGATTTAGTGAGGTATTTAAAGTGAGATTTCTGAAGAGCCTACTCTTTATACGAAACATACACTACCTCTGATATGATCGTACCAGGTTATTCCTTACAACATAGATCTTGATGTAAACATTGGGATTAATGAGGAATCTAGACTATAGTTATTGTAGTCACCAGGATTATAAAACTAGACTGATACTTAGTTTTTTATACGTCTAAGTCTCTTTGGAAGTCTAAAGCGAAGCGTTGCTGAATTTTCCTATCACCCACCTAAGTCAAGTGAGTGCATAGTCTTATTCATGAACATAATTATAATACAAGTATTAATTATCTATTAAAAAGTTTATATTTGAACTATGTGTTTATTTCCTATTATATGCGTTATAAATTTATAAGTTTATATGCAAAGTGCGAGCCAAATATTGTTCAATATGTATTATAGTATACAAATAATATTATCGCATGATATTAATAATAGAAGTATTATTTCTGAAAAAGATAAATAAAATATAAATACTCTATGTTAATATTATGATAGGGTTGCATAAAATAGAGTTAGTAGTTCAAGAAAGATAAGTCAGGTAATCTTGCCTATTAGGGAAATAAGACTTACAAAGGATGCTTAGTTTAATTAAGTTTGAAAAGTAGGTAGCATTATGTGAGGGGTATATACCTTAGGAGTGGTGAGTAGAACTCTATCAGATGACACCATCAAGTGTCAATGTACGGTAGCTCTGTACGGGAGTACATCTTATTATTCCTATTAGATGACTAGAAATGTTAGGTCCAGATCAGGCAATTGTAATGGTATGTCTAGTCATCTCCCAGGGTAGGTGACAACACCATACCGTTCTACGGGGCCTTGTGAAATACGTTGCTAGTCTAGGCTCCTAACCTATAGACATAGATGAAGGGTAATACCAAATTCATCAAATACTCTGATGGCTTGGGTGCCTTTATGACTATCACCAACCAAGGAAGCCCCTAGCGTTGTAATCAAATCCTCTCTTTTAAAATGGTTTATCTCTTGATAAGAATATTATGGGATTCAAATGCCTATGTATCACACCCAGTTTCGCAAACTGACCCACCTAGTTTGTACGCATCACAGGTATAGAGACTTAAGCCACTAGAACTTGAATAGGATGTTAAGTGACTAATGGAAGGTCTTCCATTGACTTCATAACCCTTAGGTCTTTATTCTGTAACTTATGTATCGGTATTTATTATGTCATCCTTAGGGTTTTAATAAATTGAGGCGATCACTTGTTCTCAAAATGTTAAATTATATTGGGATCTTCTGCAATAATCACAACATGATCATAAAAGCATAAAGAAAAAGTTTTAATTGGTTTTGAAAATTAGAGGGGAGTGCGTGTCGCACACTTCCTATGTCGATCCATTTTGCTGCTGCCATGTCTCGACTTCCTATAGTGCCACGTCTCTCTTCTAAAAGTTTTGCACGCGGTGCCACCTACCATGTGCCCGACACTTTTTCGCAAAACGTCAAAAATCTGTAACTTCTTGATACGGGCTCCATTTTTGACATTTTTCATATCCACACGTAGCTCTTAAAAGGTACTACAACTTTCATTTATGTTGTATTGGCTATTTCCAACTTTGATTTTTAGCCCTAATTTTTATAAGATTAAATGATTTTGCAAAAATCATAACTCTCTCGTACGGACTCCGATTTTGGCGTTCCATTTTAACAAAAATTCTATCTTAAAGAGTGCTACGATTTCCCTTTTTGTGACTTTACCCAAAATTCAACAATTCTCTTCGTAGTTTTTTAATGTTAATAATTTTAATGACGTAGTTGTTTTTTATATCGTATAAAATTCATATCTCCTTCTTATGAACTCGGATTTCTTACGAAATTTATATCTTCGGTATCGGGATGACACGTACTTTCTCGATATATATATATATATATATATATATATATATATATATATATATATATATATATATATATATATATATATATATATATATATATATATATATATATATATATAAGATCCAACAACACACTATTTTTTTACGATTTTTGGACGATGTCGTTGGATCTTAATACGAATCTTATATTTTTATCATAGATTGATATATATATATATATATATATATATATATATATATATATATATATATATATATATATATATATATATTCGACGTTGGTCATTTTTCATAAATAAAAATCAGTGCCAAGAGTCACAATTGTTACAATGCTAAACCAAGCGAATCTTTTGTTCAAGAGATACAAAGCAAGTTAGAGTTCAACATTCAATCAAGGGGATTCCTGAATGTTTTCACTTAGATCTTTGGGGTCCCTCTCCTTTGAGGTCTCATGGTAGATGTCAATACTTTGTGTCTTATATCGATCATTACTCAAGGAAGAAATGGGTGTACTTTCTGAAGACAAAGGACCATGATAAGTGTTTGGGCGGTTCGAGGAGTGGAAGACCATGGTTGAGAAATATATCGGGAACTATGGCAGGTCACTCAGAATAGAAAACAGGTTGGAGTTTTACAAGGATTTTTTTTTGACAACTTCAGTAAAACATAAGGTACAATGAGGTATCACATTGTACTGCTAACACCATAGCAAAACGGAGTGGTAGAACAGATGAACCAAACACTGGTGGAGCATGCATATTACCTGCGACTGTCTGCTGATTTATCAGAGCAATTCTGGGCGGACGCATTCAAAATTACTTGCTATCTGGAGAATAGATCTCCATCAACTATAATTGAGTCTAAAACTCCTCAAGAAGTGTGGTTTGTGAAACCATTTGGAAATTCTGGTTTACGAATGTTTAGATACACTGCTTACGCTCGTGTGAATGATGGTAAACCGAAGGCGAGGGCAATGAAGTACATATTTCTAGGATATGCATCTGGAAGGAAATGTCATCATCTGTGGTGTATGGAAGAAGGAACAATTCCAATTTTGTTATGAGCAAAGATGTGACATTTGAATTTTTTATGTATAACCGTAGAGGAGGCAATATAAGTGTTCTGGGGAATGATCAGGATGTTATCTAGAAGGTGGAGTTTGAAACAGAAACCATGCACAATTTTGTTATAAATTAGGAACCATAGGGTAGTATGGATTAGAAAAGATTTGAGGAATCCATTGATCAACCCAGGGAAGAAATGTCGGACGATGCTAATGCCAAGAAAGACAAGTTGAAGAAGCTTCTGGGGAATGAGCTTGTGATGATCAATGTAGGCGCTAAAAAGAAGATAACAAGGATGGGGATTCAAAGTGATAGAAGAGCAAGATGGTTATACATTTCTCACTACATTGAGAATGTCTTACAGTTGTTCTACCATGATCAGTCCAAATGTGTTGGTACTTCTTTGGCGGTTTAAGGCAATCGGGGGAAAGCTCATTAGGAAGTGGTCAAATGGATCTTGCTAAATTGAATGGAATGCTCGACGTTCATCTGGTGTATGGTGAAAATGCATGACATATGTACTTGGTTGGATTGATAGACTTGGACCGTAAAAGTAATCTGGATATAAGAAGATCATTGGTGGTTGGTATTGTTCAGATTCTTCTTTTGAAGGTGGAGAAACCTATTTTG
The DNA here is from genome assembly GCF_002870075.4 of Lactuca sativa. Taxonomy (NCBI): domain Eukaryota; kingdom Viridiplantae; phylum Streptophyta; class Magnoliopsida; order Asterales; family Asteraceae; genus Lactuca; species Lactuca sativa. Next base: position 108,060,832 of record NC_056625.2, on the reverse strand, counting down.
TTCTATGATAGGTAATGTATTCAAAAATCAAGTACCAATGTGAATCTAGAGGACATGGTGAAAAGGTTGTTACCAAAATAGAATTTCATGCTTTTCATGGACTTGGTTGATATTCGCAAGAGGTAAGCCCTTTTAGGGCTTGATGTCATTGTCGGAAAGGAAGTTCTTCATTGAGGTTAAGTTCATAGGATACTCAAGTCAAGGTGGAGATTGTTAAATGATACTTAAGCATTTGGATCATTCTCATGGAGCTTTAGGAGCACTTAGAACACAATGGAGCACTCGAGGTTCATGGAGCATGTGACAAAAGAAAGGATCGTCTAAGATGGATTTGGATCATCATATAAAGGAATGGATCTTCCAAAAGAGAGGTTTTTAGAAACTTCTAGTAGTTTGGAGCAACTTGGAGTACCTTGGAGCAAGTTAGAGCAACTTGGAGCACTTGGAGCAACTTGGTGTAATTGGGAGCAGCTTGGAGCACTTGGAGAAACTTGGAGCAACACGGAGCAACATGGAACATCATGGAACAAAATGTTGTGCCATGTAGAAGGAATTTGTGACGTATTTGGGTTATGTTGTGCCAAATGACATCATGATGCATCATCTTGTCTAAATTTGCACCAAGGTGATGTTGAGCGAAGGAGATCTTGATCCAAGTGAAGATGCCGATCGAAGGAGATGTTGAGCTATGATTATAATGTTGCTTGATGAAGAATGTAAGTTCTGCCATGGAGGAGATGTCGTGCCATCATGGACCGTCTTGGTACAGGATACAACATCTTGATTCCTTTGTTGTACCATGTTGATCAACATATGCTTGGATGATGGTCATGCGTATGAAATACAACAAGTTGTGCAATCATGATAGATGTTGGACCATTAGTGTTCATGATGCACCACTTGTGCATCATGATGCTCCATTATGGTCAAGATGGTACATCCGGTGTGTTGCTGATGGTCATGGGTTGTACGACATGGAAGAATGTTCTAGAATGTAACATCCCGAAAATCAAGGGTAACAATTTCACTTTTAATATATATTCAACATTCATTTATCATTATTCAATCATTTAAAAGTATTCCAAAGTAAAACAATTATCTGAGTAAAATCCCAAAATCATGAGTTGCGGAAAAACACGGGTGTATGCGCTGTGATCAAGTCAGACCCTTCTCTTCCGAACCGGAAGTACCTGAAACCATAGACCACAAACTGTAAGCACAAACCTTAGTGAGTTCCCCAAATACAACATACCATAAATAACAAACATACTGCCAAGCATATCTGGGTGCTGGCCTACCCCTTCGGTCTATTTCAATCGGATACTCCCGAGCATATCTGGGTGCTCGACCTGCCCCTTCGATCGATTTCTACCAAATAATGCCGAGCATATCTGGATGCTCGACCTATCCCTTCAGTCTATTTCAACTGGATACAGGGTCTATTTCACCCTTACCACTACCACCTAATATCATACATAATTCACAGAATCATCAACCAGTACTAGCACAATCGATAATTATCACAAAGACAATCATCATGTTATACCATAACTAGTGGGCCGGCATTGGTGCCTTCGACCCACGACTTCTACGAAGGGAGACTCACCTCAACAGTTGATCCCACGAAAATATCTCTTAATACAGATCCGCTAGAAACCTCGCGATTGATGGGTTTTGAGCATGAATCAGTCCTATGGTGTACATGCAACCCTAAAGCTTTGGATCTAGGTTTTCTCTAATTGTACATGCACTAATCATCCAAAGCAATAAACCCTAATGTCTAATATACATATTTCAAAATTGACATATGATTAGGGTTAGAAACCTTACCTTACTTCTTATGTAGCAATAACAAGAACAATCCATAAAGTCCTTAACTCTTGAAAGCTTAGTGCCCCAAGTGTTGAACCTCTAATGGAGTCACAAACACCACTAACAAAAAAGAAGAATGTGAGAGAGAGAGAGAGAGAGAGGAATAGCCTTCAAAGACGTCTAGGAATCTTCAAGAAAACATTAGCATGATTTTGGTAGCCTTTGGGGTTCCTTTTATAGTTGAGGCTTCTAGGGTTATCAATTTGGAAACCCTAATTCCCTTGCTTAGGCCCTAAGCAACATATGGACTCTGTAATGGACAAGCCTTGGATGAAATATTTATGGACTCTTATAGAGATTTCGTCCACCCTATACCAATAAGGTCCACGAGCCCAAACTATAAATATTACTGATTTACATAATCAGTCCCGTTTATTTAATCAGTCTCTTTTGATCATCAAATTAATTTCTGATCAATACTAATTAAATATATGATTTCTCAATTAATATATTATTCTTATAATACATTAATAAATCATAATAAATCCTCTTTCTCCATAATTCATCCTATTAGTTGCTAAGGTCAAGGTAACTTAAAAAGACCTTGCTCATAACCGGGTCAAGTACATACCAAAATAGTTATGAGCTTAGACACCTAATCCATCAGTCTCCCACTTGGATATGTCTAATAACTATTTTCCAGGTACGACTTCAGAACCTGATTAGCAATCATAGCTTTCAAAAGCCGTTTTCGAACTCTGATCTTATCAGCAACGCGTCCTTTAGATAAAGCATCATATATTCCTCCATGATACATGGATTATAATCATTCTCTCTATCAATGTGTTGTTTCCTGATTTCTGATTTAAGATGACTGACTAATTGAACAAATTAAATCAGTCCTGGCTTGGCCAAGCGCTTAGCGTGTCATCACTAAATCATCGAGGGGCCCACAGATATCGATTTTATCCGTCTTAGGGTAAAAGGAACGGATAAACTTCGACTCAAATGCTCGCTTGTACGTACTTATCAAATCACACAAAAAAATATGTTTTATAACACCAAGTTATTGGTGCGTTTACATATGTCAATGTGCAACCGACTTGCAAACTACAACTCACATGTCTTCATTTCAAGAATATAAGATATTATCGTCTCACAACCACTCGTGATAAAATCCATGAAGTGATTCAAGTGAGTGTGGGTTTAATCCAATACTCAAATCTTATTTCATTAGCACTAATGAACACTACATCAGACTTTTGCTATGTCAAAAATGCTTCAGACAATCTACAGTCAGATTCATGACTGTCTTGCATGGATTCATGACAGTCTTGCCTCAATACCTACTTCCAAAATATGATCGACTGTGGATGGTTTGAATAATCTTATTATTCGGGAAGTCAAAACATGCGAAGTGAAACTCAAGAATAATCGAATGCAATAGGGCCTCAACACTTTGAGTATAAATAAAACACATTTTATTTAATCACCATATAAATTACACATTAATCATTGTATAATGTTTCGGATAATCAACTTAATACTTGAATTGAAAAACAATAGTTATCCCATGCTCCAAGCATGCACACTATGTTTACCTATGGTCCTTAATTTGTGAAATAGATCAACTGAACATATTTCCAATGATGCTCATTTCACAATTCCCAATCCTTATCACAAGTGTAAGAATACCAAATTCTTGCTATGTATTAGATTCTAACATTTTACGCAATGATTCTTTTGTAATGACATAGCACCAAAGTCACCAAGACTTTTCCTATGATATTACAAAGTGCTCTATTGGAGATTGTTACAAGACAACTCCAAAGACATGAAGTCTCAAATTCAAAGTACATTCCTTTGAACATCCTTCTTGCATAAGAGTTTCTAATCTACATAAATCCTTAATATCCAACTCCCATTGTGGAAACATTTCCATATTTTCCATATGACAACAAATTCTAAATATAATCCTATCTATTCATAATAATATCAATATGGTCCATCCATTATTATACTTCCAACTGCCTACAAGTAATCAATCCTTGGCGAACCTTAGATCGTACTTGACAATTGTTTAATTATTTTAGTCCTATCCGGTTCTAGTCCTTTTTCCCTCTTAATGCCCTAGGCATTTGAAAAATTAGAACGGACAAACGTTATAGATTATGTAATCGTTCCTATACTCGAAATGTATAGGATACGATACGCAATCAAAACGTGATACTTTACCAGTCTTTTGCCATAATATTTCCATATATAGAATTCCTTTATGTTTAATCTTTTCAACATAACATTTATATATGTCCTTTGACTAAATTTGAATAAAATTTCTCGATCTAAGCTTTTAGATTTGAAATGAAGTATAGGTTCCTATCCCTTAATTATAGCAAAACAAATTTTCAAGCTCTATAACTTTACGAATTGAAACTTTCGTTTTCTATAATTAACATTGCTAACTCGCAACATAATAATCATGCTCCCACTAACATGATAATTTTCTCTTTACCAGCATAACACTTATGCTCCCACTAACTTTAACATGTACTCACAAATCAGTTGGACTTTTATAAATCAATACTTATTGACTTTCATTAGCAAGTTTCGTATTTCTAATAAAAGATGCTTTGATAAGACTTTATCTAAGCTTCTTAAACTCATACACCTTTCCATAGATAACTCATATGCGTGTCTAAAATTTCAGAACTTACAGAAAAATAAGGAATAAATGTTAAACAAATTGCCAAATCTCACACTTCAAACTATGAATAGGGATGTCGTAGTCATAATCAAATTTAAGAATACAAATATCACAATTGCTATCTCCTTAAAATCTTCTTAAAGAAAGCATTTCCTCACGATCATTTTCATGAAATGGAGTGAAACCTTTTCACTTAGATTTTATGGTGTATGTGTTCCTATCCATGTGAATTTGTCATAACCATAATCATAAGACAATGTTTGTTGCAAATCCAAACTTATATGCACTGAACTTGTTTAATCTTAATTTCTTGCCATCTGGTAGCACAAGGGCCTACCATGTCTTCCAAGTAGTTTAGCAGCTCACCTATACTGATCAATGTACTTTCACCAATCAAGGTGCTTTGCGTTATGCATTCAATTGAGAACTCTTAGGACTCACATGCATAGTTAACTTAACTGGATGGAAGAGAAACAAGAATGCGTCAACACAATAGGTTACAAACCTCAAGTTATGTGCTAGGGTAAAACAATAGGTTTTATTCTTGATTAGTTCTTGAAACTTTTCAATATCATTTAGAGTCCCACTGACCTCTTGAGATATAAGATTCTCTTATCAAGAAAACATTCCTTGACAAACAAATATTCAAGAATTAGTGAAGATTCTTATCAAGAATGACACTTCATATAATTAGTCTTAGTTGGTCTTTGTTTTAGCCAAAACATCACAAATACCAATTTGATATATGCAAGAGTTAGAAAACATTTCTATTCCATATTTAATGATGTGTTATAAACCTACTTAAGATATGTCAATCAACTCACAATCTTGGAGTATGACACTAAGACTCGATTTTGGAACGAAGTATGATTTACCTTTTTGATTTAACCATTTCAAAATTTTCTGATTCCTCTTCTTAGCCATTCTAGTGCACTAAGGTGTCCTTAGAGGATCAATTGTGACACGATTTCATAATCACTAAGTCAATCATAAAACATGATACTTAAGTACTCTCCCTTCTTTTCAGATTGGAGAGACTTTTATCTTTCTGCCTAATTGATTCTTCCTATTCGTTCTGCTATTCATTGAAACCTTTTCAATGACTCAGAATTACACTTAATCTTGTAAGCATAACCATATTTACCAAACTTTTAGCAAATCATGACGAATATCCTTATCGTTCTTTGTGGTGGAGTTGACTTAGTGCAAAACAATGTGTACTAGATCCCCTAGTCCTTCACTTGACTCACATACTTATTTATTCAAGGAATCAATCTTAATTTCCCAAATATGAGGGTTCTCATTCATCATACAATACAAGTCGCATGATTCCAAGTTTCTATCAAATTGAAACTTGGGTGATGAGAATCCTCCTTATTTGGTAAAATTTTGGCACTACCACAAATAGCATACCTAAGAATCATATCCATTTTCAATATTCCTAATAGAAACATACAAACATCAATTTTCACAAAAGGTCATTGCAAGAATATATAAATAAGACAAAAATCAAATTTTATTTTATTTATAAAAACGCATAAAAACTTGTCCTTACAACGCAATTACAAATAAAAACTACGTTACTAAATATTTCTAAGCAATCTATCCTAACTCTTAAACAGTAGCTCAAAAATTTAATCTTCGAATCATGCGATCGAAATCCATTTCTTCATGATCAGACTCAGCTCACTCTTCCTTTAAGCTTCCTTTCTTTTCTTCAATCCTACAAAAAATCAAAATGAAATCTTATCACATCATGTATTAAGAATATACAAATAGTAACTTAATAGGGTTAGCGAGTGGATTTACCTGAAGCAGAGTCATACAACTTAACTCTCCCATCTTCGCAATCCTTCAGGTAGATACGGTAGCTTTGCATCTAATTCCCTTCTCTTGGCAGTAGAAACAACTAGACTCTTTTGGAATAGCACATGGGACAATCTCAAATTCATCTTTTCTCTTTACCATCCGGTCAAACAGTTTGACCTTGGCCAATCCCTTTCCATTGGGAAGAGAATACTTTTCTGGACTTCCAATGTTTCCATCGTCAATATCCATGGAAGTTTGGGAGGTTGACCTACCAGTCAAATTTGCTTTACCACTGTGCCAAATCATTTCTAATTCAGCAGCATTAAGCAAATATGTAAGATCAATGAGGGTCACGTCATGGTCCATCATATACTACTCTCTAATGAACACACTATATGATCTGGAAAGTGATTGACGAACCAAGTCAACAGCCAGCTTCCTTGAGACAACAACACCCGAAATTCCCAACTTATCAATATGCAACTTCATATCCCTGACATGAGCACATATAGACTTCCCATCTTCGTGTTTGTTTGCCAATAGGGCTTGAGTGACCTTAAACGTTTCAAGTCTTTGAGCACGTGGGTCATGGAGAATTATTGGAGGATGTGGAGGAAGTGAAGCATGATTTCTATTTCCCCAATCCAATCATGGAACATCAACTTCATGTGGAATTTTTTTTGCAAAGGACTTGGGAAGACCATAGTTGTTAGAATTTGATATCTACAAAACGGGAGAAATCCAAGTTAGTTGATTAGACTCCTTAATATAACACCCAAATGAAATACCAAGGCTAGGACCCAACACAATATTCTACAATTTGGAAAAGGGATGTCGTAATCCAATTCTAAAATATTTGAAGATAGGTGAATGACGATTTACGAATTTCCACCATGAAAAACGAAAATTTAAAATTAGGTTTTAAATGAATTGAAACTCCTAGATCTTTTGAGATTCATTGAACTTTTCAATGGCATGTTTAATCATGATTATGACATTCATGTTTGTGACTAGGATGTCGAGGATCACAAACAAGGTGTGGATAACCATGCAAATTAGCTTGGTACTCTCGAAGATATCTATCACCTAATCAATGTCCCGGTTAACCACACATACTCCATTGATATACGATAATCTACTACTACCCACTACCATCCTTCATTGGTCCCATATTAGTGTGTCGAATAACCACACACACTCCACTAACGACCAACAAGGTGCAATGTGCAATTTCATGGATTAGCACCAACTCCACATTTTTCCTAAAGTAACTAAGATTTGGTAATTTATAAAAGTGTTTAGTTACTTCGTATTTCATTATACCTATAATGGAAGGTTGTTTCATATCCTACCCGTTCGGCTAACGACCCTCCACTAGTCAAGGCTGCGGTGGGTAAGAGTGGATACCCAATGGTGGTCATTTTACAGGTCGCTTCCTTAAACACCCCTTATAGACCAGCTTCGTGAATAAGGTCATCTAACAGTAAGAGTGAATTTTTATTTATACATATATAATATATTAGAATTTTAAATTTATATATAGTATAAGGGTGTATTTTACACTTTTGAAATACTATGTGGTTTAATCTATTAATAAATTAGCCTTTTAATTTGATTAATCTTAAACCATATGATTATGGATTCATTAATTTTCTATTTTAGTTAAACACTTAATTAATTTAATAAAACCATAAGGGAGTGATTTGAACTATTCAAAACACGAGGGTTTTAGACTTTAATGTTTCAAAATTAAAGTTTTTTAATCAAATTTTAAATTCCAAAAATTGAGGACAAGTTTTGAAACTTTTCAAAACCTTCTAAATCAAATTTTAAAAAAAATTAATTAATCAAATAATTTGTCATTATCTAAATTTGACCTAATTTAATTTATGGCAAGATAATTCACATTAAATAATATAAATAATTAATTTTATCATATAAACTTGTAATTATCTTAGAATTTGACAATTATCTTCTAATTGGATGAGGATTATTATTACCATATCATAAAAATCGAATTTTATCTGTTAAAAACGTTTTTGGTAATTATCCCAATCTAATCTTAGCCAAAATCCCGAAAATTTTCGTCAGATCCCGATTCATATCATGCAAAGGCTATTCCACGTCGTGGAATCAAACAGGATAAAAAAACGAAAATTTTCAGCTTTGAAAGATTAAGCATAGCATCAAATACAATAGAAAACGACTTAGGCTCAAATACCACTGATGGGTTTAGAGCATTACATCAGTCATATGGTGTACATGCAACCCTAAAGCTTTGGATCTAGGTTTTCTCTAATTGTACATGCAATAATCATCTAAAGCAATAAACCCTAATGTCTAGTATACATATTTCGAATTTGACATATGATTAGGGTTAGAAACCTTATCTTACTTGTTATGTAGCTGTAAGTCCCCAAAATTGCTTGTGTATCAATCAGATCCAATTGATGGTGCGGAATCCCAATCAAATTGATGATACAGATCAAATAGAAGAGAAGTAGAAGAAAAATTAAGATGAATCTAATGATGTATTGATGATAAGAGTTATGCTCCTTACAATAGATTCTCTCACACATACTATTCTTTTCTCTAACTTTCTCTCTCTACAATATGGTCTCCTCACTCTTCTCTAGCCGTACACTCCTCACCCTATATATATGAGACATGGGCCACCCGCAACAAACGAGTGTACAGCTGCACACATGTGTGCGGCCGTACACAGGGTGTGTGGCCGCACACACATGTGCAGCCGTACACAGCCACAAAATTACAGAAAAGTATATTTTCTTAGAAAAGCAAAGTATAAACCATATTTTTGACCCAACAATCTCCCCCTTGGTTTATCGCTTTCTTTTCTAATTGGCCCAACAAACTCCCCCTAAAAAGTAGCTGGCTTTTCTTGTTAATCTTCATTGGGAGCTTGGATTTAGCGTTAATCTTCAAATTTCTTCACAGCATCAAGATGAACATATGAATCTTCAATAAATGACTTCATCTTGAGCAGTTGGGATTTCTACAGAATTTGACATTGAACGCACATTGGGTGAGGAGGCTTCTTGTAGAGATTCATGAAAGATGGTGCTTTCAGCTTGAGAATCTTCAGAGAGAACAAAAAGAACAAATTTTCTGGATCACTTCCGCATGTTTATAGATAGCAACAGATTGATTGAGGAGGCTTCAATGCAATCTGTCACATAATCTTCAAGCGCATCTTGACCTTGCTTCTGGGGTTGAAGGATTAAATGTTTAAAGAATAATCTTCATTTCTTGCTCCTTCGAATGAAAATTCTTCGATGCTCACGGATGAAGCCTTGGCTCAGAAAATATTCAATACAGTCTCCATGAGTCTCTTCTACGCCTGAAATTACTTATGAAGAAAAAACTAAACTAAAAGAAAAATTACCACACAAAAAATATTTTTGGATTTATGATATTTTCTGAAAAAAATAGAAATAACACTATTTTTTCTATTTTTTATGTTTGATATTTGAATTTTTTTGATTTTTGTTTGATTTTTGATTTTGTTTTAATTCTCCCCCTAAATCTGTACATAGAGGAAAACTATGAACAAATTTAACAAGAACAAAAATATTTGGGATCAAAGTTGTTAGTACCTTCCCCTTCATGAATAGATCCGGTCGATTGTCGATATTGTGATCCACTTAAGCACGAAAAATAGTGACAAATTTTAGGAATGTTATCAGTGACAAGACAGATTGAACCTAAGTTACTAGATAAAAATTCCTAAGGACCATTTATCTGACGACGACCAAGGATATTGTTGTCGACCTAAATTGAGCAGTGAGATCTACAGACAATCTAGAATTGTTCAATTTTAGATGTACTAGAACATGTTTCCCACTTCCTGATATACCCCAATAATCAAAAACTTCTGAGATACTCCTTACTTTCGGTGAGCAGGCTATTATTCATAGAGAGCATAGATTTAGATTATGATTAATTATAGTTTTAGAGGGATTGAGAAGTAGAAGGTTGCATATGCTGTGTACCAGGTCGGATTGTTAATCACACAAAGGAGACAACATATGGCTAACAGATAGGAAGAATTTCATAGATATAATATGCAGAGAAATATATTTGCATATGTTGCAGTCCAGGTCGGATCTCTTCCAATCACGTAAAGGAGGCAACATCTGACTAACAGTAAGTAAGAAAGAAAATAATTTTCTACATACCTACTTTATCGGAATTTCGCAATCGCTCCGTCAATACCGAAATTAAGGACAAAATTTGTACATCGAGGAAAAGTAAAACAACAGTTCTAGATATGGATTCTTTAGTGTGACTGGTGGATTCTCATGTATATCTCCCTGGTCAACCTATCTGAGCGTCGTATTGTCAGGCTAAACAAATCTATCTAGGTCAAGATTTGTCAAGTCATTTGATTTCTTAGGTTCATCTTTGCCTAGTCAAGTCCATTAAATTCTTCGTGCCTACTAGCACATCTAACACAGAGCCTAGACAATTCAGCTTTGGTACCTTACACAGATTCAAATTGCTTGTTATCACTTGTTGATATCACTTCCCAAACAATACTTACTAATGAAAAATATAAAAGATTGAAAAATTGTCTTTAAAACGAAACAATGTTAGATAAACTTAGGAGTATGGAGAAGAAAACGCAAACTGTAATTCACCGATTGAGTTTGCATCCAGAAGGTCTGAGAACAGCACCCACAATCTCAGAATAGATCCGTAAATTCTTCACTTCGTTAAGCATAAACCCCATGTGATCCACTCCTTTCTTCCTTTCCCGCAAAGGACACATACTCTTAAACAAAATTCCGAGTGTTTTACAGTTGAGAGATGCCTCCTATCATGTGCCTAGAAGATTTGGGAGAATGGACCTTCGAAACCCATTTGTAGTTGGGTTTCACCCATTTCTTTTTCGTTCTAAAGGGTGGCTCAGTACTTTCTTTTGATCTTGATGTCGGCCGTTGAGATGACTTTGATTTTGGCTTCACGGGAGAATCTATTGGATTTGGCTTCTTGGCCGACATTCCTTTCATGCCTTTAGGATTCAGATTCTTGGCCTTATGGCTTTGATTCTTGTCCTTTTGCGCGTTCCATTTGCCATTGTCTGAACGTGACATCGAAGGGTTTCTTTTTGAGGTATCTTGCTCTTGGTGTTTTCTGCCAGCCATGTGCGTAGTAGGGAACATATGCGCGATTTGGACAATTTCTAGCAATGTGTCCAGGTGTTCCATAGTGAAAACATGTCTTTTTCTTCACTGTGGAGTTGTTTCTTCCTGCCCCTGGTGGCGTATCCTTGCCTTGTTTCTGATTGTTCCTACAAGCACAATTGCAATAGGCCGTCGGCTTCACTTGTTTTGAAGGCCTGTATTTACCAACAGCAGGTTGATTAGAAGCAATAGATTCAGAGTTCAAGGGGTCGTTTGTTTGTTCAGTAGAACTATCCTTGTTCTCATCTCTATTACTTAGCTTGCACAAGAAGTAGAAGTATTAGTATCATTCAGCTCAACACCCTCAGTTGCCTGTTCAATAGCTGGTTTACCGTATACTATAAATGGTTCTCGGTCAATATCTTCCTGAGTCAAAGGTATGGATATATAGTTATGATTGAAAGGGGGAGGAACACTATCATACCCTAGACCCTTATTTTGATTATCTTTAAATTTTAATTGGTTTTCAAATAAGGACTCGACTGTTTGACTTGACGCAGTGTAATTTTTGAAACTAATATCTGTTTTTCCGCACTTAATTTTCAAAGCGTCATGTCTTTAGTTACAGCACCAAGTTTTTTCTTAATGTAATCATAATTTTCACTCTTGTTGCTGTAATCTTCATGGAGTTTTTGGAAATCCTTGATTTTGGTTTCTAATTGAGCTTTCAGGGGTTTCTGTCATTTCCTGAGTTGATATCCTTTGTATTTTAAGTCCTCATTCTCTCTCTTGATTAGATCTATTGATTCTCATAAAAATTTAATAGTTTTAACACGAGATGGAGTACATGAAATTTCATTTACCGGAATGGATGATGAACTCATGTTTATAAAAATATGCCCCTAGACTAAAAACTCAAAAGTCAACCTTAAAAGTCAAATTTGAAAAGTCAAACTTAAAAGTCAACCTTCAAAAGTCAAACTTCAAAGTCAAACCGAAAAGCTAAATTTGAAAATTTGAAAGTTAAATGAAAAAGTCAAAGTTTAAAGTCAAAGGTCAAACTTGAAGGTCAAAGGTCAAAAATAAATGTCAAAAGTTAAAATAAAATTCAAAAATAAAAACTAAAATTTTTGGGTTGAAAATGGAATTTAAAAATAAAAGGAATTGATTTTTGGGCTGATTTTGCTAAAATTTCGAAACTTGCAAGCGAGAAAGACGGGTTATGTTTTAAAATTCGGAGGAATGACAAAAGGAGCTTGCTAGCTAAGATGGTAAGGCGTTGTGTTTGTGAGCTAGAGGTCCCGGGATCGATCCCCGACACCCTCAATTAGTTCCCCTTTTTTTTAATGCGAAGGCTGCTGTGCGAGGATGGCTGCGAAGCGAGGACGAAGCCACAAAGCCGAGAACGATGCTGAGCCGTGAACCAGAGGCAAAACCGAGCCGCACACTCCGAGGCCACACATCGAGCCGCACACTCCGAGTCGTACACGTCTGAGCCGCACACCTTCAAAAGATTCGCGAAAAAACGACGTTTTTCACCCTTTTTTGCTCCAAAACTCGATCAAAAACTTGTTTTTATGAAAAATGCAAAGAAGAAATCCCCCTAATTTTCAGAGATCTATCCAAAAACGCTATTATCTTTTCAAAATAAGACCAAATAAGCTCCAGATCTGACAAAACTGACTGATAAAAACCAAGCTCTGATAGCACTTGTAAGTCCCCAAAATTGCTTGTGTATCAATCAGATACAATTGATGGTGCGGAATCCCAATCAAACGGATGATACAGATCAAATAAAAGAGAAGGAGAAGAAGAATTAAGATGAATCTAATGATGTATTGATGATATGAATTATGTTCCTTACGATAGATTCTCTCACACACACTATTCTTTTCTCTAACTTTCTCTCTCTACCATATGCTCTCCTCACTCTTCTCTAGCCGTACACTCCTCACCCTATATATATGAGACATGGGCCACCAGTAGCACACGAGTGTACAGCTGCACACATGTGAGCGGCCATACACAGGGTGTGCGGCCACACACACATGTGTAGCCGTACACAGCCACAAAATTACAAAAAAATATATTTTCTTAGAAAAGCAAAGTATAAACCATATTTTTGAGCCAACAGTAGCAATAACAAGAACAATCCACAAAGTCCTTGACACTTGAAAGCTTAGTGCCCCAAGTGTCGCACCTCTAATGGAGTGACAAGCACCACTAGCAACAAAGAAGAATATGAGAGAGAGGAATAGCCTTCAAAAACGTCAAGAAATCTTCAAGAAAACATTGGGACGTTTTTGGGAGCCTTTGGGGTTCCTTTTATAGTTGAGGCTTGTAGGGTTATCAAATTGGAAACCCTAATTCCCTTGCTTAGGCCCTAAGAAAGATATGGACTCCTTAATGGACAAGCCTTGGACAAAATCTTTATGGACTCTCATAGAGATTTCGTCCACCCTATACCAATAGGGTCCATGAGCCCAAACTATAAATATTACCGATTTACATAATCAGTCCCCGTTTATTTAATCAGTCTCTTTTGATCACCAAATTAATTCCAAATTAATTTTTGATCAATACTGATTAAATAATATGATTTCTCAATTAATATATTATTCTTATAATACATTAATAAATCATAATAAATCATCTTCTCCATAATTCATCGTATTAGTTGCTAAGGTGAAGGCAATCCAAAAGAACCTTGTTCATAATTGGGTCAAGTACATACCAAAATAGTTATGGGCTTAGACACCTAATCCAACAACGCTATCAAACAAACAACACCCAATTAACAATTGATTTTCAAACCAAATCCATTAATCCATAAACGGCCCAACTAACTAGACCTACTAATAGCCCAATCCATTAGGACCATTAAGGCCCAAACCCATTGGGCCCACTAAGGCCCAAATCCTGAAGTCTAGGCCCAACAAGGCCAGCCAATAAATAAATACAAACGTTAATGAAAGTCCTCAACCTAACCAATTAAGCCCAAAAACTCAACCAAAACCCAAAATCAAAGCCCAAAGTCCAAATGGTTCAAAAAATATCCGAACTCAAAATTACATGTTGGTTGCATACGCTTGGCATTCAACACATGCTCGGCGTACGCTAGAAGACTGGGATTGGGGGCAAAATTCTATATGGTAGGCGTACTACACCTTATGTGGTGCGTAATGGCGATCTACCAAAAATCCACTTTCTGACTAAGCCCATGAACCACTTAGTCCCCAAACCTCAGGAAACCTTCAAATTAAGTCCTTAAATGATAAAGTTGGCAACATGATCAGTTTTCATATCTTAATGGGAGCCAACATCCAAATATAACCATTAAGACCCATATTAAGCACCTTAACACATGCATGGTCCATTCTTAAGCATCAAGCAAGCATTTTTATGAACTAACAACATCAGAAGGGGAAAGATCTATCACTCCAACCTCCTGGAGTGATTCAAACTCACAAGGAGAACTTAATACACCATAAAATCTCATAACCTTGCCCTAAACTCAAACTAGCATAAGAAAAAGTCAAGATAAGAAATTTTTACCTCTTGAAGCTTCCCAAGAGTGTGAAGGTTATGGATCTACAACCCCAAGGCCACACCAAGCTTGATAACCAACATTCACTTCCTTGAAATAATGCTAAAACCATTCAAAATCACCTCCAAGCTCAAGAATACACCACCAAGGGAATTAGGGTTCGAAATGGGGCCCTAAGCTTAGTAGAGGCTGGGAAATAAGATAACCTTGAGCTTATAAGGATATTTTCATAGTACACAAGCCCTAAAAATTAGGGTTTGGCACTCTGCCAGTTATGTAGGGTGAACCCTAGCTTACAATGGACATATGCGGCCAAACACGCGCCTTCCCTCACTGCATGCATAGGACCAACTGGCAAACCTTTTACACCAAGAGCCATACCAGTCAATTATTCAAACATCCATAACTCCATCATCTTAGGTCCATTTCCTGCGAACTTAAATCTACAGGAAGGTAACGAGAAGCCCTACACCTCTCTCAATTCACCTTTGCCTTAAAACTTCCTGAACAAGAACCTAAATTCATAAAGGTACAAATTAACAAAATACAATTATACCCTTGGGATCTGAAACACAATCAAACTTTTGGATCACTTGAACCATAACAACCACATCCAAAAAGTGCCAAATCCTTCCTTCCTCAAGTCCCTAAGCCTCATGACAATTGATGAATGGGCCATAGCCTCGAATAATGAAGCAATCCGAAAGCGAGTGTTACAACTCTACCGCACTTAAGTTAGATTTCATCCCTGAAATCGCTCCTTACTAACACTCAGATCTTACCAACAACCCGAGGAACACAACCGAAAATCCTGAGCATGAAACAACCTTCCCAAGGAAACGGAACCCAACCCAAACAGAAACTTCCAACCCGAAGAAAAACAATCCTTAGCCCCTGCAGAAAACCACTTCTACCTTTCCAAAACCTAAAATATTACAATGGTCTAACTCCCCTACAGACCTCCCACGCTGAATGATTACCATGCCAATTCCTCATCAAATAACAAACTAAACAAAACACTTCCGACCCTGATTATCTTGATGCTACCATTGGGAACGAATTCACTGCCCATAAAAAGTTGTAGAACAGTTATACTTGATAGAAGGATCAGATAATCCTTCGAGTAGAAGATTCACCCAGCAACGGTTAGACTCAAATGAGAGTTGTGGAACAAGGTCAAATCCAGTACTTTGAGATTATTTAATCCAATTGCAAATGATTAGCATTTCCTAAACCATAAGCTACTCCACACAACCAAATCCCAAATCACTAATACTGCTTGAAACATCGTGCTACTTTCCAAAAGCAGCTGAGACCTCCCTGGTCCCAACTTGTCTGCTATATATCCAACATACCGAACCCCTGCCCGGTTATTAAGTCAAGAGGCATACACACAATCGCCCCGTGCGATTTCCGAAAGAAAGCCTCAACTGGCAATAATCATCCAAACCATCTCGCCACCAAATCCAATGTTAAGATGAACGCTACAGGACCATCTGTAGTCTTATATCATACCTGGTCTCCGATGACCTACCATTTCCTGATTCCAAGCATGTAGTGGCCTTACCGCAGTCTTACGAGCTGACCCACTCTAGTCCTAACCATCTGAAGAAATCCATGACCTATCAAGGATTTGATACACCCTCACCGTTGCACAGGATCGGCGGATCAATGCTACATACCACCCAACAGTCTTACAACACTGCCATACTATCTGCCAACTAGTGAATGCTATGGGTCACCCCACTGTCTTACATCACTTCTACACTAACTGCCTACTAGTGGATGCTACGATCCACCTTGCAGTCTTACAACACTTCTACTTTGCCACAGCCACCGCCCATGGTCTTACCACTAATTTATCAATACGAACACATCCAAAGTCGACCACGAACTCGACCAAGCACCCAAGCTGAACTCAAGTCCTGACTGGAATCCCAAGCCGGGTCCACCAAAAGCTTGTTATCCATCACCTAGAAGGTGCTAACCAACTGTTGGGAGGGTTCCCGAACCCCCAACTCACCCAATCCTCAACCCAGACGGCTACTTGGGTTTCCCCTCCCCCACCTACGGGGATGTGAAACTCATGCTAGTCTCACACCTTCTTCTGCTCCCAGAGATCTGAACAGTTCTCCCCCACTTTAATTCGACTCAACTCTCATAGGACACGAGATTTGAAGGACCCTTGAAGATCAGATAAGAAGAAGTCAAGATTAGAACTTTTTACCTCTTGAAGCTTCCCAAGAATGTAAAGGTTATGGATCTACAACCCCAAGGCCACACCAAGCTTGATAACGAAGATTCACTTCCTTGAAATAACACTAAAAGCCTTTCAAGATCACCTCCAAGCTCAAGAATACACCACCAAGGGAATTAGGGTTCGAAATAGGGCTCTAAGATTAGTGGAGGCTGAGAAATAAGAGAAAATTGAGCTTATAAGGATGTTTAAATGATGCATAAGCGCTAAAAATTAGGATTTAGCACTCTATGAGTTAGGTTGGGCATATGCGGCCAAACATGCACCTTCCCTCCTTGCATGCATGGGACCAAGTTGCAAACCTTTTCCACTAAGGGCCATATCTGCCAATTGTTCAAATAGCCATAACTCCCTCATCTTAGGTTCATTTCCTGCAAACTTTATATCCACGGAAAGGTGACGAGAAGCCCTACACTTCTGTCAAGTCACCATTACATTAAAACTTCCCGAACAAGAACCCAAATTCATAAAGGCCAGAACTAACAAATTACGATTATACCCTTGGGCTCTGAAACACAATCGAACTCTTGGATCACTTAAACCATAACACCCACATCCAAAAAGGTCCAAATCCTTCCTTCCTTAAGGCCCTAAGCCTCAAGACAACTGATGATTGGGCCACAGCCCCGAATAATGAAGCAATCTGAAACCGAGTGTTACATAGATGATGTTACATGGCAGAATAAGATTGGTTGTACCCATTCATGGGCCTATGGGACAATGGGCTTGGCCCATTATGGTTTTATGTCTAATCCCTCAAGTATACATATGGATGCATGCTAGATCATTTTTTATCCTGAATCTTTAGTGAGTAGGACAAATCTCTGGTGAATTGTACTTGTAACATCTATTTGAGAACCCTAAAATAAAGAATACTCGCCACCTGCCTGTGGACGTAAGTCTCCTGGACCGAACCACGTAAATATTATGTCTTTGTGTGATTTTATTTTTGCTTTTTATCCGCATTACTTCCAAACAAGGGTCGTTAGAACTTGGCACGAGGCATCAGATTTGTTTTGAATCTTTACAAGTGTCATCAGATTTCCTAACAAGTGGTCTCATAGTTATGGTTGGTGTTTTGTTAATTGAAGATGGCATCTCACAAACTCAATTTGGATAAGTTCAATGGTTCGAATGACTTCACTTTGTGGAAGGTGATGATGAAGGTGCTTCTGGATCAATGAAGATGTCTAGTAGCACTGGAAGGAAAAGCAAAACTGCAAAAGGACATGGTGGATGAAAAAAAGGTGGATATTCTGGGAAGTGCACATAGCTCTATTCTATTGATTTTTACAGACGAATTACTAATAGAGGTTGTAGATCAAACGAGTGCATTTGGGCTTTGGGACAAGCTGTGTGACAAGTATCATAATAACTCTCTAAGGAACAAGTTGTATTAGAAGCAGTGTTTGTATACTCTTAGGATGTTGGAAAGCACCCAAATGCAGGATTATTTGGATAACTTCGATAGGATCATCTTGGACTTACAAGGTGTAAATGTAAAGATTTAAGATAATGATCAATCACCTATCCTTTTATGTTCACTGTCGAATTCTTATGAGAGTTTCATTGATACCATGTTGTATGGTAAGACAATGATCAATGTGAATAATGCGAAGGATTCTATAATATCCAAGGAACTAAATAGAAAAGCTTTAGTTGGAGAATAAGTTTTCAGTTTCGATTTGTTCACAAGAAGAGGCAGAACATCATAAAGAGGTAGAAGTAACAAAGGGAATTCAAGTTTTGAATCTAAAACCAATATCAAATGTTATAATTTCAAGGAAAATGGACATTTCAAAAGAGATTATCCATTGTTGAGGAATGGGAATAATGGTTTTGGACCAAGTAACAACATTGTTGTTGTGGTTTAAGGAAATTCTGATGAAGGGGGTGATGGTGAAGATTTGACAGTATGTACATCTAGTTCTGCTGATACTTGGGTCTTGGACTTTGGAGCATCCTATCATATGACATGCAATCGTGACAGGTTTGACTCCTTCAAAGATTGGAATGACGCAGTCAAGATGGGTGATGATTGGGTGAGAAGTATCATGGGCAGTGGAATAGTACAGATCAAGATACACAATGGTATGTTGAGGAAATTGGATTGTTGGTTCGTCCTAGAGCTTCGAAAGAATTTGATTTCTCTTGGAACTAAGGCGAAGGATGGATTGAAGTATTTTGGAGAGGGTGACTTGTTAAGAGTCTCCAAGGTTTCTTTTGTAGTTATGAAGGGAAGAATGAATCCTCATGGGGTTTATATTCAAGATGGTTGTACGGTTAGGGGAACGGTTATTTCAAGACAATAAAACTCAAAGAAAGTCAATGAAAGTCAACTACGTCAAATAAAAGTCAAATAATTAAAAATTGTTTGATTTAATAATGAAAATTTAAATTGCTTTATGAGTTTTCTGTTTTGGGAATCAAATCCCAAGTGCGGAAAGAAATCACCTTTAGGTGATTTCATGCGAGACCGAAAACACTCCACCGAAATCATGCAAGGTCCCACCGAGGACTGAAATCCTTCGGATCGAAATCACATTGGACCGAAAACACCTTTTGACCATAAACCTCTCAAGAATGAAAACCTCACTTCTCGGTCGGAATCTTTAGACTGAAATCAAGAGATTTCGGTATAAATAGGCCAAAATCCCTCCTTTTCAATGGTGGCACACTATTTTAGGTGATAAGATACACATCCCAATGCACCTATCACATTACAATTCATCCCTATTTATACATGTCAACTGAGACAATCTTCATAATCCTAGATTCATCCCAAGATTTTGGTACTTTCCTTTCAAAACTCATAAGCATATCTTCAAGCCTTCATAGTTTTGTCCAGTAACCATCAAATCTTCATATCCTTCTCAAGAATATCATCAAGTATCCCCAAGAACACCTTCAATAGTTGCCCATAAACAAAATCATTCAATTAGTCCTTAGAAATTAATTGGTAATTTTCGCTTTCATAATCAAGTGTTATTTAACACTTTAATCGTTAGTTATCTAATTATTACACAACTATTATGTGTTCAAAAAATTAGGATACGACTGTATTCACGTGTTCTAGGGCGAAGAACATCGCCACTCACACCGTTATTCAAGGCAAGAATGTACTCGAGGTGAGCTCATACCCCCACATTTTTCAAGCTTTTTATATGTTTTGTAGGGGTGGGGATACAAGTAAAACGCAAGAAATCTTGTGATTAAAAATATACAGATCACTTATTATGTTTTCTTATAGTCTATGTACACTTTACGCAAAAACGTTAAATGAAATTACTTCTAAACTTATAAACTCTTACATTCAAAGTTGTTAAAAATACAAAGGTTTTTCTTTTCAATGGAACATACATTATAAATTAATATAGGTATAGTTTATGGGTCAGTTTACAATAATTAAAGACTTAGACATTTCTATGGAAAAGTTACGTTTTCATTTACTAAGGGTATTACATTTTCATTTACAAAAGTAATACATTTTCAATTACTAAAGGGTTTTCATTTCATCACTCGTAAACTCGTTGAAGCAATAAATTTGTGAGATACCTCTTCAAGTACTTATCTTAGTGCCAACGAAAGTCCTAAACTTGTAACAAGAGAGTCTTGTTGGGAGAGCAAGATATAAGTGTATAGATCTATATGGGACTGACAATCCCACACCCTGATTGTTAGCTACAGTTGGACCGGCGGGTTTGGGGTGACAAATTTCATTAACGTTTCCAACGACTGAAGAACATCGTTTCAGGCCATCTTAGGTCATAGTATGGTTATAAGAACTCACATGGGGAAAACAACGACACATTTACGTAGTAATATATTTTCAAATAGTCTTATCGCAGTACAAACTTTATATTCGGTTTAACGGGGAAAACATACTTTCAGCTAGTTTTACTTAATAATAAAACTACCTTACACGATTTCCCAATACAAATACAGTACACTATTTTTCTAGTATAGTGCAACTTACATTTCGAAAGGGACCATTATTTTTATCTCTATGATTACTTAGTGTGTTCATTAGGGTTATATATAATTAAGATCCTATAGGCACTAGAACATGTGATTCCTCCTTAGATCTTGTTCCTTGTTTGGTTTTGGGCTTTGGGCAGAATCACCCATTCGATTGTCTGTTCAATCTTGATTATATATAACTTGTATACACTAATTGATCAAAGGAGGAACTAGTATGGGTCACACCACTTACATAAATTAGAACTTCGTATTAAAATTGTAAGCATAAGAAACTTATACAATTTGCTCTTAAGGTACTAAGACTACAATACTTATATAAATAACTATTGGATTTCTAGAAGAACAAACTAACGTTTTCAAGGAACAAAGAACATACTTTTCATACAAAATGCTTATAAACTCACCATGTTAAATGTTGACACTTTTTCAAACCACTTGTATTCTCAAGAAATTATTAGACAGGTACCCACACAGGTTCCAAGAAGACGGAGCATAGTAGCATCACGTCTTAGTTTTTGCTATAGTTTTGGTGTTAAACAAACAATGATTTGAACACAATGTAAATTTTATATTTTCAGTATGATGGTTGTGTTGCTTTGATTACTATTATTCAATTGTTATGATATTGTACATGATGTCATTCGCCCCCGAAAGTTTCTGCCGTTCCGGTTCGAGGGTGTGACAGATTGGTATCAGAGCATTGTTTATAGTGAACTAAGTATATCATACCATATAAGATATACAACTATAAATTCAATGGGGGCTAAAACACTCTGATAAAGAGTTATACTTTTAAATATAATAATATTTTATACAAGTACACATACATACATACATACTAGAACAGCATCATAATAAGAACAAAACAAACGTATTAAGATAAGTTGGACACTATGATTAAACCTTGGTGTATGTAATCAGGTCTGGGATGAATATAGCCTGATCAACTATATTTATCCGAGAGGTGACTAGCGTATTCCTGGGAATAGTTGTGGTGAGCAACGAGTCTAAAACTTACCAACTCTATATACCAAAAACTTTAGAACCAAGCATAAAGTTTAAAATACTATAGGAGTATTTTATGGTACTATAAATAATTTATGTTAAAACTAAAGACCCTTATTGGTAGGTCTATAATTGCTTAGTACATACGTTAAAGTTATATATAATTAAGCTTTCATAGACTTAGAATTTGTGATTCCACTTTAAAACATGTTCCTTGTTTGGTTGTGGGTTTAGAGTGGAGCCACTTATTCGAAGGTCTATTCAATCTTGGTTATATACAACTTATATACACTACGTGATTATAAGAGGACCCGGTAAGCATCACGCCATACAAATTTTCATTAGAGATGCTTCTATTAATCTCATAGATTCTTTATATACCCCTATTCTCGCACAAACAACATATATAGGCATCACAACCCTACTACAACAACCAACAGATAAGCCGAGGAAGAACCAGAAGAGGGTTCACGAGGAAGATTCTGAAAAGGAATCAGACGAAGAAAAAGGCGCTGGAGAGATCGTCAATGAACCTTACCCTATCAAGAGCAGACATGAGACCCTTTTCACCTTTATTTTTCTAGGACATATTCATGCAACCTACATACACCCATTACATAATACTTTAGACCCTAGCACCTACAAATCAAGCATTACCTCTTATTGTATCATGAGAGACCCGCTTGGACATTCGGGTCTAAACTCTCCATCATGAAGTAATGGAGATCAGTAGCAGCGCCTGGAACACGACAGTGCAAAAATTCAACACATCCACGTGGAACAAGAACACTATATGGGTGTCATGCCTACAAGTAAATCAGTAAAAACAATATGGAGTACCTACACTCTTTAGAGGAAGAAATAGCCATGAGACAACAAATATTTGCAGCTGAAACTAGGGCAGTCATAACAAATCGGAGAACAGAAGGGGCCACTCACGAGACGTGTGAGTTGGTGGAGCACCCTGCATGTCATTTTAATAAATCATAAACTAATATAACCCGATGAGTTAGTTTCTACACTACTCGCACTATGTGTTAGGATTATTGCATCTTTTGTCATAACTAGTAATAATAAATTAAGTGAGATACGCCATCCTAAAACCTATAAAACCTAATCCAACTTAAGGTTTTTACACCTACTTCTACTCACTACCATAAATACGTCATGGGGATGTTAGTCGAAACATTTAGAATCGTACAACAAAATGTGAGATTTATATGTGTATATAAATAGATGGAATACAACTCGCAACAACCATAGTTACTTACGAACTTGTTTTACACCATGCAACAAAATCATGCCTTCATATGGAAGTAACCGGCATACCGGTGCAACACCAATTATACAAATAGACCGCGCTATATTCCAAGTAGTTGTAATAGTTGCTGTGATAGCTGTCATAGCACAACTCAATGCTAACAACACAAACGGAAATGGAAAGGGTGTTGACAATTATGATCGTAGTGACAGGCAAGGGCACCAATGAGTGTCTACCTACAAATACACCCCAAACCACAAACTTAAGAACAAGAAATGGAAGTTATGGAACAAGAAAAGGTGCAGTTCGACTTAAGGAACTATCAAAAGACAACAAATTGTAGCAGTCCATACCACCTCTGACCCTACTACCTCAATGTCGAACAGACCCTATGCTAGGAATCTCCCAAAGTGCAATAAATGAAACTTCTATCACTATGGAGTCTACCGAGAAATCCACTGTAGAAATTGCAAAAAGAAGGGGCACAACACCCATTTCTGCAGGACTACGGCCCAACACACTACTCTGGTCACTAATGCCGGAGCAAGTCAAGTATGCCATGAATGCGGTGAAACGGGGCATTTCAAGAGAGATTGTCCAACATAAAGGAATTACGGAGAAGCGAGAAGAGTTTTCATAACAGGACACAAAGAAGCAACGAGGGACCCAACTAGAATTTCTGGTATGCTTCTACGCACATAACTTATACACATGCATACTTTTGGACAACAATGCAGAGAGGAGTTTCATGAAGCACAAATTTAATTATTTTTCTTTAAAAAGCCTCAAACACTTAATGAAATATTCACAGTAGAAATGGCTATGGTAAAACTGAAACCACAACAAGACAAATACGTAGGATATAAGAAAACGCTAAAACAACCAAACCGGTCTAATAATGGTTACAATAGGAAATTTCAACATGATTACTGGCATGTATTGGTTAAGTCCTAACCATTCCAATATCACATGTTACGGAAAGGGCCATTCGCCTTAACTTACCGACCAATGGAACGCTCGTCACTTATGATGACCAACGCGACTCAAACCCCCAAAAGTGCCCCTTACGTCAAGACTCAGAAGTACCTACACAAGAGGTACCATGCCTTAATAGCCTACATCATGGACAAGAAACAAGAAGCGAAAGACATCAGGGATATTCCAAAAGTCCGTAAACTTCTCGATGTATTCCCAAGAGACCTCCCAGGAATACCACTCGTACAACAAGTTAAGTTCAAGAATCGACCTAAAATGCAGTAGCTATGGAAAAAAGTAGTTGTAATTGCCTTCTCACCCCAAGCTAATCATCTCACTCATTTAGAAACTAAGGACCCATGTTGGTAATATATCACTACTATGTGCATATGTTAGGGTCATATATAATTAAGATCCTACAGACTTAGGATGTGTGATTCCGCCTTAGATCATGTTCCTTGTTTGGTTGTGGGTTTAGGGCAGAATCAGTTATTCGACCGTCTTTTCAATCTTAATTATATACGAATTGTATACACATGGAGATGATAGATGAACCAGGTATGAGTCATACCACGAACCTCATGACTAAGTTGCCCAGGACCGCAAGTGGACACGCTACCATTTGAGTGATGAACCAAACCTATACCCTCCCCCATCTTAAGTACAGCTTACCATCCCTAAGCAAACAGTCAGCATAAATGAAAAAAATCCGTATACCAATAGTGAAGGTCTACTGGAACGCCACGCGATGACCCAAATTTACTTTGGAATGAGAAGATCACATGAGACAAAATTATCCACATCTCTTCTTTAGCTCATGTGTAACCACTCTAGAACTAATTTTGGGACGAAATTTCCACTAACGGGGGGATAATGTAACAACCGGTTATTTTCGGGTCAATAAAAGTCAATGAAACTCAACTACATCAAATAAAATTAAATAATTAAAAATTGTTTGATTTAATAATGAAAAATTAAATTGCTTTATGAGTTTTCGGTCTGGGGAATCAAATCCCAAGTGTGAACCGAAATCACCTTTAGGTGATTTCATGCGAGACCAAAAACACTCCACCAAAATCATGCGAGGTCCCACCCAGGACCGAAATCACATTGGACCGAAAACACCCTTTGACCGCAAACCTCTCTACACCGAAAACTTCACTTCTCGGTTGGAATCTGTAGACCGAAATCAAGAGATTTCGGTATAGATAGGCTGAAATCCCTCCTTTTCAATGGTGGTACACTATTTTAGGTGATAAGATACACATCCCAATGCACCTATCACATCATAATTCATCCATATTTATACATGTGAACCGGAATCAATCTTCATAATCCTATATTCATCCCAAGATTTCGGTACTTTCCTCTAAAAACTCATAAGCATATCTTCAAGCCTTCATAGTTTTGCCAGTAACCTTCAAATCTCCATATCCTCCTTAAGAATATCATCAAGTATCCCCAAGAACACCTTCAATAGTTGCCCAGAAAAAAATCATTCAATTAGTCCTTAGAAATTAATTGGTAAGTTTCCCTTTAATAATCAAGTGTTATTTAACACTTTAATCGTTAGTTATCTAATTCTTACACATGTATTATGTGTTTAAAGAAATTAGGATATGAATATATTCACGTGTTCTAGGGCGAAGAACATCGCCGCTCACACCGTTATTCAAGGCAAGAACGCACTCGAGGTGAGTTCATACCCCCACATTTTTCAAGCTTTTTCTATGTTTGTAGGGGGTGATACAAGTAAAACACAAGAAATCTTGTGTTTAAAAATCTACAAATCACTTATTATGTTTTCTAATACTTTATGTACACTTTACGCAAAAATGTTAAATGACGTTACTTCCAAACTTATAAACTCGTACATGCAAAGTTGTTAAAAATACAAAGGTTTTTCTTTCCAATGGAACACACATTATAAACTATGATAGGTATAGTTTATGGGTCAGTTTACAATAATTATAGACTTAGAAATTTCTATGGAAAAGTTACATTTTCATTTACTAAAGGGTATTACATTTTCATTTACAAAGTGTAATATATTTTCATTTACCAAAGGGTTTTCAGTTCATTACTCGTAAACTCGTTGAAGCAACAAATTTGTGAGATACCTCTTCAAGTACTTATCTAAGTGCTAACGAAAGTCCTGAACTTGTAACCACAGTCTCTTATAGGAAGAGAGAGATATTTATGTATAGATCTACATGGGACTGACAATCCCACACCCTGACTGTTAGCTACAGGTGGACCGGCAGGTCTGGGGTGACAGATGTCGTTAATGTTTCCAATGCTTGAAGAACATCGTTTCAGCCATCTTAGGTTATAGTATGGTTATAAGAAATCACATGGAGAAAACAACGACACATTGAAGTAGTAATATATTTTCAAATAGTCTTATCGAAATACAAACTTTATATTTGGTTTAACGGGGCAAACATACTTTCAGCTAGTTTTACTTAATAATAAAACTACCTTACACGATTTTCCAATACAAATACAGTACACTATTTTTCTAGTACAGTGCAACTTAGATTTCTGAAGGGACCATTATTGTTAACTCTATTATTACTTAGTGTGTTCCTTAGGGTTATATATAATTAAGATCCTTAAGGTATTAAGACTACAATACTTATATAAAAAAATATTGGATTTTCTGGTATAACACACTAACGTTTTCAAGGAACAAAGAACATACTTTCTCATACAAAATGCTTATGAACTCACCAAATTAAATGTTGACACTTTTTCAAACCACTTGTATTTTCAGGAAATTAGTAGACACGTACCCTCCCAGGTTCCAAGATGACGGACCATAGTAGCATCACGTCTTAGTTTTTGCTATAGTTTTTGTGTTAAACAAACAATGATTTGAACACGATGTAAATTATATATTTTCAATATGATTTTTGTGTTTATTTGATTACTATTATTCAATTGTTATGATACAGTACATGACGTCATTCGCCCCCGAACGTTTCCGCCGTTCCGGTTTCGGGGTGTGACAATAGTTTTTTTGTAAGACTCCTTAAGAGGTGTGCTCTAGGAAACCCTTTGGAAATTCTGGTTTATTAATGTTTAAATGACCTGCTTACTCTCGTGTGAATGATGCTAAACTAGAGTCAAGGGTAATGAAGTGAATATTTCTAGGATATGCATCTATAGGGAAAGTTCATCGTCTATGGTGTATAGAAGAATGAAAGATTCTAAAGTTTGTTATTAACAGAGATGTGACCTTTGAATTTACTATGTGTAACCAGATAGGAGGTGGCACAAGTGTTGTGGGGAACAATTAGGATACTAGTGAGAAGGTGGTGTTTGAAAACGAAACTTCACACAATTTGTAATAAACTAGGAACAACATGGTGGTATGGGATCAACCTAGGGAAGAAATGTATTATGATGCTTATGCCAATAAAGAAAAGTTGGAGAAGCTTCTGGAGAATGAGCTTGTGATGATCGATTTAGGAGCTGAAAAGAAGATATCAAGGATGGAGATTCGGAGTGATTGAAGAAGCTTCTGTAAAATGAGCTTGTGATTAGTCCAAACATATTGGTACTTTTTTGACAGTTGGAGGCAATCGGCGGAAAGCTCATTGGGAAGTGGTCAAGTGGATCTTACAAAACTTGAAGGGAATGTTTGAAGTTTTTCTGGTGTATGGTGCAAATGTACGACATATGGACTTGGTTGGATTGATAAGACTTGGACCATGAAAGTGACTTAGAGATAAGAAGATCATTGGTGGTTGGTCTTTTTTTAGATTCTTCTTTCAAAGGTGGAGAAACCTATCATGTTCTATGACAAGTCATGAATTAAAAATTCTGGTACCAAGGTTATCTAGAGGACATGGTGACAAGGTCATTGCCCAAAGAAAAGTTCAAGCTTTTCTTGGACCTAGTTGATGTTCATATGAGGTAATCCCCTTCAACGCTTGATGGCAAGATGGGAGAGGAAGTTCTTGTTTAAGATGAATTTCAGAGGATGCTTAAATCAAGGTGGAGACTATTAAATGTGACTCGAGCATTTGGATCATTCTCATGGAGCATTTTGAGCACTTAGAAATCAATGGGGCACTTGACGTTCATGGAGCATGTGAAAAAGGAATGGATCATATGAGATGGCTTTGGATCATCAGACAAAGGAACTTATCAAGTTACAAAGGAACATATCTTCCAAAGGGGGTTTAGAGAAACTTAGAGTGGTTTTGAGCAACTTGGAGTGGCTTAAAGAAATTTGGAGAAACTTGTAGAACTTGGAGCAACTTAATGCAATAGTGAGTGACTTGGAGCACTTAGAGCAACTTCGAGCAACATGGAGCAATATGGGACATCATGTTGCGCCATGTAGAAGGATGTTTCTCCAACCTTGGGGATGGTGCGCCAATTGATAGCATGATGTGTCATCATGTCTGAAGTTTCACCAAGGTGATGTTAAGCCAAGGAGATGTTGAGCCATGTAAAGATGTTGAGCACCGGAGATGTTGCACCATGAAGATCATGTTGCTCCATCAAGAAGGAAAGTTTCACCATGGAGGAGATATTGTTCCATCTTGATCCACGTATGCTTAGATGATGATCATTCTCAAGAAATAGACCATGGTGTGCTACCATGACGGATGTTTTACCATTAGTGTTCATGATGTTCAACTTGTGCATCATGATGATCCACTATGGCCAAGGTGGTGCATCATGTGTCTTGTTGATGCTTATAGGTCATATGACATAGTAGAATGTTCTAGAAGATGATGTATAGTGGAATATTATTGGTTGTCCCTATTGATGGGCCAATGGGCTTTGCCCATTAGGTTTTTAGATCTAATCCCTCAGGTATAAATATTGATGCATGCTTGGTCATTTTGTATCTTGAATCCTTAGTAACTTGTTCGAATCTCTAGTGAATTGTACTTGTAACCTCTATTTGAAAATTTTGAAATAAATAATACTCCCATCGTGCCTGTGGACGTAGGTCACCTTGACCGAACCACGTAAATATTGTATCTTTCTATGATTTTCGTTTTGGTTATTATTTGCATTACTTCCTAATAAGGGTCATCAGAATATGGCATGTGACATCAGATTTGTTCTGAGTCTTGACAATTATCGTCTGATTTCCTGACTATATATATATATATATATATATATATATATATATATATATATATATATATATATATGTATGTATGTATGTATGTATGTATGTATTGTTAGGAAATCAGACGATACTTGTCAAGACTTAGAACAAATCTAATGCCACATGCCATATTCTGATGAACCCTATGTGTGTGTGTGTATTTATATATAGGATGAGGCTAAATAGATAACCATTAGTAACAAGGAACCTAGGAACCAATCTTGAGCATCGAAAATCATAATGACTAATGCCCAAGAGAGTGGTTGTAGATTTGTACATTGGACGCACATACACCAGTTTATAGCAAATAACTCACCTCCTTTTTTCATATAAAAATTGTTAGATCATGGTTTTTATAGAAAAACAGAACAAAATATGCCATACTTCACGATTTTTCTTCTTATTTCCATAGAGATCCACATTATTATATAAAGAATAAACTTTTTTTCGAAAAAAAAATCCTAATTCATTTTAACGAGTTTTTTTCAATATTTAGGTTTATTTTTTTTCTAAATAAGCTAAATATACTAAAAATCTGGTATATTTTTTGTCCTCTATTAATAGACATCAACATTGATAAGAACAATTAAAAAAATACCTTGATTTGTGAACTAGAAATATTTCAATTTTAACATTTACTATGTGAATCTCACTTACCATTTCAACTCTTTGATCATACACAAATTAATTTACTAAACTTTACGTATGAATCGAAATCAATGTTGTAAAACTCGTTAGGCAATCCCAGGGTTGCCGACTAACCCCTATCGAGTATTTGGTCTAGGCGAGGAGTACTCGAATTGGATAAATCAATTGAAATTAATTCCAGGAAAATAATATATATATATATATATATATATATATATATATATATATATATATATATATATATATATATATATATATATATATATATAACAAATTCAGTAAAAAATTATAACAAAATAGATAAATATCAATAACAATCATAGATTTTTTCCGACTTTGACTGAGTTAGAGCCGATTTTACAGAGTTTAAGTGACTCGAAGTTTTTTTTGCCAAGTTTATAGATTTTGACCATATTTGAGCGACTCGAAGTTTTTTTGCCAATCCTAATTAGGCGCCTCAGCCCCTACCTGATTTCAATTAATCGGTCGTCTAGACTGATTTTTAAAACACTGATCGAAATATATTTCATTATAATTTTATAATATTTTAACATTTTGATTACTCATAAACTAGTTTTATAAAATCAACAAATAAATTTATTCACATTGTGAATCTGAACAGATTTACAATGTGAATTTGAATAGATTGTGAATATCAACAGATTCACAATGTGAATTTGAGCAAATTCATAATGTACATCGGAATGTGAATCTCATTTGAAATTCTAGAAAAAAAATATATTTGTTTTTCTTATTAATGACTATCTTAAAGAGTACCTAAAAAATATGAATTTTATATATGTATTACTTTTTTTGTTAAAAATAGACCTTAATTTTTCAAAAAACAAAGAAAATGAAGTGTGTTTTTTTGTATAATCGGGTACTTGCATGTCCAATGTATATATCTACAACCCTTCCTTTCGTCGCCGATCGCTTTAGATTCTGATGTTTTGGATTGGTTCATTGGTTTCTTCATTAATAATGGTTTTATATTTAACTTTTCCTTATATATATATATATATATATATATATATATATATATATATATATATATATATATATATATATATATATATATATATATTCAAACAATAACATTTTTTATTTTGAGAACAAATCTGGACCACTTGATTTTTTCTAATTAAAATAATAAAATAATATTTATAAAAATAAAAATATAATGGGTGGTGGAGGTGTTGATACATGAAGTGACCCTCTTAATTTTGCCTACCGCGGTCTACAAGCATCCGCAGTCAAGCTTCAATGAGCAATCACATCCGAAGTCGTCTAAGCTACTGCAGTCTTCTTTCTGTACTTAGTCTATTTTTATCTATCTCTCTGTAATACTCTCTATTGTCCAGTATACATTGCATGGCTACTCTTAGAGAGTGAATCACTTGTATTTCTTGAGTCTCTATAAATAGAGCTCACACTTTATCAATCAAAACAGATCTCTCTTTACTCATCTCTAAATATGTATTATCTTCAAGTTATCCTTACGCATCTCATAATCTTCTTCCTCTTTAAAATCCTCTCGAGCACTATTGATTGATATTTCTCTTCGGAGCAAGTCATTCGCAACTTTATCACTAAGATTGATCTCACTCACTAACTTGGTTTGAATGCATTCCATGTTATGAATCAACTTATGTGTTTACTTGATATATCACCTGCTGTCATTTATGTTTCTTTACATTTCCGCAACTAACTATCTAATTATCTAACATATTAACTTATTATTGTTGAGATTTTTGATCCTTTGAGATTAACTAATTCCGCAACTATACTTGTTCTAACGTTTGTTCAAGTGTTCCTCAAGTTTCTCTCTCAGCAATTGGTATCAGATCCATAGTGGTTGCTTTTTGAAAAACGAAACTCTAATTTTTCAAAGGGCCTTTTATACCACTGAAGCTCACTTTAAAAAAAAACAAAAAAAAAAACACAAAATTGGCACAAGCACTTTCTCTAAACGTTTCCAACAGTGTTAGTGGTTCAAATCGAGCTCAAATACTGGTTGCAAATGAATAACATCACTGGTCTCAAAGAATGGAAAGATACTTAAGGAGACTTGGTAGAGATGTATAGCGATCTGTTGAAGAAGGACCACATGTCCCTGTTCTTACACCTGTTCAAACTGATGGCGCCATAGCCAGACGAGGAGGAGGACAACCAGTCTTGAACCGTCCCACCAAGGATGATCTTGATAAAATGGAAAATGATGTTGTTGCTTTTTATGAAATCTCTTGTGGAGTTGCTCCTGAGAACTTCGACATTATCATAAACTGTAAATCAGCAAAAGAGATCTGGGATGTTCTCAAGAACTTGTATGAGGGCTCAGAACAAGCTCAAGATAAGAAGCTCAAAAATGCACTCAATGAATTCAACAACTTTAAAGCTCATGCTGGTGAAAGTTTAGAGGACTCCTTCAAAAGGTTCAATCTGATAGTTACTAAGTTATCAAATGTTGGCACCATCCGCAGTAACCATGAAACAAACCTTCAATTTCTCAATGGGTTAGGAGGACATTGGACTACTGCTAAGATGATAATTCAAGGAGATAGGAAAATTCATTCCATGTCTCTTTACAAGCTATATGGGGAATTTCAAGCATAAGAATCCACCGTACTCAAAGACTGTGCTGACTTCGGAGGACCACTTGCTCTTGTAGCACAAGCTCCTCACAACCAGTCTTACTCTCCCTCGTATGACACTACACCGCAGTCATAGGAAGCTGACTTAGAGTATGATATGAAGAAGAATTTTAGAAGGTTATTTCTCTAGTTAGTAAACAGTTCAACCAACTACCACCTCACTCTTTTTGCAAAAATCAACAATTCAACAAACCACCTTTCAATCGTAGCTTCAATCCACAAAACAATCACTCTCATTATCCTAAAAGTTCACACCCACAACCGCAATCTCAAAATACTCCACCAAAGGAGACACCACAGACCATTCAAACCCCTTACCCCTTCAGAAGACAAAATTGATGTTGTAATATGCCACAAGTGCAACAAAGAGAATCATTTTGCAAAGGATTGCAAAGCCAACGTAGTGAAAGACAGAGCATGCTACCGTAGAATGGATCAAGAGCTGAAAGAAAAGGAAAAGGCTAGGGCATATGTGGCTCATGTCAAAAGAGACCATCAAGTTTGGTCATCCGGAGATGAAGAAGAAAACATCAGCAACATCAAAGGAAAAGGCAAGATCTGCATGCTAGCAACTACTGATGATGATGGGTCTACAAAGCTGGAAAGGAACTACTACTACATGGCAAAGGATGGTACTTTAAGCATTGTCAAACAGGTAAAACTCATGATCCGAACTGTAAACTATAACATGCATGACTATCAACCTTTCATAGACAATCTTAATGACACATGTGTTGTCGTCCTTTCAGACTACAACAAAGCCTTAGATGAGAAGAAGATAGCATCCCAAGATATGTTTCATGTGAGAGGACGACTGGACAAAAAAAGACTCAAAATGGCTATGTTAGAAAGAGACTTAGAGTTAGAAAAAGATGCAAGAATGTTGAGTGAAACCCAACTAGAAATAGCTTTGAACCAAAGAGATTTAGCACAGAGTGAGATTGTACGTTTAAATCTTTTAATAGAAAAATTGTTCAATGAAAGTGAAGTTATTATAAATTTAGTTAATAATGGAACTGTGGACAATACATACAATTGGGGTTGGTCCAATGGATATCCTACCGCAGAGGATTCCTCACCCCGATTGAACAAAGATCGACTTTATGTCCCTCCGGACCGAGAATTTCATTTTCCAGTCAATGACAAGACTGTTACCAAAGATATCAGAACACACTTCAGTAGACTTCATAGTCTAAGTAATAATTGTCTCATTGAGGAAATTGTGTCTGAGGTTTCGGATCACACATATGATCAACCTCTTATCTGTGGCACAATCAATCCAAATTCTTAGACCTCATCTGTTGTTGATGAAGAAATTGTCATAGAAGGTCCCCAAGTCTCACAGGACTTTCCACCCTTGTCCTCAGATCACAGTGTCTCTCACTACAGTCATGATTCTCAGAAAAATTCCATTCCAGTCACAACCCAGACTTACTCTACGGTAGCTAAGTCTTCCTTACCAAAATCCACAATCAAAGGTTATGTGACTCTTTAACCAGTTCACCATGAACTACCCATAGAAAACTTTGAAGTAGGTCAATGTTCTCAAAACCCTGAATTTTCAAGTTCTGTTGAGTCAAGCCCTCGGTGTCAAAATTTTTCCAAGGCTTCCAGGAAACCGCGGTTGAACACTAATGACTGCGGATCTCCAAAAACTTTAGTAAAAAAGGCTTTCAAAGAGGCTATTCACTCTCGAGGCACAAATCGACAAACTTTTTCTAAAAACAAAAGACATATCAGACTCCCAAAATCTAAGAGTCCAGAAAAGTTTGTTTTTGCTTACTTTTTTCAAAAAAACTCTCCCATCAAGAAACCATGCAAAAAGGAATGTACAGTTTCAACATCCATTCCTAACTCGTCTGACAAAACCCAAAAGAAAGAAAGGTCTTTTCAAAACAATGGTTTTCAAATCTATTCCTCAGATGGTCCAAAATGGAAGGGTATCTTACCCACTCCAACACTTTTAAAATCACATCAAAATTTCAACAAATCTAAAGGCATTTTACCAAATCCCAAGAAAAGGTCCAAGGTGTCTACACGTGCAACATTTTCTTCAAGAATTTTTTTTCTAAATCCAACTATTCACATGTCAAATCTTACCAACCTCGGACCAGTCACAAATAAACCACACTCGTCCGACCACTGACCAAAAAGAGTGCCAAAACAAAAGACAAAATTTCAGCATTTCAATGTCAATGTAATTGTCAGAAAAAGTTTTCTCATGTCAAAACTTATTCTTTTCAGAAACCTCATAACTTTTCAAAAAGAAACTACGCTCCAAAAACTCACAAACACCCAGGACTAGGATTAAAAGTTGACACGAAATCAGTCCCTCAACCTCTTTTCATGCATCAATCAGAAGCTCATATATAGTCCCAGGCTCCAAACTAGTTTGGATGCCTAAACTAACCTTGTAATTTTCAGGCCTTATGCAAGGAGGAACAAGAAGAAGAATGGTTAATCGATAGTGCCTGCTCCTTGCACATGACGGGAAGGTTAGAATACCTTCGAGATTTCAGGCCAATTGGCAACGGTGGAAATATCATATTGGGGAACAATGCTAATGGGATAATACGAAGTTACGGTGTTCTCACTACGGGAAACTTCTCTATTCAAAAGGTTGCTTATGTAGAAGGCCGTAAACACAATCTAACCAGTGTTGGTCAACTATGTAAAGCAGGCCATCGTGTTGAATTTGATGACCAATTTTGCTATATAATGGCAAGTGATAGGAGCAACTGTCTGATTAACTCCAGATCCGAAGGTACCATGTACCCTCTAGGTGTATCTCTGATTATAGGCAAACTGCAGTTATGCTTTCTATCCAAAGTCGTATCCGAAGTCAGCTGGCTATGGCATCGCAAGCTCGCCCATCTTAACTTTAGATACATCAACAACTTGGTCACCGGAGAACTAGTCAGAGGTCTTCCAATCCTCAAGTTCAGCAATGCTACTCTCTGTCCTGCATGTGAGTGTGGAAAGCAATTCAAGGCAAGTCATCCCATGATGATTGATTCGTCAATATCTGAACCATTGGAACTTTTACACATTGATCTCTGCGGTCCATCTACCATAGCCAGTCTTCATCAAAAAAAATACATATTGGTTATTGTGGATGACTTCACACATTTCACATGGGTCTTCTTTGTTCGACTCAAGTCAGAAACACCGCAAGTGTTTATCAACTTCATCAAGGAAATCGAACTTCAAAGCAAGTTACCAGTTAGACGTATCCGAAGTGACAATGGAACCGAGTTTACTAACCATCTTCTAAATAGTTTCTTGGTTTCCAAAGGGATTTCACACAACTTCTCAGCTCATTACACACCACGACAAAATGGGGTAGTAGAACGAAGGAACCGCACGCTAGTAGAAGCTGCCAGATCCATGCTCAATTTTGCAAATCTTCCTCTCTACTTCTGGGCTGAAGCAGTGGCCACAACCTGTTTTGTTCAAAATTGAAGTATTGTGTGCAAATGTCTCGAAAAAACACCATATGAAGGTCTTAACAACCGCAAGCCAAATGTTCGATTCTTTCATATCTTTGGGTGTAGATGCTTCGTAATCAATAACATAAATCACCTCAATAAATTCGCACCGAAGTCTGATGAAGGCATCTTCCTTGGCTACTCCACCAACAAGGTTTATTATCAAGTTCTCATTAGACGCACAAGGTTGATAATTGAAAGCTTCGATGTGAAATTTGATGATTATCACATCCGCAACTCCGCTCCATCAACTGAAACCACCGCAATTCTAGAAAGTGATATTCCTGCCTCTTCGGGTCCGTTAAATCTAGTTGAAGTAAATTATGACGATCTCTTTGATCTTGTTGATACAACCAAGTTATCTGAAGTTCTCGTGTCTCTAGAAGCTCAGCAACAACATGCAGATGTATATGGTCCAACTGCGTTCGAAGAAGTATTGCTAAATACTTCCACCTCACCGGTTGAGGGGGAAAACTCCACTCCGGACCACACAACAACCATCGAGGTTCCAGTACCATAAGACGAAGTTCCAATCCGCATAGAATTTCAACCATCAAACGTTTCTTTGGATTCGGATGATGAAAACATAGAACACATTGACACAATAACAGACTCAAGGGTTATCTCACTCCCATCCACAATCCAGGGGGAACCTTCACAGGTTCAAGGCAAACTCTCTTCTACACTCCAGGCGGAACCTTCACCATCTACCCAAGATAAATCTAATCCCGCCTTCCCAGTTAAAGACACTTTAGCAGGATGTTCTCAAGTCCAGGGGGAACTGCCTTCTCCAACCGCAGAGCTTTCTGATATTGAAGACATTCCCTCCACCGCAGCTGCTGATCATCTGCAACCTCGTCTACACGTATGGACGAGAGACCACCCACCAGGTCAAATTATTGGCAACCCATCCGCAGGAGTCCAAACTCGATCATCCAAGGACTTATCTGATCACTGTCACTACACAGCGTTCTTGTCCTTAATCAAACCTGGATCGATCAAAGAAGCATTACTTGAACCAGACTGGATTTCCGCAATGCAAGAAGAACTAGAAGGATTCAAAAAGAACAAGGTATGGCAGCTCGTTCCAAAACCGCAAGGCCACACCATTGTTGGCACAAGATGGGTGTACAAGAATAAGTTAGATGAATCTGGTGCAGTCGTCATAAACAAGGAAAGACTAGTTGCCAAGGGATATAGTCAACTTAAAGGCATTGACTATGATGAAACGTATGCTCCGGTAGCACGAATGGAAGCCATCCAGATCTTCTTAGCATACGCAGCGCACAAAAACATCAAGGTTCATCGAATAGATGTGAAAAGTGTTTTTCTCAATGGGGAATTAAAAGAAGAGGTTTATCTTCAGCAACCTTCGGGTTTCGAAAGCATTGAATTCCCATACCACTGCTACAAGCTTGAAAAAGCAGTCTACGGTCTAAAACAAGCCCCTAGAGCATGGTATGAGACTCTATCTGAATTTCTTGTCTCTTCCGGTTACAAACGAGGAGTGATTGATCACACTTTATTTCGAAAAACAAATGGTGATCATCTAATGCTTGTACAAATATATGTGGATGATATCATTTTTGGCTCAACTGATCAAAAGATGGTGGATGAACTTGCTAAGCTCATCACCAACAAGTTCCAAATGAGCATGATGTAACATCCATAAATTTTATGCCAAATTTAAACTTTTTCAATCATAAATAAAAACCAAATAGCATTGTTTACAAAATGTTTTCAAATCATTTTCATCAGAGTGTCCCAAAAATCATAACATAAGGATGAGGAGCGGTACGGTCATGCCTTCGCCTTTCCCTGATCTCCTGAAGTACCTGAAAACTGTAAGCCCGAGGGCTTAGTGAGCTACCCCCAAAATACCAATACCACACTAGCAATACCATATCAGTAATAATCAATCAATCATCATGCATACTGGGCCATCGGCCTGACTGGACCGCCCTACCGGGCTTATAATCTGTCTGAACCTATCCCGATCCTTCGGCATCACCGGTCTACCACGTGGGCTACAGTCTCCTCAGACCGCTCATAGGGTATATTGGCCTTCAGCACAAAGCAGGACCGCCTCAACCTAACCACCAGCAAATAACCATGTGCGCATACTATCATATACAGGCAAATACAAACATCAAACATATCTCACACTGATCATCAATCATAAAATTCTCCTATAACAAGAGTACCGACCTAGCAGGTCACTACATACCAATCTTTACAGATTATAAGAGCATAACATATTGTCTACCCCGATTCCGATCTAACATATCAAAACCACATGTAGCATACCATAACAATAACAACTAAAGGGTCGGCCTTGGTGCCGTAGACCCTATGGATATAGTGGGGATAACTCACCTTGTAGATGTCGACACGAACGGTAAACTCCAACTCTCGGATCCTTTGACACAGGTTCCACCACCTATCATCATAGTACATCATACTCATAAGTCCTTAACCTTATAAGGTACTCCCTAACCTACTAGTCAACCCTTGGTCAAAGTCAAAGTCCTCAGTCAAGGTCAACAGTCCATGTTGACCTTAACTCGCCGAGTACCCTTGGCTACTCGCCGAGTTCCCTGAAGTACATTCCAACTCGCCGAGTCATCGGAGTGACTCGTTGAGTCCATTTGATTCTCGATCAAACCTAAGGTCACCCGTCGAGTTCCCTCCTTGCAACTCGACGAATACACACTCATACATATCCCAGAGGAAACTCATCCGACTCGTCGAGTTGTTCTTCAACTCGTCGAGTCTTATGGCGATCTTCATCGGACTCGCCGAGTTGTTCATCCAACAAGTTGAGTTCACGGGCATCATCATGTGACTCCCCGAGTCACTTTGCGACGTGCCGAGTGCATTCAGTCGTTTTCCTCCATACAGACATATTTTGAGCCATGCAACGGTTCCAACTCATAGATCCAAGATTCTAGGGCATACTTATCACGTAAACTTGCAAACTTTACGTGCAAGCATGACTATAAAGGTTCCAAATGTCTATTCTAAGTTATTAATGGAACTTCATGCTCAAGAGGGACCTTAATCACAACCAAGACTGTGACTTTATGCTTCTAGAATCCATGGAGGGTCCAGATCTGAAGTTACAACTTCAGATCTAGCCCATAGCTCATCATACCAACTTGAAAATCCATAAAAAGCCCTAGAAACTCAACAAAAGGGGAAAAGGGAAGTAAGAATGGAACTTTGATACCTCCACAGGACACTAGCTGAGGTAAATCCTGCTTCCCACTCCTTCCTTGCTTCCATTTCCTTTGCACTGTTAGCTTCTTCCTCCAAGATCCTTTTTTCCAAGCTTCACACACCACACCAAGGCACACACACACGAATTAGGGTTTTAAAGGGCTCTCAAAGACTGTAAAGAGGCCAAAGGAGGCTAAGGCTCCTTTAAATAAAGGTGTAAACCTCAGGATTTAGGGTTTCCACTGCCAGCTCCTACTCGTCGAGTCTAGCATGGACTCGTCGAGTAGGTCACTTAACACGCGATCCCACCCCGCTGCTACTCGACGAGTAGGTCAACCAACTCGTCGAGTAGAGCTTAACTCAATGAAACTTATTTAAGCAATACCTGAGAATCGGGGCGTTACAACTCTCCCACACTTAAACTAGAATTCGTCCTTGAAGTCCGCTGGAGTAAACAATGTCGGGTAATGCTCGCACATCTCTGCCTCCGGCTCCCATGTCCACTCGGATCCCTTCCGATGTTCCCATTGTACCCTTACTAAAGCTATTTCCTTGTTCCACAGAATCTTCTTCTTCCTTTCCAAAATAGCCACAGGCCTCTCCACGTAGTTCAGGTGCTCATCGACCTGAATGTCATCCAACGATATCACTGCCTCCTGGTCCATAATGCATTTTCGCAATTGCTAAACATGAAATGTGCTGTGGATCCGGCTAAGCTCCTCTGGAAGCTCTAGCCTATAAGCCACCCTGCCAACCCTGGCAATAATCCTGAATGGCCCAATATAACAGGGACCCAATTTTCCCCTCTTCCTAAAGTGGATCACGCCCTTCCAGGGTGAGACCTTCAGGAGGACCATGTCACCCACTTGAAATTCCAGCTCAGATCG
Organism: Lactuca sativa; assembly: GCF_002870075.4. NCBI lineage: Eukaryota > Viridiplantae > Streptophyta > Magnoliopsida > Asterales > Asteraceae > Lactuca > Lactuca sativa. Next base: position 108,020,304 of record NC_056625.2, on the reverse strand, counting down.
GTGACGGTCGGCATAACTTTTCTGCCGACTCTGAGCGGTTTGTAGTCACTGTCTAATTTGTTGTATCATCTCGGTAGTTTGCATAACTACCTTTGTCCAACCCATCCCTCTGTGCCCAACCTCGCCCCAGCAGACTGGGGTCCTACACAACCGCCCATAGAACAGCTCGAAAGGCGGGGCGCCAATACTGGAATGATAGTTGTTGTTGTAGGCAAACTCTGCAAGTGGTAGGTGGGAATCCCAACTCCTACCAAAATCAATAACGCACGCCCTTAACATATCCTCAAGGGTCTGAATGGTCCGCTCACTCTGCCCATCAGTCTGCGGATGGAACGTCGTACTAAATTGCAGTCATGTACCCAGTTCCTCATGAAACTTCTGCCAAAAATAGGAAGTAAACCTGACATCTCGATCGGAAACAATAGAAACCGGAACCCCATGACATGATACAACCTCTCTGACATACATGTCAGCCAACTTCTCTGCCGATGAACTCTCCCGTATGGCTAGTAAATGGGCACTCTTGGTCAATCCATCCATGATGACCCATATAGCATCGAACCCCCTTGCCATCTTCGGTAACTTCGTGATGAAATCCATCGCGATCCGTTCCCATTTCCACATGGGAATCTCCAGAGGCTGCAACTTATCTTGCGGCCTCTGATGCTCGGCCTTAACCATCCTACAGGTCAAGCACCTCTCAACAAACCAAGCGATATCTCGCTTCATGCTAGGCCACCAATAACTCGAACTCAAATCACGGTACATCTTGGTGGCTCCCGGGTGAATCGAAAAACGAGACTTATGAGCCTCCTCCATCACTGTCTTCCGGACCCCTCCGGACATCGAAACCTAAACCCGACCGTAACGGGTCAACAATTCACGGCTATCCTGAACAAATCGGGCGCTTTTGCCCTTAATCCTCTCCAACTTCCAGTTCTCCGATCTCATGCCCTCAATCTGAGCATCCCTGATCAAACCCACCAGTGGGGAATCCACCACTATCCTCATATACCTGGATGGGGTCGAGGACCCAGCTGACTTGTGGCTCAGAGCATCCGCAACCACATTCGCTTTACCAGGATGGTAAAGGATCTCGCAATCATAGTCCTTGACCACATCCAGCCACCCACGTTGCCTCATGTTCAGGTGCGACTGATCCATGATGTGTCTCAAACTCTTGTGATATGTGTATATAGTGTAACAAACCCCATAAAAATAGTGCCTCCAAATCTTGAGAGCAAAAACCACTGCTCCTAACTCAAGATCGTGCGTGGGGTACCTCGTCTCATGCGGCTTTAGCTGCCGTGATGCGTAGGCTACCACCCGTCCTATCTAAATGAGGACTGCCCCCAAGCTAGTGATGGATGCATCACAGAATATGTGACAACCCAAAGTTTATTCCGTCACATTACCTGGTTACCGTTAATGGAATATTCCATTTTATAAAAGTTCTGTTAATTAGAGGTCGCCAAATAAATAAATGTTTTATTTATTTATATTCTATGTCGTTATTCGTCGTAATAAAATAAAGTAAAAGCATGTAAATTACATTTCCATATTATTTTGGAAATGGTTAAATTTTATTACGACCACTAAATCGGGTGCGACCAAAAGTCCCGTCTAACGGCAGTATCGGGTAGAATACCACTGAGCTCCAACACCAACCCATATATAAGGGGGAATGGACTTCATTCCACCCCTTTTTCACTCTCTCTCTATACTCTTTCTCATAAAGTCTGATTTCGTCTCAAATCCACAACCAAACGCCTCCAAATCGTAAGTCCCCTTACCCTAGCTTGTTCTAAACATTATGGATTGTAGTTATAGCACAAAATCCGCCCATATAAGCTGACAAAGAGGAGTTTACGGCCCAAGATCACTCTAGGGCCATAAACCCCTAAAAAGAGGCGAAAATGACCCAAATTTGTCCCTTGAAGCTTAGAAACCAATTGGGGATTTAGCCTAGGGATGTTTGAACCATAAAACAATCAATTTCGGGACTTAAAAGAGGGTTTATGGCCCAAGCACATGCTTAGGCCGTAAACACCCTCTAAACTTGTAAAATCAAGTACCAAACACTCCCAAACCACCCTTAGGCTTAAGACATAAAATAGGGACTTGCTATTTCGGGTTTAGAACAAGTAAAACATCATATTTGAGGGGTGAAATGGAGTTTACGGCCCAAGCACATGATTAGGCTGTAAACACCCCCAAACCATGCCAAATGGTAGTTTAAATCCCCTAAATGGCCTTGGAAAAAAAGCTTGAAGCAATACCAATGTGTAAAGGCCTTAAAACTTCCATAAATTCAAGGGGTAGGAGTTCACGGCCGTGAACTCCCATAGGGGTGGTTCATGGGCCGTAAACTCCCATATGGTCCCTTTAAACCCCTTAAATCCACTCATACAATTTAGATTTGGACCTAGCAAAATTCCACGATCAAGATAAAGCCTTTAAACATCCTAGAACCCCCTCACCATGAGTTTATGGCCGTAAACTCATGAGGAGTTGTCCCAGGGCCGTAAACACTATATGGAGAATTTACTCTTGGAGAGTAAACTCCATTCCTAAGTCATTCACGCCCTTAAATGTTACCCGGGACACCCCAAACACTTAACCAAAGTGTTTTCCGCTCCTTAGAGTGCGTATACTTGTTTAATTAGTATTAAATATACTAATTGTATGTGAACATATGTTATCATATGTTAAATAGGTCACTAAGTGTGTTCAAGTCTTTACTTGACACGGAGCACCCTACCGGCACCTTCGTTGGATCCACTTACACCAGGTGAGTTCATACCCCTGAATGAACCTTTTAAATGTTTTTACATGTTTTATAGGGGGAATACAAGTTAAACATGTCAGTTATCATATCAATCACATGTGATTGATAACCCGCATGCACAAGGATTTACAACACTATAAACTGTTTTACCGAGTAAGATACTACAAATGGTTTTTCTAAATTGTTTTCACTTATTCAAAACTCTTACTTATATTGTTTTATCAAAGTTTCATTAAAACCTGTTTATAAAGGTTCCTAAAGGATTTCTAAAGGTTTGCAAACTTATTTTATCAAAGAATACTAGGCTGCAATTTTCTTAAGTATAAAGCTTTTTGCTCAGGTTTTTAATCAAGTTTTTCTTTCATGTTATATACCCTCACATGTTTGATACCGCTGCTTCACTTCTACTTAGTTTAAACTCCTATGTGATATGATTTTACCTAGTGATATGCTTATTCTTCAGTTATACTTGATTTCATTTCCGTTTCACTTATACCTATTAACGATCCCACTTCGGGGTACACTTATACTTGATTACACTTTTGCTTCACGATTCACTTATACATCACGAGTCGGTTATTCCACACTGTTCGTTTACAAGTCACGATTTGGTTATTCCACACGACTCGGTTATACATCACGATTTGGTTATTCCACATGACTCGGTTATACATCACGATTTGGTTATTCCACACGACTCGGTTATACATCACGATTTGGTTATTCCACACGACTCGGTTATACATCACGATTTGGTTATACTTCACGATACGTTTTCACTTGTTACACACTCAAGCGTAGTTGGATGTATGCCTATGCTTGTATAGATGCATATAAATAATGATTGAAGGACTTAGGAAGGCTAGTTCGCCCTATTTTCTTTTCTTCGTTGAGATGTGGTCTGGTGGGATCGGATGGCCGTCCGAAGGTCGTTTGATTCATTAGTTATATATTATGTATACGAGCATAGACATATAGGTTCACTCTAGTCAGTTCAGTTATGAGTCTCTACCTCTATTTCAGCACTTATATTGGAAACCCACTACCCACTATTTGGGATGCATCTTCAAGACACGGCCTTCTCCGTCGTCTAGTTGGTAACCAGAGTCTCCTGTAGGAAGAGCGGACATTGTGTGTATAGATCTATACGTGATTGACACCCCTGCACCCTGACTGCTAGCAACAGTCCACGGCCTACCAAGCCAAGGGGTGACAAATGTCACATTCTATAGACGCTTGCAGGGCATCAGGTACTCTAGTGTCGGTTAGTATGGTTACGAGTATCCCAGGTTACCTTATAATTCATGGCCTTAAGGTAACGGTATCACCAGCAATTTACATTGTATGCTGGAAACCCAATCTCAGAGTCACACTGCTTTTAGACCTCGCTAGCCGTACCTTTCATTTGGTACCGTCTGGGGTCTGTGTCTCTCTTTGTTAGACTGAGCCAGGCATGTTGTTTGTTCGATACTCTCCTGGAGTCTATGATTCCTTTGCCTTAGTCAACAGTCTTCACTGCTGAGGCATATGTTATTTCCCTTATTTCTCTTGCTTTCTTTAATAATCAAATTTTGTATTTTGATAATGATAGCGATTAAGGGAAAACTACTTTTTACCACATAACTCCGTCCAGTCTTGGTAGAAGACTACTTTTATTAAAGAAAATATAGGATTTTCTGGAAAAGAAACTAATGTAATGGATACTCTAAAACTACCACTTCTATTAAAGTTATTTGGATAAAATGACCCTAAATACTTATGAACTCACCAGCATTTGTAAAAATGCTGATACTCGCTTTTCAAATAACTTGTATTCTCAGGTCAGCATTAGACAGGTACATCCCCGGAGCTGTTGATGAAGATAGCTTAGTACCATGCTATACTTATTATATTTACTTGTATTACTTTGATGTATGGTAATGTAAACCATGTAAAACTATTACTATTAATGCAATGTTTTGTTGTACTTTGATTACTATAATGCATGTGTTGTGACACTTGACATGACGTCATCCACCCCAGAACGTTTCCGCCGTTCCGGTTTTGGGGTGTGACAGAATACCACAAAATCCTCCACTCTCTCGGGGAGTGTCAACACCGGCGCCTCACATAAACACTGTCGGAGGATCTCAAACTCCCTCTGCTGCTCACGGCCCCACAGGAAATCCACCACCTTCCTGATGGGTTTTGAGCATTCTAACACTTCCTAAGTGTACATGCAACCCTAATAACCTTGGATCTATGTTTGTCTAATTATCATGCAAAGTTGAATTCCAAGGTTATATTCCTATCTAGCATACATGGGGAACAATTTTAACTTGAATCATAGATAGAATAACTTACCTTGTTGTTGCTTGTGTTCCTTGAAACCTTGTGAGCCTAGCACCCCAAGTGTGATGCCTCAAATGCTTCACACAACACCAAATGCTCTTGGAAAGATTCTTGAGATAACACACACTTCTCAAAATCGACCAAGCCCTCTAGTTTCTTAGTGTAGCCGATTTTGGTGGAGAATATGCTTCTTATATAGTGTTGACACATCTAGGGTTACACCATGTAAACCCTAATGTGTCATGACTCTTCATTTCCATGACCCATGGGTTTGTAACTCCCATGGAGCATCCATGGAGCATCCTATGGGTAGAACCCAACTTGATAATCCATGGAGCCTCTTAGCCCACTATACAAGATATGGATGATTTACATAATCAACCCATATATTTAATTAGTTATCCTTTGATCACTTAATTAATTCCAAATTAATTCTTTGATCAACTAATCAAATAATATTATTAATATATTAGAACTTATAATATATTAATAATCTCCAAGTGTTATTTCTCTCATTTAGTCTATCCAATTGCATGGTGCCATGCAACCCAAATGGACCATGCCGGGTCGGGTCAAGTACACACCTGAAATAGTTATGGACTTAGACACCTTATCCAACAGTCTCCCACTTGGATAAGTCTAATAACTATATCTCTAGTACTTCAGGAACCGACCGGCAATCGTAGCTCTTTCAAGGTCTCTCGGAACTGAGAAGATGATGGTACGCCATTTAACATAAGTGATCATATAATCCTCCGTTCTAGATATCAGCCGGACAAATACATGGAACATTGTCTTGCTTATTGTCCAACATTTGTTTCCCGATTTCCGATTTGTTTGACATAGAACTTAATTGAACACATCAACTTAGTTCTGACCGGGCCCGGTACATGGGTCAAAACAAAATCATCGAGGGGCCCAGATATCAGCTTCTAATCCAAGAAGGAACAGATAAACTTCGACTCATATGTTTGTTCTACCACTCATTGAATTACACACAAAAGTACGTTTTATAACATCGAGTTACCAATGCGGTTTCGTACAGTCAATGCATAACCAACTTGTAAGTAACAAATCATATCTCTAGGTTTGAAGACTTATATGATATTACCGTCTCACGATCACTCGAGATAGAATTCCATGAAGTGATTCCAGTGAGCGTGGGTTGAGTCCAATGCTCAGAACTTATGAGCACTCATGATTGTTGTAGCCTTGTCCAAGACCTCTACAACCAAACATGACAGTCTTGATTCATATCTACTTCCAACATATGATCGACTGTGGAGGTTTGAATAATATGTTATACCAAACAAAATTATTTTGGAAGTCAAAACATGCAAAAGAAATATAGTAAACGATCGACAAGAGATAGCAACACTTTACTCATAAATAAAACACTTTTATTCATCATCAAATGTCAATTACACTTTACAAATTTCGAGATTATCTAACTACTAAATCTAATATCATCCTTCAGCCCTATGCTCCGAGCATGCTGAAGATGCTTAACCCGAGTCAGTCCCTTTGTGAGGGGATCTGCCGGATTCTCATATGATGATACCCTCTTTGCCACGAGGTGTCCTTCTTCGATCCGATGTCTAATGAAATGGTATTTTCTGTCGATGTGTCTGGATCTCCCATGATCCCTTGGTTCCTTGGCTAAGGCAACAGCACTTTCACTATCACAGAAAATTTCCATTGGCTCTTTAATAGCTGGTACAACTCCAAGGTCTCCAATGAAGTTCTTCAGCCATATCGCCTCCTTTGCTGCCTCGCTAGCTGCAATATACTCTGATTCACAAGTAGAATCTGCCACTGTCTCTTGCTTGGAAGTCTTCCAAGAAATTGCTCCTCCATTCAGGGTAAAGACCCAGCCCGACTGAGAGCGGAAATTATCCCTATCAGTCTGGAAGCTAGCATCACTATACCCTACAACTCTCAAGTCATCACTCCCACCGAGGGTAAGAACCCAGTCCTTAGTCCTCCGTAGGTACTTGAGGATATTCTTTACCGCAGTCCAGTGTGCCTTGCCAGGGTTCGCCTGATACCTGCTAACCATGCTCAAGGCAAAAGCTACATCGGGTCGAGTACACGTCATAGCATACATGATCGATCCTACAGCCGAAGCGTAAGGTGTTCGACTCATTTCTGCTATCTCAGCCTCAGTGCTAGGGCTTTGTGTCTTACTCAATCTGGTGTTACTCTGGATGGGTAACTCTCCTTTCTTGGAATCCTGCATGCTGAATCTCTTCAGCACCTTATCCAAGTAGGTACTCTAACTAAGTCCAATTAGTCTTTTACTCCGATCTCTCAAGATCCTTATCCCTAAAATATAGGCAGCTTCACCAAGGTCCTTCATAGCGAAACACTTCCCAAGCCAGGACTTTACTTCCTGTAGGGTTGGAATGTCGTTTCCTATGAGTAGTATGTCATCCACATACAATACCAAAAAGCTAACTATACTCCCACTAGCCTTGACATACACACAAGATTCATCTTCACTCCTAGAAAAGCCAAATTCCTTGACCTTTTCATCAAAGCAAAGATTCCATCTGCGAGGTGCTTGCTTCAATCCATAAATGGATTTCTCAAGCTTACACACTCTATTAGGGTACTCGTTGCTGACAAAACCCTCTGGCTGACTCATGTAAACATCTTCAGCCAACTTTCCATTAAGGAAAGCGGTTTTGACATCCATCTGCCATATTTCATAATCATGAAATGCAGCTATGGCTAACAGAACCCGAATAGACTTAATCTTGGCTACTGGAGAAAAGGTCTCATCATAATCCACTCCAAGAATTTGAGAGAAGCCCTTTGCAACCAGTCTAGCCTTATAAGTGTGTACTTTACCATCCATGTCGGTCTTCTTCTTGAAGACCCATTTGCACCCTACTGTCTTACGACCTGGTACATTTTCAACCAAGTTCCAAACTTGATTGTCATACATGGATTGTATTTCGCTATCCATAGCCTCTTTCCATTTAGCAGACTCGGGGCCTGCCATGGCTTCCTCGTAGCTGTTAGGGTCATCTGGACTTACTAGTGTCCCATCACTAATAAGTGTCTCACCTTCTGCAGTAATATGGAATCCATAGTAATGCTCAGGTGCACTCCTAACTCTCGTGGAACGTCTCAGAGGTACAGATTTGTCAATTGGCTCAACAGGAGTTTCCTCCTCAAGTTGAGGGCTAGAGTTTGAAGTTCCTTCACCGCTTGATTCTTGAATTTCTTCAAGATCAATTTGCCTCCCACTGTCTCATTGGCTTATAAACTCTCTTTCTCGAAAGACTCCTCTTCTTGCTACAAAGACCACATTGTCACTAGGTATGTAGAAGAGGTAACCAAAGGATCGCTGTGGGTAACCGATGAAAATACACCTCTCGCTTCGAGGTTCGAGCTTATCATGAGTCTCGCGTCTCACGAAAGCCTCGCAACCCCAAATCTTGATGTGGTCTAGTTTAGGTACTTTACCAGTCCACATCTCGTGAGGAGTTTTGGCAACTTTCTTTGTAGGGACTAGATTAAGAATATGGGCGGCAGTCTCTAAGGCATACCCCCAGAATGAGATTGGTAGCGTAGTTCGACTCATCATGGAACGAACCATATCTAACAAGGTTCGATTACACCTCTCAGCCACACCATTCAACTGTGGTGTCCTGGGAGGTGTCAATTGTGAGACTATCCCACATTCCCTTAGATAGTCGAGGAACTCTGAACTAAGATACTCACCACCACGATCGGATCGAAGCATCTTAATGTTCCTGCCCAATTGATTCTCGACTTCCTGTTTAAATTCCTTAAACCTCTCGAAAGTCTCTGACTTATGCTTGATCAAGTAGACATATCCATATCTACTATAATCATCAGTAAAATTCAAATAATAACGATTAGCATCCCTTGTGGCATGTTTGAATGGTCCACACACATCCGTGTGTATAAGGTCCAACAAACCTTCACCCCTCTCACACGAACCTGTGAAGGGTGACTTTGTCATTTTTCCAAGTAAGCATGATTCGCAACTATCATCTGACTTTAGGTCAAACGACTCCAAGACTCCATCCTTTTGGAGTTGGCCTATGCGTTTCTTGCTTATATGTCCAAGACGACAATGCCATAAAGATGCTTTATCCAAGTTATTATTAGTAGAATCAATACACAAAACATTATTTCCTAAGTTATCTACAACAGATACAGCTTCATACACACCATCACAAGGTAATGCTTTAAAATAAAGAACATTATTAAAGAAAGCATCAATAGAACCGACTTCATTATTAAATGAAAAGGTAAACCCTTGTTTGTACAAAGCATGAAAGGAAATAATATTTCTTGCCATTCCTGGCGAGTAACAACATTTATTCAAATCTAAACTAAACCCACTACTTAGCGATAAAGTATAAACTCCAATCTTGGTAACAGGTATAGCTTTCCTATTCCCCATGATCAAGTTTATCCTTCCTTGCTCCACATCCTCACTTCTTCTTAGTCCCTGCAAGTCACAACAAATATGAATACCACACCCGGTATCAAGGACCCAAGAATTAGAATGGGGTGAGTTATTAGAAATGATAGTGTAAATACCTGCATGGTTGGGTTTAACTTTCCCATCCTTCACATCTTGCTGGTATTTTGGGCAGTTCCGCTTCCAATGAGATTTTTCATGACAATAGAAGCATTCAGCCTCTTTTGGGTCAGAAGAAGGAGTAATGAAACCTTTCTTGGTTCCACTTGAAGAAGAGCCATCAAGGGTCCGAACCTTGGTACCCTTAGAAGAGCTCTTTCTCTTCTTCCCTCGACTTTTCCCGATTGCCAAAACCGGAGTAGAGTTTTGAGTAGGAGTGATAGCAACCGACTTCCCCTTAAGACCTGATTTTGCGGTCTTGAGAAGTCCCTGAAGTTTGCTGAGGGTGACTTCTTCCTTGTTCATGTGATATGTCATGCGGAATTGATCATAGCACGATGGTAAGGAATGCAAAATAATATCTATTGCAAGATCCTCCGGGAAGTTCACATTAAGCTTCAGCAAACGATCCACATACCTTTGCATTTTCTGCATGTGGCTCGTGACGGATTCCCCGTCCTTCATCATGGTTGTTATCATGGAGCAGATGATTTCATACCTCTCTTGTCGTGCACTTTGATGGTATCTTTCCATCAAATCTTGGTGCATTTCATAAGGGTAGAAATCCTCATAAGACTTTTGGAGTTCCGCTGTCATCGTGGCCATCATGATGCAAGCCACTTTCGTAGCATCCCTTTCATGTGCCCGAAATTCAGCGATCTCCTGAGGAGTTGCAGTGGACTCATCAATCTCCTTAAGCTCCTTGTCAAGGACATATTCTATGTCCTCGTAGCGGGTAATCATCCTGATGTTTCTGATCCACTCATTGAAGTTGGATCCATCAAAGGTGACTTTCCCACACAAGTTCATAAGGGTAAAGGAGCCATTAGGATTAGAGCCAGAAGCATTGTTGAAAGACATCTGAAGAAAAGAGAACAAGATTAGTTTAGATATAAGAGAGTCCTTAATAAAACACCCAAATGTAATATTAAGGCTAGGATCCAATCACAATATAATATAACTTAGAAGAGGTATGCCGTAATCTAAGCTATATCATATTTGAAAGGTAGGTGAATGACGATTCACCAATTTCCACCACGAAAACCGCAATATTTTAGTATTAGGTTTTTGAATGGTTCTTAGAAATTCCTAGATTCTTTGAGATTCAATGAACTTTTCAAAGGCATGTTTCAATCTCGAGTGTGCCCTCCAAGTTTTGTGACTGGGATACCGAGGATCACAAAACGAGGTGTGAAGTAACAATGCAAATCACTTGGTACCCTTAAAGTTTATCACTCAATCGATGTGCCGATTAACCACACACGCTCCATCGATACTATAATAAACCCTAAGTCACCCTTTACCTACCTTGTTAAGTCCAAGTTAGTGTGCCGGTTAACCACACATGCTCCACCAACGACTTAATCAAAGTGTAAAGTGTAATTTCATGGATTAGCACCTTATTCACATTTTTCCTAAAGTAACTAAGATTGGGAATTTAATAAAACATTTAGTTACTTTATAATATTCATCATACTTTGAATGAGAATTAATAAGTCCTTGTCTTACCCGTTCGGCTAACGACCCTCCACCGATCAAGCAAGCGGTGGGTGAGAGTGGACACCCATTAAGTCACCATTTTATAGGCAACAACCTTATACCCACCTTATAGACCGGCTTCATGAATGAGGCGTACTAGCGGTAAGACGACTTTGTTCTTATACATATATATATATATATATATATATATATATATATATATATATATATATATATATATATATATATATATATAATTATTAAATCATAATAATATAAGTATAAGGGTTGAATTTTAACTTTTAGAATTCTAGGGGTTGGAACTAAAGTCTTAACTTAACTTTACTTGTTCCAAAACTTGAGGGCAAGTTTTGTAAACTTTCAACACTTTTCATTTCTTGTAACTTATGAGTTTAATAGAGTAATAAAATGAGGACTTTTCATTTTTCCTAACTCTTGTGTTCTTTTAATGGTTTTTAATCCAAGAGACTTTTGGTTTTCCATAACTTGAGGACAAGTTATGGACTCCATTAAAACACATTATGATCATGAATTAATCTACCACATAGGTTACAAATAATTCCTATGATCATCTAAACATCATAAGAACAAGAATATGAATATGAACACTTTCAAGAATCAAAATCACATTTAATCTTTGTAATTTTGATAACTAGTTGTTGTAAATGAGTTAGAAAAGACATTACACCTTCTAAAACAAGTTTTCAAGTACCAAAACATTTTAGGGTAATGATTCTAATCCATTTCCAGCAACTCAAGTCGAAATTCTGCACTCTGTCGACCCTACTCGCCGAGTGCATAAACCTACTCGCCGAGTAGGTTGAAGATACACATGAACTCGACGAGTCCTCCCCATGGACTCGCCGAGTCCATCAGTCAGACAGCAGAATTTTCGACTTTCTTCAACTTTTAAGCACAAATAACAAACAAACAAGCCTAGGCTCTGATACCACTGATGGGTTTTAAGCATTCTAACACTTCCTAAGTGTACATGCAACCCTAATAACCTTGGATCTATGTTTGTCTAATTATCATGCAAAGTTGAATTCCAAGGTTATATTCCTATCTAGCATACATGGGGAACAATTTTAACTTGAATCATAGATAGAATAACTTACCTTGTTGTTGCTTGTGTTCCTTGAAACCTTGTGAGCCTAGCACCCCAAGTGTGATGCCTCAAATGCTTCACACAACACCAAATGCTCTTGGAAAGATTCTTGAGATAACACACACTTCTCAAAATCGGCCAAGCCATCTAGTTTCTTAGTGTAGCCGATTTTGGTGGAGAATATGCTTCTTATATAGTGTTGACACATCTAGGGTTACACCATGTAAACCCTAATGTGTCATGACTCTTCATTTCCATGACCCATGGGTTTGTAACTCCCATGGAGCATCCATGGAGCATCCTATGGGTAGAACCCAACTTGATAATCCATGGAGCCTCTTAGCCCACTATACAAGATATGGATGATTTACATAATCAACCCATATATTTAATTAGTTATCCTTTGATCACTTAATTAATTCCAAATTAATTCTTTGATCAACTAATCAAATAATATTATTAATATATTAGAACTTATAATATATTAATAATCTCCAAGTGTTATTACTCTCATTTAGTCTATCCAATTGCATGGTGCCATGCAACCCAAATGGACCATGCCGGGTCGGGTCAAGTACACACCTGAAATAGTTATGGACTTAGACACCTTATCCAACAGTTCCTCGTTAGACAAGTGAGGGGTACGGCAATCTTGGAGAAATCACGAATGAATCTCCGATAATACCCTGTTAAACCCAAGAAACTCTTGATGTCAGAGGGGGATTTCGGGGTCTCCCACTGCATAACCGCCTCCACCTTGGCCAGATCGGCCAGTATCCCCTCCTGCTTAACGAGGTGTCCGAGGAACTAGACCTCCCGTAACCAAAACTCACATTTCAAGAACTTGGCATACAACCGTTCTCGCATCAAAACTTCCAGCAGCTCCCTGAGATGCTCCTCATGATGCTCTCGAGTCTTGGAGTACACCAAGATATCATCTATAAACACAATGACCGAGCGATCAAGCATCGGTCTGCATACCCGGTTCATCAGATCCATGAACACTACTGGCGCGTTGGTGAGTCCAAACGGCATCACCACGAACTCGTAATGACCATAATGAGTCCAAAACGCGGTCTTCTCCACGTCTTCCTCCCTCACCCTGACCTAGTGATATCCTGATCTCAAATCAATCTTGAAAAATAAGATGCACCCTACAGCTAATCGAAAAGATCGTCTATCCTCGGAAGCGGATAACGGTTCTTCACCATTAACTTATTCAGCTCCCTATAGTCAATGCACATCCTGTGTGAACCGTCCTTCTTCCTGACGAAAAGGATCGGTTCTCCCCAGGGTGAACTAATCGGATGAATAAACTACTTACCCAGTAGTTCCTGCAACGGAGATGACAACTCCTGCATCTCTGGCGGTGCCAGTCGGTACGGCGCCTTAGCGATTGGGGCCGCACCTGGCACTAAGTCAATCCTGAACTCAACCTGCCTCTCCGGAGGCACTCCGGGTAACTCCTCCGGAAACACATCAGCAAACTCCCTCACCACCGGGACCTCAGAAACTGAACGTTGCCCTCTAACCCGCGTATCTACAACATACGCCAAATAACCGGCACACCTGTGCTGAATATACTGCCGAGCCCTGGCTGCCGAACAAAACCCTGATCCCAACCTGGTGCCCTCACCATATACTACAAGTTCTCCCCCACTTGGGGTTCGAACCACCACCCGCTGCCCCTCACAGTCGATCATGGAGCCAAAACAGCTAAGCCAATCCATCCCTATAATCACGCATACATCCATCATGGGAATAGGAAACAAATCTATCGGGAAGGACACCCCGAAAATCTCCAACTCGCATCCCCGGAAGACCGAAGAAGCAGAGGCCCCGTGCTCGTTGGCGATTGAAACTAGCAATGGACACTCAAGATCATCTATCGGCACACTAAACCCTCTAGAGAAGGTCTGAGATACAAACGATCGACTCGCCCCCGAGTCAAATAATACCAAAGCGGGAAAAGAATTCACTAAAAACGTACCTAATCACAGGTACAATCAATAACCATAACATGAATACAATAACTAAGACAGATAATAGAAAACGTACCAGCAACCACATCCGGTGCTGACTTGGACTCCTCGGCCGTGAGCTAGAAGGCGCGACCCTGAGCCTTCGGAGGCTCCACCTTGACTGGCCTATCATCTCCAATCCTCACAGCAACTGGCGCAAAACCCTACGCCGGCTTGACGGCAAGTTGCGGACAGTTGGTCTTCACATGACCAACCTGATCACAATGGTAACAAATCCTCATAACTGCTGGAGGGGCGGACTGACGGCAGTCCCTGGCCTAGTCCCCTCATTGCCACATTTGTGGCTCCCACCTCCTGCTCGACAAACCACCGAATGACCCTTGCCACACTTTCCACAAGTGCGGCTCTGATGACCCCCGGACCGTGTATCAGCAGTCTTAAACCGCTTAGGCATCGGCTGAGACTGTGTCGGTGCCTGACGCTGCTCCTTCGGTTGTAGCTCTATGTCTAACTCACGCCGTCGTGCGGCTTCCTGAAGGTCCAGGAGGGTATCACATCGCTGTGTAGACACAAACTATCGAATATCAGTCTTGAGCATACTCAGATAACGAGTCATCTAAGACTGCTCTGAAGCAAACTCCAGGCAAAACATAGCCCTCTCCGTGAACATACGGGTAATCTCCATCACATACCCCTATCTTGTCTCAATGTAAAAAACTCTTGTGCAAGCCGCTCCCGCTCAACGCGTGGAACACAGCGGGTGCAGAACATATCTCTGAACTTGTCCCAAGTAACAGCATCCCGCTGATCATCAGTATATGACCCAGTCGTCAGCCTCCACCAGTCCTTTTCCCCAAGCCTCAGCAGGTTCAGGGCACACCTGACCTTTTGGTCAGCAGGACATGAGCACGTGAAGAAACAGCCCTCCACGTCAGATAACCACCTCATAGCCCTAATCGCATCCTATGTACCATCAAATGTCGGGGGCTTCGTATTATCGAATTCCCGTACTGGAAAGCCCAGCCGGTTCCTCCTCCAACCCCTGCCGCAGTTACAGCCGAAGTGGCTGCAGCGGCAGCTGTCTCTGCTAGAGATGCATATCGCTCATCAAAATACTCAACCATCACGGTCTTAATCGACCCAAACATCTCTGGCAGCTACGCTCGGAACGCAATAGCAATCTCTTGGTGCATGATCTCCCTGATCCTAGCATCCAACTCCTCGGTCCCTATCTAAACCACGGGCTCAGGTGCTACTGGCACCTCCAACCCTCCGTCTCCCGACCCCGATCCGGATCCCGAAGCAACACGTCTCGTCACCACCATTTTGGAATATATATATATATATATATATATATATATATATATATATATATATAAGAGTCATCAGATAAATAACATAATGTCAGGAGACCAAAACCCCAAAAACCCCAGGGGGTGTGATTTCCTTGCTACGCGTATGGGTCCTATGCTTTCAGTAGTACGGGCCCATACTACCTTCCACACCTACCTATGTTTGTCTTAAGTATCACCACAATGCCCTAACAATATCATCAACATAGAAATGCGCCCAACCCTCACTTCTAGGGGAATACCAAATATCTCGCATCTAGTCTCACCACTTATCACAACTCACACATCCATGAAACTTCCATCCTCCCCTGCAGCGACAGTGCACGCTAGCTGCACATAACGCTGGACCCCATAGACTATCGAATATCTAATCCTACACTAAGTTCGAATTAGACATTCTCAGGCTATAAGATCTTGATTATACACAGTCATGATGCATACACCAAACATCTATAATTATGATGTCAATTCCATATACAAGAAACCCTAGGCTAATAGGCATCATATAATCAGACAAGTCTATCATGCGATTCCTGAAGATCCCTAGCCTAGCTCTAACATGTTGTTCTAACATATCAGAATATCAAATAACTGTATGGTATTTGGGGGTTCACTTATAGGCTCCGGCTGATCGTACCCTCTATATCCTCCATCCTTATTTTGAAAACCATTTTAAAAATTATGTTCCGAAAATCTCCTTGATTTGAGACTGGATTCACACGAGTGTTCCTCCAATTCACTCAAACCAAGGCTCTAATACCAACTTGTAACATCGATAAATTTTACACCAAATTTAAACTTTTTCAATCATAAATAAAAACCAAATAGCATTGTTTACAAAATGTTTTCAAATCATTTTCCATCAGAGTGTCCCAAAAATCATAACATAAGGATGAGTAGCAGTACGGCCACGCCTTCACCTTTGCCTAATCTCCTGAAGTACCTGAAACAATAAACTGAAAACTTTAAGCCCGAGGGATTAGTGAGTTGCCCCTAAAATACCAATACCACACTGGCAATACCATATCACTAATAATCAATCAATCATCATGCATATTGGGCCATCGGCCTGACTAGACCGCCCTACCGGGCCTACAATCTGTCTGAACCTAACCTGAGCCTTCGACATGACTGGTCCGCCACGTGGGCCTACAGTCTCCCAGGACCACGCATAGGGTATATTGGCCTTCAGCACAAAGCAGGACCGCCTCAACCCAACCACCAACAAATAACCATGTGCGCATACTATCATATACAGGAATATACAAACATCAAACATATCTGTCACACTGATCATCAATCATAAAATTCTCCTGTAACTAGAGTACCGACCTAGCAGGTCACTACATACCAATCCCTACGGATCATAAGAGCATAACATACTGTCTACCCCGATTCCGATCTAACAGACCATAACCACATGTAGCATACCATAACAATAACAACTAAAGGGTCGGCCTTGGTGCCGTAGACCATATGGATATAGTGGGGATAACTCACCTCGTAGATGTCGACATGAAAGGTAAACTCCAACTCTTGGATTCCTTGTCACAGGTTCCAGCACCTATCATCATAGTGCATCATACTCATAAGTCCTTAACCTTATAAGGTACTCCATAACCCATTAGTCAACCCCTGGTCAAAGTCAAAGTTCTCAGTCAAGGTCAACAGTCCTTATTGACCTTAACTCGCCGACTACCCTTGGCTACTCGCTGAGTTCCCTGAAGTACATTCCAACTCGCCGAGTCATCGGAATGACTCGTTGAGTCCCTTTGATTCTCGATCAAACCTAAGGTCACCCGTCGAGTTCCCTCCTTGAAACTTGACGGATACACACTCATACATATCCCAGAGAAAACTCATCCGACTCGCCGAGTCTTATGGCGATCTTCATCGGACTCGTTGAGTTGTTCATCCAACTCTCCGAGTTCACGGCCATCTTCATGTGACTCGCTGAGTCACTTTGCGACTCGTCGAGTCCATTCAATCCTTTTCATTCATACAGACATATTTTGAGCCATGAAACGGTTCCAACTCATAGATCCAAGCTTCTAGGGCATGCGTATCACGTAAAGTTGCAAACTTTACATGTATGCATGACTATAAAGGCTCCAAATGTCTATTCCAAGTTGTTAATGGAACTTCATGCTCAAGAGGGACCTTAATCACAACCAAGACTGTGACTTTATGCTTATAGAATCCAAGGAGGGTCCAGATCTAAAGTTACAACTTCAGATCTAGCCCATAGCTCATCATACCAACTTGAAAATCCATAAAAAGCCCTAGAAACTCAACAAAAGGGAAAAAGGGAAGTAAGAATGGCACTTTGATACCTCCAAAGGATGCTAGCTGAGGTAAATCCTGCTTCCCACTCCTTCCTTGCTTCAATTTTCTTTGCACTCTTAGCTTCTTCCTCCAAGATCATCTTTTCCAAGCTTCAAACACCACACCAAGGCACACACACACGAATTAGGGTTTTAAGGGGCTCTCAAAGACTATAAAAAGGCCAAAGGAGGCTAAGGATCCTTTAAATAGAGGTGTAAACCCCGGGATTTAGGGTTTCCACTGCCAGCTCCTACTCGCCGAGTCTAGCATGGACTCGTCGAGTAGGTCACTGAACACGCGATCCCACCCTGCTGCTACTCGATGAGTAGGTCAACCAACTCGTCGAGTAGAGCTTAACTCAATGAATCTTATTTAAGCAATACCTGAGAATCAGGGTGTTACCTGAGAAACAAGTCCCTCAAGGGATATTCATTCATCAATAAAAATACACCTCAGAACCATTGAAGAAATATTCAATAGACAATTGTTCTTCGGCTAAGGTCCCCATGGCCTTCGCTTATAATATTTTTGCTGCTCCCTCAGGTGAATCTATTGAAAACAAGTCTTATAGAGGTATTATTGGTTCTGTGATGTACCTCACTGCAAGCCGACCGAATATAGTCTTTGCAACGGGTGTATGCGCAAGGTACCAGGCTGACCCAAAAGTGTCTCATATGAACGCAACCAAAAAAATCCTACGGTACTTAAAAGGAAGTAAAACTCTTGGATTATGGTATCCTGCAGGAAATGATTTCAGTCTTGAAGCATTTACAGATACGGATCATGACAGATGCAAACTTGATCGCAAAAGCACCTCAGTTGGATGTCAATTTCTGGGTGGAAGACTAGTCAGTTGGTCCTCAAGGAAACAAAATTGTGTATCATTGTCTACCGCAGAAGCTGAATATGTGGCCGCAGCCAGGTGTTGTTCTCAATTCTTATGGATGAAAACACAACTACTAGACTACGGATACAGAATGTTGCGGATACCAATCTATTGTGACTCTGAAAGTGACATAGCGATTTCTTGCAATCCTATTCAACACTCCAAGACCAAGCATATTGAACTACGGTATCACTTCATCAAAGACCACATCCTGAAAGGTAACATTGAACTAATTTTTGTCCATACTCATGAAGAGATTGCTGATGTATTCACAAAGGCACTTGACTCGACAAAACTCAACACTTTCTTACAAATGTTAGGAATGATGAATCCGGACCCACAATTCTTTTTGAATTAATAGGTACTGCAGACCATCCTTGGTCTCCGTTGCGGTCCTAGTTGAAGTTATTTATGTTAGATGGTTTTGATATATCCTATGTACCGCAACCATATATCATAATTATACTTCAATAGTCCTTATTGTTTGTTATTCTAATCTTTGTTCAAGTGTTCATCTTAGTTCATCTACCGCAGTCATCCATCCGACGGCATATGATCCATCCGCAATAAAGTTTCAATCCGCGGTCACTTTAATTGATTTTCAGACAGTTGCTATTTTTTAAAAAACAAAAAAAACATGGTGTGCTATTTAAAGATCCTTCATTAAATAGAGAAAACATTAAAGAAAAATATATTCTTTGTGCATCTGTCTCATTCTTTTGAATAAACCTTGTATCAGACCTAATTTAGGTATGATGACAAAAAGAAAGATTTTCCAAAATCAAATCCTTTTTAATTTGTCTCTTCCTATTACCTTAAAACATCAAATCGGTTACAACTTCCCTTTACCCAACGGATTGATCTCACCCTCACCACATGTTCTCCAGACGTGGTCATAAATCTGACATTTCATTAAATGCAAATCTCTTTTTGGTAAATCCCAAAATTCAGATTTAATCCTTTTTCTTAATCTGTGGCTGAGATTAATGCTCTTAATTCAAAATAAACACCCAAACGTTTTACCCAAATTCACTTAGGGCAAAAAACATTTCCTGCTCCCTTAAGCCACTATAAAACCCCTTTCTTCTTCCCAAAGAAAAGTTTACGTTTTCTAAACCATAAACCTTTCTCTTGCACTCTGTTTTCCTTCCTTCCAAGCTTCTTTAAGAACTCAACAATGGTGAAATCTGGTGTATCCAAGAAACCTTCCAAGGCATCTGGATCAGTGAACTCCACTGGTTTAGACTCTGCCTCAAGACATCCCACACCGACGATTGCATCAAGCAACTTCAGAGTCGTGTTTGAAGAACATTCCTCCTACAATGCCCCCACAAAACTGATGGTTAAGTTCCTGTCCAATCAGCCACTGTTTGGACCCTTCCATTCGTTCACAGATGTTGTTCCTCTCTCAACCCTCTTCAAGTGTGCTTTTTCAGCCTATCGACCACTCGAGAATCTTCAAGAAGTGCATCTTAACCTAGTCAACGATTCTTTGGTCATTTTGACCAAGGATAAATTTCTCACTGCCATTAACCTTCTTGTTCATCCATCCATCAAGATCTTTACTCCATCAATGGCGGACATACTTTTTGCGCTCTACCAAATGGGATACCAGAAGAAAATCAAAGGAATTAGGGAATTCAAGAAAAAACAATTGCCTGCGATCTGGAAATTCGTTTGGCATTTCATTATCTGCAGTCTATCCGGCAGAACCGGAGGCATAGGTAACATGGGACTCAAGCTCCTAGAACTCGTATGGAGCATCTTTACAGGTCATGATGTCAACTACGGTCAGATCCTATGGGATGATTTTCTGTAGTACATTCCAAAAGAAAGCCCAAGAGAGAACCCTACCGATCTCACCTTTGCAAGGTTTTGGTCTCTCTGCATCTCAGACCTCCATGCGGATGCAGGAATCAGCATGGGCAACGACATCAACTTCTTTATCACCAAGGATCTTAAAAGGTACAATCCATCATCTGATCAGACTATTTTTGGACCAATTAGAAGACTACCAACTCACATTCTTTCTACCCTCGGTATTGAGACTGCTAATGTCTCAGATCACATTGAGGCTACGGAAAGTATTGCCCCATACCTTCCTACCCCGCCTCTTCCAATCCCATCCGCAATCATTGACCCAGCTACTACCGCAGTCCCTTCTTCCACAACTCTTTCCAACATATCATTACCCCAAAGACGCAAGCAGCTAGTCTCTGCTCGTCAAGGTCCCCACAACACGAAGAAACAAGGGACTCCCAAAAAGGATGCTTCCAAGCCAACCAATCCCTCCAAGAAAAGAAAAATCACTCCACCTGTAATAACTATAGTCGAACGAAGAAAACGTCCCTCCAGTAGTGACTCTGATGAGGATGATCAACCTATTGCAATCCTCAAGAAATGAAAAACCGATCCCACTAGCCATATGCATGACCGGACTGATACCTCAGCCTCCCAACAGGCTCCGGTAGTCCTTGGGATATCTACACATCCATTCGAAACAACCATCCTCTACCTCTCATGTGCAAGTAGTGCGTCTGATTCACCGCAACGTGGAGACTCCCCCTAGGTCAATCCCAAGAGGATGGATCAGCCTCCCGCCCTAAGGTCTCCAGGGCTTCCCGTCTTCATTTCTTTTCCCCTGAGGAGTTGCACTCCATTCTTTTGCCTGTCACCCAAACACTTCAAACACCATCCCAATCGCAACGTGACTCTTCAGCCTTTGCCAGAACTGAGCCGAGGCCAAACTTGACTTTAGGTCAAGGAGACCAAGGAAGCTCAAGAAATCCTATGCTGCTTACATCAGTACCAGGTGGTTTAGGCACGGTGAGCATAAATGTGCAAGGATTCGTGAACCCGAGGGACACCTCGATGCGATACCAAGGAATTGACGATATAGATCTGAATGACTCATGGAGTAAGTATCAACCATCCAATGAAGCCGAAGCCAAGAAATATCCCGCTTTCCGTAGGGCATTCCAAGCAAGAAAGGCAAGACAAACAAAGCAGCTACATCAGACACAACAAGAAATTCAATTTGTGGCTATGTATTGGGCAGACACAATCAACAATGCCAATACCATAGCTACTTTCTGCAAAGTCCATGCCCTGATGGATAACATGGTTGATACGATCCGCAAGGCTCAAGAGGCGACTGCCGATCAGACTCCTTCAAAGCCTCCTCCATCTCCAACTGCCAAAGACTCACAAGATGCAGGCACATAAATAGAAGTTAGCTCTGCTCCCACCTTCGGTTTTGACAATGTTGACCTTCAAGAGGTCAATCAGCCAAGTCCTTCAGATGATGATCTCATGATGTACGTTGAAGAAGATGAATTGTGTGGCTCTCAGCACTCAACCTCTAAGCCAAAAGAGAAGAAGAAGAAGAAGAAGAAGAAGAAGAAGAAGAAGAAGAAAAAGATGGTCATCTCAAGAAAAGAATTCATCAATCTTCAATCCAAGGTTGACCAAATTCTGGCCGCAGTCAAGTCTACCCAACCGCAGTCTGAAGACAATCTTGTGTCGTACTCCTTGATCGAAAGGATTGAACGTCAGGAAACAAGGGAACGATTGGGTGCTGAGAGAATTTCTCTCAAGGTTGAAATGGGAATTAGGTCCCTTGATAACAACCGTCAAGCAGATCACAAGGAATTTATGGCTGTTGCGGAGCGCCTCATATCTGAGGTATCTGTAATGAAAGACAACCTGCAGGAAGCCATTGCGGATCAATCTACTTTGTCCCAGAAACTGATAGCTAAGACACACATTGCATATGAGTCCACTATCTCAGTCCTCCATGCAACCATTAACAAACTTCAACGTACCTTATTATCAAACTTCCATGGCCCCGAAATTCTCCAACTAACAAAGGATATTCATCGACTACTCTTCAACACCACCATTCCTAACAATCAGCAACTAGCTGAGGTTCTCAAAGCCCATTTCCAGGAGGTGTGTGCTAAATTCGGTGGCCTCAAACAATGGCTTGAGGAGTCTCCGGGTCTGAACTCCTCAAGAGGGGGGAGTGAAGAAGACCATCGAGAAGAAGACTATGAAGAAAATCATCATTCCAACAGTGCTTCTCAGAAAATCCCTTCACCGCAACATCAATCTCCACCACCGCAACAAAAAATTGTTCCTTCCCCTGAACGACTTGAAACTCCCCCACACTTCAAGAATCTGGTGGATCACATGTTTACTCCAAGCTCAAATGACTCCCCTATAACTAAACAGAAGAAAGTTGACTGGAAAGCAGATAAACTTGCAGAGCTCATATGGAGAGAGTGCGGTTTTCACACTGTGATGAATGAATCCTTGATAAATTCCTGGATCAATCCCTACCGCAGACTTCTAGATAACGACGACAAACCATACCTCATGTATGATGAACCCCCTTCAGATGGCTACTAGGATGTTCTTATCTCCCCAAATGCTAAATACTTCACAGTATTTGAGCAGTTTGACCGCAACCTTCCTGATCACAAGAGACTGCCAATGGAGTTCGAGCGACTTAATCGATTATATGCCAAGCATGCCTCTCCCATTGAGAAGATCTGGTCCAACGACAGACCATCAGCAATCAAGAACTTCAAATCTCGCAAATTCATGAAGGCTGACTTTGTGCAATACACACTCACTAGAAGGAATCAGGACTATGTCCGCACCCAAGCCGAATTTCCCTGTATGAACCCAGAAGAAGTCTTCCTGATAGCAAAGGTGTTCTAGAACAAGTGTGAAAAGCATCCGAAGATGAATATAACACTTGAAAGGTCAAGTACTTACCTGAAAGAAACTGTTTGTGACTTCACAAAGATCGATGCGGATATCCACCCAGTCATTGCCAAAAAGGTTGATCTACTTCCTCTTGATCCCGCCCCGATGCCAACCGAAGGTTATGAAGAAAGATCCCTTGGTGCAACAAACTTTCCTGAACTTGGAGTCATCTTCAAAAGAAAATTTGATCAAGTCAAGTACTTCATTTCCATGGCATCCATGAACCGCCTCACAAAGAAACAACTTGAAATCGGTCGAACTGCAGTGGAAAAATCAAAACATACAACTGCCGAAGTCAAGTTCGAAATTTTAAGGTGGATCACTTGGTTGGAAAATGTCAGGAAGTTTTGGTGGATCCTGATCAAGTTTCTTAAACTTGATAACTGAAGAAAATTAGAGGTCACTTAGGGGGAAATTATTGATACACGAAGTGACCCTCTTAATTTTGCCTACCGCAGTCTACAAGCATCCGCATTCAAGCTTCCATCAGCAGTCACATCCGAAGTCGTCTAAGCTACTACAGTCTTCTTTCTGTACTTAGTCTATTTTTATCTATCTCTCTGTAATACTCTCTATTGTCTAGTATGCCTTGCATGGCTACTCTTAGAGAGTGAATCACTTGTGCTTCTTGAGTCTCTATAAATAGAGCTCACACTTTATCAATCAAAACATATCTCTCTTTACTCATCTCTAAATCTGTATTATCTTCAAGTTATCCTTACACATCTCATATTCTTCTTGATCTTTAAAATCCTCTCGAGCACTACTGATTAATACTTCTCTTCAGAGCAAGTCATTCGTGACTTTATCACTATGATTAATCTCACTCACTAACTTAGTTTGAATGCATTCCATGTTATGAATCAACTTATGTGTTTACTTGATATATCACCTACTGTCATTTATGTTTCTTTACATTTCCGCAACTAACTATCTAACTATCTAACATATTAACGTATTATTGTTGAGCTTTTAGATCCTTTGAGATTAACTAATTCCGCAACTATACTTGTTCTAACGTTTGTTCAAGTGTGTCTCACGTTTTTCTCTCAATAGGAGGCGGTAGGTGGTGGTGATCGAGGCAGGTGATGGTGATCGGTGGATGTGATAGGTTGTTGGTGGAGGCCGGTTTTGGTGATTCGTGGTTGTGATAGGTGGGTGGTGGTGGGGGTGGTAGTGGGGCTGGTGGTGGCAGGTGGTAGTGGTGAATGGTAATGGTGATGGTGATGGTAGGTGGTGGTGGGTTGGTGGTGGGACTGATGGGTGGTGGGGGTGGGGGTGGCGGGGATGGTGGTAAATGCTTATTTCTTTCCCAACTGTATTATGTTAACACAACTCTAATCACCTTCTTTTTGTTTGAAATCTCAATGGGTCTTCTCTATGATGTTTGTTACTCTCTTCTTTTCACCCTCTCTCGTAATTAGTTACTAATACTAATACGAAATATTTTTCTTTTTATCTCTAATATGAAGTTTGACCCCTAAATTATATCCCACTAACTAAATCCCAGTATCCCCTATGTTTGAAAAATGGATAGAGCTTGAATGTTGACTGAGTATCAAACAATCTACTGTTGAAATCAATGTTTGAAGTTTATCCTCTCAAATTCAATCTCAAGAATAAAAGAAAAGAAGCAGAAATATCAGAGAAAGGTTTGAAGGGGTCTTAGTCTTGTAGGATACCCACCTAAAATTCGATTAAACAAAGAGAAAGAAGACAACATTGGGTCTTTGTTTCTACCAGAAAACACACACGCTGACATAACAACAAAAAAATGATTCTAGAGTTCTTGGTATAAAAAAAAATTCATCTTCACAACATACATCAAAGTTTGGTGTAAAAAGGTTCATTCTAGAAGAATTGATTTTCATACAATGGTAATTAATAAAGTCTTATTCTTTTCATTCTATAAGAATTGAGTTTTGAATAGTGGTCACTAATGAAGTGTTGTTTTATTATATTAGAATTTGTACATTTATCGTATAGAATTTTGAAAATTTGTCATTATTAAAGTCTTATTCATGTATATTCATTTTATTAGAATAAGTATTTTTTTTATTGTATGTTGATACATGTTTGTTCATTCTACCAGGATATGTATGTTCATACATTAGTTATAAAGCCATGTATATTTATTCTATCAGAATATATATATATATATATATATATATATATATATATATATATATATATATATATATATATATATATATATATATATATATATATATATATATGTTCATTTATTAATAGTAAATTTTTGTTATTGTATCTTCATTATATTAGAATAGTCATTCTTATACTATGTTGATACTTATATGTTATTCTTTAATGTTGGTTCTTGAAGTTATGTATGTTCATTCTTGCAAGAATATATAATCAGAAAAAGTTATGTATATGTATTCATGAGTAAAGTCATGTTGTTGTATATTTATTCTTTCAGAATATGGATTCTTATTGTATGTTCATCCTTTAAGTTATGTAAGTTCATTCTTTTAAGAACGTATAATTAGAGAAAGTTTTGTATGATTCTTTATCAACTCTTAACTACACTATCTAGAGAATCACAGTAAAATACAAAATTTACATAAATTGAATGTGATTGTTTGGTTAGTAACAAGAATATCTCACACGCCTTATTTGACTGTTAACCAAACTGACATAATTACCCATACAACCCTTTTGAGCTTATTAATTAAATTGAATAATTACTTTTTAAATTACCAAAAATGATTGGACCACAAAAGATCCTTATAGAATAGGGATGAGAGTGGGTCCAAACCCAAACTGGTAGACCCGAACCCGGAAAAGCCAAGAACCGTTTAACGGGATTTTGTAGGATTGGAAACCAGACCGGTATATAAGAACCGGTTCCGGGTAAGGTACCGGGTAAAGTGGGTCTAGAACCGGAAAACCCAAAAACATTAAAGTGAGTCGGATGGAACCAGGTAAAGTGGGTCTAGAACCGGAAAACCAGGGAAATCCAAAAAAAAATTTAATTACTTAGTGGTTGAACTTCGAAAATTTTTAACTTTGATATCCCAACTTCGGGGAATTGTATGTCACTGAATATTAAACCAAAAATGACAAAATTATAGTCTAAAATCATGTACAAAATCTAAACTACACGTTGCAAAAAACCTCATGATAATCCGACTTCAAACGAATTAGATACGTACTTTTAAAATTTCACAAAATATAAAAATAAAGCTGAAAAACAGAAAATTCATAGCATTGATATCCCGACTTTAGGGGTTGTAAGTCAATGAATATGAAACCAAAAATGACAAAATTATAGTCTAAAATCATGTACAAACTCTAAACTATATGTGGAAAAAAAAAACTCATGATAATCCGACTTCAAACGAATTAGATATGCATTTTTAAAATTTCACAAAACATAAAAATAAAGCTAAAAACAAAAAATTCACAACACTGATATCCCAACTTTGGGGGACTGTAAATCAATGAATATGAAATCAAAAATGATAAAATTATAGTTTAAAATCATTTACAAACTCTAAACTACATGTTGTAAAACACTTCATGATAATTCGACTTCAAACGAATTATATATGCATTTTTAAAATTTCACAAAATATAAAATAAAGCTGAGCAACATAAAATTCACAGCTTTGATATTCTGACTGCGAGGGACTACAAGTCAATGAATATTAACTCAAAAATGAAAAAAATTATAGTCTAAAACCATGTAAAAACTATAAACTACACTCTGGAAAAAACTTCATGCTAATCCGACATCAAACGAATGAGATATTCATGTTTTAAACTTTTCATAAAAACCGGTTCCGGTTCTTAAACCCGGTCTACCCGGACCCGCAGGACCTGAAACCCGGATAAAGTCATTCTTTAAACCCAGGACCCGGACCGGTTCTACATATTCTGGTTCTAACGGTTCCGATTCCGGTTCCGGTCCGGTTTTCCGGTTCTAAATCTCATCCCTATTATAGAAAATGCATAAAGATTTGGAAACCCTAAAACCTAGAAAATAAACAGTAATACATAGAAAAAAATACTTTTAGATATCTAATCTTTTTTTGATTTTATAGGGCTAAAAATCGCATGTTTTGGAACAAATTCGTTGAAATTGAACAAAATTATTTTTATAAAAACTAAATTTATAAATTTTTTTTCAGCGATTTAAGAAAAATAGTGATTTATTAGGTTTGTAAAGTCAAAAAAATAGATTAGATATCTCATAGTATTTCTTTTATACATTTTTTGGGTTTTTGAACTTTTTTTAAGGTTTATGCATTTCTATTGATTTTCCTTATATATATATATATATATATATATATATATATATATATATATATATATATATATATATATAGATAGATAGAGAGAGAGAGTTTAATTTGAGACCATGCTGATTTTGTAAGACATGAACACGCGATCTTAACCATTTATCTTAAAGATCGAAAAAGTAAAAAATATTAAAAAATTAAATTGCAAAATAAAAGGGAAAATCCAAATGTCCTTTTCTTAAATATTATATCATAATTTAATTTATCAAAAATAAATCATAATTTTTTTCGAAATATGAATGAAATATTCTAATAGAATATTAAACTGTAAATAATCAAATCGAATTTTTAGAATGTTAGATTATTTTAATATTCTACTAAAATTGGTAGATATGCTAAAATATTCTAATATTTTACTTGAATTGTTAGATTTGATAGAATATACAAATATTCATTTTTGGAATATTTATAGTTTAATATTATAGTAGAATATTCTAACATTCTAAAAATTCAATTTGAATATATATAGTATAATATTATATTCGAATATTTCACATATATTTTGAAAAAAAATGTAAAGTTTTTATTTTGTTTAATTTAATTAATTTTTATTTAGATAAAATAAATGACGAAAATAATATTTTAAAAAAATTCAAAATTTTCATTTATTTTTCATTTTAAAATATATTTTTTTTATCCCTAAAAGGAATGACAACGATTGCGTTCTCATGTCTTACAAAATATAATAATATCACATGACTGTAACTATATATATATAGTTTTAGGTTATCTGGATAACAAAAAACCCTAAAGAAAAATCCTAAAAATCATAAAAATGTATGAAAAAAAAAATATTTAAAGATCACAAATATTTTTTTTGACTTTATATTTTTAAAAGTGGTAACTTTTTATACAATTTTGCTGAATTTTTTTTTGAAAAAAAAAAACCTATGATTTTTAAGAATATAAAGTCAAAAAAAGATTTGTGATCTCTAAGTATTTTTTATACATTATTATGATTTTAAATTTTTTTTCGTTATCCATATAACCTTCTATATATCTATATATATATATATATATATATATATATATATATATATAAAATAAAGAAAACAAATGTCATAATCATATATGATTACTTAGTCTGTGAACAGACATATATATATATATATATATATATATATATATATATATATATATATATATATATATATATATATATATATATATATATATATATATATATATATAATCATTTATAATTACGATACATTGTTGTTGTCGGTACACTTGAGCGTTAGAACGGCAAATGAGAAATATGTGGCCTATGTTAAATTTCAAAATCTCTATTTTTTTAATATCAAATGAAATATCTCATATATATATATATATATATATATATATATATATATATATATATATATATATATATATATATATATATATATATATATATATATATATATAGACACACACACACACACATATATATATATATATATATATATATATATATATATATATATATATAGAGAGAGAGAGAGAGAGAGACAGAGAGAGAGAGAGAGTTAGATTCAAATGTTTTTACTATCTATTGTGTGCTTTAAGATTGATTATGAACCAATCATTTTAGTTATTTTAAGAAAGTAATTAATGCATATTAAATGATGAAGTTCTAATTAATGCTCATTATATCTTTAACATCTAATATAGATTAATTAATTTCTTAAAATAATTAAAATGATTGGTCCATAATCAATCCTACATGCACACAATAGATAGTTAGAACAATATAATCTAACCCTATATATATATATATATATATATATATATATATATATATATATATATATATATATATATATGTTCAGGTTCATTTGAGATCATTCTAATTTTGTGAGACCGTGACACCAAATCAAAAAATAATTTTAAAATGCAAAATAAATTGAGAAATCTAAAAAATTTTAAATATTATTTTCGGAAATTGAATTAACTAAAAAAAATTTTAAAAAAAATCCGTTTTTTTTTTTTTAAATACGTGAAATATTCTAATAGAATATTACACTGACATATTCTAAAAAATAATTTTAAAATGCAGAATAAATGGAAAAATCTAAAAATTGTTTTTTAAATATTATTTTCGGAACTTGAATTAACTAAAAAGAAAAAAAAAATTTCATTTTTTTTGAAAAATACATGAAATATTCTGATAGAATATTACACTGTACATATTCTAAAAAATAATTTTAAAATGCAAAATAAATTGAAAAATCCAAAAATTCTTCTTTTGAATATTATTTTTGGAACTTGAATTAATTAAAAAAAATTAAAAAAATAAAAAAATATAAAAAATAAAAAAATGTGTCTCACAGTCTTACAAAATTAGGCCGTATCACATGAATCTAACATATATATATATATATATATATATATATATATATATATATATATATATATATATATATATATATATATATATATATATATATATATATATATATATATATATATATATATATATATATATATATATATATATATATATATATATATATATATATATGTGTGTGTGTGTGTGAAAATAGTCAACTTTCCAGGATTAAATATAAAATGATATAAATAAATGCAAACTCATTCAAACAGAGGTGCCGCTGCATCTCATTTCAACCACTGCCCACCCTGTATATATACACATCACTTGATCTTCCTTTACCTAGCAGCGTTTTCTAGTTGCACTTCATTACGCTCATACTCCAATAGACTTACTGAACCGAAACTCTTTGCCGGAAAATATGGATCCTAAGTCCATCTTACTTTACGTTGTACTCCCTCTCTTAACCTTCTTCCTTCTCTCCCGATTACGCCGAAAACCTCTTCCGCCTGGTCCAAGAGGGTGGCCGCTGATCGGTAACATGTTAATGATGGACCAACTCACCCACCGTGGCCTTGCTCGTTTGGGAGAAAAATACGGTGGTCTTCTTCATCTGAAGATGGGTTTCAGCCATACCGTCGCTGTCTCGTCCCCCGAAATAGCCAGGCAAGTACTCCAAGTTCAAGACAACATCTTCGCCAACCGCCCGGCCACCATCGCCATTAGTTACCTCACCTACGACCGGCAAGACATGGCGTTCGCCAACTACGGTCCCTTTTGGCGTCAGATGCGTAAGCTTTGCGTCATGAAGCTGTTCAGCAGAAAGCGAGCTGAGTCTTGGGACTCCGTCAGAGACGAAGTTGTCTCCATGGTCAAAATCACCGCTGCAAGCTCCGGCACCGCTGTTAACCTTGGAGAGCTTGTTTTCGGGTTAACCCATGATATCATTTACCGAGCAGCTTTCGGGTCTATCTCTCATGAAGGAAAAGAAGAATTCATCAGAATTCTACAAGAATACACAAAGCTTTTTGGTGCTTTCAATTTGGCAGATTTTGTCCCGTGGCTTGGATTTATCGACCCTGCCGGACTGAATACCCGTTTACCGAAGGCCAGGGCGGCGCTTGACAGATTCATTGATAAAATCATCGACGAGCACCTTGCAAAAGAGAGGAAAACGGGCGATGAGGAAGATAATGATATGGTGGATGAGATGTTGGCTTTTTACAGTGAAGAAGGAAAGGTAAACGAAGGCGAGGATTTGCAGAACGCGATTAGACTCACCCGAAACAATATCAAAGCCATTATTATGGTAAGTAATTGTTGTTTACATTAATATATAAAAAACAAAACAAAACAAGTTTTCTGAAAATAGTTGTTTTCGTAGTCATTTTGTTGAATACTAACAAAGTCGTAAATACTTTAGCTACTTCTATACGATACATAAAACAATTTTCTGTTGTTTTTGGGTTTTTTAATATTCTATCCAATAAAAAAGTATAAAACATATCTATTTGATGTCATGTTCAATAAAAAAAATGTATTAGGTAGAATCCAAAAAGTTGTCAATATTAATTAAGTATTCGAGTTGATCACACTGGGATATGGATAGAAATTGACTAATTGATTACACATGATTAATTCCAGTCCAACACACCAATACAATTATGTTCTTATCATTGGTTCACAACTATAGTTCTTTGTTTCATGTATTTCTTGAACTATATTATTACAATGAATTTATTATGTATTGATTATATCATTGTTTATATGTAGGATGTAATGTTTGGTGGGACTGAAACTGTTGCTTCTGCTATCGAATGGGCTTTAACTGAGCTAATGCACACCCCAGAATCCTTAAAACGTGCACAACAAGAGCTCGCTGATGTTGTTGGCCTTGATCGTCGTGTAGAAGAATCAGATTTCGAGAAGCTAACTTACTTCAAATGTGTCATCAAAGAAACCTTACGTCTCCACCCTCCGATCCCTGTCCTTTTGCACCAATCATCAGAAGCCACGTCGGTTGCTGGCTACCACATACCTAAAGGGACACGTGTCATGGTTAACGCATTCGCCATTAATCGTGATAAGAACTCATGGAAGGATCCACACACGTTCAACCCATCACGTTTCTTGCAAGATGGGGCACCCGACTTTAAAGGAAGCAATTATGAGTTTCTTCCATTTGGATCTGGACGTAGATCATGTCCTGGAATGCAACTTGGATTGTACGCAATGGAGATGGCAGTGGCTCACCTTCTTCATTCATTCACATGGCAGTTGCCTGATGGAATGAAACCAAGTGAGATTGACATGAATGATGTGTTTGGACTCACTGCACCAAAAGCGATTCGACTTGTTGCTGTGCCAACTCCTCGGTTGTTGTGTCCGCTGTATTGAGAAACGGCGAAAAGTTTGATATTGTGAAAATTTGTTTATGTTGCATCATGCATCAAATCAGATTGCTTTTCTTTTACATCTTTCTAGTCATCTTCCATAAAGAAAGATATACACAAATTGAATAATGCGTAAAGATTATATTTTCATGTACATTTTGAAATGTTCAAACTCCTTGTGTTTCTTGTGTTCATATTATATTTTCTTCCTCAGAGAATTACACGCATGCTTTGTGTTCATATTTGGGAAAAAAAAAACATATAAGTTTTGCTATCAATGTCATTCCTGGTAAAAATGAATGTTGTTCTTTATGATGTAGCCTAAATGTCAACTTTTTTAGGTTTTTCTCCAACTACAACTGATATGATATGCTGCCTGACGAGTGACTGGGCTTCTTCCAAGTGGGACCTTCCCATTCACAAATTTTTATTATGTTTATTGTCACAATAATGATACTTTTAGTAATATAAATATTACAAATAAATAAACAAACAAATATACATTCTCTCTCTATCATTAGCATATAGATAAAACCGCAATTACATGCATAAAAAAAATATAAACCGCATTATATGAACACCGAATTCGACCCGTCAGCTAGAGCCAACGTGCGAATCATGGAAATCAATAATATTTTGGGCATGTTACGCTTTGAACATTTCACATCTCAACCAATATGTTCCTATCATTATTATTTTGGGCATGATAATGACTTAGGAGGGTAACTACCTCTTATCTGTGTTCACATATTGGCAACTTCTTCTTTTTTGTACATAAGAAAGAAACTAACTTGTTTTAACTGTGTAACATCCAAAAAATCATGACCAAAAATTTTGTTTTTAATTTAATACTAAAACCATAATTGTCAAACCATTAATTTAATACTCCAGCATCGGGCCTCGCCCGACATCAGGCCCCGCCTGGCATCGAGCCCCGCTCGGTATACAAATTTGTCTCTCTTAGGCCCCGCCTGTCTCCGGGCCCCGCCCGCTAAACACATACAATCATCTAACATGCTAACACATAAATCAACATACTCTACTGTATCCCTGTCCTAAGAAACATACTTTGCTAATAATGAGATACAAAATTTCGTCCGTACCCAACTAGTTCCAGCCAGGGCTTCGGCAGTGCAAGGTGAGTCTCCTCACTCTGTGAATGGGTCTAAGGCCACAATGCCAGCCCATGTAGTCTATGAGTAGGAAGACTCGGGGGGGTTAGCCCTAGGCATTGTTTGCTAGTATCTTATTCTAGACCAAGGACTGATGTCGAGCGAGTGCCTGAGGAATGTTTTCATGTTAGATTATACTTGTTGTATGTGTGATACTTGTATGTGCCTGGTAAAGAGGTGAGTGTGGGCGAGCTCCCGTATCTCATCACTAACTGAGTACGAACGATGTTCTGTATCTCATTATTACCAGAGTATGTTTCTTAGGACAGGGATACAGTAAAGTATGTTTCTTTATGTGTTAGCATGTTATAGGATTGTATGTGTTTAGCGGGCGGGCCCCGGAGACAGGCGGGGCCTAAGAGAGACATATATGTATACCGAGCGGGGCTCGATGCCAGGTGGGGCCTGATGTCGGGCGGGGCCCGATGCCAGAGTATTAAATTAATGGTTTGACAATTATGGTTTTAGTATTAAATTAAAAAAGAAATTTTTTGGTCATGATTTTTGGGATGTTACAAAGTTAAAACAAGTTAGTTGCTTTCTTATATACAAAAAATAAGAAGTTGTCAATATGTGAACACGGATAAGAGGTAGTTACACTCCTAATTTATTTTCCCTTTGAGTTACCGGTTAAAACAGATATTAGCCGGTAATATTGGTGTAATTTAAACAGTTAAAACAAGTTAGTTGCTTTATTATGTACAAAAAAGAAGAAGTTGCTAATACGTGAACATGGATAAGAGGTAGTTACCCTCCTAAGTCATTTTCCTAACATTTCACATCTCAACTAATAGGTTCCTATCATATTACATTATAATATTATATACAAACGTGTATATGTGTTAGTACATGGATAATGACTTAGGAGGGTAATAACGTTTTGTGGTTGTCCATTTTAGGTCCCTAACGTATTTTTTGTGTGTATTACACCATTAAGGTTATTATAACCGTTTACAAATAGTCCTTTTAACAGGAAGAAATCGGTAAAAAGGATTATTTCTATACGGTTATAACAACCTTAATGGTGTAATACACACAAAAAATACGTTAGTGACCTAATATGGACAAACGGGAAACGTTATTACCCTCCTAAGTCATTATCCCCGTATGAAACTATAAACCCCTATAGTAAATTTTTACTTTTTAAATAAGAAACTTGAAGGTCTTGGGGTTGGTAGTTTGGATGTTTTTAACATCGGCCTTCTTTATAAATGGAAGTGGCGGTTTCTTAATGACAAGGGAGCTCTTTGGGTTTAAATTGTCAAATTTTGTCATGGGGAAGGTGGTGGTTTTTTGGACGATTCGAGAATAGGAACTGGAGGGGGTGTTTGTCAAAAGATTGTAGGATCCATTAATCACCTCCATGAGAATGGTTGTATTACTTCTAATTCCATGTATAGAGTGGTGGAGGATGGGACTCAAATGAGGTTCTAGAAGCATGTTTGGTGTTTGGATATTCCTCTTAGGGAGAGGTTTGGGAGGCTCTTTGTTTTGGCCTTTAATCAAGATGCTCGAGTAAGTGAATAATGGGATTCGGGGGGATGTAATTTTCATTGGCGTCGAGGGATTAGAGGAGGGGCTGAATCGACCCAATTTGATTATCTTGTGGAGATATTAAATCCTATTCGCATAAGGGAAATTCTAGATAAGTAGTCTTGGGAGCTTGAATCGTCGGGTATATTTACTGTTAAATCAGCACATAATCGGGTTAATGATATGACGCTTCCTATGGGTAGTATGCCTACTAGGTGAAACCGTTTTGTCCCTATTAAAATTAACATTTTTATGGTGTGTGCTTTTGGATCGCATTCCGGTAAGAGCTAAATTGGTGGAAAGGGGTGGTGATAGATTCCTTATTGTGTTCTGTGTGTCATAATTCTCAAGAAAGTGTGAAGCATTTATTGCTGCAGTTTTCGGTTGTTGATCAGGTTTGGAGTCGGGTTGGGCATTGGCTTCATTTGGACCTTCTTGTGTTTTCATATATCCGTGATGTGGTGGATTGGGTGGATTCTAGACCGACGGTTCATATAGAACACCCGATTGTTGAGCCAGTGTTCATGGTGGTCATATGAGTGTTTTGGACGTTTCATAATTCTTTACTTTTTAGTAGCAATAAACCTAGAAAAGATAGGCTCTTTGATTTTGTTGTGGATCTTTCTTTTCGTTGGTTTTCGTTTCAGAATTCTAAGGCTCAGGTTAACTGGATGAAGTGGTTACAAAATCCAAGTCGGCCTTAATTTGTTCTTCTCTTTAGCTCCTTGCTAGAGGTTTTGTTTTGTTAAATGTTAACTGGATGATGTGATTACAAAATCCAATACAAACTTTTCTACTTTTTATTCTTTTTAATTTCAACAACTTTATATGAAATACACATATAAAAATAAATACTAAAAATCTTAAAAATATATATTCAAAATAATAAATACTAAAAATCTTAAGAGGTTAATAACGTCTCATGTTTGTCCATTTTAGGTCCCTACGTATTTTTTGTGCGTATTACATTATTAAAGTTATTCTAACTGTTTACAAATAGTCCTTTTAACAGAAAGAAACCGGTAAAATGGATTATTTCTAAACGGTTATAACAACCTTAATAGTGTAATACACACAAAAAATACGTTAGGGACCTAATATGGACAAACGGGAAACGTTATTACCCTATTATCCCGTTAATATAAAGGTTTTTAAGTTTGCAAAAATTGTTGGTTTTACCTAATCGTTTATTGTGTCCATTAAAACATTAAATTTTGGTAGATTTTGTCATTTATACATTTTTATCTGGTTTAGAACTTCTCAACCAATCACCAAGCTAGATAATTTAGTGGGATGCTTACTAATGCGTAAATATTTACGTAGAGCTAATAAAGCATGCCACGCCAGTATTATTTCTTCTCTTGAAAATATTAAGAGTTTATATATATATATATATATATATATATATATATATATATATATATATATATATATTCTTTATTATTAATATTATTATTAGGGAAATCTCCGTTAAATTTCATTATTTTAGTTAAATTAATGATTAAATAACAAAAAAAAATGAATAAAAATTCCCCAATAACTAGCTAACTGCTTCATTTTAATCATTTTTGAACTGTTCAATAGGCTGTAAGCCCAAATCATTAATTTTCATAAAATAATTATACTTTTTTTTGTATATATTCTCAAAATTTGTATATCATGTATAAGATCTTTTTTACATATTTTAATAATTTTTTTTACATGTGTATGTATATTTTAAGATTTTTACATATTTTTATGTATTTTAAATTTATAGATGTATTTTTTTATATATATATGTATTTATTTTAAGGTTTTTATATAGATTTTACGTATTTTGATGAATTTAATTGTATAAACATATTTTTATCTATTTTTTAAAGTTTTTATGTATTTTAAATGTTTAAATGTATTTTTTACGTTTTTGTATGTATTTTTTAAGTACTTTTTATATAAATTAATAATTACATGTATAAATTATTACTTTGCTTTTTAATTCATTGTTTAATTTCACTATAAATCAATAAGAAAAACTTAAGATGTACCGGTATACAAGAAAATCATTCAGGCATGCTCGAAAAAGTTGTGGAAATTAAATGAAATAGTGACTTTTCTAAAAATTTCTCTAACATTATAACCTTAAAATAATTAAACTAAATTTTTAAATCTTAAAAAAGTATTTCATATGCCGACAAAAAACCAATTTGATTATAAACTAGATAAACCAACAATTAACTTATGAACAAGCATGTTTTAATATATAATTAATTTAAGAATACAACGCCTTGGATGCAATATAAGTTTTCTAACCATTATGGTTATGTTTAAAGATTTATTTTAATAATAAATTATTCAAATGTATTGTATAATAAATAAATAAATATATAAAAATACATAAAAAAATTACTTAACAAATATTTATAAATATGTAAAAAAATATATGTTTATACATTAAAACTTCATAAAAATATATATAAAAAATTAAAAAGTATATAATTACATAAAATATGTGTTTATATATTTAAAATACATAAAAAAAACAATACAAAAACTTAAAAAGTACATAAATACATGAAAATATATAATAAAAAAAGTAAAATAAATCAAAAAATACATTTATATATTATATATAAATTTTCAAAAAAATATACAGAAAAATCCATTATTTTGATAAAGGTAATGATTTGATCTCAAGACCTATTAAACATGTCAAAAATATGCTAAAATGACTTAATTAAATGGTTTCTTGAGTTTTCTTATTTAAAAGCGTTTTTGGGATTCAATCGTAAATTTTCTAAAATAATTGGACTTTCTTGTTGATAATGTATAAAAATAATTTAAGAACGTATTTGTATATTTAAAAACGTAAACTATTTAGTTATAAAAATGTAATTTTTTACATTTAAAAATGTATTTATATCTTAAAATTGTATCTACACGTTTAAAAATAAAAAAATATATATAACTACATAAAACATGTGTTTATATATTTAAAATACATAAAAAACCATACAAAGTACATAAATATATAAAAATATTTAATACAAAAAGTAAAATAAATCAAAAAATACGTTTATATATTATATATAAATTTTGAAAAAATATATACAGAAAAGTCCATTATTTTGATAAAGGTAATGATTTGATTTCAAGACCTATTGAACATGTCAACAGTATGTTAAAATGAATTAATTAATCAGTTTCTTGAGCTTTTCTATTCAAAAACGTTTTTAAGACTCAATTGTAAATTTTCCAAAATAATTGGACTTTCTTGTTGATAATGTATAAAAATAATTCAAGAACATATTTATATATTTAAAAACATAAACTTTTTAGTTATAAAAATGTAATTTTTTACTTTTAAAAATATATTTATATCTTAAAACTGTATCTATACGTTTAAAATTATCAAAAGACGCCTCCTAATGTACTAATAAGTATATAACTATGAACAAACGTGTGTATGCATATTTATTCATTTCAAACATGTGTATACATATTTAAACGTTTCTTTATATTCTAAAGGCGTATTTATACATTTTAAAAGTGTATTTACAAATTTTAATAACATACTTAATATTTCTATGCTTTTATATATATATATATATATATATATATATATATATATATATATATATATATATATATATATATATATATCATTTTCAGTATATAAATATATTTTTAAAATGTATAAATATGTTTTTAGAATATAAGAATACATATAAATATGTATGGATACATGTTTAAAATGAATAAATACATATACTCACATTTTATATATATATATATATATATATATATATATATATATATATATATATATATATATATATATATATATAACTTATTTATACATTATAAAACGTCTTTATACAATTTTCAGATATAAATATGTGTTCAAAAATAATAAATTAAGTTTTTAAATGTGTTAATACTTTCTAAATTCATCTTTAAATAATAATAATAATAATAATAATAATGGAAATATATTCTCTCTCTCTCTCTCTCTCTCTATATATATATATATATATATATATATATATATATATATATATATATATATAAATGGCTTGGTTATAGTGTGTATGGTATTTATTGTGTAGATGTAGGAATGAATGTTGACTCATGGTTCTAGTTATCTTAGAAAATTTACTTTACGTATATTATTCAAATAAAGAAAAATAGAATAATACGATTTATGTAATGTCCCATTTTTCAAACGAAATCTTTCATTTTTAACTTAGATAGAAACATAGTTCATAAAGCTCACATCAAGTAACTATAAGTTTCAAATATATTCATCCCAAAATATTAGGGTATCAAAATATGTGGAAACTCAAAACTATATACGGATGTGTATAATCAAGCATTCACATTCCTACGATCATCTGAAATATCTGAAACACATTTAATCAACAACAGTAAGCACGAGGCTTAGTGAATTTCCCAAAATATCACATACTCACAACATAAAATAAACAACTACGAGTTATCAGCAACCCTGGAGACCATCAGCAGTCTTAATGGGCTAATAGCACGTCCGATGGTTTATCAGCAACCCTGGAGACCATCAGGAGTCTCAGTTGGGTAACAGCACGCCCAGTGGGTTATCAGCAATCCTGGAGACTATCAGCAGCCTCGGTGGGCTTACAGCATGCCTGGGAGTCATCAGCAACTCCAGATAACACATAACAACAAATATCAAGTAAGACCCAGCTGGTCATCATGCACACATATTATGATATATAAAATATAGTGAGAAGACTCACCTCTCACAGAAGACTGATAACCTCACACCCGAAATGTTAGTACCAGACTCCTCCAACTAATCATATCCAAAAATAAACCTAGTTAACAATTAAGGTAATTACTCCAACTCAACAAGGCCAAATACCAAAACTATTCCTCATTTGGGCAAAAGGCCATTTGCCCTTCCAGCTCCTCAACCCCACACAGCCTACCAAAAGTAAAAGTGGTAAAAGGTCAATAGTCAACCTTTTGTTGACTTACGTAGGGCGTAGAGCCTTAACGAGATAATGGTTGAAAACCAGACTACATTGGGCATAGCCCAGATAATGCCTTGCATATAACATCATTTTCCAATCTTTAAGCACTTAATACATTAAGACCTTTCTTTTGGATTAGGTGTCTAAGCCCATAACTATAATTGGGATGTACTTGACCTGATAGTAGCATGGTCCTTTTGGGTTGCCCTCACACTAGTGATTAGACAGGATGACTGTTAAAGAGAGATGCTTATTTATTATTAAGAATGATAAATTAGGGCATAAATATGATTTATTAATATATTATAAGAATAATATATTAATTAGGAATCATATTATTAATTAGTATTTAATCAAAAATTAATTTGGAATTAATTTTGGATTAAAGGAACTGATTAAAAGTACAGGGGCTATTTTGTAATTATTTAATAGTTGAGGCTTTAGGCCATTGGATCATCCTTATTAGGGCTAGGCCGAAAATCCTACAAGGATCTAGGAGTTTTCGTCTAAGGCCTAAGGCAAGGAGGTCCATGGGCTTGCTTAGGCCCTAAGCTAAGGGTTTAGGGTTTCCACCCTGAAACCCTAGCTAGCCTCAAGTATAAATAGACCCCCTAGGCTTAAGATTTCTTCCCACCCTTGAGAAACCCTAGAAGAGATGATTTCTAGAGCAAGCTACCTTCTATCCTCTCTCTCGTATTTATTCTTTCACTCTTGTGTGTTTGTGAGCCATTAGAGGTACTACATTTGTGGTACTTGTTCTCAAGAGCAAAGGAACTTCAAGATTTAGTTGTTGTTACTATATAGCAACAAAGTTATGTACTCTAATCTTTTGTTTGTGTATTGCGAAATTTTAGATGCAGGCTAGGGTTTTCCTTTGTGTTCATTTTTTGTATGTCAAATAGTGAAAATATATATCCAAAAGTATGGTTGCATGCACACATCAGATTGTTTGTATAAAGCCCATCACTTTCACTCAAAGCTTAGATCTGATCCTAATGAACATTATAAATCATAAATTCTACAATTTTATGCCTTTGCATGGCTAAAGAGATGTAACATCCCAATCTAACACGTATCACAATACTATCCGCTTTGGGCTCCCAACACGTAAACTTTCCAGGGGGTCACCCACCCCTAAATTGCTCTCACCCGGGCACGATTAACTATAGATTTCATATGGGATCTGCTGCCCTCATGGATTTAAAACGTGTTGTAATAGGGAAGGTATCCACACCCTTTATAAGGAGTGTTTAGTTCTCCTTCCAATCCGATATGGGATCAGGTGCAACCCACCTTCACCCCCCCCCCCCCCCCATTATAGGGTTCGATGTCCCCGTCGAACACATCGACTCGTGCCCTAGCTCTGATACCATTTGTAACATCCCCCCTGGGAAGTTTTCATGTTGGGAGTCCAAAGTGGACAATATTGTGATACGTGCCAGAATAGGATGTTACAAGAGAGCTTAAATCTAAAACCCTAATTGTTTACTCATTCTCATGTCCCAAATCTCATACATGGATGGAAGGAAGGGGCCATGATTGCATTTTTATGACATAATACACTCCAAAACGTCTAGAAATGCTACTTACAAGGTCTGGAGTAGTTCATACCCAAAAAGACCAAGAATATGGGACAAAAAGGACATAAACTCATAAACTAG
Organism: Lactuca sativa; assembly: GCF_002870075.4. Taxonomy (NCBI): domain Eukaryota; kingdom Viridiplantae; phylum Streptophyta; class Magnoliopsida; order Asterales; family Asteraceae; genus Lactuca; species Lactuca sativa. The sequence goes on along the minus strand of NC_056625.2, from coordinate 107,978,249 downwards.
CAAGATCTAGAAAAGCATTCATTAAGGTTTGAGCTTTATACATTCTTAAGATGGACAACGGGATGCAAGATCTAGATCCATAAGCTTGAGTGAGCCACAACTTCAACAATGGCCGTAAGAAAGGGGATGGAGGCTGGTCATAAGAAAGGTCTCAAGGGGTTAGAGTCCTTAAATAGGGCTCAAAACCATGAAAAATAGGGTTTGCACCTTCCATAGTTACGCCCTATGTAACCAAGTTTGCGCCCAGTGTAGGGCATGAAACCCCTGCATGGGTTTAATGAATTGTGCCATGCGTAATTAACAATCTACGCCCCGCATATAACCTTACATCCCAAAAAAAAATTAATCACAAAGAAATTTACTTGAGGAACGGTTGTTATAATTTAGTTAATAGAAGGGTAAATTTGTAAATTTCCATTACCTTCAAATTGGAAAACACAAGTTTAAAAAAGGAAATTTAGTATTTTAAGGGATGTTTGATTATCTTAATTCTGAATTATGATTTTTTTAATTAATTCAGTTTTAATTTTAATGTAAGTTTTAATCATACCAAGTTTATTATGTTAGAATGACATTCTGTTAAAATTATATTTTATAAGAATATAAGTCATAAACTAATAAAGAGTCTTGAATCTTGAAATTCTTAAAGAAGACGACTATAAAGAAGAATTACATTCATTTCGGAAAAAGTAACTAATAATGGATAATAATTACATTTATTATTAAAGATTAAAATTAAGAATGTTTGAAAAAATGAAAAAAAAAACATCAAAATCTAACGAAAAGCACTAATCCAATATGAAAGAATAATATTACTAAGAATCACTTTAAATATTCCGACATAATACATTATGCTAGAATACACTTTCGCTCCCTACGTTTTCTTTCTTTTGCATATCAATGGCAGCCTCTTCAAAACCTAAACCAGTTGTACAAAATTTTGCTATGACCTCGGTTTTTGAAATCTGGGTCTTCTCGGTTTTCATATTTATCATCATTAAAGGTCATAAAGTAATTCACATGATTTTTTCCATTACATTTTAATGAAAACGAGTCACCATTACACATCAGACTTCACACATTCACGTCAGTTTTACATTAAAAAAGTGACAATTTGTACGACCACCTAAAACGGTGGGCAAATGTCCTCTTTACTAATGGGTTTTGTTATTTTATATGTGCATTTATCTTGTATCAGTTAGTAGGCGACACATATGGTGTTGAAGTTTCATATTAAGTGATTAAATCTTATATTGAAGTTTCTAAAATGAAAAAATCTATGACAAGTCGTGCAACGTCGGAAAACAATGGTCAAATGACATCTATTATAACCGGTTTTTTTATTTGATATGTACCTTAATAGGCTAGTGAAATCCAACTATCCAAGTCCAGTAAACTAGTCAAAACTATCCAAGTCAAATAAATTAGTTCAAACGTTTTTTTAACGTATCTATCATAGCAATTCAACCTGATTTTTTTAGAAACCGTCAGATTCGATCCGATCTAAAAATTAACATAAAATCGTTGTTGGTTGAACTGCTCTCGTTCCTGGTTCCAGGTTTGAACCGATTTTAAAAACATTTGACATAATATCATAATTTGTCACTACAAGTTATAAAATATCAGCATTGTCACAAAATATTTTATGGTCATTCTATGACATCCCCAATTTCACGGCCAGAAAACACTGATTTGTTTATGCTTTGTTTTTAAAATCAGAGTAATCGTTTAAAGAAAATTGTTGCGGAATTTGTTCCCAAAACAAAATATGATAAGAATTTATCAAAACGTTCTCAAAGAGAATGTATTTTCATTATATAACAAAATCTCGGGATGTCATGTTCCGATACAGACACATAAGCATAAATAGAACTTACATTTATTTACACTAATGATTTACATCTCCTTTAATCTCTCAGTGAAATATGTCTTCGTATTGATACCTGTGATACAAATAAAACTGAGTGGGACAGGCTTGAGAGCTTGGTGAGCATATAGGTTTTCAGCCCACAATAATATAATTATTATATTTAATCAACAAACAATCAACCCAATTACCCGTCCCCATTATCTTCTTTATTACTTAAGGTTTTACCCTAAGAACCAACTATCCTTCATTCATTCATTCTTAAGGATTTACCTAAGGAATTGGCATGAAGTCCATTGCTGCCAAAGTATATCTATCAGGTACTAAATCCATAGATATCAGGCGCTAACTCCATAGTCGCCAAGGTTCACTTAACAAGCGCTAACTCCATAGTCGCCAAGGTTTATTCAACAAGCACTAACTCCATAGTCACCAAGGTTTACTCAATGTGCGCTAACTCCATAGTTGCCAACGTTTATACAATAGGCACCAAGTCACATCGTCGCCAAGGTTTATACAATAGGCGCTAACTCCATAGTCACCAACTATCCCATCTACCCATGTTCTACCCAACATTTTTGTAGATACAAATACTTGGACAGTGTAAATCATTTAACACATGTATAAAACATCAATTCTATGCCCATCTCAAATAGACAAACTATATATAAACAGATAGCATGTATTTCATAGCAAATACTTCATATTTATGTGTTAGAAGAAAGTGACCACACACTCGCACATATAAACAACAATATATACACATAGCATGTATTTTATAAAATACTTCATATCTATGTGTAAGAAGAAAGTGACTATACACTCACACATATAAACAACTTTATAAATAAACACATAACACGTATTTCATAGCAAATACTTAATATTTATGTGTTAGAAGAAAGTGACCACACACTCACTTGATCAAAAGATGATCGGACAGCACTACGGCATGTAGAAGTAGTATTCTTCAGTAGATCTGGAAGATCTTCACAAAAATTGGCTTCTCGCGAGCAGAGCTTCGGCTCGGGAATTTCACTTCTCGGGATCTTTGGGGCTTCGGGACTTGCTTCGGGGCTCGTGATTAATACTGGGGCTTCGGGATATTTCTTGCACAAAAAACGAGGTAAAATGGGAGAGAGAGAGAGAGAGAGAGAGAGAGAAGAGAAAATAAGCAAGAAGGTCGGTTGCCCTCTCAAGGTATTTATAGGGTTGAACCCTCGCATTACGCTGGGATTAATGCTTAGCTACGTGGGGCGTTGTGCCAAAAAACATCATCTCTTACGTATGCGAGGCACTCGAGTGCGAGGTGGGTCACGCTTCAGTGTACGCTGGGCGTAGTTCGGATAAGCTTGCTGACTCCTTCAGATATCCATCTGATTTAAAGATTAAATAATAAATATTAATTATTTAAAAACTTCATAAATTCATATCTTCTTCACACGAACTCCGTTATCGACGTTGTTTATATCCACGCGTAGGTGAGACTACGCTCTACAACTTTCGTTTAGACTCCGTCGGCTGATTTCGAATTTATTTTTATTATTTATTGTTAGTAGGCCAGGATAAGAAAACTCCGTTATAAATTCATAACTTCTTCATCTGACGTCCGTTTTCGTCTTTCTTTTTATCGTTGCACTACGATCAATGAGATCTTCGATTCTCGTTTAGATTGCTTTGACCAAAAATCTCTCAATCTCAAATTCGAGTTTCGGGCTGCATACTGCTAAGCTGAAACTTAGAAAAATCATAACTTCCTCATACGAAGTCAGATTTAGACATTCTTTTTATGCACGCTCTTGGTTTAACGTATTCTACGACTTTCGTTTAGATCGCTACGGTCAAATATCGCTCTATCGTAAATTCACTATTTACGTCGCGTTGTGTCGTGTCGGTTCTGTCGCGAAACTTCGACAGGTCATAACTTCTTCATTATAACTCGGATTTTGGCGTTCTTTATATGTACGGAATCCTTGTGACATATACTACAACTTAGTTAAGATTATTCATCCTAAATAATCCTTTATCAAAAAGTCATTTTTGACGCTTATCGTCTCTAAATTGACTAGCCCGGATCTACGGGCGTTACAATTACCCCCCCCTCTTAGGATGATTACGTTCCGGAATCATCAATAAAATAGGGCTTGTATAATGATTCCATACGTCATCCTTCCATCCTAAGTAATCACCGTGATGCTCAATCTTGCACCTACTCTTCGTACTATATTCGACTTTCAATCGTAACCTTTGAGTTACAAAATAAATCCTTATTGAGGACTCCTTCTTCTTCTTAGGATAAATACATTCCTTTATCTATTGTAATAGAATGATGGGTCATGCTCTACTGACCTCTCATCGCATGATGCGACGCTTAGAATCGGTCTTTTTAAAGTTAAATTCCTGAATGGAATATACCTTCCTTCATATTCTAATGTGATATAATCACATTTCAGCATGTAGCATTACTAGCTATAAACTTTATGAACAACGAGTGTGATACCAATGATCGCATTAACTTCAATCTTCTGACTTACGTCAGATGTTACTTCGAACTTGGTTCTCCGAACCACGTAACATACTCACCGTAGTCAGAATCCAATTGGATATGACCACTAGGGTCGGAACAACAACCATCTTACTAGTCAATACCCAAACAATGGTAATGACATGCTAGAATAAAACAGAATCAATCACCAGCTTCTTGGTAACCTTGTGACTTTCCCCGATCCAAGTGCGAGTCCTGTGCTTCCGGTAGTATATGCATCTACTACCTTTCACACCTACTCATACTCGTCCCAAGTATTGTCTCGCAGTCCCCAAGTCCTAAAATCACAAAACAATTTAACACATACGAATGTGTCCAAATAATCATAAAAAAATTCCTAGACTCTACTAGGACTTCTTCCATGCGCATCTTCACTCATCAATTCTACTTCAACTCAGTTGGTGATGGGAATTCCAGACGATGGGACAACTTCGAGAATTATACCAACCGTTTCATCATCCTGCCAATCAAAGGTGTACTTCAAACATACCGTACTCCACTAAATGTTTTGTTATTTTATCAGACATATTCTAAAGGCAAGATACCACTCATACGATATCTTCCGATAGGTGTCATTCACTATCATAAACCTTTTCATTTCTTCTATTTACTCAATTCTCTACGAGTCTTCACCATAACATTTTGTACACCCAAGCAGACGTTCACTGTACCAGGCAAGAATATAGATAGTGGAAGGTTTAGACATGTAATCCTGCTTATTACTCCGAAAAGTTACATGTCACCTCTAATATCATAATTAAACGTTTAGAATCCTGAGCACATAAAATTTCTAGATCCGGTCGGCAACAGACCATAGATCCAAACAAATAATAGCATATAAGGAAAACATATAGCATTTAGCACATAAAAGCATTTTAGGCATCTTTCCTAAAATATACTAGTGCTCGTGTCTAAAATATGGTAAACACTCATCTCACAATAATTTCTTAGCATTCTAAGTTTAAGTCTAGAAATGCTACAAAATCCTAGTTCACTTAAACTAATGCTCTGATACAAATTGTGACATCCCCAATTTCACGGCCTGAAATGACTGATTTGTTTATGCTTTGTTTTTAAAATCAGAGTAATCGTTTAAAGAAAATTGTTGCGGAATTTGTTCCCAAAACAAAATATAATAAGAATTTATCAAAACGTTTCTCAAAGAGAATGTATTTTCATTATATAACAAAATCTTGGGATGTCATGTTCCAATACAGACACATAAGCATAAATAGAACTTACATTTATTTACACTAATGATTTATATCTCCTTTAATCTCTTAGTTAAATATGTCTTCGTATTGATACCTGTGATACAAATAAAACTGAGTGGGTTAGGCTTGAGAGCCTGGTGAGCATATAGAGTTTTCAACCCACAATAATATAATTATTATATTTAATCAGCAAACAATCAACCCAATTACCCATCCCCATTATCCTCTTTATTTCTTAAGGTTTTACCCTAAGAAACAACTATCCTTCATTCATTCATTCCTAAGGATTTACCTAAGGGATTGGAACGAAGTCCATTGCTGCCAAAGTTTATCTATCAGGTACTAAATCCATAGATATCAGGCGCTAACTCCTTAGTCACCAAGGTTCACTTAACAAGCGCTAACTCCACAGTCGCCAAGGTTTACTCAACAAGCGCTAACTCCATAGTCGCCAAGATTTACTCAACGTGCGCTAACTCCATAGTCGCCAAGGTTTATACAATAGGCACGAAGCCACATCGTCGCCAAGGTTTATAAAATAGGCGCTAACTCCATAGTCACCAACTATCCCATCTACCCATGTTCTACCCAACATTTTCGTAGATACAATACTTACATAGTTTAAATCATTTAATACCTATATAAAACATCAATTCTATGCCCATCTCAAATAGACAAACAATATATAAACACATAGCACATATTTCAAAGCAAATACTTCATATTTATGTGTTAGAAGAAAGTGACCACACACTCACACATATAAACAACAATATATATACACATAGCATGTATTTTATAAAATACTTCATATATATGTGTAAGAAGAAAGTGACTATACACTCACACATATAAACAACTTTATATATAAGCACATAACACGTATTTCATAGCAAATACTTAATATTTAAGTGTTAGAAGAAATTGACCACACACTCACTTGATCAGAAGATGATCGGACAACACTACGGCATGTAGAAGTAGTATTCTTCAGTAGTCTGGAAGATCTTCACAAATATTGGCTTCTCGCTGGCAGAGCTTCGGCTTGGGAATTGCATTTCTTGGGATCTTCGGGGCTTCGGGACTTGCTTCGGGGCTCGGGATTAATACCGAGGCTTCGGGATGTGTCTTGCACAAAAAACAAGGTAAAACGGGAGAGAGAGAGAGAGATAGAGAAGAGAAAATGAGCAAGAAGGCCAGCTACCCTCGCAAGGTATTTATAGGGCTGAACCCTTGCATTACGCTAGGCATAATGCTTAGCTACGCGGGGCGTAGTGCCAAAAAATGTCAACGCTTACGTATGCGATGCACTCAAGTGCGAGGCGGGTCACGCTTCGGTGTACGCTGGGAGTACTCAACTATGCTGGGCGTAGTTCGGATAAGCTTGCTGACTCCTTCGGACATACATCTGATTTAAAGATTAAATAATAAATATTAATTTTTGAAAACCTTCATAAATTCATATCTTCTTCATACGAACTCTGTTTTCGACGTTCTTTATATCCACGCGTAGGTGAGACTACACTTTACAACTTTTGTTTAGACTCTGTCGGCTGATTTCGACTTTATTTTTATTATTTATTTTTAGTAGGCCGGGACAGGAAAACTCCGTTATAAATTCATAACTTCTTCATCTGACGTCTGTTTTCGTCTGTCTTTTTATCGTTGCATTACTATCAACTAGATCTTCGATTCTCATTTAGATTGCTTTGACCAAAAATCTCTCGATCTCAAATTCGAGTTTCGGGTTGCATACTGCTAAGCTGAAACTTACAAAAATCATAGCTTCCTCATACGAAGTCAGATTTAGACGTTCTTTTTATGCACGCTCTCGGTTTAATGTATTCTACGACTTTCGTTTAGATCTCTAAGGTCAAATATCGCTCTATTGTAAATTCACTATTTACGTCGAGTTGTGGCGTGCCGGTTCTGTCGCGAAACTTCGACAAGTCATAACTTCTTCGTTATAACTCGGATTTTGGTGTTCTTTATATGTACGGAATCCTTGTAACATATACTACAACTTAGTTAAGACTATTCATCCTAAATAATCTTTTATCAAAAATTCATTTTTGATGCGTATTGTCTCTAAATTGACTAGCCCAGATCTACGGGCATTACACATTCAAATTATTCATAATATTCTATTTATATTGTTCTTCCCATGCACCTAGTGTTATAAATAAATATGATCAACTCCACACACATAGAAAGGAAAAGAAAGGATCGTATTTGCTAGGAAGTATTTCCAAGCTAATATTTTAACATAGGTAAATCTTAACAAAAATCATGTCAAACCAATTATTAATAAAAATATTAGGTAGACAACAACAAACCTTAGTATGTTGGGTATATATACTGAAAATTAACAAAAGAAAAACTAAACTAAAATATTTACAATACTTATAAAATATAAAAGAATAGTATCAGGTTTTATCCTGTAGCTGGTGTATCTTCACAACATATTTTTTCTCCTATGTATCTTTATGCCCTTACGTATTTATGTACCCTTATAATCCGGCCGAAAGTAATCATGCAGGATTCAGCAGCCATATCAAGTTTATCTATAGGTGAAAAAACACATCATTATAAGTATATTATGTTCATCGTTTAATTGCCTATGAATGAGTAAACATCCACAATATTCACGATATAATATTAAACATGTCAGTAAAAGTGATTAATAATCATAATAAGAGAAATAACATGTTAGTATAGATCATTTTTTGTGACGTCTTAAACTTTTATTGTCGGTGTATGTAAACAATAGTAATAATAAACGATTAAACATGCTAGGAAAGATAATTTATCCTTACAGCTTAATTAAATTTGTGTCTCCCAAAGCCAAAAATGGCCTCCATAATATTTATAAGCAGTCACAGTAAGTAAAAACATTAATCAATCTATATGAAAAAATACGTCACTAAAAATATTTTATGCTCACCGTTTAATGGTTCACACCCAAGCTAGCAAAAAGAAGATTAAGGAGAGAGGAAAGGGGAGAGGGGAGAGTAAAATTTTAGCCAACCCTAGAGGAAGAAGTGATGGCTGAAATATGAAGGCTAAGGGCCCTTATATTCATAAAGTGCAAGTAGGAAACCCTAGATAAGCCTAAAACCAAGATAATAATATTATCTTGAATTTGTAATTATCCAGCTTCCTAATTATCATCTAAGGATACTTCCAGAAACCCTAAAATGCCTCTAGAAACCATCCACCCTATGTGTGGAAGGTTCTGGAGCCTTTTGTTCAACTACTGAATAATTTCACTTTAGTCCCTGCACTTTAAGTTAATTATAATAATCACAAAATTAATTCCAATTATTTTTTGATTAATTATTAATTAAATATTACTATTTATAATTAATATATTATTCTCATAATATATTACTAAATTATTTATTTCAATTTATTAATCACATAATAAATCAATCTTTCTCTCTCCAAAAATCATTCTATCAAATTGCTAGGTTTAAGGGCAACCCAAAAGGACTGTGCTACTATCAATTCAAGTTTATACCAATTATAGTTATGGTCTTAGACATCTAATCCAATAGTCTCCCACTTGGATAAGTCTGGAACAATAATTGCTAGTATAACTTCTGAATCGATTAGCAAATTGTAGCTTCTAAAAGCCGTTGTCGAACTCTGACCCATTCAGTTACATGTCCTAAGATAAGTGACCATATAATCCTCTATTCTAGAAGATATCATTTGTACATGGGACATGGAACATAATCAATCTCATTATCTAATACTTTATTTCCCAATTTCTAATTTATAATGACATAGAACTTCTAATCGAACACATTAATCTAGTCCTGGCCAGGCTCGACAATATAAGTCAATACGAAATCACCGGGGGGCCTAAAGATATCGTTTTTCCCAAGGTCAAAAGGAACGAATAAAATTTGACTTCTATTCTTGCACCATTTACTCATCAAATCATACACCACAATACGTTTTATAACATCAAGTTACTGATGCGTTTACATATCATCAATGCACAACTTACTTGTAAACCACAACTCATATATCTCCATTTTAAGATCATAAGATATTATCGTCTCATAATTACTCGTGATAAATTCCATGAAGCAATTCTATAAGTGTGGGTTAATCCATTACTTAAATCTCCATTTCAAATTACTCATGAACATTATAGCAATACCATTGATATGTCTAAAACTCTTTAGACAATCTACAATTCAATTCATGACAGTCTTAATTCACCACCTATTTCCAAAAGTAAGAACGACTGTAGAGTTTGAATAATCGAATTATTCAGGAAGTAAAGCATGCAAAATGAAACACAAGAATAAACAGTTGACAAAAGGTAGTAAACAAACTCATAAATGATTGTCTATTAATTAATAACCAAACGTCAATTACATTTACTTTGTTACAAGTCTTAAACTAGTTATCTAACTAATAAAACTAATATCATCTTTCAGACCAATGCTCATGGCATGTTGAATGTGTTTAGCCCTACGCAGACCCTTTGTGAGTGGACCTGTAGGAATCTCTTCAGATGACACTCTCTTCACAACGAGGGGACCTTCTTCTACTCTATGTCTAATGAAATGGTATTTTCTATCGATATGTCTCGATCTTCCATGATCTCCTGGTTCCTTTGTCAAGATAACCACTCCTTCATTATCACAACAAATTTCTAGTGGCTCATTGATGGTTGGCACAACTCCAAGATCTCTGATAAACTTCTTCAACCAAACTGTCTCCTTTGATGCTTCTTTTGCCGCTATGTATTCTGATTCACAAGTAGAATCAACCACTATCTCTTGCTTGGAACTTTTCCAGGTAACTGCTCCTCCATTTAAGGTAAACACCCAGATAGATTGAGAACAAAAGTTGTCTTTGTCTATTTGAAAGATGGCATCACTATACCCAGTTACTCTCAATATATCACTGCCACCAAGTACTAGGACCCAGTCCTTAGTCCTTCGTAGATACTTGAGAATATTTTTAACTTCTATCCAACGAGCTTTACCTGGATTTCCCTAATAACATCTGACCATGCTCAAAGCAAAGGACACATCAGGGCGAGTACATGTCATAGCATACATGATAGATTCAACGGTGGAAGCATATGGAACTCTACTCATTTCTAATATCTCTGCATCGGTACTTGGAATCTGAGTCTTACTCAGTTTGGTATTACTCTGGATGGGCAGTTCTCCTTTCTTGGAATTTTACATACTAAAACTTTTTAGCACCCTTTCCAAGTACAAATTCTGACTAAGTCTAATTACCCTTTTACTCATGTATCTTAGAATCCTTATCCCTGGAATATAAGCAGTCTCTCCTAGATCCTTCAAAGCGAAAAACTTTCCAATCCAATACTTAACCTCTTGCAAAGTTGGAATGTCAGTTTCTATAAGAAGTATGTCATCAACATACAAGACTAGGAAGGTTACTATACTCCCACTATCTTTGACATATACACAAGACTCATCTTCACTTCTAGAGAAGCCAAACTCTTTAACCTTCTCGTCGAAACGAAGATTCCATCTGCGAAAAGCTTGTTTCAACCAATAGATGGATTCTCAAGCTTGTACACTTTATTGGTAAATTTTGCATCAACAAAACCCTCTGGCTAACTCATGTAAACATCCCCATCCAACTTCCCATTAAGGAAAGCGGTTTTGACATCCATCTGCCAAATTTCATAGTCATGAAAGGCAGTTATGGATAGCATTATCCTAATAGATTTTATATTAGCCACTGGTGAGGAGGTCTCATCATCGTCAACCTCTGGGGTTTGAGTAAAGCCCTTCGCAACTAGTCGTGCTTTGAATGTATGCACATTACCATCCATGTCGGTCTTCTTCTTGAAGATCCATTTGCAACCTACTGTCTTCCGACCAAGTTTTTTATTAACCAAATTCCAAACTTGGTTGCCATACATGGACTTGATCTTATTGTCCATTGCCTCTTGCCATTTGGCCACCTCAGGATCTGCCATTGCTTCCATACAGTTAGCTGGTTCATGCAAATTTACCAGTGTGCTATCACTGATAAACGTGTTACCATTTGTAGTTTTATGGAAACCATAGAACTCAGGTAGCATTCTAACTCTAATGGAATGCCTAAGCGGTAATGAATTGTCAACTGGTTCAACTAGAATCTCTTAATCTGGTTGAACCCTGATATCTTTATAGGTTCCTTCATCGTTTGATTCTTGAATCTATTCAACATCAATGATACTCCCATTGTCCGTGTTTCATATGAGCTCTCTCTCGCGAAAGAATCCTCTTCAAGTAACAAAGACCACATTCTCACTAGGTCTATAGAAAAAAATATCCAAAGGAATTATGTGGGCAACCGATGAAAATACATCTCTCACTACATGGTTCAACCTTGTCTTGAGTCTCTCGTCTAACCAAAACTTCACAACCCCAAACCTTGATATGTGCTAACGAGGGAACCTTCCCTGTACACATCTCGTGTGGTGTTTTGGCAACCTTCTTAGTTGGGACAATATTAAGAATATGAGCGGTAGTGTCTAAGGCATACCCCCATAAAAAAATTAGAAGACAAGGTCGAATTGTCATGGAACGAACCATGTCCATAAAGGTTCGATTGTGCCTCTCATCCACACCATTAAGTTGTGGTGTCCTAGGTGGGGTCAATTGTGAAATTATTCTACATTCCTTGAGGTAGTCGTGGAACACGATACTAAGATACTCTCTGCCTCAATCTGGTAGGAGCATCTTTATCTTCCTTCCCAATTGATTCTCGAATTCATGTTTAAACTCTTTGAACTTCTCAAAGGTTTCAGATTTATGTTTGATTAAGTAAATATAGCCATATCTACTATAATCATTCATAAATGTTACATAAAATCGATTTGCATCCATTGTGATGGATCCGAAGGGCACACACACATCTATGTGTATGAGGTCCAACAAACCTTCATCTCTCTCACAAGATCCAGTGAAAGGTGATTTTGTCATCTTACCCAAAATAAAAGATTTGCATGTATCATCTGAACTTAGGTCAAATGATTCCAACACTCCATCCTTTTGGAGTTGGGCGATGCGTTTCTTGTTAACGTGTCAAAGACAACAATGCCACAAGCATGATTTGTCTATACCATTAGATGAATCAATTTGAAATACACTATTTCCTAAATTGTCTACACACATCATAGTTTTATACACACCATCACAAGGTAAAGCTTCAAAAAATACCATTCTTATAAGTAGAAATTGAACCATTCAAATCATTAAAATCATATCTAAAACCTTGTATGAACAATGCATGAAAATAAATAATGGTTTGTGTCATTTCCGACGAGTAGAAACAATTTTTTAAATCTAAATCAACACCATTACAAAGAACTAGACTATAAACTCCAATCTTGGTGACAAGTGAAGATCGCCTATTCCCCATGATTAAGTTCATTCTACCATGCTCCACCTCCTCACTTTTTCTTAGCCCCTACAAATCAGAATAAATATGAAATCTACATCATGTATCAAGGACCCAAGAACGAGAAGATGATGAGTTATTAGATAAAATAGTGTATATACCTGCAGAAGTTGGCTTCACCTTGCAATCTTTAATATCTTGCAGATAGTTTAGGCAGCTTCATTTCCAATGCCCTTTGTCTTTGCAGTAAAATCAAGTGGCCTCTTTGGGATTAGAGATAGAAGGAGAATCAGAACTGGATTTACCTTTGGGATCATTGCTTGATGACCTAGCTTAAGACTTACCCTTCTAGTTTTTCTTTGGAAGACCTTTCCTCTTCTTTCCCTTCCCTTGACCAGTGGCCATAAAGGGAGCACTAGTAGGAGTGGAGGCGATACTCTTTCCTTCATCCCTGCTTCACCTGTTCATAGGAGGTTGTGCAATTGAGCCATGGTGGTATCATTGTTGTTCAGATGATAGATCAAGATGAACTGATCATAACCACTTCGTAAGGAGTTCAAGACTATGTCAATGGCCAACTCCTCATCAAAATGCACATTAAGCCTAACAAAGCGATCCATGTATCGTTGCATCCTTTATATGAGGCTACTAACAAACTCTCCCTCTTTCATTTTACTTGCTATGAGGGACATTACCACCTCGTACTTTTCTTGACGAGCTCGCTTATGGTACTTTTTCATAAGGCCCTTGTTCATCTTGGACGGCCAGCAATCCTCATAGAATTTTTTTCAACTTTTATTGCATCCTTGTAGTGCTTCTTATAGGAGGCTAATTCTTCAAGAGTAACCTTCTCTTTGTCAATCTCAATTAGTTCTTTCTCAATGACATACTCCATGTCCTTGAAACGTAGGGCCATCTTAATGTTCTGCATCCAATTGTTGTAATTGGAACCATCCAATGTAACTTTGGAGTAGATTGAGAGCAATGATAAGTTTTGATTGGAGGAGGAGGAACCAGAAGCATCATTTATAGTAGACATCTGTAAAAGGAAGGCAGTTTTAGTTATATAAGAATAATCCTTAATACAGCAACCTAAAAAATGAAATATTAAGGCTAGGATCCAACTAAATAATTCACAACTTAGAAAAGGGATGTCATAATCTAACTGTAAATTATATAAAGGTAGGTAAATGACGATTTACCAATTCCACAAACAGAAAACGAAATTTTAAAAGGAAATTAAGCTTTGATGAAATTCCTAAATCTTTTAAGATTCATTGAAGCTATTTGACGACATGTTTGGTAACCTAATTGTCACTTATCATCTCAGTTGATGTGTTGGTTAACCACACACGCTCCATCACAATGATAATTTATGAGAAACCCATTACCATTCTTTATTAGTCCCTATTAGTGTTTCGGTTAACCACACATGCTCCACTAACGACTTATAAAGTGTAATGTGCAATTTCATGTGTTAGCCTACAAATTCACATTTTCCCTAAAGTAACTAAGATTGGGATTCTTTATTAAAGTATTTAGTTACTTTAATTCATTATACTTGTTAATTAGAATTAATTATCCTATCAAACTCATTCGGCTAATGACCCTCCACTAATCAAGGAAGCAGTGGGTGAGAGTGGACACACGTTCAACTACCATTTTATAGGTAGTTTCCTTATACCCCCCCCCCCCCCCCTATAGACTAGCTTCATAATTGAGGCGTACTAGCAGTTCGACTGACTTAGTCTTATACATATAGTAATTATTAAACTTTTAATTTTACATATAGTATAAGGTGTATTTTAAAACCTTTTCAAAATATTAGGTTTATAATTAAATTTCAAAAATTATATAATTAATTGTAATTTAAAAAATGATTTAATAATTATCTATTAATTAACATTTAATTAATTATATTAAACCAAATAAGGATTATCTAATTAAATTAAACAAATAATTTAATCTTAATCCTTACCCTCTAAATTTTCGAAAATATAGGGTATATGATTTATCCA
Organism: Lactuca sativa; assembly: GCF_002870075.4. Lineage (NCBI taxonomy): Eukaryota > Viridiplantae > Streptophyta > Magnoliopsida > Asterales > Asteraceae > Lactuca > Lactuca sativa. The sequence continues at coordinate 107,963,213 of NC_056625.2, read as the reverse complement.
ATTTTAATTATCTCCTTGTAGGCAAATAAAATGATAATTACCAAAATTTGAAAACCCCTTATCAGTTTCCAAAAATTGCTTGGGGATGAAGGTTAGGGATTCAAAACCCTAACCCTAATTTCGAAACTTAGGGGCCAAGATTAGGGTTTCAAAACCCTAACCCTAATTTCAAATTTTAGGCATTTTAGAGTTTAATTTCCATGAACCCTAATTTGATCAAATTCAAAAATTATAGCAAATTCAATTGAAAACAAACCAAACACTTTGATACCACTGATGGGTTTTAGGCATAACACAACAAACTTAAAACTCTTAAGTGTGCATGCAACCTAAAATAAGATCCATGTTTTCTCTATTGAACCTATAACTATAAATATCAAAATAAAAACCCTAGAAACCTTAGGTAATTTTTGAAAAACACATAAAAGGGTTTAGGATTACATACCTAATTGTTATTATAGCAAATAAAAATTATCCTTCACTTGTAGAAGCTTTGGAAGCTAGCACCACAAATGTTGTGTCTCTAATGGTTCACACCCAAGCTTGCAAGGAGGAGATTAAGGAGAGGGGATAGGGGAGAGTAAATTTTCAGCCAAACCTAGAGGAAGAAGTGATGGTCGGAATATGAAGGCTAAGGGCCTCTATATTCATATAGTCCAAGTAGGAAACCCTAGATAAACCTAAAACCAATATAATAATATTATCTTGAATTGGTAATTATCCAACTTCCTAATTATCCTTTAAGGATAATTCCATAAACCCTAAAATGCATCTAGAAACCGTCCATCCTATGTGTGGAAGGTTTTGGAGCCTTTTGTTCAACTATTGAACAATTGCACTTCAGTCCCTGTACTTTTAATTAATTCCATTAATCCCAAAATTAATTCCAGTTAAATTCTTATTAGTTATTAATTAAATATTATTATTCTAAATAATATATTATTCTCATAATATATTAATAAATTATTTATTCCAATTTATTAATCAAATAATAAATCAACCTCTCTCTCTAAAAATCATTATGTCTAATTGCTAGGTTTGAGGGCAACCCAAAAGGACTGTGCTACTATCAATTCAAGTTTATACCAATTACAGTTATGGGCTTAGATACCTAATCCAACAATATAATATTAAATGTGTCACTAAAAGTGATCAATAATCATAATAAGAGAAAAAAAACATGTTAGTATGGATCATTTTGGCAATGTCTTTAACTTTTATTTATCGGTATATGTAAACAATAATAATGATAAACGATTAAACATGTTAGAAAAAATAATATATCCTTAAATCTAAATTACATTTGTATCTCCAAAAGTCAACAATTGTCACAATAATATTTATAAACGGTGATCGTAAGTAAAAATTTATCACTCTATATGAAAAAACAGATCACTATAAGTATTTTATGGTCATCATTTAATTGTTTGTGAGAAAGTAAATGCACAAAATACTCACGATATAATATTAAACATATCACTAAAAGTGATCAATAATCATAATAAGAGAAATAACATGTTAGTATAGATCGTTTTTGGTGACGTCTTAAACTTTTATTTGTCGGTGTATGTAAGCAATAGTAATGATAAACGATTAAACATGTCAGGAAAGATAACTTACCCTTACAGGTTAATTACATTTATGTCTCCAAGTGTCAACAATGGTCGTGATAATACTTATAAACGGTCACCCTAAGTAAACATTAATCAATCTATAAGAAAAAACACATCACTATAAGTATTTTATGATCACCGTTTAATTGTTTGTGAGTGAGTAAACGTTCACAATATTCACGATATAATATTAAACATGTCATTAAAAGTGATCAATAATCATAATAAGAGAAATAACATGTTAGTATAGATCATTTTTTGTGACGTCTTAAACTTTTATTTGTTGGTGTATGTAAACAATAGTAATGATAAAAGATTAAACATGTTAGGAAATATAACTTATCTTTACAGGTTAATTACATTTGTGTCTCCAAAAGTCAACAATTGCCACGATAATATTTATAAACGGTCATCATAAGTAAACGTTTATCACTCTATATGAAAAAACACATCGCTATAGGTGTATTATTAATGATGGCTCAAAATAAGATAGATATATCTTCAAAAACACATTAGCATATAATGACAGGTTTGACCTATAATAACATGTTTTCATAGGTTATACTCACTATAATTGAACGACAGCATAACTTATCTTCAATGACGCAACCTTTCCTCTTATGTTCTTAAAGAGAAAAAAAACCGACATAAAATGTCTATAATGATGGGTTCTTTGCGTGGATATAGCCTAGTTTTGTACTAGTGAACCCACAAAGAAAACATAATCAAATATTTTTGACAGAATGCATACCACATTATAGAGCCAAGTAACACATATAATCAAGGATAGAAATCTCTTTATGTTCTTCAATAATTTAAGCATGAAATTTTCTTTCAGACATTTTCAAAAACACCTGTCATGCAACATACAAAGACAACCTGTCATGCAACATTTATAGACAACAAAGAATCTAAGGTCAAATATAAATAAACAAAGATAACTTAATCTGAACAAATATTCATGCTCTAATTTATAGATGTAACATGTATAATGCAAGGCAATAAAAGAAATTAAGGCAAAGCAATAAAAACTTCTGACATGAACAAATATACATGCTCTAATTTATAGGTTGTTCATGTATAATGCAAAAGAAATAAAAACTTCTAACATGTATCTTGCAAAACAATGTTCTTAGAACACAGATCGACTGGAGAAACATGATGCCAGGGGAAGTATCGATAAAGTGGACTCATGAAGTCCCGCTGAAGGTCAACTGTTTCATATGGAGGGCAAAGCTTGATCGACTCGCAACGACACGTGCGCTAACTGGAATGGGAATCCAGCTCATGTCCGCCTTATGTCCCTACTGTGAGATGGAAGAGGAGGATACGGCACACGTTCTATTTCGGTGTCCATTGGCATCAAAGGTATGGGAATATGTAGGTCATTGGTGCAACATTCCTCATCTCCAAATTCAGAATGCTGAGGAAATGGTGAAATATGTAGCACAATGGGGTACATGTTCAAAGAAAAGAAAAACCCTAACTAGCATATGTTATGGGACTGCATGGAGTATTTGGAAAGCTAGGTATGATTGGTTCTTTAAAAAACTAAGAACATCGCCACCCAGACTAGCAGATTCGGTGAAATCCATTGTGTTTACATGGATTAAGCATAGGAGAGGCCGATGCAACATTAGTTGGATAGATTGGTGTGTTAGTCCTTTTACCATTATGTAATTTACTTTTCTTTCATGTATTGTACTCTCTCCCTCCTAGCACCTTGCTAGGAGTTGTTTCTTTTCTTTTATAAAATTATTTGCCGGTTCCAAAAAAAGTTAAGACAAAAAGCAATAAAAGAATTGTAAAAAAAACAAATAAAAAGATCAGATGAAAAATATCGATTTCAAAACTCATTTAATATTGACTTGAAGATTACACACTTTCATAAAACCAATTCATAAATTGAATTCAGTTTAATATTGAAAATATCACTTCCAATAAACACATTACAAATACCAATTGAAATTTCATTGGTATTGGGCTTCGCATTTATCCAGAATATTATTATCAACCATATTGTTTCTATACCTGCAACATTCGAGCTAGTTCTGCATCAGATTTCAATATCTTCGAATGCATTTGAGAGTTTTTGTCTTTGACTGAAAGTCACGGATGAAGGTGCCCATCGTTGGTGCGAGGGGGCGCTGGAGGTGGGTGGCAGAAACAATGATGTGTTTTTGATTGGCGGCCATGGACTTTTTGATTGGCAAGACGATTCTAGATAAAAAAAGCGGGATAAACATATATAGGGATAGAAAAACAAATGCAACTAATTATTATAAACCTAAGATTACTAATAAAATCCTAATTAAGTTTTTGAAATGATTAGTTCATATTGATCCCTACATCTAGGATGTTATTCGGGTCGGAACTGGACCGAACTGACCCGAACCCGCATAACCTGAAAATTGAATAAAGGTAATTGCATGAACCAAAAACCAAACCTATTAGCCAATACGGGTTCGGTTCTGTTCGGGTATTAATCGGTTCAGTTCGGTTATTACCACAATAATTCGAATAACATGTACAATATGATTATGGACCTAATATAACCGGAAAAAAAACCGAATAAACCGTTTTAGGATTCTATAACCCAAATAATAGAATAATAATGTGCTTTTATACATCAACATAAATCATTCAAAGACTAACATAACACAATAACACATTGAAAGAATAACGTTTACATAGTAGATTAACATAATAAGAATTAATTTGTTACTTGAGTTTCTTGTGTTTGAGCCTAATTTTTCATGACTAGACAAAGTAGGAAGTCGTGAATCCATAGAGAAATTATGTGATGGGTTTTAGCCATATGAACATTCCTATGTGTACATGCAAACCCAAATGCTTAGATCTAGGTTTCTCTAATTGAACATGCATTCAATCCAAGACTTCTAATGGCTAATAGACTATAATAACAATATGAAATCAGAATTAGAAGTTTACCTTGTATCACTTGCTTGATCTTCTTGTCCTTGGAGCTTTAGAGTCACAATTGTCACTCCTCTAATGGCTTACAAACACCAACTAGCAAGAGGATGATTTGAGAGAGAGGAGAGGGGATCAAAATCGGCCAGGGTTTCTTTCTAAAGCACAAGTGCCGATTTCCCTTGACCCCTATGGTCTATTCATACTTGTAAGGCTCCTAGGGTTTCACCCTTAAACCCTAATTGGATAACTTAGGCCCTAAGCAATCCAATCCCCTTCATGATAAGCCTTTGGACGATTTTCAAGGCCTATCCAAAGTCCTTAAAACCGTCCACCATTATCCATAAGGGATTTACAGCCCAAAGTACAACTATCATACAATTGACAGTTTATGCCCCTTTATTCAATTAATCTCTTTAAGTCACCAAATTAATTCTTAATTAATTTATGACTTATATTAATCAAATAATAATATTATTACTCTTTATATTATTCTCATAATATATTAATAATATTTCTTCTCTCATAATAAATCATCCTGTCAAGTTGCTATGGTGAAGGCAACCTAAAGGACCATGCACAACCGGGTCAAATACTTGCCTAATATAGTTGCAGCCTTAGACACTATTCCAACAGTCTCCCACTTGGATAAGTCTAGTAACTATATACACAAGTATAATCCGATTAGCAATCGTAGCTCTCAAAGACGCTGTCAAACTCTGATCTAATCAATCTTGTCCTTTAGATAAGGGATCGTACAGTCCTCTGTTTAGATATCATGCTGACAATTATATGGAACTAATTTGTCAAGCATTTGGTTTCTCGATCTACGATTTATTTGACATAGAACTTAATTGAACACATCAATTCAGTTCTGACCGGGCCCGGCACATAAGTCAAATCAAATCATCGAGCGGCCGAGATATCGCTTTTACCCTCTTAAGATAAAAGTAACAGATAAACTTCGACTTATATGCATTTACTTATTCATTAATCAAATATACACAACAATGCGTTTTATAACATGAAGTTACTGATGCGGTTTCGCATTATCAATGTACAACCAATTAACAAATAACAAATCGTATATCTTGGTTTTAAGACCATATGATATTATCGTCTTGCGATCACCCTTTTTATCACATTCCATAAGGTGATTCCAGCAAGCGGGGGTTTGTTCCAATGCTCAAAACTAGTTCATAAGCACTCATGAACGTTGCAGCAACCTTTTGCTATGTCTAATACCATTTAGACAATCTACACACCATTTCATGACAATCTTCATTCATATCTACTTCCAACATATGAACGACTATGGATAATTTGAATAATTCGATTATTCTTAATAAACTCAATTATTATGGAAGTCAAAACATGCAAAGTGAAACAATAGTTAAATAATTAACATAAGACAGTAACATTACTCATAAATAATACTCTTTTATTTAATCATCAAATGTTAATTACATTTATCTATTACACGTTTCTACTATCTAATCTATACTAATATCATCCTTCAGCCTAATACTCCGAGCATGCTGCAAGTGCTTAACCCTACTCAGTCCCTTCGTAAGCGGATCTGCTGGGTTATCTTCTGATGATATCCTATTCACTACGAGTTGTCCTTCTTCTACACGATGTCTGATGAAGTGATATTTTCTGTCGATATGTCGAGATCTACCATGATCCCTTGGTTCCTTGGTCAAGGCAACCGCTCCTTCATTATCACAGAAAATCTCCATGGGCTCCTTTATGGTATGTACAACTCCAAGATCACCGATGAAGTTATTCAACCATATTGCCTCCTTCGACGCTTCGCTCGCTGCAATGTACTCTGATTCACACGTTGAATCAGCTACGGTTTCCTGCTTGGAACTTTTCCAAGTTACTGCTCCTCCATTCAGGGTAAAGACCCAGCCCGACTGCGAACGGTAGTTGTCCCTGTCGGTCTGAAAGCTGGCGTCACTATACCCTCGCACCTTCAAGTCATCACTCCCTCCGAGGACTAAGAACCATTCCTTCGTCCTTCAAAGGTACTTAAGGATACTCTTGACCGCAATCCAATGGGCTCTACCAGGATTCCCTTGATATCTGCTAACCATGCTCAAAGCAAAGGCTACATCAGGGTGAGTACAAGTCATAGCATACATGATTGAGCCAACTGCGGAAGCGTATGGTACTCGACTCTTTTCTTTTATTTCAGCTTCGGTACTCGGACTTTGAGTCTTACTCAACTTGGCATTACTCTATATCGGTAATTCTCCCTTCTTCGAGTTTTTCATACTAAAACGTTTCAGTACTTTATCTAAGTAAGTGTTCTGACTAAGTCCTATCAGTCTCTTACTTCGTTCTCACACTATCCTTATTCCCAGAATATAGGAAGCCTCTCCGAGGTCCTTCATAGCGAAGCACTTCCCGAGCCAGGACTTAACCTCCTATAGAGTTGGGACGTCATTTCCTATAAGTAGTATGTCATCGACATACAGAACGAGGAAGCTTACTATACTCCCACTAGTTTTGACATATACACATGATTCATCTTCGCTTCGTACAAATCCAAACTCTTTGACTTTCTCATCGAAGCAAAGATTCCATCTGCGAGACGCTTGCTTAAGTCCATAAATGGACTTTTCAAGCTTACACACTCTATTTGGATGCTTCGGATCGACAAAACCCTCTGGCTGAGCCATGTAAACATCCTCAGCCAACTTCCCATTAAGGAAAGTGGTTTTGACATCCATCTGCCAAATCTCATAATCATGAAATGCGGCAATTGCTAGCATCACCCTAATAGATTTTATCTTCGCAACTGGTGAGAAGGTCTCATCATAGTCAACTCCGGGAGTTTGAGTAAAGCCCTTCACAACCAATCGCACCTTATATGTGTGTACGTTTCCATCCACGTCGGTCTTCTTCTTGAAGATCCATTTGCACCCAACGGTCTTACGTCCGGGCACATTATCAACCAAATTCCAAACTTGGTTGTCATACATGGACTGGATCTCGCTGTCCATTGCCTCTTTCCATTTCGCAGACTCTGGGCCTGCCATGGCTTCCTTATAGCTATTAGGTTCATCTAGATTTATTAGTGTACCATCACTAATATACGTATCCCCTTCGGTAGTAATATGAAAACCATAAAACTGGGGTTGAACTCTAACTCTTTCGGAACGTCGAAGAGGTAAGGACTCGTCAATCGGTTCAACTGGAGTTTCCTCCTCGGGTTGAGTGCCAACGATAGAGGTTCCTTCATCTATCGACTCTTAAATCTCTTCAAGCTCGATTTGCCTCCCACTGTCTCCTTGACTTATGAGTTCTCGATCTCGGAAAAATCCTCTCCTTGCAACAAAGACAACATTGTCCTTCGGTCTATAGAAGAGATATCCAAAGGATTTCTGTGGGAGCCGATGAAAATACATCGCTCACTACGAGGTTCGAGCTTGTCGTAAGTATCTCGTCTTACGAAAGCCTCGCAACCCCAAACCTTGATATATGCTTACGAGGAAGCTTTCCCTGTCCACATCTCGTGAGGTGTTTTGCTAACCTTCTTAGTAGGGACTCGGTTAAGGATATGGGCGGCAGTCTCTAAGGCATACACCCAAAAAGAGATAGGTAGTGAAGCACGACTCATCATGGAGCGAACCATGTCCAACAAGGTTCGATTACGCATTTCTGCCACACCATTCAACTGCGGTGTCCTAGGCGGCGTCAATTGTGAAACTATTCCACACTCCTTGAGATAGTCGTGGAATTCAAGAATTAGGTGCTCTCTTCCTCGATCGGATCGAAGCATCTTGATTTTCCTGCCCAATTGATTCTCCATTTCATTCTTGAACTCTTTGAACTTTTCAAACGTTTCTGACTTCTGCTTGATTAGGTAGATATACCCATATCTACTATAGTCATTGGTAAAAGTCACATAGAAACGGTTCCCATCCTTCGTGGTTGATCTAAACGGTCCACATACATCGGTATGTATTAGGTCCAATAGACCCTTACCCCTTTCACATGCACTAGTGAAGGGTGACTTAGTCATCTTTCCAAGCAAACAAGACTCACATGTGTCATCTTCCCTAAGGTCGAATGACTCCAACACTCCATCCTTTTGGAGTTGGACTATGCGCTTCTTGTTGACATGTCCAAGACGACAATGCCACAAGGATGCTCTATCCATACCATTGGAAGAATCCATGCATAAAACATCATTTCCTAAGTTATCTACAATCATAACAGTTTCATAAATTCTATTACACGGTATTGATTCAAAATATAAGACACCATTTTGATAAGCAAGAATAGAACCATTCTCATTATTAAAAGAAAATCTAAAACCTTGTCTAAACAAGCAATGAAATGAAATGATGTTTCTTTCCATTTCTGGTGAATAGCAACAATTGTTCAAATCTAAACATAAACCATTCCTAAGCACTAAAGAATACACTCCAATCTTGGTCACAGGAGACGATCTTCTGTTCCCCATGATTAGATTTATTCTTCCATGCTCCACATCCCTATTTCTTCTTAGTCCCTACAATTCAGAACAAATGTGGTAACCACAACCGGTATCAAGGACCCAAGAAATAGCATGAGATGAATCATTAGATTTAATTGTGTATATACCTGCGAAAGATGGCTTGATCTTTCCTTCCCTTATGGCTTGCAGGTAGTCTGGGCAACTTCTCTTCCAATGCCCTATTTTATGGAAATGATGGCACTCTGCCTCCTTTGGGTTAGGGTTGGGCTTAGCGGGATCAACTTTGGTTCCACTAGAGGAGGAACCATCTCGGGACTTTCCCTTGTGGTGGCTCTTAGACGGAGCCTTCCTCTTCTTGCCTCTTCCTTGGCCAATGGCCAAAACAGGAGCAGCGGGTGGATTGGGAGTGGGTGCAACAGACTTGTCCTTGAGGTTGCTTTCAGCAACCCTAAGGAGACCTTGGAGATTACTTAGGGTGACCTCTTCTTTGTTCATGTGGTAGGTCATCCTAAATTGATTGTAACACGGAGGCAAAGAGTGAAGCACCATGTCGATCACCAAGTCTTCCCCAAAGTCAACATTCAACTTGCGAAGACGATCGACATACCTTTGCATCTTTTGTAGGTGCACGGTAAGAGATTCTCCATGACCCATTTTGGCGGAAATCATGTTAGTGAAAATCTCGTAATGCTCCTGCCTCGCGTTTTGGTGGTATCTCTCCAACAAGTCTTGGTGCATTTCATACGGATACATGTCCTCATAGGACTTTTGGAATTCGGAGTTCATAGTGGCTATCATGATGCAATGAACCTTCGTCGCATCACGATCATGAGTCTCAAAAGCAGTCATTTCAGCCGGAGTAGCGATTTCTGGGTTAATCTTCTCGAGCTTCTCATCGAGGACATACTCCTTGTCCTCGTAGCGAGCAATTGTGCGAATGTATCTTATCCATTCGCTAAAGTTCGTCCCATTGAATGTCACCTTTTGGCAAAGGCTCATCAACGTGAATGAACTAGCAGCAGCGTTGTTCGCGTTCGACATCTACAAATAGAAAGGACAAAGATAGATTAGAATTTGAATCCCTAATTATCACCCAATAAGAAAAATTAGGGCTAGGATCCAACAACAATATTTACATATTAGAAAAGGGATACCGTAATCTAACATGCAAACAATTTGAAGGTAAGTGAATGACGATTCACTAATTCTCCATCACGAAAACATAACTTTAAGTTCTAAATGTATTGAGAATTCCTAGGTTTGGATGAAATTCATTGAAACTTTTCAATGGCATGTTTAAATCCCGATATCCCCCTCTCGTTTGTGACTGGGATACCGACGATCACAAAGTGGGTGTGAATTACCATGCAAATTCACATGGTGCCTTCATTGTAACGATCACCTATTCGATGTGCCGGTAAACCACACACGCTCCATCGAACTATGATAAACAATGAATCACCCTTTGCCACCTTTGCTTAGAACAAATTAGTGTGCCGGTAAACCACACACGCTCCACTATCTTCTTAGCAAGGGTGCAAAGTGTAATTTCATGGGATTGCATCAATTCACTTTTCCTAAAGTAACTAGGATTGGGAAATTTTGAAAACATGTAGTTACTTTGTATTTCATATTATACTTTTAATGAAGAGATGAGGTTGCCCTATCCTACCCGTTCGGCTAACGACCCTCCACCGATCAAGCAAGCGGTGGGTGTAAGTGTACATCCATTAAGCGTCATTTTATAGGCAGCAACCTTATACCCACCTTATAGACTGGCTTCGTGAATGAGGTCTACTAATGGTAAGACTAGCATTTTAATTATACATACATATATATATATATATATATATATATATATATATATATATTAATCTTGTAATATTATATTAGTATAGGGTTGAATTTTAAACTTGCAAAATTCTAGGCTTTGAAATTTAAATTGTCTAAATTAAACTTTTAATCACAAAACATAAATTTCAAAACTTGAGGGCAAGTTTTAAACTTTTCAAAACATAGAGGATCAAATAACAAATAATCCAAATTAACAATTAATCACATAATTATCCATATTTGATTTATTTAATGATTTCTTGCAAAACCATTTACCAATTAAATTAAAATAATTAATCAATTATCACATAAGGAAATAAATATTTTATTAATTGATAAATATCTTCAATTAGATAAAAAAAATACACTCATATATATCATAAAATCGGATTTATATTGATCTAATATGATTAAGGCAAGTATCTCAAAGATAAACAGCAAGAAATCCCGAAGTTTCCTCTTTCTGACGCTTGGACTCGCCGAGTACCCCAATGGACTCGCCGAGTCGAGCCTACTCGCCGAGTCCACTATGGGACTCGCCGAGTCCATCAGACAGAACCATAAAATTCGAATTTAACAAGGATCAAACAAGCAAACAATGCATCAATTCAATAGAAACCAATCTAGGCTCTGATACCACTGATGGGTTTTAGCCATATGAACATTCCTATGTGCAGATGCAAACCCTAATGCTTGGATCTAGGTTTCTCTAATTGAACATGCATTCAATCCAAAACTTCTAATGGATAATAGACTATAATAACAATATGAAATCAGAATTAGAAGTTTACCTTGTATCACTTGCTTGATCTTCTTGTCCTTGGAGCTTTAGAGTCACAATTGTCACTCCTCTAATGGCTTACAAACACCAACTAGCAAGAGGATGATTTGAGAGAGAGGAGAGGGGATCAAAATCGGCCAGGGTTTCTTTCTAAAGCACAAGTGCCGATTTCCCTTGACCCCTATGGTCTATTTATACTTGTAAGGCTCCTAGGGTTTCACCCTTAAACCCTAATTGGATAACTTAGGCCCTAAGCAATCCAATCCCCTTCATGATAAGCCTTTGGACGATTTTCAAGGCCTATACAAAGTCCTTAAAACCTTCCACCATTATCCATAAGGGATTTACAGCCCAAAGTACAACTATCATACAATTGACAGTTTATGCCCCTTTATTCAATTAATCTCTTTAAGTCACCAAATTAATTATTAATTAATTTATGACTTATATTAATCAAATAATAATATTATTACTCTTTATATTATTCTCATAATATATTAATAATATTTCTTCTCTCATAATGAATCATCATGTCAAGTTGCTATGGTGAAGGCAACCCAAAAGGACCATGCACAACCGGGTCAAATACTTGCCTAATATAGTTGCAGCCTTAGACACTATTCTAACAGTATGAAGGGTTGATTTTTGAAAGTTTGAAAAAATAGGAAGGATCGAGAAGTGATTTCAAGTTTGGAAATAGATGAGAAAATTGGTTGATTTGAAACGACGAGAACGAGCGTAGGGGTTTTTCTGTTACGAACAAGGACAGAAGTATGAATCCTGATTTTAATTTCCGTTGATCGGAGAAAAGGGATGAGGAATGCTTATTCGGGACGAGTATTTAAAATTGAATAAGCTCTTATTTGGGTAACCCAAACCAAATAACCCAAGAATCGAACAAACATAATATAGATACCCAAAATCTGATTCGAATTGCATATTCGGGCCTAATTCGGTTCGTTTAGGTTTGGGTTTTCGGGCCAGATTCTCATTCCTACCTACATCCACACAAAAGATATAAAGAACACTTGAACCTATCTCTCTTTCTCTCTCTCTCTCTCTCTCTCTCTCTCTCTCTCTCTATTCGGGTTAATTCGGTTCGGTTCGGTTCGGTTCTAGTTATTTTATATTTTGTCCAAATTAACGAAACAGTGCTTATTTTTTTAATAGAAAATTACAGATTGTTGTATAATTAGAAAAATGGGACTTTCGGTTCCAAAAATAACTGTTTAGATTAAACCGTAAATTGACCCAAAATATTGGGACTTTATCAGATATATATATATATATACATATATATATATATATATATATATATATATATATATATATATATATATATATATATATATGTATAAGAAACCAGAATACAAAACCTGAAATGAGATGCAACTTGGTGGATAGGGCATTGGACCCCTTTATAAGAGGTGTAACACCCAAAATCAGAAAGTCCAAGAAAGGAAAGAAAACCCCAAGTCAAGGGGGTCAACTCGTCGAGTCCAGGGAGGAACTCGATGAATCTGAGCAGGATCCGGAGCGAGGAGTAAGTGACCGACTCGACGAGTCGGAGAAGGGACTCGGCGAGTCCGGTCTGAAGAGAGAAACCCTAATCCCAAGGGTTGTACCCTATATAAGGGATGTTATGTCCTTTTCCTCAGCCTCTATATGATCCTAGAGAGCCTGTAAATCCTGGAATTCACGTGAGCTTCCATTATTTGAGAGAAAATAGCTTTGGAGGAGGGAATCTTTGAAAGGGACTTGAAGATCAAGAGGGTTGCTTCAAAGGAGAGGTGTAGATCCGAGAACTATATCATTTTGTGCTCATCTTGGAACTATATCAGTAGGCTGACTCGGCGATTAGGGTCAACCTGGAAGGTTGACTGTGACCAGGACTTTGACTTCGACCAGAGTTGACTTAGTTGACTTTTGAAGGACTGTCAGACTAAGTATCATTTTGATATTGGTAGTTTAGAGAGCTAGAGGAGCAGCGGCTCAGAAGGTGGTCGGTTAGCAGCCAGAAGGTGGTCGGTTAGCAGCCAGAAGGTTATCAGCAGAGCTCAGCAGTTCAGGTGAGTTTCCTTCCAGTAGGAACGGGTCTAAGGCCATAATGTCGGCCCGTTTAGCTAGCAGTAGTTTCCGGACTTCGGTCCGATGCAGTAGTTAGTATGTTTGATGCCTTCGTGGCTCAGACAGGATTTATGTGTTATGTGTTCCGGGCTTTGGTCCGATGAAGTATACAGTATATGTGTGTTCATGCTAGTTGATATGTTTATGTTATGCTATGTTCAGTTAGTTTCCGAACTTCGGTCCGATGCAGGGGACAAGGTCCCAGTCAGTTTCCGGACTTCGGTCCGATGCAGGGGGCAAGGCCCCAGTTAGTCCAGGCTTCGGTGCAATGCAGGGGGCAAGGTCCCAGTCAGTTCCGAACTTCGGTCCGATGCAGGGGGCAAGGCCTCAGTTAGTCCAAACCTCGGTCTGATGTAATGGGCAAGGCCCAGTATGTGCTTTATATGTTTGTATGTTATGTGGTAGTTTGGGGGAGCTCACTAAGCTTCGCGCTTACGGCTTTCAGTTTTTGGTTTCAGGTACTCAGTTTTCAAAAGAGGAGCTCGGAGAGGTTGCAGTGCACACACCATAGTCAGCTAGCATGGGAATGTTTAATCTGATAATAAGATTATGTTTTGGATTAATACCCGGAAATTATGTTATGACTTACGATGCGGTTTTATAAATATGATTTTAGTAATGTTTTTAAAAGAAAATTTTAGTCGGGATTTTTGGGTCGTTACAAGAGGTATCGAGTTTGATCCCTGGCAGCTATTTTACCACAACACATCTCTAATTTTTTTAAGTAAAGTAATAGCATTGAGGTGACTTGTCTCTTCCCTTTCTTCGACACAACTCTATTTTTTTTAAGTAAAGTAATAGCATTAATATGACTTGTCTCATCCGTTCGACGTCAGTATTTGCGGCCTAGTAAGCATCCCAGTAAACTTGGTGGTCGGTTGAGAAGTGTTAAATTGGATAAAATGGTATAAATGACAAAATCTACTAAAATCTAAAGCATTAATGGATGGAATTTTTTTTTGGTAAAACCGATAATTTTCTAAAAACTTAAGAGCTTTTATAGCATTAGCCCTAATATAAAAATAAAAGATGCTAGAAAAATCATTGAAAGCAACGAAGAAGTTCATTGTTAAAACCCTTCGGTTAAGGATTAGCGCTGATCCGGGTATCTACAATGCACTAAAGTTTATAAAGTAATATCATCATTTATTTTTTCATAATATATTACCATTTTCTACTACAATACATTTGACTTTACATGAGTACAATGGAACATATATTTTTTAAATCATTTATTGATTTGTAATTTTATATTAAAAAAAATTCTTTTTTCTAAAACTAAATGACATGCAGACGTAAGCACTTAATTACCTAATGTAATAATGGTGTTCCATGAAGATATCTTAGAGATGGTAAAAAGAGGAAAGTACATGCTAGAAAAAAAAAATATAAGGATAATATGAGGTTAGACATGGAGGAGTTAGACATTTCAGAAGACATAACCTTGGATAGGAGGGTAGCACATTAAGTACACATTAAAGTAGGTGGGTAGCATCTCCTTCTTCTATGTGTTGTATGTTGTTCTATATTATTAACAAATACTTCTTGCACCTTTCTTGGAATCTTGACTTAACTATATGTATTATGTTACTGCTCACATAGTCATGCTCCCCTTTGTTTTGCCTCATTTTGTACGTCTCATATCAATACCCTCCAGAGTTCATTTGTTTTGACTCGTTTTGTAGGTCTCGTATCAATATGCTCCAAAGTTGATTTTGCCATGCTTATGTCTTGTGACCGACTTGGATTTAACATACCTTGTTTGTTTGATTTTTCTACATGTAGTGGTTGCACATGTCAGATGTTATCTATGTGATCGCTCTAATCCATATGAATATACAATTGCCGATATCTACACCCTCTATCCAATTTCAATATTATATTTTTAAAATGCAACAAGATTTCATATTAAAAGAAAAACTACCAAGGTGCTAGTAAATACAAATTTCTCAATAAAGCAATTCAATTAAATTTCTCAATAAAGCAATTCAATTAATCATAGCCGAAGAATTTCTAAAAGAAAACCAACGAAAGGAATTTTCAACAATAGTATCCAAAATAAAATGCTACCTATATTTAGACGATCGAAATACAACAATATACAGATACGTCCAAATAATGCATAATATATTGTTGTTGTTGACGATGCTGATGTTGCTGTAAAAAAATACTTAAAAGGTTATCTTACATATTACTAAGATTGGTCAAATTAAAATATCTTTTCATTTTTATTTCCAATAACGACCGTAAATCGTATATAGTATGTTATTATTGATATGAAGTATTATAATATTTTTAATTTTAATAAAGATAAAATACATTTTATAAATTCTTAATATATATATATATATATATATATATATATATATATATATATATATATATATATATATATATATATATATATATATATTAAAAAAAAAAGGTTGAGAATAAGGGAATCATTCACAGCCATATATTTTATTTTGCCGCAAAACACTTAGGCGTACCGGTGGAAATGGATAACGGATAAACATGTGTTTTTCAATCAAACATGTTTCCTTAAACTATGCTAATCATTACCTTAATATACAAAAAACATTTTTTTTTTATTTTTAGAAAACTATTTTTTATTGAAAACTTATTTTAAATATATCAAAATTCATAATTTTTATTCTCTATAAATAGACATCCATATTGATATAGTTTTAAGATAAAATAATTTTTTTTAGAGTTTTAGCTCTCGTTATTCATAAGTGAATAAAAATTAATCAGATTTTTATTACAGTACATTCGTTATTCACTAATGAAGAAAACATATGCTTTAACTTTTCTTATAGTTTGAGTATCGTTCATATATGAATATAACACGTAATAAAGTTTTCTTACTTAAAATATATTTTTTACATCATCTCTCATCATATATTATATTTATATATGAATAAAACGTGTATTAGTTATCGTCATATTTTATATTCATATGTAAATAAAACATTTATTATATTTTTATTACAGTTAATTTACTATTCATATATGAATAAGTAGTATAAATGATACTTAAATTGTAAAAAAAAAATTAATCATTTTTTTATTCATAAGTGAATAACGAATGTAGTGTAGTAAAAATATGATGATTTTTTATTCATTTATTAATAACGATAGCTGAAACTATAAAAAAAAATTAAATTATCTTAAAACTATATAAATATGGATGTTTATTTATATAGAATAAAAAATTATGAATTTTGATATATTTAAAATTATTTTTCGATAAAAATAGTTCCTTAAAAATTAAAAAAACGAAAAAAAAAAATTATGTTTTTGTATATCTTAAGGTAATGATTACCATAATTTAAGAAAACATGTTTTGTTAGAAAACACATGTGTATTCCATTCTCATTTTCGCGGGTACGATGGAGGTTTTTGCGGCAAAAAATAAATGAGTGGCTGAGAATGATTCCTCCATTCTCAACCTTTTTTATTTTCTCAATTGAACTTATCTCTTATATATATATATATATATATATATATATATATATATATATATATATATATATATATATATATATATATATATATATATATATATATATGTGTGTGTGTGTGTGTGTGTGTGTGTGTGTGTGTGTGTGTGTGTGTGTGTGTGTGTGTGTGTGTGTGTGTGTGTGTGTGTGGAAATGTTATTTGGAAAACAAAAAAAACCCTAAAAATCATAAAAATGCATAAAAAAAATATTAGAGATCACAAAATTTTTTTTTTTTTAAATTGCGACTTTCTATACAAATTCGTTGAAAAAAATTTTGAAATTTTTTTTAAAAATAAATAAAAGAATTGAATTTTATTTTTTTCAGCAATTTTTTATAAAATATTCAAAAAGAAAGTTTTGTAATCTCTAAGTATATTTTTGTATGATTTTTAGGGTTTTTTGTTTTCCATAAAACTAAACCTATATATATATATATATATATATATATATATATATATATATATATATATATATATATATATATATATATATATATATATATATATATATAGTGGGGATGGTTCAATTGAGAATAAAAAAGTTTAAGAATGGGGGAATCATTCTAAGCCACTCATTTATTTTTGTCGCAAAAGCTTACGTCGTACCAGCGTAAATGAGATATGAATAGACATGTGTTTTCCAACAAAACATATTTCCTTAAACTATGCTAACTATTACCTTAATATATACAAAAACATAGTTTTTTTTGTTTTTTTTTAAGAAGCTATTTTTATCGAAAAATGATTTTAAATATACCAAAATTCATGATTTTTTATTCTCTACAAATAGACATCCATATTGATATAGTTTTAAGATAAAAATAAAAAATCTATTTTTTTATATTTTCAGCTATCGTTATTCATAAGTGAATAAAAATGGATCAGGTTTTATTACAATACATTCATTATTCACTTATGAATAAAAAGTATGATTATTATTATTATTATTATTTTTACAATTTAATTATCATTCATATATGAATATAGCATATAATAAACATAGTATATTCATATTTAAATATTGGACGATGCATTCACTTGTGAATATTAACATAGTATATTCACTTGTGAATACTAGATGGTATATTCACTTATGAATATTAAATGATATTTTCATATATGAATATTACATAGTATTATATGGTATATCACATGTGAATATTACATAGTATATTCACTTGTGAATATTAGATGATATATTCACTTATGAATACTACACAGTATATTCACATATGAATATTACAAGATATATTCACTTGTGAATATATTCACTTATGAATATTAGAAGGTATTTTCACAAATATATATAAGTTTTATATGTTATTCACATATGAATGACATATAGACTTTTATATTTGTTTTGTGTTTTT